>NC_138514.1:7509038-8191639 GCF_964252035.2 Podarcis erhardii
GCAGAATAAGTCACTAGGACAGGACAGGACCTTTATATGATGCCTAAGTATACCACGAGACATGGGTGGCGCTGTGGTCTAAACCACTGAGTCTAGGGCTTGCCGATTGGAAGGTCGGCAGTTCGAATCCCTGTGATGGGGTGAGCTCCTGTTGTTCAGTCCCAGCTCCTGCCAACTTAGCAGTTTGCAAACACGTCAAAGTAGAGAATGGAAACTATTTACAACATATATGAAGAGGCAACATAAAGAAATGGACCCATTGGCAGGGTTTGAATAAACAATCACAACTGTATAAAATAAAAAAGACGACCATATGTATTGGGGAAATTTGGGGAAAACAATTCACAGGGTGAACAATATGGAAATAAAGCAAAACGGGAGTATGAGGGAAGTCCAGGGGAGGAGGGTGGAAATATGAAAAATTGTTAAAGATATATTGTTAGAAGAAGTATACATGGAAAAGTCAATTTTTTATTTTTTTTATTTTTTAAAGAAAACACATTAAAGTGCAAGTAAAAAGGTACCACTCCGGCGGGAAGGTAAACGACGTTTCTGTGCGCTGCTCTGGTTTCATCAGAAGTGGCTTAATCATGCTGGCCACATGACCCAGAAAAACTGTCTGCGGACAAATGTCAGCTCCCTTGGCCAGTAAAGCGAAATAAGTGCTGCAACCCCAGACTGGACTTAACTGTCAGGGGTCCTTTACCTTTTTAAGTACAGTGGTACTTCGGGTGTACTCATGTCCTAGTGACAGGTTTCCTATGGACATCTTTCTAGCCCAATAGAGAACATGATGCTGGACCAGATGGGCCTTTGGCACCATCCAGCAGGGCTCTTATTTATGTTTAACTGTTCTAGAGAAGTATCTCCAAGTCTATTGCCCTCCAGATTTGAACTATAGGTCCAGTCATCCATAACCATTGTCCATGCTGGCTGATGGGAGTTGTAGCCCAAAACATCTGCATAGCAACAGGTTTGGGAAGGCTGTACTAGAAATAAGATGCATCTGCAAACATCCTGCTGGAGACCTGAAATGAATACGAGTATAATGGTTTAAAAGGCATTTTCCAAAGTGAAAGGCAGAAGCAGGAATTTACCATGCACTGCAACCAGAAAACGGCTCCTGTTCCTGGTAAATGGGGATAGCTGGATCAAGAATCAGCTGATCATGTTTGCTGACTTTTCTGCATATAGGACGACTGCCAAAAGCAGAGCCTCTGATCACACCCAGAGAGATTAGACATACAGTGGTACCTCGGGTTAAGAACTTAATTCGTTCTGGAGGTCCGTTCTTAACCTGAAACTGTTCTTAACCTGAGGTACCACTTTAGCTAATGGGGCCTCCCGCTGCCACTGCCACCGCACCACTGCGACATGATTTCTGTTCTTATCCTGAAGCAAAGTTCTTAACCCAAGGTACTAATTCTGGGTTAGCGGAGTCTGTAACCTGAAGCGTCTGTAATCCGAGGTACTACTGTATACCACAAACAAATGTTACATAGAATGTAGAACATCCTGTATTTACTACCACATTTAGGTATGTGCTACCTTACTTTTGTTTCATCAACAGTTTTACCAAACAACAGTTTTGTTTGTCGTGTTTGCCCTTGATTGTATTTTAACCTCTATCGCTATCTCAATATCAAGTTACCATTGCTCAGGTTACGAGTGCCTAGCATATTCTGATCTCTTTGCTGCAGTTCTCACAATATTTCCTTATATAAAGGATCACCTCAAGAGGCAAGAGTGAGTCTCAGTAAATCCATAGCTGGGTTTGCACAGTAATCCTCTGACCAGAAAAAAGTAGATGCAATGTTTTGTTTCATCCAAACAAAGTTTGCATACCGGTTTTAAAACACGTGTGAGATGCTGCAAGTTAAGTCAGAGAGATTTGCAGTCCACGGTTCAAAAAATTCCTGTTTGAATGAAAGCGCTAACAAGCAGCTTTTGTGTGTCTGGTCAGAGCTCTGCTGTTTCAGGAAAGAAATGAGATGGTATGATTGGTCCAAGATTGTCATCTTTCGTATTTCTTTTTCACCTGGGACAGAAATAGAGAAGGAAGAAAAAAAGGAGGGGGAAGGCAGTTTCTCCCTTCAAGAAAATGATGTTCTTATGCTCAAATTATCAATAGGAAATTAATAGTGACATCAACTTAATAATAATATTTTTTTATTTATACCCCGCCCTTCCCGGTTCAAAAACCGGCCTCAGGGAGGCTAACAACAAATTTGAAACACTTAATTGTAAAAGTAGCATAAAATACAGTATAAAAACATGAATAACAATAAAATTCAAAGTTCAGAAATCAATTTAGGGGAAATAAGCATTAGATAATCACCAGGACTAGCTGGCTGAATTGGTCCTACTTGGGCCAGCGAGGAGGCAAGGGGAGAATTAGCTGTGGGGTCTCAGAGCGGGTGATCTTCATAAAAACGGAAGGGGAGGGAAGAAAAGGGAAATAAAAGATCAGGCTGAATTCAAATTAAAGGCCAGGAGGAATAGCTCTGTCTTACAGGCCCAACAGAAGGAGGTTAAATCCTGAAGGGCCCTAGTCTCATGGGACAGAGCATTCCACCAGGTCGGAGCCATCACTGAAAAGGCCCTGGCCCTGGTTGATAGTCTGATTTCCTTAGGGCCTGGGACCTCTAAACTATGGTTATTCGTGGACCTTAAGGTCCTCTAAGGGGCATACCAGGAGAGGTGGTCCTGTAAATATGAGGGCCCTAAGCCACAAACTTATGCAGGTTTCATAGAAGTATCAATGTAATCCTTACTGCCTAACTTTCTATGCTGTTTCATTTTTCCACTGTTATTGGAGCGCTTGGAAAGGTATAGAAAATGAGAACCAAAGAATGAACAGGGAGTTCCTTTGAGAAAGGCCTAATGAAGGGTTAGCTAGCATGTTATTGGACTCCTACTCTCATAATCTCTGACCACTGGCCATGCTGGCTTGGGGTGATGGGAGGGGAATGTTCACTGCTGAGGGATCAGGGTTCAAGCAAGGTGAGATCAGAAGTTCCTGGTTCCCAAGATACAGGCACCTTGTAGGGAGACCAAGGTGTATGTTCAGGACAACAGACAGTGTTCTTGCAGCTGATGTCAAACTTCCAAATTGCCTTAGCAAAGTTCTGGCACAAGTGGCTGAGTTTTTATAGCAGAGCTAGGTAGTAAATGCCTGGAGCCCTTGCCCCCTCAGTGCTGCCTCCCAGCCAGGTTAAGATCCAGCACCTTCTTCTGCAGACAGCCTCTGAGGTAATGGTGTCCCCCCACTCAGGGAACCTTAATTCTCCAAGGAGGAGGTGGACCAGCCTTCAGAATCTGGCAGCAGAGGTGTCTCCTTGGGGCTCAGACTCACATAGGACATATCAGGGACATCATTCATCTCCTTTGTGGAGCTGCAGTTGATAGAGCATTCTGCCTCCAAGGAAACCTAGTCCAACAACACCTGGAGTGTCCCACCTTGGCTCTTTCCGGTCTAAAGTATTAAGGGCTGTTTGAGATTATTGAGAGGGGGCAACTGATCTCCCTCTGTGTAGGGAAATCAACAGCAGGCCCTCAAACTATGCATAGGGTAGAGAAAGTGGATAGAGATTCCACCCCCCTCATAACACCAGAACTTGGCTTTATCTTGCAATTGAATGCAACACAAACTTTTTCCAGAGGGTAAATTCTTGGTGCCCTTTGCTGTGGGACCAGATCCTATGCAGGGAGGCAGGAGTTGCTGGACAATGAACAGCTCCAAGAGAGCTACTTGTTGCAGCAGACGTTGGAGGCAAACTGAACCTCTGCCCCTAGATTACTTTCCCTATGCTCCACCCCCTTGTGGAGAATTAGATATGGCCTTCTGTCTGGCCTGAAGACAGTCACTCCTCCCACATTTAGTGGCCTCCCACCTGATATACTGCCTGAATTGCTGGACTGGTGATGTACTTTGGGTTCCTCCAGCTCAGAGGAAGACATCTGGGTCTGCTTCTGGCTCTACAGGGCCTGTTTCTGCAGGAGGTTGTTTCATGAGGTGTAGGCCCAGCAGTGGTCTGATTTCTAGCAACAGGCTCAGAGCCCTGAACGTGGTCCAGCTTCTCTACAGCCTCTTAGCAATCTGTTTTGCTACTGGACTCAAGGGTCGTGACAGTATGGGGATTTTAGGGGCGTCCTCTTTTCCCTGCACAAATGACTTGAGTTTCATTTCTCAGATTAAGTGTTCATTTCAACAGTTCAGCCTTGTTATTCTCTGCCTTCCAGGACCTTCCTTGCTTCTCCTTCTAATGCACCCCTTACTTTTGCGTGAGCGAGGTATACATTCTCCCTCACTGTCATCTAGCATAGAGTAGCTTTGTGCTAGGGCAGCACCCTATCTTTGATAATTCCGCAGCACTGGATTCAATTTCAGATAAGCAGGTTTTGACGAAGAACAAAATGTCACCAGGTTAGTTCTCTGGGAATGCCACGCACATCTTTGTGGGAAAGAAGACATAGGGGTGAACGGCCTGGTTTCTATTTTTACATGAACTTCTCTTGGGTCACAGAAAGAGTAAATTCAGCTTAATTAAGGAAATGGAAGAAAACATTGCGAGTCCATATTTCATCCCCCCCCCCCAAAGAAAACAACTCCTACAACAGAACAAAGTAACTATAAATCATGAAACCTAATATTTTAATTTTGCATGCTACATAGATATCCTACTCAAAAAGCAATTTTCTGGGTGAGAATTTGCACAGGCCCCAAGATTCACCTTGTATCTGTATCTGTGCACTTATTTTAAATCCCAGCAACTTTCTATTTTTTTAATTTTATTTTAATTTTTCCCCTATTACAAATATTTCCCATACAAACATTAAACATCAATTTCCCTCCCCTCCCCTTGCATGGTTCATTTAGTTATCCATTACTATTGCATATTCTAATTACTCCATATTCCCCCTCCCTTTTCACTATATCTTCTTCATTAATACTGCTGAAATTACTCTATCCCTGCTAACGTTTCAACCTGTTTACAATTCTCCATGTATTCTAGAAAAAACATTTGCCAATCCTCTTTAAAAACTCTTTCTTCCTGCTCTCTTATTCTGTTAGTTTGCCAACTCTACATATTCCATTAGTTTCATCCGCCACTCCACCTTCGTTGGTTGAAACCTGGGATGTTGTTCGCTCCAATTGAGCACTAAAGGAGTGGGGTTTTTGTGGGGCAAGTTCCAGGAGAAAAAAGAAAGCTCAGACACAGAGCTTTTAAGGGCCGACCTGTGCCTGGAAAGAACAGGGGGAAAGGTAAGTGTGGATAAGTCCATGGTCTAGCCAGTGCAATGTAGTGGAAGTGTTGGAATAGGACCTGCAAGAAAAGGGTTCAAATCCCCAGTCAGTCATGAAACTCACTGGGTGACCTTGGGCCAACCACCTTATCAGAGTCTAGCAGTGGCGTAGCGTGGGTTGTCAGCACCCGGGGCAAGGCAAGTAATTTGCGCCTCTAACCCCTAACCTGCCGCCGCTGCCAGCTTCTTCTTGTTGCTGCCTGGGCTGGGGTATTTATGGTAAGGTAGCCACGGCGGCGGCGGCGGGTCCGTGTCAGGTGATCTGAGGCGAGTTGCCGCTGGTGCTGCCACCCAAACAACGCCGCTTGCCCGGAGGAGGAGGGCAGAGAGGCGAGGGAAATGCAACATGGCCCAGCGGCTGCAGCAGCAGTGGTGGCGGCGGGGCTGTGAGGAGGGGCTGCCTGGCACGCCCTCCGCAGCCCTGACGCACGGGGACCGCGGCGAGTGCTGAGAGCCGCTGCCTGCCAGACGCCTTCAGCCCGGACGTGCGCACAGCTCGTCGGTTCCACGAGACATGGGGCTCTGCTACAGCCTGCGCCCGAGGCTCTTCGGCGACTCCGGAGGCGGCAAACACGCCCCCCCCCCCCCCGATGCTACACCACTGGAGTCTAGCCAACTTCATCAGGTTAAACTGTGATGATAAAATTAGGAGAAATAGAACCATGTTTGCCACTTTGAGCTCCTTGGAAGAAAGGAGGGACATGAATGTCATAACAGCCACCCCCCAAAAAGATAGAATACTTTAATGTGTTTCTGCTCTAGGATAGGTAAAAGCTTTCCTGCCCAATAACCATAAACAGATGGGGATGAGGAGCATTATGTAAGTTTATTATTCCCTCTAATGTAGAGGTGTAAAACATCACCTCCCCCTCAACAGAAAACAATGATGAGATAATATAATGAGCTTCTTTCAACTCAGAGCCCCAAGCTTGTGCATGTTCTATATATTTAGCAAGAACAAATCTTTGAATTAATTGACTGTAGCATTCATAACCATCTTAAATGCAGATAACAGCTGTTCGCCAAAGGTGTGCGGTGGTTTATCACTCCCTACTCTGGTTTCCATGGCTCATCCTTAATTTAAGCTGAATGTTCCTTGGTGGGAAAGAGAAAATAAGCTTAATATTAAAGTAATTTAGTAACTCGCAATGGGGATCAAGTCTAAGGATGCTGGCTTCATTTTCATTTTCATTACATTCAGTCAGAGCTGCACTGATGTTTCGCAGGGCAGTATGAAGAAGGGCTTGGGAACTGGGTGATGTGTCTCAAGAAAAGTAACTGGCTGGAAAGGCTCATTGGCTTGAAGGGAATCAGTAGATTGTTTAGCTTAGTCCCATGTTCCATGGAATAAGGCATTCTATACATCAGGGATGGAGAAGCTATGACCCTCCAGATGGTTTTGAACCCCATCATCTCTTGCCCTTGGCCATGCTGGCTGGAGCTGATGGGGGCTGGAGTCTATCAACATCTGGAGGACAACAGGGGTTTCCCATCCCTGCTATACATAATTTCTCCCCAAATCTTGCCCGGCCATTTTACTGAAAAACTTTAAGGAAGATGGTTCTACGACCTCCCTGGAAAGATTGTCTGTTCAACTCTCCCCTTGTGCATTTTGGGAATATGGCAGTAATCATCCAAATATGCCTTCATAAAATAACCATGAAGGTACAGTGGTACCTCGGGTTAAGAACTTAATTCATTCTGGAGGTCCGTTCTTAACCTGAAACTGTTCTTAACTTGAGGTACCACTTTAGCTAATGGGGCCTCTTGCTGCTGCCATGCCACAATTTCTGTTCTCATCCTGAAGCAAAGTACAGTGGTACCTCGGGTTACATATGCTTCAGGTTACATACGCTTCAGGTTACAGACTCTGCTAACCCAGAAGTAGTGCTTCAGGTTAAGAACTTTGCTTCAGGATGAAAACAGAAATCGTGCTCCGGCAGCGCGGCAGCAGCAGGAGGCCCCATTAGCTAAAGTGGTCTTCAGGTTAAGAACAGTTTCAGGTTAAGTATGGACCTCTGGAACGAATTAAGTACTTAACCCAAGGTACCACTGTACTTAACCCAAGGTACTATTTCTGGGTTAGCAGAGTCTGTAACCTGAAGCGTCTGTAACCTGAGGTACCACTGTACAAGTAAACTAGGCCATAGGGATTTGAAATGGTAAAGGGAAAAGCGGCATTAAAATGAAATATATCAAATATATTTCACCAAAGTCCAAAGAGCATGCAAGGGAACCCTGTCTCCACTAGGGAGAGACATAGACACACATGCATTATGTCCAAAAGCATGGTACAACAAAACACGTGCTTCAATTCCCAGATCAGTATGGGTACAAGCACTAGCGTTTTTTATTTTCACTGAGAACCAAACATGAGTTAGAAAATAAAGAAGGATCTTGTAGATTTTGTTTTTTTAAAAAAAGAAACAAAGGTAAAGTAATATTTTCTGGGAAGGGGCAGAGGCCAACTGTAATTAATTTCCCCATTCTATTTTTAAAAGCAATGAAAGTATTTTGTTTAAATGAACTGATTTCATCTAATGGGTGTTTCAGCCTCTAGAAGCTGAATGCACAGTATTGGTGTATCTAATTGCCTAATTAAGTTATCTCAGTCCCTAAAGAAAGGTGAGCATCCAAGACTGGTTTATAGTTCTTTCAGATAGCAGCAGGTGACCCCTGCTGTCATCTCAAGGAAGCAGGGGGAGGGAATAGTCCTCTGTCTTGTATTTCAAAGTGCTACCTTGCCAGCTATTCTTTGAATAGAATAGCCCCCTGAACTTAAATCACTTGCCAAGTCAATAGGAAACACTTCAGTACCGTATACCTTTTTGCTCTCCGAGTCTTGCTGTGTTGTGCGCTGGTTGTTAAGAAAACATCTCTTGGGTCTCTGATTGTGTTGGTTTTATTTCTCCTTCCCTTTTAAAGGAAACACTTGAATAGGTTATCAATTCTAACCTAGAAAATGGAAAGTCAAATGGTTGTTGCGGTGACTTTATGTATCTCCAGCAAAATAGTTTGATAAAAATGTGCATACATTGTTATTAATCAAGGGTGTTGTGGCAGGGAAAAAAATACTGATTTCACTATGGCTGCAATGGCTGGGGTATTTTTTTCTTTTTTTATGTGCCAGAGCATTGTACAAAACACATAATTTCATTTCCAGATCAACATGTTGAGCTGTGGATCTTGTAGCTCTTCATGCTTAGCATTGGAATTAATAGACCTTCTGGGTCCATTGACAGAGGAGGGGGCCCACTGCTGGAAATTGCCCAAGGCCCCCTCAAACCTAGAACTGGCCCTAAACCACAGCACAAGCTAGTGTTGACCACTACAATACAGATTACAATTTTTTCAAGCATTTGAGGTGATAAGCATACAGCTTAAGTCTTTGGGTGACACTGGCTGCATATAAATTTCTGACAAGCAGTCAAGATGTGTTCAGTTTCCAGCAGCTGACATAGACATATTGATCAAGGTTAACTGGTTTATCTATGAATTTTTAAAAAATCACTTTCCACATTGATGCATAACTATGATTTGTAAACATTAGAAACTTAACAAGATAAGAAAAGCACACATGGATCAGGCCAAAATCCTATCTAGTCTAGTATCGCAGTAGCCAAGTAGATGACTATGGGGAATCTTCAAGAATGACATGGGTACAACAACTATTCTCCCCACTTCTGACATGCAGCAACTGGAATCCAAAGAAATACTGCTTCCGACAGTGGAAGTAAAGCATATTTGAATCAAATATTACTTGCAAATGTTCACAGTATACAAACAGATGCATACACATACCCTCTAGGAGAGGAAAATATCAGGAAGACACTGAAGAAGGCAGGAAATTACCAGGGCTATTGTCATGAGATGGAACAATTATCAGAACTGACTGCAAATATAACAGACAACAAGGATATACCATGTTTGGATATTATGATATCACAAAGGTGGTTTTCTTACATGCCACAAGAATTCTGGAGAAATTCAAAAGCCAACTGGAGAATTTGCAAAAGTCATCTAGGAGTATATAAACTTTCCTGAAGACAGACCATTTAAGGCTCAGCTTATTTTGCTCATTGCATAAGATAAAATTATAAATACATTCATGAACCTATTTTTACTGAAGCCAATTGCTTGTTACATTAAAAATGCCTTCCTCTCTCCCTTAATCTGGAGCATTCAATTTAATCGCCACCATGCTAAGAACAAAATCATAATTAAAGAAAGACGAAAGGGGTGGTGGTTTTATAAGGCTATTTCCTGCATCCAGACTTGTAATTGGGATGACCTAAATAGGAGAGTGTGCCTTTATCACTGCAAGAGCACTAACTTTCATGAGACAAATAAACAAATAAAGTTCTCCAGAGTCTTAATCCAAACTGTCATCATGGAAATCAAGGTGTGTTTTTAAAAGTTAGATCAAAGCCAGCACATCCCACTGTGAGATCAGGGGCTGAGAAGACTAGAAGATTGGCTTTGTTGTTGCACTGCCATGAAAAGGTAGTTCATTATGACTGCCTTGCAGGAAATTAACAACAAAGATGTTCATTAGCATCTCCTCATGCACACTCCCTCCCCCAAAAGGGGGAAAGAATTAACAGCAACAAATGTTCTTTGAAATTAGTAGGAATCATTTATATTTTGAGGTCAAGCAAGTTTATCATAAAGATCCCCTCTGGTCATAAAATTCTACTAATCCTTTATGGTAAAAACAGATGAGAAGTATAAAATATATTTTGAAAAAGCTCAGTCATGACTGCAGGAAGAGAAGTGGCCATAAACCAAGGTCAGGAGCTTTCAAATGATCTGGCTCGTTGCTTATGTGGCTCCCTTTGGAACACAGAATTTATCGGTTTTCATGACCATTAGAGATGAAGTAAAACTTTGATGAATCGCAAGCATATGTGATTAACAGCCCTGCTTAGCCTGGGATTCATGGGCAAGAATGTTGTTTTCCAAGGGTGTGAAACTTGAGTTTCAGGTGCTTTTCACAAATGGTTTTGGCAGCAGTGAAATTCATTACACACAACCCCCCTTTTGCAGTTGGGGAAGACGGGGGAAGGATTGCTTGCCAATTCAGGAAATATTGCCGTCACTCTGAATTGGTGTTCTTTTCCCTTAGTGACACTTAGCCAAATTTTATAGGCTACATACTGGAGCTATGATGTCATGCTCTTCGTTATGTGATCACCAATTGGCTGTGATTACCCATGTGATTATCGTTAGGAAGCATTATTCTTACTCTCCACTGCTTACCTTGGCAGTGTTGCCATATTTATTTATTTAATTAGTTACTGCTTTGCATATGACCTCACAAAACAATTAAAAATAAAAAAGCCTTATAAAAATGTATTGAAGCAATTTCATTTTCAATTAATGGGACAATAATATATATAAAAGAATATTCCCTTAAAAGGCAGGTTGAAATAGAAAGGTATTAAATAGGCATCAAAAAGACAACAGTGACAGAATCAGTTATGTAAATGGATAAAGTTTCAAAGGGTAGGTGCCACCACACCGAAGGCCTGATTCCTACATTGTACAGAAGTGGTCTCCTCAAGAGAGGATATGTGCAGATTTCCTGCAGAGCATAGTAATTGGTTGAGCAGATAATGGGTGAGACGATCTTTTATGTACGGCTAAATATGAATGGCAAATAGAAGGGGAAGAAATGGAGGCAGTGAGAGATGTTACTTTCTTGGGCTCCATGATCACTGCAGATGGTGACAGCAGTTATGAAATTAAAAGACGCCTGCTTCTTGGGAAAAAGCAATGACAAACCTAGACAGCATCTTTAAAAGCAGAGACATCACCTTACCGACAAAGGTCCATATTGTTAAAGCTATGGTTTCCCCAGTGGTGATGTATGGAAGTGAGTGCTGGACGATAAAGAAGGCTGATCGCCGAAGAATTGATGCTTTTGAATTATGGTGCTGGTTGAGACTCTTGAGAGTCCCATGGACTGCCAGAAGATCAAACCTATCCATTCTTGAGGAAATCAGCCCTGAGTGCTCACTGGAAGGACAGATCCTGAAGCTGAGGCTCCAATACTTTGGCCACCTCATCAGAAGTGAAGACTCCCTGGAAAAGACCCTGATGTTGGGAAAGACTGAGGGCACAAGGAGAAGGGGACGACAGAGGACGAGGTGGTTGGACAGTGTTCTCGAAGCTACTAACATGAGTTTGACCAAACTGCGGGATGCAGTGGAAGACAAGAGTGCCTGACGTAAGGTTACCAGATTTTTTTCAATGAATCCGGGCAACTTTTCAACTTCAATGGCTTTTATATGGGGACTGATTGGTAAATCTGGGAACTGTCCCCGGGAAACGGGGACATCTGGTAACCTTAGCCTGACGTGCTCTGGTCCATGGGGTCACAAAGAGTCGGACATGACTAAATGACTAAACAACAATAACAACAAAATATGAATGACTTGCAGCATCATGGCACCCATCCCAGTCACTGTGTGATCCGTGATTGGCTGGATTCAGTGGCAATATCTGGAGGGAGCCATGTTGGCTAACCTATCCTAGGGCACACAGCTGCACTTCCCTGCAGGCTCTTGCATGTGAGAACTGGACAAATGAAGAGCAAGGCTTCTTTGAGCAGGTCTGTAGGATGCCTTCATCTTGTGTGGCTCTGACAATCAAGTGGGGAGCTGTGGGGGTCTATTTATGGCTGCTTCATCTCACTCTTCTACTATGAAAACCCTGGAAACAAGGAAGGGAAAGAAGAAGAAGAAGAAAAGCTCATTAAGCTGCCCCAATTCCTCCTCCTCTCCTGCTGTTTAGCTCACTTCTACCTCCTCCTGTTTTCTGCAACTGCATTTCTTGTCTGCCTGAGGAAAATGCCATTTGCTCAGTCTGAACAATATAAATAAAGCAAAACTTTGTATAGGAAATACGAGCACCAACAATGGTTGGTAATATGCAATACAAAAACTATATTATTATACTAATCACTCTGTGTTGCTATTTCCTCTGCAGGTGAGTATTTGCATGTCAAAGTACAGCATTATGAATTATAACCCTTCCACAACAATCTGTTCCAATTATTCTCTGTTACAGTACAATGGAGTAGAAAGAGATTCCCTCCCCTAAGTCGCCCTACATATTAAACTTTTGCTCTCTTTCTACTTCCCCTCGTGTAGCATCTTACTCCCCAAGTAATTTCAGTACAGTGGTACCTCAGGTTAAGTACTTAATTCGTTCCGGAGGTCCGTACTTAACCTGAAACTGTTCTTAACCTGAAGCACCACTTTAGCTAATGGGGCCTCCTGCTGCTGCTGCACCACCCGAGAATGATTTCTGTTCTCATCCTGAAGCACAGTACTTAACCCAAGGTAATATTTCTGGGTTAGCGGAGTCTGTAACCTGAAGCGTATGTAACCTGAAACGTATGTAACCTGAGGTACCACTGTATAAGCTATTTTTGCTCATCTAACCCCCATCCCCACATATTTGTTTCATTGGCCAGGTTATCTGCACCCTTTCATGGAAGAGTCAGAAATGGCCACTGTTGCATATGAATTGAGACCTCGGCCAATTCTACCATTGGGCAAAGTGAGGCAGCTACCTCAAGTGACAGATGCAGGGAGTGGACAGCTAGCCTGCTCAGGGCCGGATTTAGGTTTGATGAGGCCCTAAGCTACTGAAAATAATGGGGCCCTTTATAGGTCCAGCTGTCCTTTTTTGGCAAGAACAACAAATTGTCGCTGTTTTTTGTGTTGAATATATGCTATATGGTAATTTATGGACCTAATAGGTATCTAAAGCCATTTGCGCATAACAAAATATGTATTTTATCAAAGTAATTGTTGAACTGAAATACAATTAATTTTCGGGGGCCCCCCAAGAGAGTGGGGCCCTAAGCTATAGCTTGTTGTATTTAATTGGATTTAATTATGGGGTATTAGAGTTTTTAGGGGGCTAACCAGGGATAGCTGGGATAGCAGGCTTGTTGGTTTTTGAATGCCTTATGTAGAATTTTTTCAATTTCGTTGTTCTGTAGGGGACAATGACAATAAAGATTATCATATTGTTTAGCTTATACATAAATCAAGCACTGAGCCTCCTGTCCTCAGGTGCAGTGGAAGACTTGGTCAACAATCAGTGTGACTGACTTTTGTACCTGGAAAGTGGAAGGGATCATTTTGTCCAGTAAAATGTCTTGGTCTGGCTTGACTTTGACTTCATTCACACAGCTCAGACTACTTTGATGTGCTCCAAATGGGTCTGCCTTTGTAGAATGTTTGTAAGCCTGAAATGGCCCACAGTGAAATTGCAAGAGTTCTAAATGGGGATCACCATGCAGAACATGCGAACTGGCCCTTGGCTAAAATCCTCTGGAGGCTTTCACAGGGGCAATGAGGTCCTGTAAAAGTGAAAGCATTTCTGGCCACCTTCATGGGAGGCAGGGCAAATTCAAATCATTTGAGAGAGGGAGAGTGAAATTCTTGCCATTATTACAGGAGGTAGCAGGGGGCATAGAGAGCCATTGCCCAGTGTGGACAGCCATCCTTTTTTCACCAGTAATGCCTCTGGGAATGAATCTACTGTTTAATGGCCAAAGTGGCTTCCAAGAGGTTTGCAAGTATAAACCAATTCCCCAAAAAGAGAGAGAAAAGAAAGCACTCCCCTCTTTTCCCTCTGGGCCTGTCCACCATTGCCATGTGGCCCTTGAAAGGTTACCCAGAAGGTTCTTGGACTGCGAAAAGGCTCCTCACCCAGGATCTACAGTTTGGTGGAAGGCAGTGAGAGAAAAAAGGAACACACACTTACATAGGACTTCTTTAAATCATTTCCATTTTAAAAAGTGAGCAATTTCTCATCTTAAGTAGATTACAGTTCTGAACTTTAAACTAGGTCAACAGATTAAAAGATTAAACAATTCCATTTAAATCTTTACCTGATTTTACCAGCCTGAAAATCTCTGGATTTTATACTGCCAGGTTCTTTCTCTCTCCCGCCCCTCCTTCCCACCCTCAAATGGGTAATATTAGAATCAAAGGTAATAAAACCATTGATCTATAGTGAGACAATATTAATATTAACACAGAGCTTTTATAATTAATTTGCTGCCAGATGAAAGGCAAGCACCAGGTCCTTTTAGCAGTGGTGATTAAAGTGAGACTAACCCTTTGAAAACTACATTTGCATGTACAGCAGGAAACCCAGAATCCAACAGATGACTTTGCAATGCTTCGTGTTTGTTGTCGCAATGCAAAATATTAAGCAGAGGAGTCACTCAAAGTCAGTGAAGGAGTCTCAGTTTTCCCAGAGTTTAGAAGAATTTCACTGTAAAGCCTTTTTGATGGCCTGTTTGGATGTTTCATAAAGACACAGGAATTATATGCAAACTCATTCATACGTTGTTGTTGTTGTTGTTGTTGTTGTTGTTGGTACCCTGTCAGCGCCAATCAGCTGATTGGCACTGACTGTGAGTTCCATTTTGCCCATTTACAGGCCCAGTTTGGATTCAAATCATATCTACAAATGCATTTACCCCCTGCAGATCAGCAAAGCAGTCTGTAATCTGCAGAGGGAAAGAATCCATGTGCAGGCATGTTTTGACTGCAAACCTTACCTGCAAATGGACAACTTCAAATGGGCTCACTTGCAGAACCCTTTTGAAGGTGCACTGTTAGTGCCAATCAGCTGATTGGTCTGTCAAGTTAACCCCACTTTGCAAGGAACAACTAGGAATGCGTTTAAAGTTTCTGATTTGAAACTGCATTGTTGTCTGCCCCACACTAGGAACGTCAAAGAATTCCATTGGAAACGGAGATAGAGTGGAAATGGACACATGGTCACTTAAGGTCAAGGAAGGAAAACATGCAAGAGAATAGAAACAGTATTCACCATCATTTTTATTTATTTTTAGTCTGCAAATAATTAAAGTATTTTCTGCATTGCTTTTGATGTTTATCTTCCACTGGAATGCATTGACGTTATTCACAAAATTAATCACGTAATGAATTGCATTAGTTTTGGCCATAGCAGATATTGGGATGAGTAACATATGTTTTAGTGGGAGTCAAACTGTAGCAGAATGGAAACAGTGCTGATTGTGATGAGCACAGGATTGGATGGAAATCCCCGCCTGTTTACATCCCTATCCAAATATGAGGTCATGAGTTGGGCAGTTGGGCATGGTTTGATGAAAGTGGCCTCTCAGGTGAAATAAGCAGCCCAGCCAACCTATTTAGGAGGTTTCCTACCACTGCCCTGGAAATAAAGTTAGCTATGAAGGTCATTTCCCTTTTAATATTTAATGTGAAGTAGGATTGGGGGAAATTATGGTTTCATGTTGAGCTTTTTTGAAAGTAATGAAAACTTAGCTACATGGATGAGGGCATGACAAATGTGGAGGAAGGAAAGGTCAGGCCATTTGCAAAATCTCATCATGGCCTCATAGCATATTCCCTGGGAAATGAGCTGAGCTGCCAGAATGAGGCATGAGAACCATCCCATTAGGCCTTTTAACACCAGCTTTTAAACAAGTTATAATTGAATTTCTCTTGACATCAAGAATGATATCTTGCCTCGCTGGAGTAACGCAGCATGAGGCCAGTGAGGAAGAGTGTCTTTGGTCTGAAGTAAATAATGGAAGCAAAGGCAGGACTTATTCAAGTCAATTATGACAAATGCCATTATGTATATGTACAACCCCATTGTACATATACTGCAGTGACAGGAGAAAAGTGTAAGCCACATGGACAGATGCTGTGAAAATAAAACTAAAGTATCTTATTTCTGCTGTGGAGTACTGCCTTCCATAGATAGTACTTAGGCAGTTCACAACAGATGAAAAGCAGAATATAAATGTAACAAGCAAACAACCATAGTTATTAGGGCCAAAGAGCAAGAGGGAATAATGCCTTAGCTTCTGTTATCAACCAAGAGACCTATGGCCACTGGGAGGCTGCCTCAGTTGCTTCTCAGGAATAGCATCAAAGCAAGGGAGAAGCCAGATTGGCAACATCCATCAGTTGAAGAAAGAGTACCTGCAAGGAACTTGTTTTTCCCCTCCCTTCTTTGTTCCAACTGTCTGTCATCTTTATCCTCCAGATCCATGGAGGACAAGGCTATAAATGTTGACTAACCCTGCTGGATACATTCTTTCTCTGCAGTCCGAGGCAGTTTGCTTCTGAATACCGGTTGCTGGAAACCTCAGGGGAGAAGAGTGTTGCTGTGTTCGGGTCCTACTTGCAAGCTTCACACAGGTACCTGGTTGGCCACTATGTGAACCAAATGCTGGACCAGATGGGACTGGACTAGATCACCTGATCCAGCAGTTTCTTCTGAAGTACTTCTGGGACCACAGAAGCAAGGTGGAAGGACCCTCTGGTCCCATCCATTGACCAAAGGAACAAGAACCACCAACACTAGCAAGGGAAGATAAACCTGGACCAAACTGGATATAAATGCTTATAGCTCAACATTTTGTTCCAGCATTAAAGAACCAGTCTCTACCTTTTTGCCCTTGCCTTGTGTGTATGTGTTTATTTTTCAACTGGTAAGCCAGGTGGCAGAGCCTGCCTGCCTCTTTCCTCTCTCTCTTTATTGATGTCAGGTACTTTTGAGAGACAGCAATTATCTGAAAAATCTGGGTTAAAATATGGCAAATAAATAATGCATAGGGCAGCCCATTTACAAGAATGATCCACCATGTAATAGTAATCTGCAATAGCTCAGAAATTGCTCCTTTTTATTGACATAACCTGCCCTGGCACAGCAGTCCAGACCCTGATGGAGATGGGAAGGGGCTGAATTATTACCAAGATCATAGGCACAAGCTCATTGAGGTGCTGTATCAAGCTTGAGTTTGTCAGCCAAGAGGCCACTGAACCAAAATCCTCTTCAGATCTATTCCCCTCAGCACCAGTGGCTTCACATACCTCACTTTAACACAGACAATACACAAGGCAAGAGAGTGCTAGGCTCCAGCCGAATTAAACCTCCTCAAGATGGAGGTCTCAGCTGAGCTCCATGCCTCATTGGAGCAAATCATCTAGCCAGAGCTATCCAAGTCTGGCAGTTCCTGCTGCATTTAGTCTGACTGATAACACCATCCTCAAATGTTTGTTGACCCCTGTAGGGCCTCATTCGTGGTCAGGACAGCACAATTATTGCAGACTATGAAAGAAAGGTTATTGTACTGTGTATTATTTTGCAGTCATCTTGATTATAAAACCGGCATCAAGTTAAAAAATGAAAACAACAATAGACTTCAGAGCCTGCAGCCCATTTTCTTTGCATCTGTGAAACAAAGGTCACATTCCTCACCATGTTTGAACCTTAATCTGTACCTCTGCATCAGAATTCTGACTCAGTGTTTCTACTGACAGTGTTTAATTGGTTAATATCATCAGCAAGTGAGGTTTTGCTTTCCTGGCATTTTAAGCCATGTGTTCATAAATCCATTGTTAATATTGACACCTCAGGCAGATACTGACTTAGCCCAACATGGATTCAGTGTGTCTAGATTGAAATGCTTTTTCACTTGATAAGGAAATAACTTTTTCTAGCTCGAAATCATTAAATCTTTTGAGTTTGTCTTGACTGACCAAGCATACATTGACTGACTCTGGATCCTGACTTTTGCTCTACATCTTTTCCAGGGCAAGTATAAATACTGGTTCATGGCTTTTAACATGTATTACTAAGTCATACTATTAGGATAAAATGAAATGTTACAATAAATGCACTCTCTCTCCCCCACTCCACTCCACACAAAAAAAAGTATGCTTAAACAGAAGGCAAAGCAGCTGTAGAGCTCCAGCCTCATTCATGCTCCCAATTCAAATGATGGTTTCCTGCTGACCAGACCATCCAGTGCTCTTATTTGTCTCAATGATGCAGCTTTTACATTTCTGACCAGGGATCCACAGCTGTTTTTTTCTTCAAAATAAAAGGGTCTGCTTATGTATTTATTGTATAATATTTATAACGGGTGGTTTGGCACATGGTATACTATTGCATATTGCTTTGTTTATATATTAGGTGTGTGCAATGAGCACAAGATTCAGTTTTGACCCCCCCCCCTTTTGTGCTTCAGGAAAATGTTCAAGTCGTTCTAAGGTGCTTCGATGGCTGCCCAGTTTGCCTCAGGGTCTGCTTTGTCTAAAGGGTCTGCTTTGCCTCAGGGTCTGCTTTGTCCTTAAAATTAGCTTGCTCAAAAACTACTTCTTTTTTGAGATTTTGCAAAAAAATGAAAAGGTCAACAACTTGTGTGTCCGGATTTTCACTTTTTGAACTATGGTAACCCTACATTTGGGTTCCCCACCACCACCAAATAGATTCAGTGGTGTATGTTCTTTGGAAAGGCATTGCCTATTCTAGCTCCATGCTTTACCACTTTTAACTGAAATGCTTTTTGAACCAATTTGGACATGAAATCCATACCCCCACTAAGAGGACAGCTGGATCTTCACAGCAATGATACAGCTAATTTACATCTCTCACGCTCTCTTCAGTTAATGACAAATACATTTTTGCAAAACATTTTCCCCTAATTTAATGCAGTTCTATGTTCCTTTCACAAATGTGCACATTTTAATTAAGTACATGCAGTTTTGTACAAATTACATGGCTAGAGAAATGAACGGAAAAAATTGGAGAAGTGGGAATTTCAAAGGGGGGGGGCTCTATTTTGGTTCACATGTTGGTTCTAAAAGTTCAAATTACGGTAAGTAGGTTCACCTATAAATGTAAATTTCTACCCCAATAATGCAGGGCCTGCCATTTTCTTCCCCTCACATTGACAGATGCCCCAACTCACTGTAAGTGTTTATAAAAAAAAAAAAAGAAAAGGTTCTGACCTGCCTTTGTCGCCTCAGCCTGGTCCTCGGACCCTTGTCCGCTTAAAAGAGTCCACGAGAAAAGTATCCTTGCAGAGTACTTTCTGCTTTATTCTTAAAAGTCTTTCTGCAAAAGCGACTGACCAACTGTACATACATCAACACTACCAGCTTTCACTAACCAACCAACCAACTAACATTTCTCACTCTATATATATAACCCGGTGCAGGCCGCTGACTCATGCTGACCCAGCTTTTTTTTAAGCATTAAAGAAACAGCGGCCCATTTTTTTTTTTTTTTTATAAATATTTATTAAAGTTTTTAAATATAAATGCACAAATAATAAACGATCTTACTTCTATCACAACAATTTCATCACTTCTTTGGACTCCCTCACGTCTCCCGCTCCCATTTACATCGTTAAAAATTTTTTCCAAACAAATTATCAACTTGTTTACAATCTCATGTCCACTCATTCAAATATAATCTAGCACTTCTTCCAAAAAATTTTATATTTTCTTTAGTCTCACTTTTCATCAAATTTAAATCTAGTTTAGTGGTGGCCAATTTTTTATAATCTAGCATCCTTCTTAACATTCAACCAAATTACAATGTTTTTGTAGATACATCTTGAATTTCTCCCAGTCTTCCTCCATCTTCTCTTCTCCCAGATCACGGATTCTGCCAGTCATCTCGGCCAGTTGCATATAGTCCATCAGCTGCATCTGCCACTCTTCCAGTGTGGGTAGATCTTGAGTTTTCCAGTTTTTTGCGATGAGAATCCTTGCTGCCGTTGTTGCATACATAAAAAATGTTCGATCCTTCTTTAACACCTTCTGGCCGACAATACCCAGAAGGAAGGCCTCTGGTTTCTTTGTGAAGGTATACTTAAATACCTTTTTCAGCTCATTATATATCATTTCCCAGAAGACCTTCACCTTAGGGCATGTCCACCAGAGGTGAAAGAATGTTCCTTCATTTTCTTTACATTTCCGACATTTATTATCAGACGAATGGTATATTTTGGCAAGTTTAACTGGGGTCAGCGGCCCATTTTTAGCCATGACACTTCAGTAATGGTGGTCAACTAAATGTGAGAAAATGCTTTGAAGCTGGGACATTAGTGTTGGTATGATCAAACAGAACAAAACAGACTTGTGTTAAACACTGTCACTGGTTGCCCCTTCCATTGGCAAATGCGAGACTACTTTCACTCACATCTTCTGTGTCACCAGAAAGGGTTCTGGATAAATCTCTCATTTCTCGAAATGGATGCCCAACTGCCCTGGTGCGGCCATGAGCACCTGGGAGACTTCTATGGGTTTTGAGATCACATCCACTCATTACTCTGTCATAAGGATGGGGATTCTGTGGCCAGCCAGATGTTCTTGAACTTCAGATCCCATCATCCCAAGCCAACATAGCCAATGGTCAGGGATGATAGAAGCTAGAGGACTTTATCGGGAGGACTGCAGGATAACCATCTCTGCCATGGCGTCTCTAGTGAGGCTCCATTTCACCAGAGGTTTGGCAGATGGACAATGATGCGGTTGAGACGAAGTCTGCTAGTATTTATTTTTTTTAAGATCAGTTGTGCTCCCTTCCCCTTTTCCTAGAAAAGTGATTTATGGAATCATAATGAAATGTCAGGGAATGCATCACCGACAAGATAAAAGCATTTGATAGTGATTTGTAAACACAGTGAATGCGTCCGGAGAGAGGGAGAGTCTATTGATGTTTTCATTAATAAAAAGCTCCATAGAGCCTGTGGAAGGAAATATATATTACTAGTGGGAAGTGCCTGGGGCTGCCTGGGAATTTGAAGAAACCAACAAAAGTGATTTTTAAATTGTGTAATTTGAGAGTTTGAGGGCTGTACATGCACACCCACACCCCAACACCAATGCATGCACCTGGCTCAGCTGTGACTCATTATTTTGGGTGTGGGTGGTATTTAATTAGTGTTAATTTGGTCCACCATCTTGACTCAAATGGTGCCTGGCATAGATGATGACCGCCGCCTCCGCCTCAGGAACTCTCATGCCAAGTTTGGCAATGATACCTTAAGAGGCATTCTAATTGGCACAGGTCAGAACAGTACTGTCAAATTGGGCAATATTAAATTCAAAGCCAACCAAATTGGTGCAGGCTGCAGCAGTAGTGCCATATTTGGTGAAGTCTCACCAAATGGAGCAATGATATCTCCAGGAATGTCCAAGTCAGTGCAGTTTGGACCTGTCACACCAAACTTTGGATGAAGTCATGCCAAAGTCACATTTCAGACCACCATCTTGATTAAAAATGGCGTCCAGCATCCCAAGATTGACAAAAATGTCTGTCCCTGCATCAGAAACGCATGTGTCAAGTTTGACATTGGTGCAGTTTGGACCCATGATACCAAAATCGGGTGAAGTCATGCCAAAGTCATGTTTCAGACTGCCATCTTGATTCAACATGGCACCTGTTGTCCCAGCATTTATGAAAACTTGCTTCCCTCCCTTCAAGAACCCTTGTGCTGAGTTTGAAATCAGACAAAGTCATGTCAAAGTCAGATTTCACACCGATTCAAAATTGTGACTGACATCCCAACATAAACAAAAAAACCCCACCTCAGGCATCCTCATGCCGAGTTTGGCGATGATGTATCAAGAGACAACCAACCACATAAAGAACAATTGATAAACAGATAATAACAGAGTGGTTTAACAGCCAATCACTTCCCAGGGAAAACTAGGGACTACAGCTCTTTGAGAGAGATAGAGGCCTCCTAAGAATTCTCTGCACTTTTAAGAGCTAGACTTCTCAGGATTCTTTGGGGGAAGCCATAACTGTCTGAAGTGGAATGATACTGCTTTAAATGTATAGTGCAGATGTGGCTGGGAGACAGCCTTTGACCAAAGTGTGGCCCCTTCATTATATAGAACAGAAATTGTAGAGTTGCATAAAAGGTTCATTGTTTATAGAATCCATATCTCTTGTATTTTACCTCATTTTATCTTACTGTACATCCCTTCAATAGCTTTGGCTATGAAATGGTTTATACATTTAAAAAATGATAAATAAATGAGGGGACAGGGTTGGTTGAAGATGTTAGTTGATAGCTTTTCCCCATACATCCCACAAAGTATACCACGGCTAGGCATAATGCAAATCAGCACCACTTCAAGTCAGATTTGTGTTAAATGTATGGGACAACCATTTCTCCCTGTGCAAAAGTCAGTGCAAACCCATTCAGCATACAGACTTGCTACTCTAATCAAATTCTGTGAATTGGTCCCTCAGTATATTAAAAACCACCAGCCCCGTCATAGAGCATATGACTCCCCCCACTAGTCCATACTTTCATACATATGGTCAGAAGCTCATGTGGGATGTGTAAAACATGGACAGAAGATGGCACTTGTCAATCAACAGGCACATGTACTCCTGGGGCAAGACACTTACTTCCTTCATTTTCTCAATGGTTTGATTTGTCATCGTCTTCTTGACAGCTTTAGTTATTAGAACATAGGCTTTGCAGCTTGAAACTGTTCTCAGCTGTTTTACACTTGCAGATCTTTTCCTTTTTCAGAAAGTGCCAAAAAAAAAAAAAAAAAAAAAAAAGCTGACAGCCATAACTTGTGAGGCCTGGTGGCCTGATTTATACATGTTGGATGTTGAAGATGACATTCAAGATGTTATGTTTTGATGAAGCTGAACAATATACAGTGGTACCTATAGATATGAATGTTCCGGAGCCCCGTTCACATCTAGAGGTAAACGTATCTAGCGACGGCACGTCTGCGCACGCACCCATCGCTTTTTGCCGCTTCTGCGCATGCGCGTGACGTCATTTTGAGAGTCTGCGCATGCGCAAGCAGCGAAACCTGAAAGTAACGCACTCCGTTACTTCCAGGTTGCCGCGGAGTGCAACTTGAACGCACTCAACTTGAAGCAAATTTAACCCGAGGTATGATTGTATTAGAAACAGCCCAGTCTAGGCAAGCTCACTCAGAAATAAATCCCACTCTGCTTAGTGAGGTTTACTTCCACGTAAGTGACGATAGTCATGGTCAACAAATCCAATTCATAATCGTATGGAAGACAAATTTCCTGGATCACATTAAAGTGTCAATCTAGTACTTCTAGAGCAGGGGGAGAATTTCAGGTCTGGTGGCCAAATATGGTCCTCCAAGCAACGTTCGGAATTAGCCTGACACCAGGCGACTTTTGCACCTGACTATTGGCCACTTGTGACCGAGTGAAGATGCCTGGGCATCAGGTGGCACCTGACACCTCCACCATCTAGAGGTGCATGCCTGGGGATCATTGGATCTTGACTGATTTCACACACGGTAGAATTTGATCTTGACTGATTTCACATCCTGTAGAATTCTATCAGTTAAACATTATCTGCACAATCAGAATGAATTTCAGGTACCAAAATGCTTTTTCTGTGCAGCCTGAGCAGGAGCACATACCTTTGTAAATCAAGAAAATCTTTAATAAAAATACATTAAAAAGAAAAAAGAAAAAGAGGTAGGGTTAGGCCAATTTACATATATGTAGACTGTCCCTGATCAAGTGACTTTTCTTCTTTAAGTTTTCAATTTCTTAACCTAGCTCAAGGTTGGCATCTGAACTAGCAGATGCTTACCTGATAATCAATCACAGTCAGTCCATCATTTGGAAAATAAAACTCTACAGCTTTTGGCAACTGTAACCTTGGTTTAAGGAGCCAATGGTTCCTAGCTTACATATCTGAGTTTCTAACATGGCCTCCAAGTCTCTTTTGGAACTCTCCTCATGCCGCATATATATATTTATTATTCCTGAGGCCACACTGGCACACCCTCTCACATATTGCAGTGGGAAACCAAGATGCCCGTCTTCACGGTCATGATTCAACATGACCCTCACGAGAGCACGGCACACAGATTTGATTTAATCAGGAAAGTTGAGAGGTATGCACTGTCTCTGCTTTGCAGCTCCCTTAAGTGTTTTTGCCTGGCTAGAATGTGTCCTTGACCTCTGATAATGCAGGTGCCTAGACAGAGTTTAGAGAGGTATCTAGCCTAATATAAAAAAGATCCTTTTAAAACCTTCCATCTGGCATAGACGCTTTACCTGAGATTCTTGCACTGTAGGGCGTTGGACGCAGGGTTGTCTTAAGCATATGTGGCACTGGAGTGCAAAGATCTGGGACTCTCAGCCTCTCGGACCCGGGACTCTCAGCCTGGCACCCCTGATAGCCCGGCGCCCGGGTGCCCCACATCCCTAGCGCCTATGGGTAAGATGGCCCTGGTTGGATGATGTCCCTTGGGATCCCTTTCAACTCTATGATTCTGTGCTCCTCACACTTTTGCCTGTTGCCCCATCCACACTACCATGTGGCCCCTGGAAGGTTCTCTTGAAGCTCATCAGCTTAAACCATGCTTAATACTGAGTTGTGGCCTTGCCTTCCTTATTTCCTTCACGGAAGGAAGGAATATAGGACATGCAAGACATCTTGTACAGTGGTACCTTGGGTTACATACGCTTCAGGTTACATACGCTTCAGGTTACAGACTCTGCTAACCCAGAAATAGTGCTTCAGGTTAAGAACTTTGCTTCAGGATGAGAACAGAAATCATGCCCCGGCGGCGCGGCAGCAGCAGGAGGCCCCATTAGCTAAAGTGGTACCTCAGGTTAAGAACAGTTTCAGGTTAAGTACGGACCTCCGGAACGAATTAAGTACTTAACCTGAGGTACCACTGTACATAGGAACCTGCCTTATACCGAGTCATGTTACTGGCACAACTAGCTCAGTACTATCAACTCTGCTGGGCAGAGGTTCCCCAGAATTTCAGACAGGGGATGTTCCCAGCCCTGTGTGGAGATGCCTGGGATTGAACCACTGACCTTCTACATTCAAGTCAGGTGCAGGGGCGTAGGAAGGGGGTGCGGGGGGTGCGGTTCACCCCAGGTGTCATCCTTGGGGGGGTGTGACGAAATGGCACACCGTGGGGGTGGCACTTACCACAGGGCCTGGCCTGCAGTGCGCCCAAGCCACGTGTCTCTCCTGGGAGTGATGCGTGATGCGGTGGCTAAGGGCCCCGTGCTGCCCAAAATGGATCACCGTGGCACCCCCCCCCCATGCACGGATCGCCACAACATCCCCATTTGTGGATCGCCCTGTCCCCACCATACCAGGTGCCAGAGCAGCGAGCCACGCCCCTGGTCAGGTGCTCTGCCACCAAACCACACCTTAGTCCATTTTGGATAAACCTTGTTGATAAAACAAAAGCACGGCTGAGACATGAAGCCCTTCATTCCCTGAAGGCACTAATGGCTAGCATGGAGGGCAAAGTCATTTCTGGAACTGAAGTTAGGCACTTCACCACATCAGCCATTGCCCAGCTGTTCCCAATTCATTTGTTCATGCAAAACATGGGCTTTCCAGGAGCTGAATTCTGTGGTTGATGATGCCACGCTCTTCAGCGGCAGGGAATCCTGGCATACACACCACCCTGGTTTTAGAGGCCACTTGCATTGGCTTGGGGGGGGGGGGGGTTGGGAAGAAGTGGAATTCCGAGGTCAAGGAATACTCATATAATCCATGTCTAATTAAGGGTGTAAAACTGGACATTGTTTAATTTGGAAGAGGGAGAGAAAGCAAAGAGATGAATTGCATGCATTTGTTTGAGGAGGAGTAGAATGAATGCAGAACACAACGTCATTGTAATGAAATAAAGCTAAGAGAATTAATAAAAGGGGAGAGGAGGAAATTACTATAATAAACTTGTCATAAGGAGCTTGGCTCATGAAGGATAATAAAATAGTTAAATAAAAATAGAATTCAAATGAAAGAATTTTAAAGAACTGGTCTCACACACAAAAAAGAAGTCTCATTAATTTTTTTGTGGAGAACACTACCTTTTACAAAAGGTAAGAAAATGCTAAAATGCTGTTTGTGAAAGCTACATTATAGAATGGGAAGATGGCCCTAGAGGAAACAGTGGGGAGTAAAAATTGGAAATACACCAAAAACAATTATGAACAAGGGCAAAGCAAGAGGAGGGGGGATATGAGCACAGCCAATCCAAAATGCACCCAAAAAGAAGGGTTGGGGGGAATCAGTGAACTGAGGGAAATCTTTATAATTTTAATTTTAGGATTGATGGACTGATTAATGGATTATTTAAAACACAGTTTGAGAACCTTGTTTTAAGATGAAGGGCAACATTTTCTTCTAGGCAAGCTTATAGGGGCCACATGCCAGTGGTGGGCGGGGCTGGAGGCAAAAGTGGGTGGAGCAACTCATGCAAATTTTGCCTCTGTAGACTAGGCTAGTTTTACAGATACCTCTCTATGCTCCATCCAGGCAAGCAAGAGGCATTATCAGCATCCATTGACGCATTCCAGTCTGCAAAAAACACTCAGGAAGGGTGTGAGGTGGGCAAGTGAGTGCTGAGGATGAGGGTGGTGTCTGAGCAGGAGAAACAGCCTGGGGAGAGACTTAAGTGCCAGAGAGACCTGAAGGGCTCCTAAGCCCAAGGTCTTCCAATCCTGATTTAAAGCTTTTATTCTGCCCTTTACAAGGCTTGGCGTGATAGTCAAAATAGTAAAAAAAAAAATTTTAATAGTCAAAGTTTTTAAAAGTAAAATAGATGATGAACTGTGATGAAAGGGAGGAGAAAAAATATTATTATTATTATTATTTTAAAAATATTTGTTTGCCTTTTCAGTGGCTTAAAAAACGTAGTTCTTACTGTTTTAAGTTTGGATGGTGGCATCTCCCTGAAAAGTGTAGCACAGAAATATTTGTAAGTAAGTAAATAAATAAATAAATATTCACGTACAATAAAAATAGGGATGCGGGTGGCGCTGTGGGTTAAACCGCAGAGCCTAGGACTTGCCGATCAGAAGGTCGGCGGTTCAAATCCCCGTGACAGGGTGAGCTCCCGTTGCTTGGTCCTTCTCCTGCCAACCTAGCAGTTCGAAAGCATGTCAAAGTGCAAGTAGATAAATAGGTACTGCTCCGGCGGGAAGGTAAATGGCGTTTCTGTGCGCTGCTCTGGTTCGCCAGAAGCGGCTTAGTCATGCTGGCCACATGACCCAGAAGCTGTACGCCGGCTCCCTCGGCCAATAAGGCGAGATGAGTGCCGCAACCCCAGAGTCGGTCATGACTGGACCTAATGCTCAGGGGGCCCTTTACTACTGTAAAAATACAATACAGTTCATAACAAACGATGGCAGCAATGTGGTTCTTTTAAAACAAAGGCCAGATAAAATAAATAAAGGAGCCTGCGGTTGGTCACAGATAGGCACCCTTTTACCATCTGTTTCACAACGCACAATTACTGGTTCACAATTCTACTGCTCATGATATCTCCGTAGAAACTAACCTTGAACTCACTGAGACTTACTCCTAAGTAGACATGTATAGGATCGCATTGTGTACATCTTATTAAGGTGCAATCCTTTGTCTATTGGTCTTGGAGTAAGCTATACTGAGTTCAGTGTGACTTTCTTTTGAGATAACATAGGCATGATTGTGCTGCTATACATTTTTCAGTTTACAGTCGGCTTACTATTACACTTGTTCCAGAAGCTATACAGGACAGCCTATTGCTGAGGACATGAATACATAATCAAACCTTTTTTTAAAAAAAAGAAAGAAAAAAAGAGGCAAACTATATGCATTGAACAAAAGGTGCAAAGCTGCTAGTACTGAATTGAACAGTGAGTACTAAGCAATTACTCAAATAACAGAAACAGAAACAAAAATAGGAGGATGTTGATGGGGGAAGAAAGGAGGTGATTATCCTTGAAACAGAAAATGATGCCATAGGAGATTTGGGTTTTAGCAGGCTAATCTGTATGTGAGCCTGTTGCTGAGAAATAAAGGACAGAGTGCATCCCATTCTCTCCCCCCTCCTCATGCAGTAAACCTATGCTGAGCATCAAAATAAGCACCCTTTGATTGCCATAGCATGTTGCACCCCAACTCCTGGTCCAGCTCTGGTTACAAATAAACTGGACCCCAAGACCACAATTTGGAGTCCTGAAGAACATACAAGATAAATGAGCACTGATATGGAACTCATTGTTCTGCCACTGCTATTTCCTAGGAACGTAATATGTTGCTCCGCAAAGAGAAGGGGGAGGGAGTTGTGTGGCAAAAGCTTCTTGCCTGAAGGATGAAAAGTTAAATCAGTTTTTGTGTGTGTGTGTTCTCATTTCCTTCAGTTTTCTTTCAACTAAGCAAGAAGAGCAAATGGGTTTTCATTTTGCTCGTGTCCAAGGCAGGATAGTTTGATATTTAATAGGGTGGGAGAGGAGGGGTTTGCTTTACAACACTCTTGTGGAATTCTAGTCAGGGAAGCCAGAGGACACTTGGGTGAGATTTGGGCTTGGTATCAAAGGTGACATCTCTGGCACAATTCCCTCCCTGGCCAATTGACTCGAGGGTTGTAGAAAAGTTCATTTAGCGTGATCAATATCACTTTGCCTCATGCCTCAATCAAAAACTACTTTCCACAGTCAATAGCAATTAGACAGACAGACACAGAGGTATTGATATAGATGGAGCCAAAGATTTATACCTGGGTGCTTTTCTCTCCAAATACTTGGCAGGATGGCTGCTAATTGCAGGATATCGGATTAGCAAGGGGTCATTGAGGAAGCAGCTGGTGGGGAAATCTCACACAACTCCATCCATATTTGACAGAAACCAAGAGGAGTGACCCAGTTCTGCAGTCAAAGGGCACCCCTTTGGAGATCCATCAGCATAACTGACAGTGTAAAAGAGGACAATTTGGGTTACACGTCTTTGCCTGGTAATTCAGAGCATCCTAGGAACTATGCCACACCAGAAAGTGCTGCTTGCATTGCAGTTAGGAATGGTAGAATTTGTCAGTTTCTCTCTGTTTCTCATTTCGGGGGGGGGGGGGAGACATTCAGAGGGGGGAAACAGAGTGTAAACTACAGTAATACCTCTGTGAACATCCGCCTTGTCTAGCATCCATTCTGGTGAACGTCTGCAGCAAACCCGGGAGTACCAGAATGGCCCTGTGTCCTTTTCGGCTAGCGGCTGGGGCTCCGTAATGGATCCCAGCCTCAAAACAAGGTATGACTGTAGTGTCAAGCTGAACTCCTCTGTCTACAAAAGGGTGGCCCACCTTTTCATACCAAGTGGGCTGCAACAGTACTTTGACACAGAACCCATTGCCTTGCCATGTGAGGGGGGAGCAAGGTGAAAATTTGACGCACCCCCCCCCCCCGCCACCGCCCTTGCACTGCCTTCCCAAAGCTGGCTAAGCAAGGCACTGGTCCTAGAGCCCTCCCACCTCCTTCTCAAATCTGAGAAAGTGCTATCTAATCTTTGGCAAGGAGGAGGGGGGATTCTGGGACCCTGTCAGAGACCTCATGCACCTTTCCCAAAGCCCAGTGTCTTGCTTGCCCAGCTTTGGGAAGGCAGCATGAGGGCTGGGAAGTGGGTATAAAATATTGCCAAGGGCAATCAAAACAAGGCCTCGAGGGAGCCAGTGTGGTATAGTGGTTAAGAGCGGTGGACTCGTAATCTGGTGAACCGGGTTCGCTTCCCCGCTCCTCCACATGCAGCTGCTGGGTGACCTTGGGCTAGTCACACTTCTTTGAAGTCTCTCAGCCCCACTCACCTCACAGAGTGTTTGTTGTGGGGGGAGGGAGGGAAAGGAAATTGTTAGCCACTTTGAGACTCCTTCAGGTAGTGATAAAGTGGGATATCAAAACCAAACTCTTCTTATACTTCAAGGGCATTGTGCATTGGCCCATCCTGTTCTATAACATAACATAGGAACATGACATAGGAGGAGCCTGCTGGCTCAGGTCAATGGCCCAACTAGTGTAGCGTCCTGTTCTCACGCTAGCCAACCAGATGCCTATGGGGAGCCTGCAAGCAGGATGTGAGCAAAGGAGCAATCTCCCCACCCCCATTGTTTCCAGCAACTGGTATTCAGAGACATACTGCCTCCAGCTGGGTGGCAGAGAATAGCCATCCATGCAAGTCTTTACTCTCGCTTTTCGCCCCCCTCTCACAGAAAGCAAAAGAAATTTGGGGAATGTTTGAGGGGTGGGTAGGCAGCAGGGAGCGCCACTTGACATATTAAATGTACAAGGTCACCAACTGGCCTATTAGCAGCCTCCCTCACAAATGTTGCATGGCACAAGGCTCTACACATAAAGGCTTTCCTGCTGTCACCACTTCCTGTAGTGATCATAGGACCCTCCAACTCAGAGCCCGCCCGCCCATGAGGCAAGGTGAGGTGACCACCTCAGGTGGCAGAATTCACAGGATCCCCTTGTCCCTGATCTTGATCTTCGCTTCTTCCCCTTCATCGCTGGTGGGTGATGAGGCACCATTTTGTGGTTTGCCTCTGGTGCTGAAATGTGTTGGGCCGGTCCTGATCAAACATCATATGTTCAGTGCTGGACGTGATTCTTTCAGGGAAGCTTTTGAGAGATGAATCCCATGTCTTTGCAAGTGCAAATGGGGCTTTTCTATAAGGATGAAGAAGAGCAGCTGTTGTCGAAGTGCCATTGTCAAGCTTATGGAAGGTCCTCCATGCATAGTTGTCAAGCGTCCCTTATTTGGCGGGACAGTCCCTTATCCCAGCGCCATGTCCCTTATTAATGATGTCCCTTAAATTTCCCGGGTTTCAAAGGAAGCAGCTCCTCTCCCTCCCTCCCTGCCGGCCAGGGAGGAGGACAGCTCCAACTGTGTTGCTTGGCTGCGTTGCTCACCCAATAAGGAGTCTAAGAACTGGGGGGTGGAGCTTATATGCCTTGTGCCCATCAAATCGGCCACGTTGCCTGGGGACTCGCCTTTGCTCAGTGCTTCCCAGCGGAGAGGTGATGGTGGTTTTCCTTGCTGTATCCCCTTTGCTGGGTTGCTTCGCTGTGGGAACCACCACTTGAGGCTTCGTTTGGCTGCTGGCTGGGCTTTCTGCCTTTGGTTCGGAGGGGTTCAGAAGTTGAACATACCTGTGCCCAGAAAATCCCTTATTTTGGTTACTGATCCCTTATTTTTGAGGCTGCTGGTCCCTTATTTTCAAATCTGTAAGTTGACAGCTATGCCTCCATAGATATCTGTCAGGCCCCTTCAGTTTCATTTTAGACATTCCTTGTGAACCGTTTTTGTTTCGGCCATACTTATTATTTGAGCTTTTATCATTTGTCATGCCTAGGCGTATTTTAATCTGCTGGTTTGGATTTGGTTTTTATCCACTGCTATCTTAAACACTTTGCTCTTATCACAAATATTTGCTATTTATATTTTCTTGTTCTTCATGTTGCACACTGATTTTCATCTCCATGGACTGCTACAGTTGCTGCTAGTCACTAAGGCTGTCACCAGTGTCACTACAGGAGTCACCAATGTGCAACCCACAAGCGCCAATGTGGGCGTCATTTCCATGGTACCAATGAAAGGTGTCAGTAAATAGCCCCTCAAAAATCCAGAATGCTGTTTGCTCTGCCTACTCAGTCCCAGTCTGCATTGGTTAAGGCTCACCTGTGTTAGACACACCCCTTAAACATGCTCACATTTCATTGGATGCCAGGACTGGACCCCCACCCCACCCCCATCCATTCTGAACAAATGAGAGGTGGAAAGAGCTACTTTCTGTAAGCAGGTGCAGCAGTGGCTCTTACAGGTGCCTTATTCCCCACTGGTGAAGGTGGCAGATGGGTGGCATGTCTGCACCATTTGGTGATTCCTTTCTTTTTTCTCTTCCTTCGGACATGTCAACCATTTCATGTTATGTGGCATGTCTCCCCCCACCCCCACCCCATAGCTGCCATCTTGGGACTGGAATTCATGGAAATTTCTGAGATTTGCAAATGTCCTAGCAACCCCTGGTATACTATCTCCAGTATCAGAGACAGCGTGCCTCTGGATTCCAGTTGCTAGAATGGCTGTGCAGGATGATTTGATTCTGTGGGGTGCTGCTTCGCAAGCCCTCTCTCTTTGGGGAAAGAACTTGTAACGCAAAGTAGGCCACTGCAACTTTGCTTCTTCTCGCCATTATCTTCCAGGCGTCCTTCAATAATAATAATAATAATAATAAATTTTTATTTATATCCCACCCTCCCCAGCCAAAGTTGGGCTCAGGGCGGCTAACAACAATAAAAGCCCAACCACCTTCTTGCCTGTGGCCTGCCCCTCCTTATTGTGCTGGGGGTAACCCGTGAAACATGGTCCAGGATCGGTTCAGAATCCGAAGGTTCCACTGGGAGTCAGTCCAACAGGGCCAAGGCAGGACACGAGGCAGGAGACCAGGCAGACCAAGGACAGGGGCAGGATCTCAGGCAGGATCTAGCATACAGCAATGTTGCTCCTGAAACCTGGGGCAGGGTCCGACAGCCTTTTATCTTTGTCAGGGTAGCGGCCAGTCCTGATCCCCCAGCGACTCACCTCCCTGTTCCGCCCGAAGGCGAGCACTCCTCCTGCGAGTACTCAGGTCTCTCCTTCTCTCAGACCTTAGTCTCTGCAGCTTGGGAGACGTCGGTGGGGTACTAGACCGAGGGGCTGCCTCAGCCTCCCCTGACCCAACCGGTAGTGGAGCAGCTGTAAGTGATGGCCCAGCTGAAGGCAACGAGGTAATCCCCACATCTGGAGCCAGGGCAAGCTCAGGCCCCTGACTCGGCCCAGCTGGTGTTTGTTGCAGGGGAACCTGTGGAGACTGAGATTATTCAGGATCAGGCCCCTGACTTGGTTCAGATGATGCCTGAGGCAAAGGATCCGGTGCAGACTGAGTCTCCTCTGGTTCCGAGTCTGAGCCTGAGTCCCAGGCCATCACACCTCCTATCCAGTACCCTGGCACCTGACACTCAGGCTGGCCTGACATGACCCAGGGCAATCTGGGGCTGTTACTACCCCACTTGTTCAAAGCCCAGATCCCCCAAACTAGCTGGATTTTGTTCAGACTCAAGCTCCAGCTGACTCCAATGCATAGCCCCAGTTGCTAGGTAACTTGAATGGGGCTGCTGGCAAGCTTTTCAGAGGTATCTGATTTTGTGAGAGAATACTGAACCAGATGGACCTTTGGTCTGTTTCAGCAGGACTCCTCTTATATATTTATGAAATGAAAATAACAAACCCCATAAAATCAAAATAGATGTAACAACCATAAGTTGCCATCATTTCCAAGGAGCAGCTTGAATTCACCCCCCTGGCTTCAAATATGCCTTGTGTCCTTTCCACCCCTGCCCTTATTCATATCCCACCCCTGAACACTTTTCCGCTTTAAAATATATTTTTCTTGCTGTGCCTTTGACAGCTGACTTGAATGTTGACTTGTTACTGAAGCCTCGGGAAAACTCCAATGTGGCTGCTCCTCCCATATGATACAAGTCATCTGATCAGCACAAAACTGAGCCTTGTCACAAGATTTAGCCACTTCATTAAGCCCCCTTGCTACTCCCACATCTTCCTTAAAATAAAAAAAAAGAAGAAGAAGAACCTGGCTGGAAAAAGAGCATAATTGAAAAAGGAAAGGGCGAAAAAAAAAAATATGGGAAATCTATAAACAGCAAATGGAAATGCTGTGAGAAGTGTAGCTGACTGGCGTGTAATGGAATGGCACCTTGTGCAGCTTCTACTGACCTTTTAAAGAAACCAGCAGCAACAATTATGTGCCAAAGGCCTCCTGGTCGTGAGAAATGGATTCTCTGAACATGGCTTTTACATAGAATAGTTGCTTTATCCCAGGGAATAGGTCAGCTGCACTCAACCCCCCTGCCTGCATTGTCCTCAGTCTCCACAGAGTCTCGAATACTTCCCTGAAAGAGGTGAGGAAGGAAGGAGTGGGGAATCCCAGGACTGTGGACAAATGTGGCCCTCCCAGCCTCTCTATCTGGCCCCATGCTGACTCCTTCTCAGGCTACGTCCCTCACCATCCTTGCTTTCCCACCTTAAGTGTTTCCGCCTGGTCGGAATGTGTGGATGGAGGATAAATGAGCTGTGTAGAGAATGAGGAAATCCCAACAAAAGAACAGTAGCAAGAAAAATTGATGAGCTACGCAGAGCTGGCTAAATTGACATACAAATTGTGGGACAAGGACAACTGTGACTTTAAGGAAGAATGGGAGCTTTTTACAATTTATCTAAAAAGACAACAAAATGAACTGGACTCCTGGGCAGGTTTTGAATAAACATACACAAATTTCTTAGTTGATAACATGGTTGAAAGATAATGTAAGGATATGTATAATTTTATGCAGAGAATAATATGTGCTGAGAAATCATAGAGAGCTGAGGGAAGTCTCTGGGGGAGGAGGGAGGGTTTGAAGGGGGGAATGGGGGAAATTTCCACATAACAATTTCCACATAACAAATTATCAAAACATATCATATTCATTATGATTTGATAATTTGTTATGTGGAAATTGTTAATAAAAAACATTGTTAAAAAAATAAGGTGTGTAGAAACTTGCTTACAAAACTATGTGAAATATACTTGGAGTTGAGTGTTGATTTCATGCTCTTTATTTCAGCTCACTGTAAACAGTGAGTGAGTGCTTTCCCCCAAAACCTCTGGCTATATATACATTATTTACACAATGGGTCCCGTGTGATTGGCTGATTCAACTCACCTCCTGGACCCTGATTGGATTGTTCCTGCAGGCCAATCAGGTTGCTGATTCACTTCCTCCTGGAGCCTGATTGGACTGTTCCTGCAGGCCAGTCAGGTTGCTGCCTTCTAGGATCCTACCTGCCTATTGTTCTAGGATCCAAGCTCAGTACATAACACTATGCATGGGTGAAAGTGTGTAGAATTAAATGCTTTTTGTCCTCTCTTATTACTACTAGAACTCAGGGTCATCCAACTACTAATACTATTTTTTACTACTACTATTTCACACAAGGAATCTGCTGCCACAAGATGTGGTCAATGGGCACTAAAATGGCAAATGCAATTGATTATAAGCAAGTGTAAGGTGATGCCCACTGGGGCATAAAATCCTAACTTCACATACTAATGAAGGAGAGAGATCTTGTAGCTGACCCAGTGTGTGGCAACTGTGCAAAAAGGATTGTTCCATGTTAGGGACCATTAGGAAAGGACCGAAAACGAAACTGCCAATATCATGGTGTCATTGCACAAATCTACAGTGCAACCAGATTCGGAATACCATGCACAGTTTTGATCACTGCACCTCCAAAAGGGATATTACAAAGCTGGGAATGATTCTTCTCTTTAAAAGGAGCAGAGGATTATGTTCAGCCATTTCTTCTCTTTTGCTTATAACACACTGGTCTTAAAACCCCCTATTTTTGTCCTAGTGCAACTTTTCACCTTGTTTCTAATCCTGTGTGGCCTCAACTTATTTTAAACACCCCACGCATCTAGAAGCTGTGAAACACTATGTTGAAAGGCTTCAGGGAGACTCAGGGAAAGTGTTGAGGCTGTTTGATGAATCGCAGGCTTGTAGAAATAAATCCCTTGGCGGTGAGTTCTTTAAAGGGAAAGGGTAGGGTTAAGCAGCGGCGTAGTCCCTATGTTGGCCAGGAAGTCCCTTCCCTCAGATGGCACTGGACCTAGGATGGCTGGGAGGTCACCATCACAGGTAGGACTCTTTCAGCCAGACAAATCACAGTTTTGAACTTTAATGAGGGAAATTGGGTGGGGACAGGGCTAACCCTACCAGCCCATGGCCCCATTCCAATTCACCCCTTGCTAGGGATGCCATATTTTGAAGGGCAAAAATGAGGACACATTTGCCAACTTCTACTTTTAACTATGGACCACTACGAAGACTTTCATTTTGCATACCTGAAATATACTCAGAGTCGCAAAGGGATTTCATGCTCTTTATTCAGCTCATAGTGGTGAGGAGGAATGAATGAAAGTCCCCTCAAAGTATCTGCTTTATATACATTATTTACACAATGGGCCGCACATGATTGGCTAATTCCGGAATTCTACTGTAAGCCAATCAGGTTGTGGATTCACTTCTATCTGGAGCATGATTGGGTGGTTCCTGCCAACCAATCATACTGCTGCATTGTTCTAGGACCAATCAGACTGCTGCATTCTGAATCCTATTGTTCTAGGACCAATCAGACTGCTGCATTCTGAATCCTATTGTTCTAGGACCAATCAGACTGCTGCCTTTTGGATCCTATTGTTCTAGGACCAATCAGACTGCTGCAGTTTGGATCCTATTCGACTCAGTACATAACAATACCCATGAAAAAGAGGACATGTCCTGGAAAAAGAGGGCATATGGCAACCGCCCCCCTTGCTTCATGAACACTATTGACTTTGAAAGAAACTGTGGTAACTCTCAAATTGTACACTAAATCTTCACATAAGAATGTAGAAAAATGTTATATGGTCTGCATCATCAGCGGTGGAGTGTGCTTTAACTGTGCCCAGGGGGTTTGCACATGCCCAGAGGTGATAATCTCAGCAGCCCTCCCCTTGCTATGCCCCTATGCATTATAAAGCAAACCAACCTAATTTGCAGTTCCTGGGCTTATATATGAATCAGAATGCGCTTCACAACCATTATTTGGGTTCCTAATTTTCTGATGCACTTTGAAAACGGGTAGGAAAAATGTGTGCATTGGGGTCAAGGAAATGTGTATACAAAAATGCACATGTTACAGGAAACTGCAATTACAGAAAATGTGTTTTTAACAAGGAAAGCCACAGGTGTTGATGTACCTGCTCTTGCGGGGGGGGGGGGAGCAAATTCGGAACCCTCTCCAACCCTGCAAGAAGAGGAAATATTGTTCTTTCGAAGGTGGAGTGTGCTATGGACAGTGTGGCATTATGGCCAATGAGGAAAGAGGATGAGACCAGGGTATTTAAGTCAGTTCTACCCACACTCTTTCCTGTTCTTCATTTGGCACTGAATCATCTGTCCTTTGCTAGCTGTTATATTGAGGCTTCAGCTGGAATTGTTAAGGAAGCCCATGTTTGTCCCTTGGACTCCTCAGTTTGCCTACTTCACTCTGTTGAGTGTTGTCTGTGTGGCTGGAGAGGCATTGTTCAATTTGGTTCAAGTAGCATTTAGTGGCCAGCAGGTTCAAACCCTAGGTGCATGCTACAGGGAGGGAGTTTCTCGCTAGCCGCAGTGTGTCTCAGGCTGCTGCAAGCGACTCCCAGCTGTTTGCCCAGGAACGTACAAAGAAAAGATAATATTTATTACCGTTCAGTTCTTATTCAGTATTTACAGAGAGAGCCTATAGAACCCAGCCTCTTGGATAATGGCGTTGTTGTCCTGAGTGAATCTCCACCCCCGTCTCTCCCCCTTCCTCATTATCATCATCTCTCCTTGGGTGTTGCTATGTGTCATGTGTCTTTGAGCTCTTTGTTCTCCTACTTTCAAGGCTCACTGGGTTCTGAGAGAGGGGGGTCTGGAATGCCTTCTAAAGACATTGTGTCCATCAGTTGTCGCCCCCCCCTTGTGCTTCCCCCTCCTCCTCTCCCATTATTTCTCAACTTTCCCCTTCATCTGCCTCTGAGCTGTGACCTCCCACAAACCCCCATTGTAAATCTATACTGTCTTCCTCTTTCTCCTCCCTGGAAGGGTCAAGCTGGGGAGGTGGTGTCCACCATTCCTTCTCTGATCAGTCCCTTACAGTGTGTGGCTGTAAACATACCAAGGAGATGGATGGTAAACACCCATTTACTACAAATCACCTGCCTGGACAAATTTAATCTGGTTCAATTTGGTTAATGTGGTTTGTTGCAGATTCACTAATTTTTTTATACAGTGGTACCTCGGTTTACGAACGTAATCCGTTCCAGAAGTCTGTTCTCAAACCAAAACTGTTCTTAAAGAGAGGCACGCTTTCCCTAATGAGGCCGGTGCCCTTCCACCATTCAGATTCTGTTCTCAGACCAATATAAAGTTCACAAACTGGGACACTACTTCCAGTTTTGCGGAGTTCGTAAACCGAATCGTTCGTAAACAGAGCTGTTCTTAAACCGAGGTACCAGTGTATTTAATATATGTAATCTGTTTCCCACAGTTGTATTGACAACACAAAATTTTAATGTAGAAAACAGGACAGAACAGACATATGACTGAATGCAAGTGAAACTGGCACAGAATGGAAATGGGATAATATATCCATCCCTAAGCATGCATCACGTATAGTTCAATGAGCTGAAGTCTCCAGTGAAGTCTTTCCACATTAATCTGAAATTAAATGAAGAATGAAGGAGCTCCTTAAGCATTCTTCAAAGTCAAAGGATGCTCATTCTGAGATGTTTCCTACATTTTTTAAAAATACGAAAACCTCCACCCTGGAACTCCATTTCCTACCATCACCCGAAGGTGAACATTTTTCTGTTTTCTTTTTCCATCTCAAGCTGTACACCTAGCAACCGACAGGCTTGTCTGACTGTTGTGAAGTCTCTGTTGCAATGTACTTCGATGCCACATTAATTATTCTTCTTTGGAAGCATTGTTCCATTTGTCTGTGTGCAGGAAGAGACAGGTATAGTGAGTTAATTAAATCCTCCCTCATCAGCACCATGATGAAATCTTAATGCCGCTGTCTGACAGCCAACACATCTTTAAGTTATCCCACTATTAAGAGGCTGATGGGTTGAAATGGCCTGTTTGTTTATTTGATTGCATGGCGGACCTGGAAGTCTGGAAAGGATTAGAGAGATGCACTGTAAGAATTTAAGGGGTCATTCTGGGCTTAGCTCAAGTGCTGCTGCTGCATCGTGAGTGCTTGGAGTGTAAGGCCTCTCCCTCCTCAGGCTAACTCCATCTGGCCTAGGGGGCGGGGCCCAGGCTCACCTTCGCCACGGCTCTAAGAGGCCTCACTGAGGCCAGGGACATTGCTGCTGCTGCATCGTGAGTGCTTGGAGTGTGGGGCCTCTCCCTCCTCAGGCTAACTCCATCTGGCCTAGGGGGCGGGGCCCAGGCTCACCTTCGCCACGGCTCTAAGAGGCCTCATTGAGGCCAGGGACATTGCTGCTGCTGCATCGTGAGTGCTTGGAGTGTAAGGCCTCTCCCTCCTCAGGCTAACTCCATCTGGCCTAGGGGGCGGGGCCCAGGCTCACCTTCGCCACGGCTCTAAGAGGCCTCACTGAGGCCAGGGACATTGCTGCTGCTGCATCGTGAGTGCTTGGAGTGTGGGGCCTCTCCCTCCTCAGGCTAACTCCATCTGGCCTAGGGGGCGGGGCCCAGGCTCACCTTCGCCACGGCTCTAAGAGGCCTCATTGAGGCCAGGGACATTGCTGCTGCTGCATCGTGAGTGCTTGGAGTGTAAGGCCTCTCCCTCTCCCTCCTTAGGCTAACTCCATCTGGCCTAGGGGGCGGGGCCCAGGCTCACCTTCGCCACGGCTCTAAGAGGCCTCATTGAGGCCAGGGACATTGCTGCTGCTGCATCGTGAGTGCTTGGAGTGTAAGGCCTCTCCCTCTCCCTCCTTAGGCTAACTCCATCTGGCCTAGGGGGCGGGGCCCAGGCTCACCTTCGCCACGGCTCTAAGAGGCCTCATTGAGGCCAGGGACATTGCTGCTGCTGCATCGTGAGTGCTTGGAGTGTAAGGCCTCTCCCTCTCCCTCCTTAGGCTAACTCCATCTGGCCTAGGGGGCGGGGCCCAGGCTCACCTTCGCCACGGCTTTAAGAGGCCTCACTGAGGCCAGGGACATTGCTGCTGCTGCATCGTGAGTGCTTGGAGTGTAAGGCCTCTCCCTCTCCCTCCTTAGGCTAACTCCATCTGGCCTAGGGGGCGGGGCCCAGGCTCACCTTCGCCACGGCTTTAAGAGGCCTCACTGAGGCCAGGGACATTGCTGCTGCTGCATCGTGAGTGCTTGGAGTGTAAGGCCTCTCCCTCTCCCTCCTTAGGCTAACTCCATCTGGCCTAGGGGGCGGGGCCCAGGCTCACCTTCGCCACGGCTTTAAGAGGCCTCACTGAGGCCAGGGACATTGCTGCTGCTGCATCGTGAGTGCTTGGAGTGTAAGGCCTCTCCCTCTCCCTCCTTAGGCTAACTCCATCTGGCCTAGGGGGCGGGGCCCAGGCTCACCTTCGCCACGGCTCTAAGAGGCCTCATTGAGGCCAGGGACATTGCTGCTGCTGCATCGTGAGTGCTTGGAGTGTAAGGCCTCTCCCTCCTCAGGCTAACTCCATCTGGCCTAGGGGTGGGGCCCAGGCTCACCTCCCTGATAAGGATGGTGCTGCTGCAGCAAATGCTAAAGATGTTTTATATATTTTAATGTGTTTTAAACGTGTTTTTATTGCTTATTTTGTTGTACCACCATGAATGGTGGTTTTTATCTATGTATTCTTGTTTTGTTCTATCTTGTTCTGTTTTGGGGTGGGATATTGAGTGGGGTGGGGATTGGTTTTTGTTTGGGCACAATTGTTTTTTGGTTGTTTTGTTTTTCTATTTTGTAAATGGAGGTTACTATGAGGCTTGGGATTGCTACCGTGGAGGGGCGAGGGAGGTATGGCGGTGGGGGCAGATGTTATAAGCGAAGGGGATCGAGATACGGATATGCTCGTACCCCTTCCAATCTGCGCCCCATCCCGAGAGACGAGGGTAGGGTGAGCAAGGATTACTCACCTCCTTCACTGGTGTTGTGCAATGCCAGGTCTATAGGCAACAAAACCGCCACCCTGCGGGATTTCTTTACCTCGCAGGGGGTCGACCTGGCTTGTGTGACGGAGACCTGGGTGCGCGAAGGGGTAACTGTTACCTTACGAGAGATGGCGCCCCCGGGTTTCTCTGTCCTCCACCAGTCATGGACTGTGGGCCGGGGGGGAGGGGTGGCATTATTAATCCGGGAAGATTGTTCTTTCAGGGCTCTACCATCGCCATCGATCCCCGGCATTGAATGTGTTGGCCTAGTGTGGGGCTCCGAGGAGAGCTTGGCTGTCTGGCTGGTGTACCGGCCACCTAGCGCACCAGCAGCCACCCTGTCAGGCCTGCTGGAGGCGGTGGCCGGCTGGGCCTTGGAGTTCCCTAACCTATTGGTATTGGGAGACTTCAACTTCCATGCTGATGCCGCTCCCTCCTCACAGGCTCTGGACCTGGTGTCTTCCATGGTGACACTAGGGCTCTCCCAGTTTGTTTCGGGCCCCACACATCAAGCAGGCAACACGATGGATTTGATCTTTGGTGCCGGTATAGATGTGATCATGTCTCCTTCGATGAAGGTGCCATGGTCTGATCACTATGCTCTGAAAGCCAGGATTGACTTTCCACCCCCACCCTGCTTAGGTGGCGAGCCGATTTGGGCTCGCCCGCAGAGGCTGATGGACCCTGATAGATTCCGTCAAGCCTTGCGGGACCTTGCTCTCCCTGGCGACTCATTGACTGAGCTTGTTGAGGGCTGGAATACCCAGCTTCTGGCAGCCATCGATGAGATCGCACCTAAGCGCCCTCTGCGACCCCGCAGAAACCGGGCTCCCTGGTTTACCGAGGAGCTTCGGAAAATGAAGCGGGACCTCAGACGGCTAGAGCGAGTATGGCGGGGTGCCCGTGACGGAGCCTCAAGAACATCTTATAGGGTTTTTATGAAAACCTATGAGATGGCTGTGAAGGCCGCTAAGAAGTCTTACTTCTCGGCCTCCATTGCATCCGCTAGCTCTCGCCCGGCGCAATTATTTAGTATAATTCGGTCTTTAACGTGCCTTGAAGGACAGCCAAATTTAAATAACAATCTGACACACAGCTGTGAGGCATTTGCGAGCTTTTTTGCGGAGAAGGTCCTGTTGCTCCGCCATGACCTCCCTGCCAATTTGGATACAATAAAGGAACTGGAGGCCCCTCGACTGTCCTCGGGTTCAGTATTGGACCATTTTGACCGGATATCTCCAGCCGATGTGGACAGACTCCTCCAAGCTGGAAAGCCCACCACCTGTCCTCTTGACCCGTGCCCGTCATGGCTGATTAGAGCGTGTCCAGACGAGGTGCGGGCCCCCCTGGGGGATATCATCAATTTGTCCCTTGGCACCGGGATATTCCCAGGGGAACTGAAGGAGGCAGTGGTGCGTCCGCTCTTAAAGAAAACATCATTAGATCCCTTAGATCTATCCAATTACCGCCCGGTTTCGAATCTTCCATTCCTGGGTAAGGTGATTGAGAGAGCGGTTGCTGAACAGCTTGGTAGGTTTCTGGATGAAACATCTGCTCTGGATCCATTCCAGTCCGGCTTCCGTGCTGGTCATGGGACCGAGACGGCTCTGGTCGCCCTAACAGATGATCTCCGTAGGCAGCTGGATCGAGGCGGGTCGGGGCTGCTGATTCTTCTAGATCTGTCAGCAGCCTTCGACATGGTCGATCACGAACTCCTGGACCACCGCCTTGCCGACGTGGGGATCCAGGGCACAGTCCTTCAATGGCTGCGCTCGTTTCTCTCTGGTCGGGGACAGAGGGTGGCGCTCGGGGGGGAATTGTCATCGCGCCACTCCTTGGTGTGTGGAGTACCTCAGGGTGCGATTCTCTCCCCGATGCTTTTTAACATCTTTATGCGCCCCCTCGCCCAGCTTGTCCGGAGTTTTGGGCTGGGTTGCCATCAGTATGCCGATGACACCCAACTCTATCTGTTGATGGATGGCCATCCTGACTCGGCCCCCGATACACTGGCGAGATGTCTGGAAGCTGTGGCTGGATGGTTACGTGGGAGCCGGTTGAAGTTAAATCCTTCGAAGACAGAGGTCCTCTGGCTGGGGCGGGATGATATGGGATTGAGGGGGCAACTCCCATCTCTTGCGGGGGTGCAACTAGTGCCAGCACCGTCCGTTAAGAGTTTGGGTGTAATCTTCGATACCTCCCTCTCTATGGAGGCGCAGATTACAGCTATAACAAAGGCGGCATTTTTTCATCTCCGTCAAGCTAAGCAGTTGGCCCCTTATCTCTCTCGCCCTGACCTAGCCACTGTGATCCATGCGACGGTCACCTCCAGACTGGATTATTGTAACTCGCTCTACGTGGGGCTGCCCTTAAGACTGACCCAGAAACTCCAGCGGGTGCAGAATGCCGCGGCGAGACTCCTTATGGGGTCTTCGCTGCGAGATCACATTCAACCGGTACTATACCAGCTGCACTGGCTCCTGGTGGAGTACAGGATCAGGTTTAAGGTGCTGGTTTTAACCTTTAAAGCCCTATACGGCCTAGGACCCTCGTACCTACGGGACCGCCTCTCCTGGTATGCCCCACAGAGAAACCTACGGTCTGCAAATAATAACATCCTCAAGGTCCCAGGCCTCAGAGAGGTTAGGCTGGCCTCAACTAGAGCCAGGGCCTTCTCGGCTGCGGCTCCAATCTGGTGGAACGCTCTGTCACAAGAGACTAGGGCCCTGCGGGACCTGACATCCTTCCGCAGGGCCTGCAAGACAGAGTTGTTCCACCAGGCCTTTGGTCAGGGCGCAGCCTGACTCCCTCCTCTGGCAACCTGCTTAGAATCTTGCTTAATTAGTTGCCATTAATTTGATTTTAATTGATTTTTATAATGTAATATTTTTAGAATGTGTGAATATTTGATTGTTTGATTGTTGATTGTTGTTAGCCGCCCTGAGCCCGGCTTCGGCTGGGGAGGGCGGGATATAAATAAAATTTATTATTATTATTATTATTTTGCAAGTGGGATTCAAATATGATTAAGGTCCCACCCACTGTCTACAGACATATTTCTATGTTGCTGCATTCTCTGTTGAACTCATTCATTATCATTCCTTGTACAAGGAATTCAGGTTACTTTTAGCAAATAAGAGGACAGGAAACTAAATAGAGTATATTATTTATTTCCCTCTTTACTAATTTGGAATTTAGCTCACCTTGCCTCTGAAGGCTCAGAGTGGATAGTTTCATTTTTTTAAAAAATCTCCCTCCCCCCTCTCTCACACACGCATGACATTAGATGCAGTATATGGGGGCACCAAACTCTTTTAAATACTTAGGGCTTCTAAAGGTCTCAGTCTGGCCCTGTCATCAGGGCAATGTCCTGGCACCACTTTCAACAATGCAGAACTCTACAGGCCTGATGCTGTCCACTTGTCATCACACGACAGTGAAACCTGGTTATTGGATATATACTGCAGACTGCTTGGTTGGTTGCAGATCTGAATGGTTTGGTATTGAGTCAGCAAGGAGGAGGTCATCTAGGGCACTTAATTAGATCCTGAGTCAAAACTGGAACAAAATATTTAGGGTCTCCTAGTAAAGGGGTCCATGGGGAAAGTTTTGTTTAAGGCCCAGGCGGGGGATAACAGGCCATAAAACTTTCCAAGTAGCCACCTGGGGGGGTCCACCCATTTGATCTGCATTGGGGGGCAGGGGGTCCTTTGACCCAGGATCAACCATAAAGGACTGATAAACCAGAATCAAGCTGATTCAGGACACATTCCTAATGCCTAGGGCAAAGCCTACTTACCTCTGTAATCAATACAGTTGTGGCCATTTTAATCCCAAACTGTTGTCCTGTCATTATTGGTACTCTGACACCAGCTAGTAATCCCAGGCTTACTGTGCCTGGGCTTGCAAAATAGTTCTTCCTTGCCTTTATCTCAGTGCTATGTCTTATATATTGTTCAAGATAAAAGAAATGGGAAGGATGCTTTGTGAAGTGTTGACACCCCCACAACTGAGTTGAGAAATGAACTGATTTATTTACATTTTGAAAGAAGAAATACCCCTTGCCCTCAATGTCCAAGCAAATGCTGGCCACCCTCTGGCTTTCATGTGTTGAGCGCAAATGTCTGAAGGGGGGCTTCTACACACAATGTGCTTAAAAATCTCTGTGTGACCAGGGACCCTACCTTATCAGCATGTAGGTCTCAGCAAAGGAGCATGCAAGCATTTAGAATATATATGATGAACTGTTTGTCACTCCATTTGCTACCATCTGGCAAAGAGATAGGAGGAAATATCAGATGTTTTATTAATGCGTGACTTGTCTGTTCATTTGCTAAGGATTTATAAATGCACTATCAATTATTCAGAAGTCATGTACCTGTTTTTACACACACACACACGGGTATGGGGCAGGGGAAAAGAGAACAAATCTCGAAAAGTCACACATGAAGTAGGCATTAAATAATTCACATCCACTTATTGCATATCCCAGCTGAGTTAATTTTTAAAGGAAATAGTTATGCTAGAGACAATTGAATTAAGATTTCCTCACTGCTGTCATTCTCAAAGAGGTTGAAGAAAGTGTGTTTCCCTGAAACATTAAATATGATGAGGCATTGGTTTCTTTTTTTCGAAGGGCTAAAGTGAGATATTTTGTAAGGCAGGGGTGAAATTGTATCCAACATGCAGCCCCCTACTTTGCCCCACCCATGTGCAGAAATTAAGCATATATAACACAGAGAGAAAACTCCTTCCCTTCTCATAAGAATGTTGGAGCCCCAGCGGCCAAAGGTTCATCTAGTCCTGTGTCAGAATTCAAAATGACCTTAACAGATTGGAGAACAAGTTAACAAAATGAATTTCAATAGGGACAAATGTAAGGTTCTGCACTTAGGCAGGAAGAACCAGATGCACAAATATAGGATAGGGGACACCTGGCTTACTAGCAGTACATGTGAAAAGAATCTAGGGGTCTTGGTGGACCACAAGCTTAACATGAGTCAACAGTGTGATGCAGCAGCAAAAAAAGAAAAAGAAAAAAAGTGAATGCTACTCTAGGCTGCATCCACAGAAATATAGTATTCAGATCAAGGGAAATAATAGTACCACTCTATTCTGCCTTAGTCAGATCACACTTGGAATACTGTGTCCAATTCTGGGCACCACAGTTTAAGAAGGATATTGACAAACTAGAATGTGTGCAGAGGAGGGAAACCAAGACGATCAAGACAGAAGTACTGTTTTGGGGTGGGCAGGTGTGGAGGTCTCCTTGGTCCTCAATGAGGTAACTGTGCCCCTGAAGGACCAGGTGCGCAGCTGCCACCATGAGTGCTGGGGAAGGCCGCTACCTCCTGCAGGCCAATCCCACCAGGCCCAGGGGGTGGGGCCAAGACTCACCACCACCACAGCTTTAAGAGGCCTCATTGAGGCACTGGGACACCGCTGCTGCTGCTGCCACCGCCACCATGAGTGCTTGAGAAGGCTGCTCCCTCCTGCAGGCCAATCCCACCAGGCTCTGGACCTGGTGTCTTCCATGGTGACACTAGGGCTCTCCCAGTTTGTTTCGGGCCCCACACATCAAGCAGGCCACACGCTGGATTTGATCTTTGGTGTAGGTATAGATGTGGTCATGTCTCCTTCGATGAAGGTGCCATGGTCTGATCACTACGCTGTGAAAGCCAGGATTGACTTTCCACCCCCACCCTGCTTAGGTGGCGAGCCGATTTGGGCTCGCCCGCAGAGGCTGATGGACGCTGATAGATTCCGCCAAGCCTGTGCTTGGAATAATTTCTCAAATGCCAGTAGAAGGGGTCCGATTGTGATTTCCTTTGAAAGCATCTCAGAATGGTGGAAATAAAATCAAATAAAAGTACCACCCCTTTCTTTCTTTGGGTCGTATCTAATGCTGGTTACACTCAGGGTAGAGCCATAAAAAGTAATAGACATAGCTAACTTAACAACATTTAATTGCATAAGTGAAAGTTAGTTGATTGCAACCTCTGGTTTTCATCGGCAGCGCAACTCAAAGATCCTCTTTTGCAGAAAAAAATCAATGCATGGAATTTGTGTCTTCAAAGTTTGTTGTATGCTGAAGCAATTGTGTTGATGAGGATTTTATTCACTCTGAGGGAGACTGCTCAGTTATCTAATCTCAGGAACACCATGTACATGGGAACTGATGCATGTGGTGTAAGAGACACTTCTCAGTGCTCAGTTGGGTACCAGCATTTTGGCAAGCAAAACTTGTTTGAAATGTTTAAAAGCAGCCTCTAAAAAACTAAATGCTGGTCTGCAATAAGGCCTCAGGGAACATTACATTAAATATTAAGACGGTCATGCACCCCCCAATGATTTTACTATGTAAAAATGTGGGTCTTTAACATTTACAGATAAAGAATAGGAATGGAACACAGTTAACTGTCCAACACATCTTTTCTGGGCAAAGCAGAAACCCAAAGCAGCTTGCAACATTAAAAAAAATCCACAATGAGTGAACAATAAATAAGCTATTAATAAACAAGCTTATAAAAAGCAATGTTAAATGGCATGATCTAGACAATAAAACAATATCACATCTGGAATGTAAAAAGGTAAGTATTCAGAGCCTTCCAAAATCCCTGCAGCATTTTAGCATGATGCAGATCTAAAGTGAGGGAATCCAGCAGCTGTGACGACCATGGAGAAAGCCTGTTCCTTTGTGGCCATTTAAGAATGGAGGAGAAATTCAATTCACATTTAAAGGAGAACTTACCTAATTCTCAGTTTCCGAAACAATATGGGAACCAAAACACAGCCATCCTTTGAAATTTGCACTTATAAAGAATTTTGTAATGCCTTCCTTTAGCCAAGTAACGTGCAGAAAAAATGCAAATGCTGGTGTAAAGTGTTCATATAAATGCATATTACTATAAATGCATATATTAGTGAAAATAACAAAGTTGCATTGTACAAGAGGAAACGGCTTGCAAAAATGTGTATATTTGTCAAAACTTCATACAAAAATGTGTATATTAGGAAAAAATCACACTAAAATACTAACAAATTTTCATGAGGTTTTTTAATATATATATCTATTTTTAAATATTCTTCAAATTGTGATGGTAGAATTGTGATGATTGAGAAAATAAATAAAAATGAGAAACTGAGAGAAGTGAAATTGACAGCCACTTCACTGACCTTGAGTGGAACAGTCAATCAGCTCCAGTGCAGTCAGCTCCAGTGCTGAGCTAAATATTCAGGCAGGATTATATAGGTATAGGAAGTCCATTAAATAGTTCTAAATGATATAGCACTTTAAAGGTTAAAATCAGCACCTTAAATTGGACCCAGAAATGCAATGGTGACCAGTGAAGCTGGTACAGTCATACCTCATGTTATGTTTGCTTCATGTTGCGGCTTTTCAGGTTACGAATGCGGCAACCCCGGAAGTGTTTACTTCTGGGTTCGCTGCGCACACACGCAGAAGTGGTCTCCGTGCTTCATGCATGCACAGAAGCACTCTATTGTGCTTCGCACACACACAGTAGCGGCGCTCTACTTACGGATGCGAACGGCACCCCGAAACGGATCGTTTTCCTAAGTAGAGGTACCGCTGTATAACTATGATGTCATTGAAACTGAGAGTATTCAAATCTGAATGCGACCCCAGGCATAAAGCAACGTGGTGAAATCAAACTTTCCACAGTTGCATTACCAGTCTAAGCTGGTTAAAGGCACTCCTGCAAACTGACACTACTGTACTTGGACTTGCTTAGTCAATGCTGAATCCAGGAGCATTCCCGAAGTGCACACTTTGTCATTCATTTGGGGTGCTACCCCATTCAATACCAGCTGTAAACCTCCTTTAGATTTCCGGTTTTGCCCTCAGAATCCTAGTAGTAAACACTTTTCTGTCTTGCTTTGGACAGGTGGAATAGCACTGAGAAAATGAAAGCTATCATGGTTTCACACATGGATCAGAGTTAATCATAGTGAAAATCCTACCAAGCTCACATCCCCGTCTAGGTGTCTTTGCCAAGGCACTCTGCACCTTGATCTTTCATATCCCATCTGCGGAACTTTAAGAAGTCTGACATATATCATTGGGTCATTTTGTCCAAACAAAATAAATGTTCTGTTCTAGCTAGGGGAGTCATAGCTTCTAACCGGATACCCCTGGCAAAATTAGAAACCAGCCATGCCTTGGAAGCACAGATTCCTTTCCAAATGCTACGGCAGACCACAAAGTACATAACCCAGAATTTAAAGCTGAAACTCTGCATTTCTGTTTGGGAGGGAGAAGCAGTAACATGTTCAGTTTAGCTGGCCCATCCATGAAGCAACAGGACCCATAGATCCAGCCTCAAAGGAATGCATTGCCACAGTGGTGGAGGAAGGCGGGTGTGGTGGGTGGGGTCCGCCCTGGGTGTCATCACTGAGGGGGGTGACAAAAATATGAGTTCTTTTAAAAAGGGCTCACAAAAATTTTTAGTTCAGTCAAGAAATGTAACTAAACACGGCTGGCACTGGGTGCCACACTGCGGGGGCCAGCACTTACTGCGGGGCCTGCAGCATGCCCGAGCCACGCATCACTCCTGCGAGTGACGTGGTGGCTTGGGCACCTGCAGGCTCCGTGCTGGCTGAAACGGCAGCGTGGGGCTTGCGTCTGCCCACTGCCTCTCCCTCAGCCACCCTACAGCTGAGGGGAAGGCGGCAGTGAAGCTCCACGCAGCTCGCCCCGCCCCCATGGGTGGCTCACCCCGCCCCCCGGTTGCAGAAAGTGAGCTCTACACCAGGCACCTGAGCGGCTAGCTACACCGCAGCATTACCTGCTGCCCCTGCTGCAATAGCAGTGACAGCTGTGGTGTGCTCCTTGGAGTCCGGATCTGCCTCCTCCTCAGCATCTCCACCCAGATGCCACCTCTAGAGTAGCCTCTTGAGAAATAGGAAGTGCTGCTATTCTCCTCCCACCCTTATTCCTGTTGTATATCTTTATCCCCCACTCCCATTCCTGATAATAGTAGTAGTAGTAGTAAATTTTTATTAATACCCCGCCCTCCCGGGCCAGGGCCGGGCTCAGGGCAGCTAACACTGAATATAAATTACAATAAAACATAATAGGGAAAAAAACCAGTTAATTAAAATACGGCTTAAAATACAGCTTTAAATGCAGCCTCATTTCAGTAAAAGGTAAAGGGACCCCTGACCATTAGGTCCAGTCATGGCCGACTCTAGGGTTGCAGTGCTCATCTCGCTTTACTGGCCGAGGGAGCTGGCGTACAGCTTCCGGGTCATGTGGCCAGCATGACTAAGCCGCTTCTGGCGAACCAGAGCAGCACATGGAAATGCCGTTTACGTCCCCACCGGAGTGGTACCTATTTATCTACTTGCACTTTGACGTGCTCTCAAACTGTTAGGTTGGCAGGACTCATTTCAGTAGTAACCCATAAATCAAGACCATAAAGGGAGGAAACATCAGATATTCACCTGAGCCAGCTATCCATGCTGGTCCTACATGGGCCAGAAAAAAAGCCAAGGGAAAATTTATATACCAAATCTGATATAAGGGGTCAGAGTGAGTCCAAGCCAAAGGCCAGGTGGAACAGTTCCATCTTGCAGGCCCTGCGGAAAGATGTCAAATCCTGCAGGCTCTGGTCTCTTGTGACAGAGCATTCCACCAAGTCAGGACCAGTGCTGAAAAGGCCCTGGCCCTAGTTGAGACCAATCTAATCTCCTTGAGGCTCAGGACCTCCAAAGTGTTGTCATTTATGGACCTTAAGGTCCTCCTCAGGGCATACCAGGAGAGGCGGTCCCATAGATCTTCACTCACCCATTCTTCCATGGTGTTGAGGAGGTGCCATTTTGTGGTTCGCCTCAGGTGCTAAATGGCTTAGGCCAGTGCTGGCTCCCCCAGCATTCCACATTCACTGCAGAACAGGTGACCAGCAGAGTGATATCTTTCTATAGATACAGATACAGATACAGATACAGATACAGATACAGATATATCCATCTTTATATCTTGTGTTCCTTGTGTGCAGTCCAGGTTGCTCTACACATTTCCCTTAAACATCCCATATTTGTCCCATATATAATTTTTACAAAGCAATCCCCACAGGAGGAGGAAGTAAATGGTGCACTAATCCGAAGGGCATTTCCCCAGCTTTCAAAGAAGAGTAATGTATGGTTGCATTGTGAACTGAACATGACTGGGTGTTATTACAATATCTACGCCAGAGATGGGGATTCAATTGTGCATTGAGTTGTGGTAATGTAAGTTCTCAACAGGTGATTGGACAATTGATCAACCATCTATGTAAATGCATTTGCCTTTAACAGGCACTGCGTTCATCGATACTCAACTTCAGAATTGAAACCAGCTGTAATCATTTTCTCATGTGAAAGAAGGCAAGTTGCTTGGCCCTATCCATTCATGCAGAATACAGCTTGCGACAAAGAAGTTGCCACATTTTGCAAAAGAAACAGGAAATTCCTGCTAGGTAAAAGCCAGGTATGCTGTCCTGACCTCTCTGAAGGAAGGACGGGATATAGATGAGCATGTTCAAGTTTAAAAGAACTGGAAAGGTCTACAGCAATGTATTAAGGGGAGGAGCCATAGGGCATGCTTGGCATGCAGAACTCCCATGTTCAGTTCCTGAATTCTTCTGTTATAAGGACCTGGCAAAACATCATTTGAGAGACCCCTCTCTGACCCTGGCAGGGTGCTGCTAGTTAGGGATGGATGGATGGAGTGGTCTGTTTCCATTCCGTCCTGTTTCCACATTAAACAGCAATGTGAGCTTAAGGAGAAGAGGACACTGAGAAAATTCACACTAAAATACACCCAACGATCCATATTCTGAGCAATGTTCAGTGGTACCTCCGGTTACGAACTTAATTTGTTCTGGAGGTCTGTTCTTAACCCCAAATGGTTCTTAACCTGAGGCGCACTTTCACTAATGGGACCTTCTGCTGACGCCGCCGCGCGACTTCTGCTCACAAAGTTTGAAACCAGGACCATCTACTTCCAGGTTAGCGCAGCTCGTTACCCAAGCATTCATAAAGAGGATGGTACATAACCCGAGGTTCCACTGTATAATGTATTGTTATTTTGCAGATTTTTTCCCCATATTTTCGAGCCTCTTTTGAACCAACAACATTCCTTCCCTTAGGGTGTGTGCATGTTTGCCTTCACCCTTTCAGAGAAGGTCTTGGGAGATTGGCTCCTGGGAGAAAAGGGTTCATGGGAACCATGAAGGGCCCAGATGGCCAATCAGGGATGCCAACTTGAATAAAATATGGGGGGAGGGAGGTAAGCCCCACACCACATAATCGATAAAAAGACATGGCATACACACACCGTTTGAATGACAATGCCCATCAACTTTGCGGGGGGAGGCTCAAATATTTTACTAGGGGGCAAAGGGACCTCAGCCCCTAGGAGCTGGCTTCTATGTCATCTGCTCCTGCCTCAAGCCCTCTTCAAATTTTTGTTGTTCCTTCTCTCACTCCCTTTATGCAGTGTGAACTTCAGTCTGTTGAAGAGGCTGAATAGGAATTGGAGGGGAATTGCTTGATTGGCCCTTGGGATCCTTCCTTCCTTCCTTCCTTCCTTCCTTCCTTCCTTCCTTCCTTCCTTCCTTCCTTCCTCCCCCCCCCCCCCCCCCGCTTATTCCACACTGCTGGGACTAATTTGGTATTGGGAAATTGAGCTGTGGCAAGGATTACTTGTCCATGGAGCATTGAGTCTGGGCATGTGAGGAAGTGTGGGGTAATAACTGTAGGAAAACTGAGCTACTATTGGGCTAAAGGCACCCTTTAGGAATCTGCCAGTGCTTTATGCCTGGCCGGACCTGGAAGGTTTCCTTTAGGGCTTTCATGCACATTTTGGGTGAATGCTGGACAGCAGGGCCTGTGTGTGCAGGGCAGTTTTGTTCACAGAGCTGACCTAGCAAGGCAGGCGTCATTTCCTCCCCATCCTATGTTGGAGGAGTCACTGCCTGCAGCTGTAACACAGTGTAAAGTATTGCACTTGGGCAAAAAAAAATGAGAGGCACAAATACAAGATGGGTGACACCTGGCTTGAGAGCAGTACATGTGAAAAGGATCTAGGAGTCTTGGTTGACCACAAACTTGACATGAGCCAACAGTGTGACGCGGCAGCTAAAAAAGCCAATGCAATTCTGGGCTGCATCAATAGGAGTATAGCATCTACATCAAGGGAAGTAATAGTGCCACTGTATTCTGCTCTGGTCAGACCTCACCTGGAGTACTGTGTCCAGTTCTGGGCACCACAGTTCAAGAAGGACACTGACAAACTGGAACGTGTCCAGAGGAGGGTAACCAAAATGGTCAAAGGCCTGGAAACAATGCCTTATGAGGAACGGCTAAGGGAGCTGGGCATGTTTAGCCTGGAGAAGAGGAGGTTAAGGGGTGATATGCTAGCCATGTTCAAATATATAAAAGGATGTCACATAGAGGAGGGAGAAAGGTTGTTTTCTGCTGCTCCAGAGAAGCGGACACGGAGCAATGGATCCAAACTACAAGAAAGAAGATTCCACCTAAACATTAGGAAGAACTTCCTGACAGTAAGAGCTGTTCGACAGTGGAATTTGCTGCCAAGGAGTGTGGTGGAGTCTCCTTCTTTGGAGGTCTTTAAGCAGAGGCTTGACAACCATATGTCAGGAGTGCTCTGATGGTGTTTCCTGCTTGGCAGGGGGTTGGACTTGATGGCCCTAGTGGTCTCTTCCAACTCTATGATTCTATGATTCTATGCCCCAGGGCCTGTAGGGATGTTTCTCTACCAGAGTTCAATGAAATCCTCACCTGACCGTACTTTCTGAACTTGGTGAAATTGCAGTTTCTCCACGTTGTTTTATTTTTTAAAAAAAATAAATGTAAACTTTTCCACAGAGTTAAGTCTCATGGGTCGTTTTCTTTGTGGGCAACAAATGCACCCAAAATCCAGAGATGTGTAAGATACAACTGACTGTTGTGTTTCGTTTCACACAGTGGTTTGGGTGTTGCAAACTAGTTTGGCCAATACCAAAATGTGAACCAAAGGAAAGCCTTGATCATCTCCAGAGCCGGTCAGAGTAGACAAAATACTTACAGAGATGGACAAATAGTTTGACTTGGTATAAGGCCGTATCCTATGTGATTGTGTGGACATAAAAGTGGCTTCACACACTGGATAAGTGTGCAGGCTGCACAACAGCCTTGGGTCATTCATGGTGGTCTGGTTGCCTCTCCAAACCTGCGTTCTGGGCCTGCCTCCCCTGTGCCTAGACTGTATCCCTGTGGATACACCGCCTGCTAGACTCTGTCAGCTTATGCAAAATGGAAGAGGCGGGTTTTGAAGAGCAAATTGAAGGAAGAGCTGAATGAAAAACAAAACTAACTTTCATCTCTTTGAGAAACAAATGAAAATCCTTTCATCTGGTTTCCCCTATTAATGTGTCAGAAGGGGGCGGGGGTGTTCCTGGAACTGACAAGAAGCATTGCATTGCTTAGCAAATTGATACAAACTGATACATTCAGGGAACGTTCTCCAGGAACGCCATTCTCACATAAAAGTGGGAAAGATTTTGCCACACCCCAGCTCCCCCAGGACTCAGGTAGTCTTATTCAGGGGGAGAACAGGGGCAGCAACATGGGGGCTGGCAGTCCAACCAGGAAAGAGTGGGGACCAGGCTTTATAATTTTGCCATGCCCCAAACTCTTCGCACTTCTTCACCGTAGAAAGACAGGGTGAGTCTCTCTTGTAAATCAACGTGGAAATGAAATGGATGAGGAAAAAATAAACAAAGGGAACAGTGACAAAGGGAAAAAACAATGAAATGCAGTGGTACCGTGAGTTACAAACACCTCAGGTTACAAACGCTTCAGGTTACAAACTCCGCCAACCTGGAAGGGTTACCTCGAGTTGAGAACTTTGCCTCAGGATGAGAATGGAAATTGTGTGCTGGCGGCACAGCAGCAGCAAGAGGAACCATTAGTGAAAGCACGTCTCTAGCTAAGAACAGTTTCAGGTTAAGAACGGGCCTCCGGAACGAATTAAGTTCATAACTAGAGGTACCACTGTATAAACAAGACAGCAATTATGGAGAAACACAGTAACAAAACAAAGCAAAGTAACATGGTCTTATGACGTAGGTGTTTTGAAAGACACCACCATGCATTAAAGAGCAGAAAGGGAGAAATTGTGGATCCATTTATGGCATGGGTAGGCAAACTAAGGCCCAGAGGCTGGATCAGGCCCAATCGCCTTCTCAATCCGGCCCGCAGATGGTCAGGGAATCAGTGTGTTTTTACATGAGTAGAATGTGTCCTTTTATTGAAAAAGCATCTCTGGGTTATTTGTGGGGCACAGGAATTCATTCCCCCCCCTTCAAAATATAGTCCGCCGCCCCCCACAAGGTCTGAGGGACAGTGGCCTGCCCCCTGCTGAAAAAGTTTGCTGACCCCTGATTTAAGGGATCACAATGCTTTGGGGTTGCTGCAGTAGTGAAGTTGGAGGAAGCTGGGAAATCAGGTCAGAAGGACAGAATGGGGCAGACCTTCAAAGAGCTTATGTTGGATGGGGTGTTATTCAGATAGACAGGCCCTCTGAAATACATAGCTCAGAATACTGGGAGCAAAGAAGCATTCAGAGCAGTGAAAGCAGCATTTTTCATGCCACCTGTTCATTACTGGCTGATAGAAATGTCTATGTTTCATACAAGGTTCCGATGTTTTGCTTGAGCAGGCAAAAATGTATTGCCCAAAATGGGGTTCAGTGTGCTGGGGATACTCTGTGTTAAAATGTATATCTCAATCTGTCCCTCTGCACTTTGGTGATGACCAATGGTTTATAGCAAACAAATCTGACTGGCTGACATATTCCTTGTGCGATCTGATGTTTTTTCCTCACATCTTAGATGATTTGCAAACTGATTTTTTTTATAGGATGTCTTGAGGTAAAAGCAGAAAATCAAGAATTCCATCGTATCTAGGCTTGTATATATTTCAAAGAAATCAGAAGTGCCTACCCCAATAAAATAAATCACTGAGTGTTAAAGAAGACAAGGAAATGTGGGGAGGGAGAGATGTTATACTCTCTAAACCATTATTCATCAAGAAAGTTCTGTTTGTGGCATGACAGCAGTTTACAACATTTACAACATTTAACATCAACATAGTGATTTACAACTTCAGAATGCTTAACAAACATACCCTGATTAACTGAATGAATTAAAACTTATATTCAGTGGGAAAAGAGAATACGCACAAAGGCCTTTCAAGCCCACTCAGACTTGCTGTTTGGAAACTTAACTAATAGCTCCATCCATCATTCTTGCTCTAGGGGATTTTCGGTACTTCATTTCCAAAATAAGAAATGCTGGAACTGGAGTCTACACAGAAGCCACACCTTCTGACTGCAAGTCCTGCCCTTCATTTTCACACATGCCAGCATGATTTTGTAGAGATGGGTGAAATCTACAAATCATGTGGTCCTCTGGAAAATGATGCTAGCAACATTTTCAACCTTCTTTTGGAAGCCTTTAACACATGTTCCATTATTCCCCTTTCCCTAGCTAATTTCTTTCCCTTGCAGAAATGGGGCAGAGGATTTGGGGTGGAAGTAGAAAAGAAGTCAAGGGCTGGCTTGCAACAAGCTGGCCTTACTTCCACTGCGTTTGCAAGAAATCAAACAGAGGTTCAATGGACTTCTGCTTCCCCTTTAGCCACTAGCTGCTGTTGCAGCCAGTTATTTGTACTTATGCAAAGGGATACTGAACAGCTTTGGCTAGGACAATGTATTTCACAGAGAATTTGATTTGGCCATATTACCAGTCCCCCCTTTTCTGTTTACATTGCCTTATGCACACATTAAATCCATATAATATGTGTGTGTTTAAGTGTATTTTAATGGAAGCAGATGGGGAAGGGGCGGAACTCAAGTCAAATTTAGATCAAGAACGATAATAGGAATTGGGGGGGGGGGATCCATTTGGATTAGCCCAACATCTAGATTTTTAAAAACTTCTATCTCTAGCCAACTCATGAGGGTCATTAACCAGTTTTTAAAGTACTGTAGTCTATACCAATACTATTTGCCTCAACTCTCTGTTTCTCCTTTCCTACTGTCAAGTCTGTTTTCTTTCCTGCCTTCCCTCCATCCTCAGTGCTCTCAACTGTGAGAAGGGTTGCTGGCTCATGAGAAAAAGGCCCATAATTTATTTATTTATTTAGAAAGTACATTCCAACTGTGCCACAAACATTAACAATTACATTGTTCAAAGCATTCGGGCTCACGGTGAAGAGGGGACAGCTTCAAATGAGCTGGGAAGAGGGATCAATGAAACTGTTCACTGTAATTTTGAGAACATTTCCTGCAATGCAAAAAACTAAATCTTTCAACAAATGCCCATGAAAATGTTTGGCTGCACATTTACATTGCCCTGTCTTGCCATCTCTATCAAACACCTTTGTCATCAGGGAAATCATCTTATAGATAGACAAATCTGATTGGCTTCATAGAACCAAGCAGAATAGCATTTATTGCATTCGTCCACAGATCATAGTGGGAAATTGGCTTGAAAGATTTGTGGCATAATCCTGTTCAGATTACTGGTTGTCTGGGATGACTCATGGATAATCCAAGAAGAAGAACCCAAAATAGTGGGGACAAAGCAATCACATCAAAGTGTGTACATTAAGGATACAAAGACAACAAACAGGATTTTCAAATTTAATTGTGTGCAAATATTTCTAACAACCCCCTGGGGAAAAACTACCCTATTTTCAGCATGAAAATGGGAGCATATTTGATGTAGCATTTGTCTCAACATATATATTATGTTTTGCTCTGGAAGTCCGCAGTAGCTTTTGGGACTGTCCTGCTACCCACAACTAATTGTCCACAATAAAAACATCAACAATGTATGTGAAGGCAATTCTAGAGGATTCAGGGACATCTAGTAGATACCCCCATGTGTATGTGTGCATACACACACCCATTAGATAAATGGCATATAATACTCAATGAGAAAATGTTTCCTCACAGTTTAGATAACTGATTCCTCCTGTCTGTGACAGATAAGACAGATAAGACAGTGGGCATACCACATTCAGACAGGGGTCCTTGAATAAGTGTTCAAAGGAGACCCATACTCAGAAATGTTTTAATGTGTGGGTCTTATGGTAAAAGGTAAAGGTAAAGGGACCCCTGACCAGTCCAGTCATGGCCGACTCTGGGGTTGCGGCGCTCATCTCACTTTATTGGCCGAGGGAGCCGGCTTACAGCTTCCGAGTCATGTGGCTAGCATGACTAAGCCACTTCTGGCAAACCAGAGCAGCGCATGGAAACACCGTTTACCTATTTATCTACTTGCACTTGGAGGTGCTTTCGAACTGCTAGGTTGGCAGGAGCTGGGACAGAACAAGGGGAGCTCACCCCATCACGGGGATTCGAACTGCCGACCTTGCAAGTCCTAGGCTCTGTGGTTTAACCCACAGCGCCACCCACATCCCGGGTCCTAAGGTACCATCACTGAAAAACAGCGGGATAGAAAGGGGCCACCTAGGATGGAATCAATGGGATTCACTCCAGAGATGTGCATTAGAGTTCACTGTTAGCATGTTTAATGTTAGGAACATAGGACGCTGCCTTATATTGAGTTCCTGTAGATGACTATTGTTTTCACTGACTGGCAGTATCTCTCCAGGATTTCAGGCAGGGGTTTCTCCCAGCACTACCTGGAGGTACCAGTCATGGAAACTGGGACCTTCTACATGCAAAGCAGATGCTTTACTGCTGATTTACAGCCATTCCCCAAAGTTAATAAATGATATTAAAGGGACCCCTGACCATTAGGTCCAGTCACAGATGACTCTGGGGTTGTGGTGCTCATTTCGCCTTAATGGCCGAGGAAGCTGGTGTACAGTTTCCGGGTCATGTGGCCAGCATGACTAAGCCACTTCTGGTGAACCAGAGCAGTGCACGGAAATGCCGTTTACCTTCCTGCAGGAGCGGTACCTATTTATCTACTTGCACTGGTTTGCTTTGAACTGCTAGGTGGGCAGGAGCTGGGACCAAGCAACAGGAGATCACCCCGTCACAGGGATTTGAACCACCAACCTTCTAATCAGCAAGCCCAAGGCTCACAGCACCACCCATGTCTCTAACTAATGATATTAAAATAAAGGTAAAGGGACCCCTGACCATTAGGTCTAGTCGTGACTGACTCTGGTGTTGCGGCGCTCATCTCGCTTTATTGGCCGAGGGGGCCGGCGTACAGCTTCTGGGTCATGTGGCCAGCATGACTAAACCGCTTCTGGCAAACCAGAGCAGTGCACGGAAATGCCATTTACCTTCCCCTTTACCTTCTACTTGCACTTTGACGTGCTTTCAAACTGCTAGGTTGGCAGGAGCAGGGACCGAGCAATGGGGATTTGAACCGCCGAGCTTCTGATCAGCAAGCCCTAGGCTCTGTGGTTTAATCCACAGCACCACCCGCATCTCTAACTAATGATATTAGTTAGTTGTTAATTTTACAACACAAAAGGACCTGTGACTTGTCAGTTATTCCAGTATCTTTGCATTCATCAGCCAAAACAATGGGAAGTGGGAGCATGTTTACTTCTTACTGAGCAATTGAATAGGATACATCTTCTCATTTTGTTTGTTTATCTAAACCACTTCATTTTCTTTCAAAACATGCTTGCTGAAAATTCAGAGATGGGGCACAGCAAGTGACTAGTGCCCTGACTATGTTTTGAATTATAAAGCCACCTACAATTCTCCACACTATTTGTGAGTAGCAATATTTGAAACAGGGATTTCCCTGTATTATTCTCCAACAAATTTTCCTTTCAAAAAATTATAATTAATTTCAACTCGCTTTGAATGGAATTCTATTGTCAGTTAATAGTGGAACATAGAAGTTGCCATATACCAAGACAGACCATTGCTGCATATAGCTCAGTACAGTGGTACCTCGGGTTACATACGCTTCAGGTTACATATGCTTCAGGTTACAGACTCCGCTAACCCAGAAATAGCGCTTCAGGTTGAGAACAGAAATCGTGCTCCGGCGGCACGGCAGCAGCAGGAGGCCCCATTAGCTAACGTGGTGCTTCAGGTTAAGAACAGTTTCAGGTTAAGTACAGACCTCCGGAACGAATTAAGTACTTAACCTGAGGTACCACTGTATTGTCAACACTGGCAGACAGCAGCTTTCTAAGGTTTCTGACAGGGGTCACTCCTCATCCAACCTGGAGAGGCTGGGAAAGGAATCTGGGATCTTTTGCACGAAAAGCAAAGCCTCTAACTCAAGCTACAGTCAGTGGCGTAGCGTGGGGGTGCAGGGGGGCCCAGCCACACCGGGCGCAACATTTGGGGGGGGCGCGCTCACACGCGCAGCTCTCTGCCCCTACCTGACTCACTCACTCTCTCTCACTGCAGTGCTGGCTGTGCGAATCCGATCCGAGCTGGCGGGTCGCCACCCACTGTGGAGGGTGCCAGGCGTGCGTTGTGGTGCGGAGCGGAGCGGAGAGAGAGAGAGGGAGAGACTATCTGGGGGAGGGACAGTGCAGCGGCTGCCCAGCACAGCGCTGAGCACGGGAGAGAACCACACCTGACCAGCCCAGGCAGCAGCAAGAAGAAGCTGGCAGTGGCGGCAGGTTAGGGGTTAGGGGCGCAAATTACTTGCCTTGCCCCGGGTTAGGGGGCGCAAATTACTTGCCTTGCCCCAGGTGCTGACAACCCACGCTACGCCGCTGGCTACAGTATAGCCCTTTTCTGTTGGATGAAGAATGCAGTAGGCTAAAAGAGGAGCAATGGAAGTCCAATCCAATTATTTATTTCAACAATATCAAAATAATATTAATCAGCATCAAACCTGGACCCAGACTTGCACTCTAAAATTATGGGTGATTTAATTTGGGAGGTCATTGCATCAGACATTTTCCTTGACTGAAATTCTCAAACAGATAAGGAGCAGCTAGAAAAAGAAAGTGTTGCTTCATTTTCAAGGTTACTTTCTCTCCCCCGCCCCCCAGCTGACTGAGAAGTTTCAATGAATCTCCTTGGGAAATGGCATTCAACTCTGATCTAATTATGCATATTTGTATTTCTACATATAAGTGCTTGCCTGCGTTAGTTCTGTTTACCGAGAAGGGGCAAAAAAGAAAGGGGGAAATTGTTTCACATTCTTATTATATTCAAAAGATAAAATGTCATAATTCAAACTGAAGCATCATAGAGTTAAGGAGAAGAAATACGCTACATGGGCTCTCTTATGAACTTTCAATGGTAACAGCAACAACAAATGCCATGATAATAATGTGAACAAATAGCTAGGAATGAATGTTTTCTAAGAATACAGATGGATTTTCGTCTTCTTCTTCTTAAGCCCAAACACATTCAAGGTGGCTTGCAAACTCTGACCTTCTTCTTTCAATGTGAATTCAAGTAGTAGCCCTGCCTGGAGTGCAATGGAAAATAGGGTTAGAAAATAAGAGTTGAATACACATTCATTACAAGGGGATGTTTTCTGAATTCGTTCAACTTATCTCTGAATCCCTGTCATGTTCATCTCACCCACTCACCAGGTATATTGCCAGCCACAATGCTGCCGATCTGTGGATAATGGCCTGAGAGAGTGTAATTTATTTGTCCTGATGATAGTTAATAACGGATTTATGGAATGAGTTATGGTGCTGGTTTTCAAGATTAAAATGGTATGATGTCGGAAGGACTCTGTTTCTTACTGTTGCCCAAATAGCAGTCCTTCAATTCTCCTAGTCCCCAGAAACCTCACCCTGGGGATCACTTCCACACTCCTGATTTATTTCCATGCCTTCTCTGAGCACATTGATCATGGCAAGAGTCTGCCAAGGAAAAGCCCTAATTGTACTACACGCTAGTGCTTTCGCAACCTAAGCCATGTTCAGCCATTGAGAAATGTCATTTCACCTCCAGCAATAATGGCTGCATATATTTTGGTATCCCAACTACCCTCAAATGTATGTTTCTGTTCCCCTGTTGAATGATAAAAATCAAAATGATGGATGCCTTTGCTTGGACTGTCGCTATTAAAAGGGCTCTGTGGACAATCGCTGCGGTCATGTCAACACCGGAATTAATTGATATCTCTATTCGCGACTCTTAAAGTGCAGTTGCCTCCTTGATAGACTGCAACCATAGGAGACAACTCCTAGGGGCTGAAGAGGCTTTGGCACCCACAATAAAATATTTGAGGGAGCCGGGCCCCTCCAAAGTTAATGGACATTCCCATTTGAATGGTGTGTGTACCAGTGTGTCTTGTGATCAATTATGTAGGGTGGGGCTTACCTGGGCCCCCACAATATTTTATTCAAGTTGGCGCCCCTGATTGCAATGATCATGAGCTACAGCCCTCCACATGTCAGCTGGGTTTTCACATGAAATGACTAGAAGTTGCTCGTGAGACATGTGTTGTCTGTTAAACCTTGACTATTCAGGCTCCACACAAGTGTCAATTGGGTAGCCATGTGCGTGTTTAGTTCACTTTAGTTTAAAGGCCAGTTTAAATATAAAGAACCATAAGAAGGGAGAGCAGGGGAGGCCTGGCTCCCAGGAACAGTTTGCTCCTAGGATTGCCCAGGAACAGTTTGCTCCTAGACAGCAGGCTGAGCAGGCACCCAGGTCAGAGGGCACCATGATGAGATATATTTCAATTTGAATTATTGTATATACGTTTTTAAAGTCTATGCCTATAATTTAACACATGCAAATGGAAATTGATGTCCCCTTTTGTCCCCCCCACCACCCCCCAGCAACGTATTTCCTCTTTTTTAGTAATGTATTATCTTGCCATCCTGAATGTTGGCAATGCAACAGGTTTTTTAACTGGGTAATTAATATGCAGCTCCGTGGCAGGACTCTAAGGACTACATCTGCTGTAGGTTCAGAATTCTGCTATTATATACAGTGGTACCTCAGGTTAAGTACGGACCTCCAGAACTTAATTCGTTCTTAACCTGTTCTTAACCTGAAGCACCACTCTAGCTAATGGGGCCTCCTGCTGCTGCCACGCCACTGGAGCACGATTTCTGTTCTCATCCTGAAGCAAAGTTCTTAACCTGAAGCACTATTTCTGGGTTAGCGGAGTCTGTAACCTGAAGCGTATGTAACCTGAAGCGTATGTAACCCAAGGTACCACTGTACCCTAAGACACAGCCTGCAGCAAAGTTTCCTAGACCAGTTTTCTTCAGCCTAAGGTTCTCCAGGTGTTGCTTTAATCATAGGAGCCAACTCCTAGGGGCCGAAAGGTCTTCAGCCCCACAATAAAATATTAGAGGCCCCCCACGTTGGTGGGCATTGCCATTCAAATGGTGTGCGTGCATTGTGTCACGGGATCAATTATGTGGGGTGGGGCTTACCCGCCCTTCCCCCAATATTTTATTCAAGTTGGCACCCTTGACTTTCATCATCCTTGATCCTTGTCTAAATTGGCTGTGGATGGTGAAAGTTGTAGCCCAAAGAAGCCTGGGTTTCCAAGGTTTTGGAATACTGTCCTAGATCAAGAGGAGAGAGAAGAAGGGGGAAGCCATATTGCACTTGTGGGCACTACACAGTTATTTGTGCTTTAATACAGCACAGAGAAGCCCAGCTTTTTTCAGATGTCCATCAGTAGTGGTCTGTGGGGCAGTACTGCTCATCTCACCTCCTATGGCCTGCATCACTGCTGTGTGCTGAGAGGTAGGGCATGTAATCAGAGGCACCAGCTTGTGAATGTGATTGGGGGATGGGACATCACATGTGTGATGTCAGGAGGAGCCAGGGGCAGAGCTGAACAGTGGCTGTGTGGCTTCAATGGCTAGCACTTCCTGTTCCATCTTCTCCTGGTGCTGCCACCAACAGGAGGCTGTTTCCACCTTCCTTTCTCTCCACAGCAGCAGCAGCAGGAGGAGCCAGCCCCTGGAGCCATGCCATGCTCAGTAAGTTTCCAAAGTTAATAATGTGTTGGTATGATGAAGTTCACATATTTGGTCTGTCCTGAACCTACTGCTGGTCTATGTTTTTTAGGTGGCCTCAAGTTCTAGTAGTGTGTGCGTGTGTGTGTGTAAGAGAGAGAGAGAGGGAGGGAGGGAGGGAGGGAAGAGAGAGAGAAAGACTCTTCTTTCTCCCTATTCATAAAGATAATGACAGTAACAACTCTTCATGCACTAATGATGCACGCCAACATTAAAATTGCATATCTTGGCTGAAAACAAATTGGCAGGCCTTGAAATGTATTTCTTTCTGTATGTTTTTCCCTTCTCCTGAGGCCATTGTGTTTAGTAACTACAAGACTACCTTCAGTAGTCAGTTTAAATATTCCAAAATTCTATTGCTCGTTTAAATCACCATATGAAATCTCAGACAGCTCTCTCACTTCCCCTAGCCCACAGACTTTCTCTGTAATTTGGATTTTGATAGTACTTCCCTGCCGGCCTCGTAGGGATATAAAGAGCTTAATTGCCTGTATTCCCTGGATTAAAGGAGCCAGAGAACAGCAAAAAAAATAAAACGTGTTGTTATCCTAATTCAAGCTGACCTATTTCCAGAAGTTTTGAAAACTGCCAGGTATCCAGGACCTCCAAACACTTCAAGTGGGTTTGGGGGGCAGTGGCGTAGCATGGGTTGTCAGCACCCGGGGCAAGGCAAGTAATTTGCAACCCCTAACCCGTGGATTTGCACCCCCTAACCCTAACCCCCAGATGTTGCGCCCGGTGCAGCCGGCCCCCCCTGCACCCCCCACGCTACGCCACTGTTGGGGGGCAATTAAAAAAACTTGTCATTTAAATGATTTAACTTATAATTTAAATAGGGAAGTTCTAGGGATGGGGGAGAAATTTGATTCAGATCACTTTTTAAAGTGAAGCTAGCTAATTTACACTTTCCAAAACAAGATGAGAGTCATCCATTGAAATCCACATTTCTCTGAATTTTGCAATGCAGTTCTCTGACTAAGTTATGTGTACAAAAATGCATTGCTTTTTTTCTGGGGGGACGCAGGGGTACGCATACCCCTAAACATTTTGTGAATCTAAGTTTGGCCTCATTAAGGGGCAGTATTTCAATATGAGTAGGAAAATGAGAATACCCCTAAACATTTTTTTTTAGAAAAATGTGCTGCAAAAATGTATACACTAGAGCAAACTGTGCATTAAAATGCATATGTTGTGCGCATAAAATGCATTTTATTAAGGGAAATTGCTTTGCAAAAATGTGCAGATTAGGGAAAACTGCATGCAAATGTGTGTATTGGCATTAAATTGCTTGTGAATTATCTTGAAGACTTAGAAATACAAAACTACAGTAAAAATGGAGAGAACTAAAGACTGGAAAAAAGGAGAAACTGAAACTGACAGATTCACACATCAATAGTAAAGGATTTGCTCTCCATGCAGAAGGACCTAAGTGCCACTGTCAGCATCTTCGTGTAGGGCTAACAAAGTTCCCTGTCTGCAAACCTGGAGATCCAATTTCCAATCAGGATAGACAATGCCAAGCTAGATGGACCAAGGGGGGAGGTCTATGTTCTTAATACAGTATTTCACTTCCTGCCCAAACATATGTCCTTAACAAATGACAAAATATGGCAACAGACAGCAGCTGAGATAGGACACCTTTTATAAAACTTTATAAATATGCCTTCATAAAACAATGATGAATGCTTCTCGGGTTCTGGGAGGGAAAAAGAAGATGAGGCAATATTTGTACTCCCAGAAGAAAATAGTCCTCCAAGTAATTAGGCATTAAACTGAGAAGCAATGTAATATTAAAAGGAGAGGAGGGAGAGCATTGTCATTGCACGCTAGCAAAAATTAGTGCTGACTTGCCTAATCTATACAGCCTGACCCAATAAATGTTTATTGGGAAGCAAGTCCCACAAGGTTCAATGGAACTGACTCCCACATTAAGTGCACACAAGGGTTTGTTTTTGTCTTGCAATGTCAGTGGTTCAGTTCAAGCACCCCGTGGAAGGAAGGAAACCCCTTTTACCCATCCTGCAGTGCTAGAACAGTTGTATATGCGATGATTTGCTTTCTCATCTCCTGATAGATACTTATTTCCATCAGCCAGCAGCCATCTCAATCTGTGCACAGACTACAAACACATATAGACACAACTAAGCAGATAAAATTGCCAAATTGATTTTTTAAAACAACAACAACAACAACAACACACACTATAGGAAGCTTCCTTATTCTGAGTCAGAACATTTAGTCCAGTATTGTCTACAATGGAAGGTAGTAGATCTCCAGTATTTCACATTCCCTGTTGCTACTTGTGCATAGATGATGCTGGTTTGGTTACTTAAGGATCCACACTCAGAATGGGTTTTTATTTTATTTTAATAAATATTTTATTAAATTTCCTCTTTTATAACAAATTACAAATAACAATTGTCTAATTTTATGTTTTTCACACACACACCCGGTGACTTCTCTTATCTTCCCTTTCTGGTTTGTTACAAACATTGTTGTTTTCTGCATGTTAATATGCATAAAATGTCATTACATTATCTTTCTCCATGTTTTAATTAAATAAAATTGTGAGTGTTTATTCAAAACCTGCCAATGAGTCCAATTCTTTATGTTGTTTTTGTAAATAAATGTATTTTTAAAATCTCTATCGTCCTTTTCATGCAATTTATCTGTTAACTTTGCCAATTTTGCATAGTTCATCAATTTTTCTTGCCATTATTCTTTCTTTGGTACTTCTTCTTTCTTCCAACCTTGAGCTAATAGGATTCTTGCCACTGTTCTTGACCTGAAATGCCTAGCAAAAAGGCTTCTGGTTGTTGTTGATTTTTACAAATGTAGAGTGCGTTTACCGTCTGGTCCACAGACAGAGGACTGCAGAATGGCTGAAAACAACTTTATTCTCCATAGTGTCTAAGTCAAACTTGGACAAAAATCTCTAGGCCTATGGAACTGCCTAGATCCCATGTATTTAGCGTAAACCCCCAAATCACCAACTTCTTAATACTGTTAGAATATTTCTAAATTATAAACCCAAATCGTGACACTGGATACATTAATATTCCAATGATTCACAAAAGAATCATTCTCCTTGCTTGCTTTAATCTTGATTCTTTTCTTTCTTAAAACAAACAAACAAAAACACTTCCTCTCTTGTCACATGTGTGCCAAAACACATGTCCAAGCCTCTAACATTCTTTCTGGGAACTGAGTGCAGAATTTGTACCGGCTCTCTGCAGCTACACCTGTCATACGGAATGTTACAGAACGAAGTGGTCGCTTTCTTTTGTCAAAGGAAGTTCAAACCCTAGAAGGTTGTGCATCTCCTGCTGCAACATCACACAGAAGTGAGCAGTTGACTCATGCAACGGGGACCTCTTTTACTTCTGTGCAATATAACCCTTCCGCTTATTCAAGGGAAGCATCCCCAATGGGTTACTGTGCACTGTCAATCAAAAGCAGCCCCAACTGATGCATCACCAGTGTGTGGGCAAGCATGTGTGATGTGCCCAGGAAGGAGACAAATGTGGGGTCTTTCATAGTTTTTCACATCTTCCTCCTCTGTGCAGCATAAAGAGCTGTTGTACAGACACAGAATCAAAAAGCTTGCTGTCAACTGCAGCTTTGTGGAGCAGTGGGTTTAATTTTTCTTGAAAATCTTGCCCGGGGCTATTTTGAAAAGTACATTGCTGTTGTGGTTATAAAGTGATGCATTTGTTTCACATGGATGCTGGCAGAATCCAAACCAAACTCATTCCCTTCTGTATGATTTCCAGCGCTGGGTTTCAGGGAGGGTCAGAGACAAGCTCAGATGCTCCACAAGAAGATACACCTGACTCTTGACATTAAAGATGCATTTGGCTCGGGGACTTGTTCGGGTTACGTGGAAGATTGAAAATGGCAGAGAAGCTCAGAGTTGGCCTGAGAGATTGTGCATCTGAAGACGGAGGAGGCAACTTTGGGATCAACATTGCATGATATTCAGTTTGAGACCAGAGTATCTGAAGGACTGGTTTCATCTGTGCAAACTTAGCTATCTTCTTAGACCAGGGCTAACTTCAGGAGTCGGTGTTGTTGGGCACCTGCCAAAGCCCATGTCCCAAGGAGAGCTGGGTACTGATAACCCCCTTGCTGCTTGTTTGCTTGCCCATTCCAAGTAAGTGAGCTGTGAAAGGAGCAAGGAGGAAAAAACAATAACCACCACTCAACTTGTTCTCTCCCTCTCAGAGGTGATGTGCACCAAATGGCTTTTGCCATTGCTGCAGTGTTTGCCTCCACTGTTAATAATAATAATAATAATAATAATAATAATAATAATAATAATAATTTTTTATTTATACCCTGCCCTTCCCGGTTCAGAAAACTAGGCTGAGGGTGGCTAACAACAAATTTTAAACACCGTAATTGATGCAACAAAAAACAGCATAAAATACAGTATAAAACCTGAATAACAATAAATTCAGAATTCAAAAATCAATTAGGGGGGAAATCCATCCAATAAACATTAGATGATCACCAGGGCTAGCTGGCTAAATTAGTCCTATTTGGGCCAGCGAGGAGGCCAGGGGAGAATTAGCTGTGGGGTCCCAGAGCGGGTAATCTTCATAAAAAGGGGAAGGGGAGGGAAGGAAGTGGAATAAAAATCAGGCTAAGTTCAAATTGAAAGCCAGGTGGAATAGCTCTGTTTTACAGGCCCTGCGGAAGGAAGTTAAATCCTGCAGGGCCCTGGTCTCATGGGACAGAGCATTCCACCAGGTTGGAGCCATCACTGAGAAGGCCCTGGCCCTGGTGGAGGATAATCTGACTTCTTTATGGCCCAGGACCTCTAAACTATGATTATTCATGGACCTTAAGGTCCTCTGCAGGGCATACCAGAAGAGGCGGTCCCATAAATATGAGGGCCCTAAGCCACAGTATGCCTCTGAATACCAGTTGCTCAGTATTCAGTTGTTGGGGAGGTTTACTGCTTCACTGAGATCCTGCTTCTGGGCTTTCCACAAGCATCTGGTTGGGGAAAGGATGGGATGGTGCCCTTCTTGTGGGCTTATGATTGTTCACAGAGGGAGAGACAAGCAAATGGACAGCTGCTACATTTGCAAGGAAGTGGGCACTTTGAGGACAGAGGGACCACTAAGTATATCTAGCTTGAGCCACAGCTCCAGTTCCAGCCCCAGCATGTTGAAATATGTGTGTTGATTAGGAATTTCCAGAGCACTATATTGAATTCTTCCTAAGGTGCTTGCTTCTGAGTAAGCATGAAAAGACTGGGCTGCAAGTATTTTTTTTTTTTTTATAAATATTTATTAAGGTTTTTAAATATAAATGCACACATAATAAACAATCTTACTTCTTTTACAACAATTTCATCACTTCTTTGGACTCCCTCACGTCTCCCGCTCCCATTTACATCGTTAAAAATTTTTTTCAAACAAATTATCAACTTGTTTATAACCTCATGTCCACTCATTCAAATATAATCTAGCACTTCTTCCAAAAAAATTTTATATTTTCTTTAGTCTCACTTATCATCAAATTTAAATCTAGTTTAGTGGTGACCAGTTTTTTATAATCTAGCATCCTTCTTAACATTCAACCAAATTACAATGTTTTTGTAGATACATCTTAAATTTCTCCCAGTCTTCCTCCATCTTCTCTTCTCCCAGGTCACGGATTCTGCCGGTCATCTCGGCCAGTTGCATATAGTCCATCAGCTGCATCTGCCACTCTTCCAGTGTGGGTAGATCTTGAGTTTTCCATTTTTTTGCAATAAGAATCCTTGCTGCCGTTGTTGCATACATAAAAAATGTTCGATCCTTCTTTAACACCTTCTGGCCGACAATACCCAAAAGGAAGGCCTCTGGTTCCTTTGTGAAGGTATACTTAAATATCTTTTTCAGCTCATTATATATCATTTCCCAGAAGGCCTTCACCTTAGGGCATGTCCACCAGAGGTGAAAGAATGTTCCTTCATTTTCTCTGCATTTCCAACATTTATTATCAGACGAATGGTATATTTTGGCAAGTTTAACTGGGGTCATGTACCATCTATATATCATTTTCATTACATTTTCCTTCAGAGCTTTACATGCGGTGAAGTTCAGCCCAGTGGTCCACAACCTTTCCCAGTCCTCAAACATAATGTTATGCCCAATGTCCTGTGCCCATTTTATCATAGCCGATTTAACCATTTCGTCTTGTGTATTCCATTTTAGCAGCAAGTTATACATTCTAGATAGTACCTTGGTCTTTGGTTCTAACAATTCTGTTTCTAACTTCGATTTCTCCACCTGGAACCCTAACTTTTTGTCATTTTTGAAAACTTCTTTAATCTGAGCATAATGTAACCAGTCTCGCACCTTATCCTTCATTTTCTCCAAACTCTGCAATTTCCAATTGTCTCCATCTTTTTCTAATATTTCCCAATATTTTGGCCATTTGGCCTCCATATTGGGTCTTTTTCGGGCCTTAGCCTCCAGAGGTGAAAGCCACCTTGGAGTTTTATTTTCCAATAAGTCTTTATATTTTGTCCAGACATTAAACACTGCTTTCCTGACAATATGGTTCTTAAAGGCCTTATTGATCTTAACTTTGTCATACCATAAGTATGCATGCCAACCAAAAGCATTGTTAAAACCTTCCAGGTCCAGTACGTCAGTGTCTTCGAGAAGTAGCCAATCTTTTAGCCAGCAGAAAGCTGCGGCTTCATAGTACAACTTTAAGTCTGGCAGGGCAAAGCCCCCTCTTTCTTTCGCATCTGTTAATATCTTAAACTTAATTCTGGGCTTTTTGCCCTGCCAGACAAATTTAGATATATCTTTCTGCCACTTCCGGAAGCACTCCGTTTTATCCACAATCTGTAATGTTTGAAACAAAAACAACATTTTTGGCAATACATTCATCTTAATAGCAGCAATTCGGCCTAACAAAGAAAGCTTCAATTTTGTCCAACTATCCAAGTCTCTCTTAATTTCAGACCAACATTTTTCATAATTGTCCTTGAATAGACTCAGGTTTTTTGCTGTTATGTTTACCCCTAGGTACTTTACCTTTTTAACCATAGTTAATTCTGTTTCTCTCTGAAACCGTTCTGACTCTATATCTGTCAAATTTTTTCCCAGCACCTTGGTTTTCTGTTTGTTTAATTTAAATCCCGCCACCCGACCAAAGTCCTGAATCAATTGTAGTACTCTTTTCGTACTAGATTCTGGCTCCTGCAGGGTCAAAACTAGGTCATCTGCAAAAGCTTTAAGTTTGTATTGTTTCGCTCCGACCTGAATCCCTTCCACCAACCGGTCCCCTCTGATCATGTTCAAGAGCACCTCCAGAACCGAAATAAATAACAAAGGGGAAATCGGGCAGCCTTGTCGTAGACTGGGCTGCAAGTAGGAATGGATGAATCTGACGGATTCAATTTCTGATTGTTCCAGTCATATGTCCTGTTTGTCACTTTTCTGCATCACTAAAAAAAAAAAAAAAGCGAAAAAGTCTGCATGAAAATTCAGCAACATTTTATTATTATTTTTTATATAATAGGTTTTTTAATTTTCACAAAAACAAAATCATTGCATTAATGAAAAACAAAACATAAACATTAAAAGCAGCTATATAAATAATCAATTTTAAAACAGCATTTTAGTGCTCTCCTCCCCAAATGCACTGCTGTACTGTGTGTTGTTTTCACTAGCATATGCACAGTTACACCGAATTTCCTGTTATATTTGCATTTCTGTACATTGTGAAATCCAGAGAAGTGCCAGTGTGGAAAGAGAGAGCTGCATTTTGGTTTGCCTATTGTTTTGGAAGTGTGAATAAGGCAGATCCCCACTCACCATTAAAATGTGAAACAAACCGCACCCCTCCCCCAATCCTTAGCTCTTAGTAGATGTGGTAGTGTTGATAGTGCTGGTGGCAGTATAGTGGTGCTAGGGCTTCTTCCATTCTCATTGAGGTCTAATGGTAAATTAGGAGAAGCCAGGAATTCCCATTTTAAGCTTCAGTCCTGGCTCAAGAAGATAGAACTAGCTGAATATACCTCCTTAGTTCAGTCTTCCTTACTTTTCCCTCCTGCTTTTTTCACCATTTCAGCCTTTTATTTCCTTCCTTCCTCCTGAACACCTTAGAAAATCCACTCTGGGAGAATCAAACTACAGAAAACTTGAAATATAAAACCAGGCTGAAAATATTAACTACTCAGATAAAATACTCATCTGCGGGCTATAAAGACCTGGCACCAAGCCTCACAGCTTGGTGGTCTTTAGCCAGTCAGACAAGACCTCCAGCAGTGGCTGTACATAGTAATGTCCTTAGCCTGCCATTCTGTATTGTTGCAAGAAGCGAAGTCTACCATTGGACAAAAATTGTAACTCACCAGACTCATGCTGAAAATGCCAACAATATGAGCTGCAAAATGACTGCCAGGATGATTTCTGTAGTTAGACTTATTAACAGTATTTATCTCTTTGGTGGGGTCAACTTTCAGCACAGCCCCCACCCCTGAGAGGGGAATAGCAGGCAAAGAAGTGGGCATGGCTTATTCCCCACCAGAGTAAATACATGGGGGCAGTGAACAGCAGTTGGGGGAGGTGGTTAGCCCAACAATAAGTGAACCCAGAGCCAAATAATTCTAGTCTTGTTGCCATCCTCCTCCTTGCTGAGTTCTACAAGGGGCAACACTGAGAATAAGAATGCGAAAGCTGTTAGCCAGTTGCACCCCCTGGACTGATTGTAAGTCAGAAGACAGGCAGCTGGGAACTGGCTGAGGCCAAACTATAGTTGGTGGGGCAGTGCCCCATTTGCCCTAGTGGACCAGATTCCACTGCCCGATATGGAGGTGGCCTACTCAGTCAAGCTGTTTACTACACATACTGGCAGCAACACTCCAGGAGATGCCAGGGACTAAATACGGGACCTGTTTCATGCATGAGCCAGGGAATAACTTACGGGGAAAGCTACCAGTGAGTAACAAGCCAAAAACCATCCGGAAAACATAACACAGCTTGCATCTCCAATAATTCTTTTATTGGTCTGTTCAGGGTTTCAGCCAGTTGAGGATTATATAACTGCAAGAGATCCTTTGTGACTGTCACTGCTGAATTTCTCTGAGTTGTGTTGTCACAAAGTGTCACAGTCCCTGACTCTGACAGAAAGATGCTAGTAATGAGCACAATGTTTTGCATAGTGCATTTTGTCCCAGCAAAGTGATTCTTTGCTGCCTGGCCTAGTAATAATTATTTACTTGCTGTGCTAAGGCTAAGTGATAGAGCATCTGTTATTCACCCCTAAAGTGCATACTGTTCCGTAAACCTAGGCGCCAATATGAAGGAAGTTTTTTTTTCCTCCCCCCACCACCCATCGAAAAAAGAGGGGAAAATACCATCCCAGTGCTTTGCCATCCCATGTTGCCACAGGGCTCAATAATCTATAGCTCATGTAATAATTTCATTTAGCAGCACAATAAAAGTCAAATTAGTTTCTGGGAGACGGTTATGTATGGTAATCTGGATTACTGCAGCCTCCAACAGACCGTATTAGCATCGTAATGTTATTTCTGCCCTTGGGATTCTGGCAGTGGGGTTCTTTATATATTTTTAGTTTATATTTATTGGATCATTATAAAAGCTGAGTCCTTAAACTCCATGATAAATGGATTTGTAAATATTTAAAGGAATGCGCAGTAATAATGACCGCAACATCAGAAATATCACATCTTTCCCTGGCTTCGTTTAAAGAGGACAGCTAGTTCAAAACACTGCCGAGGGATTTAGTTTGCACATATTTAGGAGATAATGGACAGAAAGATTGTAGAGTTCAGGCACTGCTCAGAACATGTATGCAGCCTTGACCAATTTCCCTTGAATTCTGATGCTCCTATCCTTCCTTAAAGTTGGGATGAACAACTTTTATTTTGCTTTTTTTACTGCTTTGGCTCATACTTAGAAAGGCGGATACAGTGGTACCTCTGGTTGCAAATGGGATCCATTCCGGAGGCCCGTTCACAACCTGAAAAGAACGCAACCCACGTCTGCGCATCTGCGCATGCATGGGTCGCGATTCGCTGCTTCTGCACATCTGCGTGGTGTCATTTTGCGCGTCTGCGCATGCGCAAGTGGCAAAACCCAGAAGTAACCCTTTCCGGTACTTCCAGGTCACCACGGGATGCAACCTGAAAACACACAACCTGAAGCAAACGTCACATGAGGTATGACTGTACTAGAGTCTTCTACTGAGGAGAGGTCCCAGTGGATAATGAGCTCCTTATTCTCTTCTCCTAAGTAGGTAGCTTTGCCTCTAACTCTGATGCTGATAATGCCAAGGTTGCAGGTTCTGTGCTAGATGATCTTCAGGGCCCTTTCCAACTCCACAATTCTATGATTTAATTGTTTCTCCCCAGCAGCAGAAGAGGTCCCCTCGCCTCCATCACTGCTCCAAGACCAGCAATCATAGAAGGTACAGAAGGGTGTAATCTGGATTTCTTTTTTTAAAAAAAAAAAGCATGCTCCCTTTATCTCATAACCAGGCTCCATCCAGGGCAGAGGATTTACACATGTGCTTCTTGCTGTGTTCTTGTTGTTTAGTCGTCTTAGTCATGTTTGACGCTCCGTGACCCCATGAACCAGAGCATGCCTTGGGAACTCTTGCTTTCTTCTCAAAGCTTCTCCTTTTTTATGTCCATGGAGTTTTCTTGGCAAAAATACTGGAGTGGTTTGTCAGTTTCTTCTCCAGGTGGATCACATTTAGTCTAAATTCTCGGCTATGACCTGTCTGGCTTGGGTGGCCCAACATGGCATAGCTCATAGCTTCTTTGAGTTATTCAAGCCCCTTCGCCACGACAAGGCACTGATCCACGAAGGGGGCCTCTTGGTGTAGGAGTACTTAAACTGCCAGTTGCCTTCAGGCTAGAGCTGGAGCAATAGTCTGAGCTCTCTGTTTGTGATTGAATCTGGTATCAGGCCATCCAGGTCCACATGGAGCTGTCCAGGGTACTGAAAGTTTGCTGCCAGAATTGTAATTTGGTTGGGCAAGACTGGAAGCTCCCAGTTCCTTAGTTCCAAATGCTTGCTGTCTTTCTTTCTTTCTTTCTTTCTTTCTTTCTTTCTTTCTTTCTTGAAATTATATACTGATTTTTTAAAAAATCCTCCAAAGTAGTCCACAAAAAGAATAAAGCAATAAAAGGATCAGACTTCATCTGGGCATGCCTCTGAGTCCTGCATTTAGCAGCCTACAGAGTGGTTAGACATAGTGTTGGCTTTTGTGCTCACACTATGCACCAGTATAAAGCTTTTAAAACAAGAAAGGGTGTTGTGTTTCTCTATCGGCAAACATGCTGAGAGATGAAAGACATCAAAGAACACATACAATTGTAGATAAGAAATCAAAAGATAAAAATACTCCTAACTTCTCTAGCTAGCTCTACAGTTGTGGACCTACGCTGTGCTGGCTCCAAAAGGGGAAAAAAAAGTACTAGGTTAGGATGCAGAAACACTCATCTTGTTATCAGAAAACACTAGAGAGATCAGTTCCTCCAAGAAAAGCCAAAATATGGCATAGACAAACAATATAGATTTCAAAAGAGATGCTAGTGTTTTTCACCAAAATTTAACCATTGGCAATTTGCTTGTGGAGGAGATCAGGTTTGAGAAGACAAGTCTTCCAAAAACGGGCATGTCAATCGTCCTGGTTCTTAGGTGAAATTATATTTTTGATCTGTTCTGAGCAAAGCACAGAGTCTCTGTATTGAAACACAAAACTGTGAGGAGAAAGTTCTATGACAATGAGCATCTACTTGGTGGCACTAAAGACATAGGATTGTCCTGTTTTCTCATACTGGAAGAGTTTTCTCAAACTGGAAGAAGCCAAATTTCCCTGGTCTCACAATAAGTATAAGAATTCTCCCCCTACGTTGGATCCAGTTACCCTAGCCCAAGGCAATCTGCTCTGAAAAGAAAGAGAAACAGCTGGCTATGCACCCAGTGGTGAAATGTTCTGGTTCCCATTCAAGATTAAATGCACATTGTGTTTATAGCTGAATAACAGAGAGAGTTCTGTAAGAAAATCAAACATTGGCCCAGATCTTTCCAGAATACCAACAGAGGTGGTAAGCTGAGGCACACTCCTATTGGCCTGTATGGTCAATATACTGAACACACAAAATTAAATTTTCTTTCCAAATTCACGGAGCTGAGTCCTTGTGAGTCTTGAACCTACCCTGTGTCTAAGACACAGGCAAAGTTCACTTGGCCATGACCAGCCTGACCATTTCTTAATCTTTATACCTAGGAGTCTGTCTGTTGGCATCCATCTGTTTAAGGGAGACAATAGAAGTGTGCCATTGGAAGTAGTCAAACTGTTGGAGAGTTACAGTGCCTGGCAGTGGCATCACAAGGGGGGGTGGGGGGCAGTGCACCCTGGGTGCCATGTCTGGGGGGGGTGACAAGAAGGCATGTTGCGGGGGTGCTTGCTCCACTGCCCCCGGGCGTGGTGGCGCAAGCAGCCATTGCGCCGCCACAACCGCATGTGGAGGATCCTCCGTTGGCGGCTGCAGCCGCAAGCAGAGGATCCTGCCACTGTCTGTACGGTGCCGGCGGCAAACCGCTATGTACAACGCATGCACGGTGTCACACGCATGCACTGTATGTAGCGATGCTGCACATGCGCTGTATGTAGCAGTTTGCCGCTGGCGCCACCTGAGCACTATACGGACAGCGGTAGGATCCCTCCGCCGCCGCTGCAGCCATGAGCAGAGGACTGCGCCACCATCTGCATGGTGCTCAGGCAGCACCGGCGGCAAACCTCTATGTACAACGCATGTGCAGTGTCACACTCATGTGCAACACCACACATGCGCCCTACGTAGCGACACCATGCATGCATCATATGTAGTGATGCAACGCATGTGCAGCCGGCGGTTTGCCCCGCCCCAGGTGTCAGTTAGCCTTCGTTTGCCCCTGGTACTTGGCTGTGGCTGTAGAGATCAATATGGAAAAGACATGTTTTATTGCAGCTGGGGCAGATGAAGGTGCCCGGTTTTGCTGTTACAGAAGCACCCTTGGTCCATTTTGCTTAGTATTGTCTACACTGACTGGCAGTGGATCTCCAGACTTTCAGACAATGGTGCCTGCCATCCCTACCTGGAGATACCAGAGATGGAAAGTGGGATTTTCAGCATGCAGAACAGATGCTCTGCCATTGAGCTTTGACCCTTCATATGCAAGGACAGCACTTTTGCTGTAGCAAATAGAGATGACTTTTCATTCCTGGTATCATTTTGGCGCATGCACTTCTGACTCAGACTTCAGAGAGCTGCGGGGAAAATAGAATCTTTAGACACATTTTTAAAGATGTCAATAGAGGGTCAAGAAAAAATCGACAAATCTAACCAGAAGAGGATCTATCATGTATGAAGTGGCCTTTGATCAGAGGCAAGATCAACTGAGTCTTGGGGAGGGCATACCCAGAACAATTCACCTATGTTCAATTTCTTCTCATTGTTTTTTTTTTTTTTTTTAAGTCTTCTATTTCCAGAATTTTTGTTGACATTCCTCTTGAAAATTTCATTTATCTTATGTCTTTTGAACTGAGCAGTCACCACTGTCATAATCACATAATCTCATACTAATACTATGACATGCTGGCCTAAGTGCAACGTATCATTTGCTCTGTTTTCACCCCCAAGAACACAGGAAGAGCTCTATTGGATCAATACAAAGGCCCACCTGTGATCTATATACTGTGATTTATACACTGATACTCTCACAATGATGCCATGCATCAGCACACAAGCTCTTTCCACTTCTTCCTACATCCTGCCTTCCTGAGTGCACAGAACAAGAAGATTCCATCTGCTGGGAATCACCTGTTGGAGAATTTTAAAAAGAGGTTCCTAGACTGGAGGTTACCCACACAGAAACCCAAAATAAAAGGATAAAGGTTCCAAGTGAAAAGATAGGCCTTTATTGGAATACAAATGTGCATAGGGACAGCCGCAAAAATAAGGAGGAGGCTGCAAGGAACCACATCCAAAGCAATGCTTTTTACATACTTTCAGTTCACACATGTCATTTCATTCACTAATCAAAGGATCACAGCAAAGGATCTTAATAGTTGCAACCCAATGTCAGCATCCTGAACCAATGAAAAACATTTGGCTCTTCAGATCAGCCCTCATCATAATATCATGTGATTACATATAACAATTTATAGTGTCTTTATTAAGATTTTGACTAATTTTCCTCTTCATTAAATGCCCTCTTTCATCTATATACAAAACAATTCAAGACTAATCACAAATGCCGTGCCTAGTTGATTCCCTTTTCATGCATACAATGGCCACCATAGATTCTAACAGTTTATTCTTTTCAATGTTCTGGAACGGGCATTTGCTACTTACAGTAACTAAAAACAGCTAGTTCTATACCATAAAAGCTAGGCAGGCACAGGCCTTTTCCGTTTAGCTAGGCCATGGGCTTAAAAGAAAATGGAATCATCAAAATACAGTTTTATGAAATTATTAATTTTTTCTCCAACACAGCCAGAGCAACAAAATGTTGCAGTGTGAAGGGTTGCTGTTTATAATTTTAGCTGATTGATTGATTGATTGATTGATTGATTTATAGATGTGTCTGTACACTAATATTACACACAAGCACACACATGTATGTATAGAGAGAACGCAGCATGACATCAACAATAGAATTACATCCATAGATCAAGTACAAAGCAACTTTATTCCCCCCACATGCATATCTGGAAGATGACCTGGAACTCCCATAGCAAAATATTGTAGAGGAGCAGCCTGTGTTATGGGACACTGAGACAGAGCTGGGGCCCTCAGGTGAAAACAGCAATTTACCTTCACCTGACAACCCATGTAGACTCCTCTTGGAATCAGAGGCAGAAACTGAGCTGTCACTAAAGTGTGCCTAAATGTATAGGCTTAGTTGGCCACCAGACACTGAAGTGCCCGCCTGCAAAACAAGAACTCTCCAAGAGTGAATGAATCCTCATGAGCAAGAAGAAGAAGAAGAAGAGTTTGGATTTGATATCCCGCCTTTCACTCCCTTTAAGGAGTCTCAAAGCGGCTAACATTCTCCTTTCCCTTCCTCCCCCACAACAAACACTCTGTGAGGTGAGTGGGGCTGAGAGACTTCAGAGAAGTGTGACTGGCCCAAGGTCACCCAGCAGCTGCATGTGGAGGAGCGGAGACGCGAACACGGTTTCCCAGATTACGAGACTACCGCTCTTAACCACTACACCAAGCCACTCCTCATGAGCAGACCAAATCTGTGAGCAGTGTGGATGCTTTCAGCCATGTTCTGGATAGGGTACCGAAGGCTCAGGTCTTAAAGCCTTCACTTCCAGGCTCAGAATGCTGGAACACCAATTTTGAGCCAATTCCTTGACTTAATGGTGCCTATCCCTTAGATCAGATCAGCACTGGACAACCTTCCTATCCATTTTTAAAAAGTATTTATTTATAAATTTATATTCCTCCACCCAAGAAATGGCAACTGGCTGGAGATCACCATAGAGCTTCATGGCTGAGTAAGGATTTGAACCCCCGTCTCCCAGGTTCCAGTCCTCTGTGGTAGACAGATGGAAGGGAAGAAATGCACACCCCCACCCCCATCATGGCCTCTTTGGATTATTTGCTGGGGCATAGGTTTAGGACAGGCATAGGCAAACTCGACCCTCCAGATGTTTTGGGACTACAATTCCCATCATCCCTGACCACTGGTCCTGTTAGCTAGGGATGATGGGAGCTGTAGTCCCAAAACATCTGGAGGGCTGAGTTTGCCTATGCCTGGTTTAGGAGGATGGGGTCAGTGCAATTTGGGGAATCTGTGAGGGGATGTGTGAACTTGATGGCCAAGTGAAAATAATCAAATAGTTCCAGTGGTATCCTTTGAGGGGATCTCCATTGTCCATTGTCCCCTTCCTAAACTGATGTCAGGAGAAAGAAATGTCTTCCCATTGCCAAGGCAACCGGGCAAACACTCTCTACCATGCCACAGCAACAGTTTCATTTCCCATTCCTGCTGTTGGCGTTGCAGCGCAGGAAGACACGACAATATTTGGCATGCTCATCGCCCACCCCACGCCAACAACTGGCAGGTTTTATCTTAGCTTCAACAAAAGGTTACCTTTTGCAGGTTGTGAAACTATTTGCAAAAAAACACTCCCACTCCCTGGACAACCTTGTTATTTCAATTTGTTCGTGAGCTCTTGAATGCTGCATTTCTGCGTCTGCAAGTCTATGTTCATTGGCCCAATCATTCCTCCTTGCTGCTGCTGCCTCTTGCCGTATGTCCAGAATTGGTCCCTTATGATGGGATGGGGGGAGGCTGCAGGAAGAAGGGAGGAGGCCATCAGCAGAGTAAATCACAGCCCAAAGAGCATGATATTTAACAGCTTGGGCTTGCGGCAGTAAAGGGCAAGCTCACAGGTGTCTCTGAGTGCTTTCATAGCCCACAGGGGTGCTTCCAATACAGGCTGCCTTCTGCAAAGTACAATGGTGAGAGGTGATGGGCAGGTCACCTGCACACATCCTCCTCTTGATGGATTGCAGAAACTTTCTCTTGTACTGATCTTAGCTACATCCTTGCCACCCAGGGTTTCTGGCAGGCTTTTTCTTTTGTCAATAATGGACTTTTGCTCCCTGCTCAGTATCTTTTTTCATGAGAGCAACGGAAAATCCCCTGTGATCAATAGCGGCGTCCTGCACGGGCAAAGAAGACTGTGCTAGCATCAGCGTTCGTTATACTTCCTCTTCACCTCCCTTTTCTCACAACGGTGTCTACTTTGTACACAGATGCTTGACCTAATGTGTGTAACACACAAACACACACACACATACACACAAAAAACTATGTATTGCTCCTCCCTAGAGAGGAGGTGCAAATGTGGGGTGTAAAGGGCTGTATATGAAAAAACGGGATATGGGGTGGTCAGTTCAAATCAGAGATGGGGAACCTTTTTCAGACCCAGGGCCACGTTACGTTCTGGGCAACCTTGCAGGGGCCACGTGCCAGTGGTGGGCAGGGGAAAAGAGAAAACAAATGTAAATCTTGCCGTTGTGCAATAGGCTACTTTTACACACATTCATACACCTTAAATTGCACTTTCCACCTTAGGTGCCTCTGATCTTTGGTTGCTGCTTTTGGAATATGGTTCTTGTCCACCCTGGTCTGTTCTATTTGCCCTTGGCTCCATCTTTGTCCACAGGAGGGGTGCATTCAGATGTGTAATATTGTGTATTATTAGCAATTATAATAGTAGAACTTCTGTCCCATTTTTATTTTATTTTTTTATAAGATATTTATTAAAGTTTTACAAAAAAGCACATAAATACGGTACATACACCATAAAAAGAAAAAACAGAGATAACAAAATTACACAAAGAATAAACAAAGAATACACAATAAAACAGTACAAAAAAGATAATAAAGGAACATAAAAAAAAACAATTTTTAAACTCTATACTTGTTTAGCCCTGGTTCTTGACTTCCTCACACCTCCCTTTTTTGTGTTCCCATTTATCCAATCAAATTCAGCAAATCCCTATCCTCTTTCAATTCTCATTATTAATTATATAACTTAACATAATATATCTCCAATCTTTCATCCCTTTTTAATTCATCCCATTTTTATATAATGCTAAATAGCACTTACACCGGAGGGTGTAGTTGGACACAACAACAGGCATCATTGGATAATGTTGCTACTCGCCCCCCTTCCCACATATGCATGGCTCAGGACTGCCTCTCCTGGTATGCCCCGTGAAGGACCTTAAGGTCCACAAATGACAACACTTTGGAGGCCCCAAGTTGCAAGATGGTAAGATTGGTCTCAACTAGGGTCAGGGCCTTTTCTGCGTGAGTGTGAGAGAGGATGTCATGCAGCGCTGGGCTTCCTGTTCGGCCTCCTTCCAGTGATGCAACATTGTGTGTGCATGACATCATACACACACAACACGCATTGTGCTTGGCCTCCTCCACTCCCTCAACACTGAGGGGCCCCAGCCCCCTGCCAGCAAATATTGAGGGAGCTAAAGACCCCTCCGCCCCTAGGAGTTGCTGTGTCTGGTGCTAAACAAGCCCTATGTTATGTTAGTTTTCTGGAAAACATGTTCTCCTTCATGGAGAGCACATGTGCGGTGGGGTCTAACAAGACACTCCCACTAATTTACTGAGTGGAACCATTTGGATGTTTGATGTTACCATTTAGAGGGTTGGGCCGAAGGTTATATATTCTTGGCACGCAGCTTGGTGCAGTCTCTTTTGCTGGGTGCACCGGATCACCCTCCCGCCCTCCCTAATTTTAGGGATGTTGCGTTTGACCTTGCTATGCCTGTCATGGGGCTGTCTGCTTTTGGGTCAGGGGCCTGGTAGGAATTCTGTCCATTTGGCAGATTGGCTGGTGCCATTTGGTTTTTGCCTACTGCGTAGCAAATCATCACAACTTGTAAGGTTGTGGTTAGGCATTGATTAAAAATTGGTTGATGGAGGGGTAAGGGTTGGCTGTGCCTACCCCTCCAATGCTGCTGCTGCAAGGGAATTCTGTTAAAGGAATCCAGGGGCTCGCCATGATTTTGTCTGAATCCCTGGCGTGGTGCTCAGGCTGCACAAGCCCCTGGGAGCATGCGGGGAGGGGTGACGGTATGGTGCCCAGCTCCATTCTCTCCCCAATATTGTTTTCCCTTACTGGATTTTGCTGGAATCCAGAAGTCAGTTCTGTCCCAGGGCGGGGACAGATAGTCGTAACCAATGCCTAAGCAACCACTCACATTATGTATTTTAATAAAGTTGTGGCCAAAATTATGCCAAAAACCTTAAACAAACATTCTGAGTGAATTGTGATTTATTTGGGGGGGGGTGGTTGGGGACCTTGACATGCAACTGGTTTTTGTGTCATGTGAAAACTGAAATACAATACAGAAATTGCCAGCTGTGAAAATGTTGGGGGAGTTGCATAAACTGTCATGTGAATGCAGCCCATGTCTCCATGCATGAACATGGTCAGCCTTTGCCAGGGAGATATTTGCTCAAAAATCACAAGGTAACTGTGAGCCAGGGAGCTACTCTGAGTCAAAGCTCCTGTGTGCCTGTTTTACCACAAGGGCATAAGAAGAGTCCAGATCATTCAGATCAAAGGCCAGTCTATTGCAGGGACCTGTTTCTCGCAGAGGTCATCCAAAATGCCTTTTGGGAAGCCCACAAGCATGACATGAGGGCAATCGTTGCTCCCCAGTTGCTGCCCAGTAACAGGTATTCAGAAACAATTGTTACTAAACCTGGAAGTTAGCAAATAGCCAGTCATGGTTAGAGCCTCTGAGAGCCCTCTCCTCTGTGAGGTACAAGGTCTCAGCCCATAAAAATGGCGATTGCTACAGGAGCCCACGGCTATCGTCATCTCCTGAGCAATCTGTATTTTAATTTGTCAGCTGTTTGTGGTTTGGATTGCTGCTTGGCTGTTTCAAAACACTCTCGAGGTTTTGCAATGGGAACTCAGCCCAATACAACAAAGATATGCTGTCAAACCCAGGAAAGAAACTGTTACACAGTTAACAAAAAGGAACTGCAAAGCTTCATTTTGCTTCCTCTCCCTTCTTGAGACTCAGAAAACTTAGATTAATATAACTAACTGGAGTAATAGGGAGCTGCTGAATATTTTATAGGCCTAGGGAAGGTTAGTCATTATGTATGGCCCTCAATGTGCCTTATTCACAGCTATTTACAGCTAATTGCTGAAGCAGCTTGGAGGGGCAATAGTCCTTAACCAGAATAAAGGCAGATAAAATGTCCTTGTAAATGTACACAAACTTGTAGAAAGGTACTATCTTGGGCTTTCTGCTCTTGGGGAAGATGAGAAGCAAGCCATATTTAAATTCCTGTGAAAGTTAAAACACAAACACAAACACACACACACACACACCAAAAAAATAAAATATTGTGGGATAACCAGCCTCATATAGCTAACATAAAGGTAAAGGTAAATGGACCCCTGAACATTAGGTCTAGTCGCAGACGACTCTGGGGTTGCGGCACTCATCTTGCTTTACTGGCCGAGGGAGTACAGCTTCTGGGTCATGTGGCCAGCATGACTAAACCGCTTCTGGTGAACCAGAGCAGCGCACGGAAACAGCGTTTACCTTCCTGCCAGAGTGGTACCTATTTATCTACTTGGACTTTGACGTGCTTTCGAACTGCTAGGTTGGTGGGAGCAGGATCTGAGCAACGGGAGCTCACCCCGTCGCGAGGATTTGAACCGCCGACCTTCCGATCGGCAAGCCCCAGAGGCTCAGTGGTTTAGACCACAGCGCCACCTGCGTCCCATCTATAGCTAACAAACTTAAGTCTAATTAATGCATGAAGGAGTTAAGACCATATAATAAGCTGTCCCACCAGGCTTAGCTCACCTTGGGAGGGACTAGGTAATCAAGCCTTTGTTCCCTTCAGTCTACCTGGAAGTTCAGCAAGTTGCTCCAGTTTAGCTGCATGGCTTTAACAAGCCTCTCTTGAGTTTCTATACCAATAATCTAGGAACTTTCCCTTGTAACTATGCCAAGTTTTACTGCCTGTGCAACTTTTCTAGCTGATGTATGGAAAAACACATGAACCAAACACATGAACCACACATGAAGAGTTTGTAAGTAACCAATTTCTAACTTAACAGATGTGTAGCCTTCCTCTATGCTGATGGAAGAGGGAAGTTTTGGAACTCAAAAGGGCATATTTTAAAGGTACAACAGCCTATATTCCCATGCTTTACTTTGTGATATTTTGTGATTTTACATTTCTACTTGGGTTCTCTCACCAAATAGTACTTGCACCAAACCTGGAACTTGGCACATATATTTATTTTTCCTTGCATCATATGCAAGGAATTTCATGAGTAAAATGTGCAAAGTTTCTGCCCTATACCCCCACCTTCCAATGAGTCTAACTGCAATGTCAACAAAGTACTATGACCAAGTTCGAGGCCACCAAAAAGGAAGAAGAAGAAATCCACCCCTTTGATGTGCTGTTGCTGCTTTTCCTGTACTATCTACTTTTCTAAGCTCCATAGCGCTACATTTTAAAAAAATAAATGTCTCTGTTTTTCTACTATAGGTGCATGGGCTCTGGCAAAACAAGACACTGTCAAAATATTCCCAGTGGAGCATTGAAGAGTTCTGGATTATTTATTGCTGTTGTTTATTGGGGTTTTTTAAAAAAACAAAATAAAATAAATGTATATACTGTACCACTTGATTGCAGAAAAAAGTGCAAATCAGTTTACAAAAGGAACAAATGAAAATATCAGTAAAAAACAACAACCCACCACACTTAAATACAGCAATTCAAAACATTCAAAGGTTAGTTAAAATCAGTGCTAAGCTAGAAACCAGATTAAAACACATGCCAATGTTCTATGTGTCTGGCTTGGCTTGCCTAAAGAAAAATGTTTTTAGCAGGCACTGAAAAGAGTTCAAGGAAAGCAGTTGCCTGATGTCACTAGGTAAGGAGTTCAAAAGATCATTTTCTTACAAATGTGCCATGAGTATCATGCAGCACCTGAAACACATTAATGCAATCATCTGGGAATAAGTGGGATAAGGCAATCTGTAAACATGCCCAGGAGATGGGAGGGATTAGTTCCCTCCTTATTGGATAATTCTCCTGACTGGACTACTTTGATTTGGCTAATCTGGTTAATTGGTTTTGCAGATCCTCTTGTTTGTTCTATTTAATAAAGATTACCTTTATTAAAGTCTTCTTTTATGGGTGCAATGGCAACAAGATTTGCCCTACATATAGCACAGAGTAACTCAGAAACAGATTTTTTAAATAAATAAAAAAGCACAGCTACAAGGTTAATCTTGGGTCAGCATAGGCACACATGAATGAGATCAGGGTGGATTTACCCAAGTTGTTTCGAAGGCTCTGTCCCAAGACTGAGTGCTAGAAATGAAATTACTCTAGCCATCATCAGGTGTTCCCATCCCCTTCTATGAAATCCTTTGTGCAACGAAGGTGCAGTGGTGAAGGAAGGGGGCAAGGAGGGTGGGCCACCCCAGGTTCCATCTCTGAGGAGGGGTGACAAGACGGCGCCCCACGGGGGGCTTGTCCCACCACCCCCAGGTACAGCAGCACGAGCTGCTGCCACCACCGTGTGTGGAGGATCCTCCGCTCGCGGCTGCACCCTCTTCCACCATCCGTACAGTGCTCGAGCGGCGCCATTAGCAAACCACCCAGTGGCGCATGTATGCACATGCGCAGCACCGCTCAAGCACAATATGAACAGCAGCGGGATCCCTCTGCCACCGCTGCAGTCGAGAGCGAAGGATCCCTCTGCTGCAGCTTTGAGCAGAGGATCCCTCTGACATATTACAGTGCGTGCGCATGCTCAGTATGTAGCGGCTCATGCACATGCACCGATGGGCGGTTTGCCCCTTACCCCAACACCCCGTCCCAGGTGCCGCTTCTCCTCTCTTCGCCACTGCAAAGATGACCTTCTTTAAATTCAGCTGATTGTGTGTCAGACTGGGAGCACTGCTGGCACATTCAAGGTCACTGATGGAGTGGAGGGAATCCCATGCACTCCTGCAGGCAGTGCCAGATTTAGGGTAGTATGAGTGGTTACCCCATGCAGGGCACCAAGCTGAGGGGGTGCAAAACTGGGAAGATCCATAATTGAGAAGATCCATTCGGGAGCGCCAAATTTGGACCTTGCACAGGGCGCCATATTATGAAAGATTAGCAAGGTCTGCCCCTGCTGCTGGCCCCTTTGTTGTGGTGACTCCCTGAATATGGCTTTTGAGACCCACATTGGACCCTGCTGAATCCAGGGTCCCACCTAGTAACAGCTGATAATGTTGCAAACCAGCATTTGAAATCTGCAGGATAATTTATTTTTCTTCCTGCATCTATTTAGTCTCCCACTGAAAATAGAAACCTCTCTAAGGCTACCCAGACTTTTACTTGAGGAACTGTTGAACCCCCTTCAAAGGAATCTCTTGATTCTTTTTCTTAAAAAGACACATTTCTTCTGGGAATTCCAAGCCCCTGGGAAAATAATCATCCAGGACTAGCACCAGAAATCTGTTGCATGGTGGAACAGATTGAACATTAGGCCTGTAGATTCCAGTGAGGTTTTAAGGATTCTCCCATTTTCCTTTGAATGTGTTTCTTCACTTCAAATTCTGTGGGTGGCAAATTTCAAAAGCCACTCTGTCTTAAATATGTGTTCCTTACATTTGAACTATGCATTTCAAACTAATGCTTCAGGGGTTGTGCTTAGAAATAGAATAAGCACATGAGCAAGGGAGGATTTAATGTTCCATCACTCTCTGACTTCCATGGTCATATTTTTGAACCCTGATAAATTAGTGTTCTAAAAGGTCCTGAGAGCCTCCACAAATATAGAAGAAGGCCCTCTACTCTAGAAGATTGTTAGAGGGTGATGGGGATAGTGAAAGAGGGGCAGATCTAGTGTACCCATTCCTCTGCCCCCCCTCATGTTTTTATTCAACTTCTAATTGTAGTACCTGAAGTGGTAGCTTCTTAGAAAGACAGGGAGGCCAGTGATAGGATGCCAGAGCCAAGAACAGATGGAGCACAATTAATTCTAGTGTTGTCCCCTCTTGAATTCTACAAGTGCAAGATCAATACTAAAGAGGAGCAAAATGACAGCTAGGACCACCTTCTGGGCTGATTGTAAATATGAAGGCAGGCAGGCAGGTGGGAGCTAGCTGAAAACAGTTTGGGGTTGCTGGGGCAGCACCCCTTTCATCCTAATGGGACAGCCTCCATGGCCTGAAGCTATAACAGTAGTTCCTAAACAATCAACTGGACACACTAGGAAGGGCCAAACTAACTGCATCTTTCTGCCCCTGAGTGCAGGCAATTTCCCCCACCACTTGGCAAAGTGAGGTCATAGTGTCAGGGGAGGGGAACTTGACTCTTTGCCTGTGGAATTGGTCATCTGCGCTATTTTAAAAATTGAATGGGGGCTCTTTTATTTATTTTTGCAATGCAAAGCCTCCTACCTCCCACGCTAAGGTCATCATCCAGATCAAGGCCCCTGTATTTATGGTTTAAATAGGTGAGGTTTCTGTTAGAGAGAGAGTGGTTTGTACACTCTCATAGCAGAGTTAGCACAATGGCAACTGCAACTGCTTCAAGCACATCAATATGTGGTTAAATTTACGTTTGCCCTCATCCACCTTTAAACAAACATTCACCATGAAAATGCTTAAATTAGAATTAATCACAGACCCTTAGCTTTGCAAGTAAGTAAAAATTTTACTCACAGAGTTTCAGAGATTATATCAAACAGGTCTCCATCCATTGGCAGCAAAAATAAAGAGGCTCCAAACAGCTTAAAAAGAAAGGGCATGGTTTCCTTACAAAAAGATTATGCAATGTTTGGGTTGGCAAAGATGCAGCCTGTAAAATCTCATTTTGAAGAGATTCAGTTCACTTGGTATTTCTTGCAGCTACAGTAGAAGCCATGGCTGCATGATTCCTTGTTCTTCAAAGGAAGCAGAGAGAGAGAAAAGGGAGAGCAAAGGTTGCTGGGAGCCTACTGAGCCACTCCCACTGGCAACTTGAGCTCAGGGCTCAGCTTAACCCTCTCATGCACAGAAGTGTGAATCAGAAACTGTATATTAGAACAGTTTCAACCAGATTTGGGAGAGCTCAGTGCAAAACAAGAGGCAAGATGCAGGCTACTCTCTACCTGACTGATGAGTTATAGGATAAGTCAGCCCTTTTAAATGTGGAAGTAAAAGACCAAAGCCCACTGTGTCACCCTGATCCTACAGAGACTGTAGCTTCAATATCGCACTAAAAACCCCAACAACCCTCTATGAATATCCTCACTGTGCTGGGCTATGAGATCTGTGAGCTGAGGTTGTTAGTGTGCCCTTCTCATCTTGCACCAAGGAGAAAAACCTATTTATTATCCTGACATAGACTACCAGCAATGATGTTGACACTGACTCAAAGGTAGAGAACTGACTACTGATTTAAAAGCTGCATTGATTGCTTTATTTTCTTAGAATTCCCAAGCATTTCAGTGTATGAGACTGGTAGGAGCACATAAGGTGAACCCATTTGTGTGGCGTTCTACATTTCTGTGTTTAGGTTTTGGGTTTTGGGGAAGAGGGTTAATGGCAGGGCATTCAGACATGCAACTATTTTGCACATAGGATGAATAATCAATGATACCTGCTCCTGTTTATGTTGGAATTCTCCAGCATCCTTAACGATCAAAGGTACTTAGGAGTATAACCCTCAGCAGGTATAACCCATCACTCTAGCATCTTCCCACTCTCACTCTGCTTCCAGTCTGAAGGTGAAAAGGACAAGGATCAGAGCAATGGATTCACCACTGTCTGTTCATCCCAGCTCTGTTATTTATGGCATTTACATGCATCCATTCACCCGTCTCACACATGGGAACATTTGCACATTAATTGTATGTTTTTCCCCTCTGCTACGTTCACTCAATAAGCTGGAGGGAGAATCAGGAACAGAATAAGGTAAGAAGCAAGCTTAGTCAGAAATTTCCCTTGGGGAGTTTTGTCTTCTTACTGGCACCACTCGTGTTGATAAGAGAGAGGTGCAAGTCTTTCACTTAATGAAATTCCTGTAACTTGAGGCATTCATTTAACATCTGCTGCGAAGCAAAGATGCAGTGAAGGTTATGCCATAGACAGTGTTCAGTTAAAAGGACCACTTGGCTTCTGCTTGTCCCTATTCCCGACAGCCAAATCAGCAGCTGAAAATAGCTATAATCCCAATGCCCATCTGGGTTACCAAAACACAATGCAAGAGCGAAATGTCTTCTTAGAAGAGTGAAGCCTGGTGGTCCATATTCATTCACACACACGCCCAGATCAACACATTTGTGCCTCAAGTGGTACAGCAAATGAGAGTGCCCCCCCATCACCACACAGGTCAAGGTGCATAGTGCCCAAGGGTTGCCAATTTATTTTGGCAACTGAGGCAGAAAATACCATAATCTTTGAGAGTTTTAAAAAAACTAACAGCTTTTTAAACAGCTAACAATTTGTGTCACTTACACGACACCCAGAACCACTGCCTGAGGAAGCCACTTCACGCTGCCTAATGATAGGTCTGGACCTGTATTACCCAGAACTCTCTGTTTCACTGCAATGAGATGCACCAGACAAATCCTGACGGAAAAATAAATGCAAATGGCTTCAGCTCAGTTCGGAGCAGCCTGACTGCCAAGAAATCACTGCGAAACAGTTCACTCTGGGTGACTTTAAGTGGTTTAATACTTTTGCCAGTACAGCATAGCTTTGATTAACTTAAATGGATGCATTACCTAGTTTTCAAATATGGGAAGTGTGGGCGATGATGATCACTGAGGCTTCTTAAGACAGGTAGCAACAATCCTACTGAGGAAGAAAGAAAGAAAAAAAAGAAGTCAATGGTGAAGGCAAACCGTAGCAGTGCCTCTTATCCTGGCTTCAGAAAGCACTTCTCTGTGTTACTGGCAGGATGATTGCACATTACGGTCCTGATAATCTTTCTCTAAGTTTCCATCCTCCATCATTATTCATCACTCCTGTTCTCTTGGGGAACAATGTGCAAGTGGCTATTGAAGAACAGCCTTTGTACTGCTGAGATGAAACAGTATTTATGAAGAGCTGCTCAGTTGAAGGCTGATGCTCTGAGGACGTTTTGTTTTTCTTTGGGGGCATTTGTTGAGGCATTCTGCACCCCCTCATTGGCCATATTCAAACCATACTTATTTTAAAAGCACTATGATGCCATTTTAAACACTCATGGTTCCCCCCAAAGAATCGTGGGAACTGTAGTTTGGTAAGGGTGTTGAGAGTTGCTATGAGGGCCCTATTCCCCTCACTGAGCTACAGTTCGTAGAATTCCCTGGAGAAAATGATTGACTGCTAAACCACCCTGGGAATCATAGCTCTGTGGAGGTAGATGGGTTTCCTAACAACTCTCAGCACCCTTAACAAACCACAGTTCCAAGGATTCTGTGGGGGAAGCCATGAGCTTCTGTGGTGCCATCATAGTGCTTTGAATATATGGTGTGGATGTGACCATTGATGCAATAATAGTGCATTAGTGATAGATTTATACTGGACTGGACTTATTTCACTTTATTAGATCTTGTGCGATGCTTTCTCAATGTTACCCCATTATTGCCCTATGGCTATAAGATTATAAAACAGGACACATACACTTGTGGTATGAAAAGTTATAGGATTTCCGCAGGAAGCTACAGGACCTGCACCAACTGGAAATGAAGCAGTATTTCCACCCAAACCTTTTGCAAGTGCAAATTGTATTGGAAGCAGGATTGCGTATTACCTCCCCAATAAGCATCATTAGCTCAAATCATGATTAATGCACAATTATTATTATTTTTTTAAAGATCTCTGGAGGTGCCCTTGGTGGGAGCTGGCAAAGAACATACGAATGTCCTTACTGGATCATATTGAAAAGTTAATCTAGTCCAGCATCTTGTTTCCTGCAGTAATAACCTAGATGCCTCCAGGAAGCCCAGAAGGCTCTCCCACTATTAATTCTCCGTATGTTTATATTCAGTGACATACTGGGTTGTATCAGGGATGGACACAAGTCTTTCGAAATTCAAGGCCAAAATTCCATGCCAATCCACTTCTTGCCTTATGTTGTGCTCAGTTGACCTATGTCATATGTGACATCCTGCAACGACCCCTAGGCTTGGCTCCCAGTGCAGCAAAACCAGTTGCGGTCCCCAGAGTCGTTCGCGACTGGACCTAATGGTCAGGGGTACCTTCACCTTTACCTTTAAATCTGCCTCTCCATGGCTCTGATGTGATCAGGCCTATCTTCCCAGGGCCAGCCTAGGAACCACCAACCTCACCCCAGATCCAGTTCCAGTTCCAGTTCCAAATGAGCTGAGGGACAGGGCTAAGGTTAAATGGGAGGGGAGTTAACTAATTAAACTAATGACTGGGAGAGAGGTGGGAGAAGGAGTCACTGTGTCTCTTCTCCAGTCCTCCCACCTGAGATCAGGGACGGGTCAATTCTGTGGGGTTCTCTTTTTCAAGCGGCTTCTCTGTGGGGTGCATCCTGCATCCCTCAGGATTGAAGTATCTGCTCAACAGCTGCTGAGAGGATGCATTAATACTGGGGGGTCCTGTTTATAAGCAAGAAAGCAGGGAAGCTGCTTGGGAAGAAGCACCTTGCACCATGCAGGTTCCATTCCCTTCCTCAACTTTACCATAACACTTTTGCACACATTTACCTGCATTGCAAAATTTGGAGAAGTCTGGATTTTGAAGCATGTCTGTATTATTTCAGAAAGTGCAAATTGAGTAGGTTTGTCTGGTGTTCAATTCTAGACCTGCGCAAAGTAGACCAATTGAAGTTAATGGATATGAGTTAGGTTCCTTAATTTCAATGGGCCTACTCTGAGTAGAGCTTAGTTTACTACAACCCTTTGTCTTTAAATACAAATAGCATTGATCCCCCTCCCCCAAATTCCTACTGGTGTCTCCAGTATCTATGATCATGCCACCACATGGGGTGTAATGTTATATTTTAGTGATATTACATAAATGAGACTTCTCCTGCATGCAAAGACAGGCTCTGGCAAGACTGAGTGGATGAGACCAATAGTGAGTCCAATGGTTAAGAAGGCAGTTTCTGCATGTGCTGCAGAGGAAAGTGAGGGGCAGGTGAGGCTCATCAACCTAGGAAGGCAGCCCATCTAGGAGAAGGAAAACTCTGATCCTAAACCTCTACTGCCTTGCAAGGTATCTTCAGGAGAAGATAAGGCTCAGGAGTAAATCCAACACAAGTCTGGAGTAGAGTCCCAAAAATGGTTTGATAGCTCCTTGTATGCCTACTTCCAGCAACACCTGCAGCCAAACTGGTGCCAAATGTATTACTCTGTTTTCCTTTGGAACACATGAGTGAGGCTGAGCAGCCCTGAACCTCTCTATACACAGCCCAGGATTGTGTCCTGGGGAGGTCACAGTGCTGCTAACATAGTTTGGCTTCGTCCCCAGAGGCATACTCCATTGTCTCTCAAGATAGGTGGATGCCAACAAAAACAAATATAAATGAGGTGCTGTTTTACGCCCTGCATGCAAATAGCCATTGAAACTCTTTGCCACTGAGCCATTAAAATGATTGCATGTTTGACTGGCCTTTCCCTGGCTGTGAAAAAAAAGTTTAAGCTCATTCAGTCCTCCACCGTTTTCTGCCCCAATCAATTCCCCCTACATAAGTAACAAGCAAGGTAAAATTACAGAGGGCCATAAAGGAATGAATTGACTCTTCTTTTCCCCTTTGGAAATTGATATTTAAAATATAGGAGGCACAATTGTCAAACTAAGAAATTGCAGGATGATTCATAGGGATCTGAATGGCCAGCCTGCTAGGCTGTCTGCTCCCATCCATTGCCAGTTTTTTTAACACCTTTTGAAAGGCAAGACAGTTGGTTGCCATCTAAAAGAAAACAGATATGCGAAGGGGGAGATGAGAACACCCTCTCAGCCCAGCTGGTGCATCCACATTGCAGATAATGCCAATCAGCCAAGCGTGAGAGAGATGTTAGATTTTTATTTTATTTTAGTAAACAGCTTGTAAATGAAACCACAGAGGAATTATGTGAGCATCTTTCTTCTCTCTCCCCTCCCCTCCCTGATCGGATTTCTGCTCCCCAGCCCTGGTCATTGCCATCTCTTTTTCCTATTATTCTTTTGTCAGGCAATGTTCTGGGGAGATAGTGGTTGATATTTGGCTGTATATGTAGGAGCCTGAGTCCTTATATTGTAGCTGAATCACTGAGATACTCTGGGAAAGTGCTGCTAGTTGCCCCGCCCCCTGTAAATGAGGCCTAAAGGTGAAGGTGAAGGACCCCTGACATTTAAGTCCAGTCACGAACACCTCTGGGGTTGTGGTGCTCATCTTGCTTTACAGGCCAAGGGATCCAGCTTTTGTCTGCAGACAGTTTTTCCGGGTCATGTGGCCAGCATGACTAAGCTGCTTCTGGCGCAACGGAACACCGAAACCAGAGCAGCACAAGGAAACACTGGAGCTTCCCGCCGAAGCGGTACCTATTTATCTACTTGCACTTTGATGTGCTTTCGAACTGCTAGGTTGGCAGGAGCAGGGAACGAACAATGGGAGCTCACCCTGTTGCAGGGATCCGAACTGCCGGTCTTCTGATCAGCAAGCCCAAGAGGCTCAGTGGTTTAGACCACAGCACCACCCGCGTCCCAATATATTTGATATCTAAAAGAATTTGAGCATTTTAGTGTGGCCAGTCCACTAATTTCTTCCCAGTGACAATCTGACAAGCATCCTCACTTCTTATTATTTTTAGATGTCTTTGGAAGAATTCCTCATCTCAACAGACCTCCTCAAGTTTGGTGAATATGATATGGTTGGCCAGTTCCTTGTGACAATTTATTAAATTTGTTGTGATTTTATATTTGCTGTTAGGGGAGGGGTAGTACTTCTGGCGGGGGGCACGTCATGCTTCAGGGGTAGCTTTTCCACCTTTGGTCCCCACTCTGCACTCAGCTCTCACCTGTGACTCCGAGAAATTGTCAACATGAGACAGTGGCCAAACACTGGGAAATGGCTTTGAGTAGCCAGCTACAGGTAGGAGAAGGAAAACTCTAATGCTAAACCTCTGCTGCCTTGTGGGATATCTTCAGGAGAAGAAAGGGCTAAGCAGGCATAGGCAAACTTGGTCCTCCAGACGTTTTGGGACTATAACTCCCATAATCCCTAGCTAACGGGACCAGTAGTCAGGGATGACGGGAATTGTAGTCTCAAAACATCTGGAGGGCTGAGTTTGCCTATGCCTGGGCTAAGGAGTAAATCCTACACAAATCTGGAGTCCCTAATACAGTTGGATGGTGCCTAGTATGCCTCCTCCTGGCATCTCCTGCAGTCAAGCTGGTGCCAAACGCATTGCTTTCCTTTCCTTTGGACCACATCACTGAGGCTGAGAGGGAGGTCTTGTTGTCTGGGAAGCCTGTGTCTTCCATGTGAGTTAACCTAGGGGTTGATTAGGTTGGTTGTTGCCAAAGGTGCAGTCCAGTAGGACTCAGAAATCTCTCCTTTCCACTCTGGCTAAGAGGCCACCCACCCACCCACCCATGTGTTCCCTGGGCTGCTCCTCGGCTGCTCTGGGAGAGCCGGGGGGTGGGGGGTGGAGCTCAGACAGGAGGAAGGTGGAGAAAGCAGGCAAGAATTGCAGGAGGAAGGAAAATGAAGGAATGGATGAATTAAGTCAGAAGGCAAAGCAGCAATGGAAAGGGGTGGGGAGGAAAGCAGGAAGGCAGGGAGGCAGATGGAGGAGGGGGGGATGTGGAGCAGAGCAGACTCCACCCCAATGACCATGGAGGAAGTCACTGGTGGAGTACAAAAGGTGACAAAAAACAACTTATTTTTTTTTAAAAAATATATAGTTTTAAATAAATTTTCTGTTTTACAATTTCAGATAAACATTTTACATCCTCTTAATCTGTGATATTTTAGTGTATTTCTGGTTTTTATGGAAGCCGCCCAGAGTGGCTGGGGAAACCCAGCCTGATGGGCGGGGTACAAATAATAAATTATTATTATTATTATTATTATCCTTAAGATATCAATGACTTCCTTTCTCTTTTCATGGTTCATTATATGTATCTTATATCCCTGCATATTTTACAAAAACTATACCATTCAGTATTCCTTTCTTACATCCATCAAAACTTATTCGAATTTATCTGAATGCTGCCAGCGTTTTCAGCTGTACACAATTATTTCCTAAATATTGAATAAATGTTTTCCAATATTCTCTAAACGCATGTTCTTCCTGTTCTCTTATTCTATATGATAAGTCTGCAAGTTGTGCATAATCTGTCAATCTTGTTTCATTGGAACCTCACTCATTTTCCATTTTGGGTCTAACGAAACAGGGGCCGCAGTTGTTGCATACATAAAAAAACCTTTTCTGACACCTGGAAACTTCATTCTGAATTATCCCCAGCAGAAGGACTCTGGTTTTTTGGAGAAAGTACTTTTAAACATTTTTTTTCCAGCTCATTATAAATTATTTCCCTATTTCCCTCTTTTACCCTTTTACATGTCCACCACATATGAAAGCAAACTTTTTGAGCTTCTGGTCCATGGTCTCTCCTGACTTCAAAGGTATCGATACATCTCTTTGGTAAGGGACGGGAACACAGATAAATCTTCTCAAGGGCAGAAGGGAGCCTGGGTATGTCTCTGTTAGTGAGTTTTTAAAAAGATTTATCCAACTAAGACCTATTCCATGTGTGGGAAATTAATGAACTGAAGTTAGTTATGTCCATTAACTTTAGTGTGTCAAACATGAGCAGGAGTGGATGCAACCAAATATTTTTTATATATAAATAAATAAATCCGGGGGGGGGGGTCACTCAGCTTTCCTGCACTGTGGTAGCATTGTCTGAGGAACTGAACTGAAATACCAGCTTCATGATGTACGCTACAACAGCAGCAAGAATACTCATCACAAAGTATTGGAAAATACAAGATTTACCCACCCGGGAAGAATGGCAGATGAAGCTGATGGACTATATGGAACTGGCTGAGATGACTGGCAGAATCTGAGACCAAGGAGAAGAGTTGGTGGAAGAAGAGTGGAAGAAATTTAAAGTTTATCTTCAGAAATACTGTAAAATTATTTTTTTTTTTTAATAAATTTTTATTGGGTTTTCAAATTTTTAACATACAAACAAACATATAAAAACAAAACAAAACATCCATAACTTCATAACCTTACTTTCATTACCTTCTTTCATTGACTTCCCCGCACCCTCCCTCCCACATTCCAATTTCATTAATTATCTCAGCAAGTTATTTCCTCTCATCCCTTAAATATTTCTTATCTTTTCTTAAAATTTGTCATTTATGCTTAACCCAGTTTAACTAATCCAATTTTACACAATTAATCTTTTCTCTAAGGACGGCCTAAATTTTCTCCCCTGAATTCCTCCCTTCACATATTACACCAAAAAATCATAATATAACAATTCTAAATCTCAGGTTTTAATTATTCTACTCTCCCCTCCCCCCCTGCCCCGGTTTCTGTCCCTTCCCAGACCAATGTCCCAATAGGTTAACTGCTTTAGCCCGGGTTTCTCACATCAGAGGCTCTTAAGCCCCAGTTAGTCTCTCTCCACCAGTTTTGTTGATAATCCATTTTGTTGGCCCTCTCTTCTTGAGGAGGTTCTGTCATCAGCCCCTCACATTTTTCTCCTTCCAAGTCCGTCAATATCAGTTCCTGCTCAGGACCACTCAATTTATCATACTCCAGCTTAATGAGGAAGTCCCAATCATACTTGTTTACTCTTATATAGTCCAATATTCCAGTTATTCCAGGGACTTCTTCCTTTATCTTTCTCTCCTTTTGTAGGTTTGTGGTCCACTTGTCATTTTCTTTGCTTCCTTTGTTCCCAAAGGTTGCAGGCTTTTGGTTGATTTTTTCCATCTGAAATTCCTCTCCTTCTTCCTCTTCTTTTTCTCCCAGTTCCAAAATTATCTCATCCTCTGCAGCTGCAGAATTTCTTTCCATCAACTTTATATCATTAGCAGAGTTGCTCAGTTCCAAACCGAAAGTCTGAAGTTGTTTACTCATTGTGATACTTTGCTCTTGTAAAGTTCCCACGAGAAAAAACATCCTTTCAATCTCTGCCCATAATTTCCCTTCTGCAGCCATTGCAATGTCTTTAGTTCCCTCCAGGGGGATTTCCATCATGATCCTATTCCAACAGTTCGTTACTTTGTTATTCCTTGTTATTCCCAATCACTTTGTTTCAAAAAATTCAATTTTAAAGTAACTCTTTTGGTCCAAAGAGTTACTAATAACTCAGTTCCAAATCTTTGCCACTCGTTTGACAGCTCTTTTGACAGCTGTCAAACTCTTTATTCTTTTTCCTCGGGCTCACACGCAGGGCACTCCCGGGTCCAAAGGGGGGGGGGGATTGCCAAAAAAGAAGAACTTCTGAGATTTTACTCCTTTCCACTCCAGCACAATAACTTTATAATCCAGTTCGTGAGAACTATTTATTTAAACACCAAAATCTTTCCGCCTTAGTGCTCCTCTCCTTGCTTTGAATCTTTCTGTGGGGGGGGGAGTGCGGACTTCCTTTTAACACACCCCCGATCGTACTCAATTTTAGGTATAAAACTTTTAGTGCCAAAATTTCCTTCTACTCACGGGTTCTTCATTTCAGTCCAAATTTTCAGGAAGAAAGATAGCGCTCTCCGGTCATGGCTCGCGGCTTCGCTCCGCCAAGGCAGCGATCGACTCTCAGCGCCACGCCACTCTCCGGTCCACTCCGTAGCCTTTAAAAAGGCTCTTCGCAGGTCGGGGAGGGCGCTTAAGGTGCCCACCGAGTCTCCATGTCCGCAGGCTTCAGCGCCTGCGGTTTCTAAGGGTCCCCGTGTCGCCGGCACGGCAAGACCCGTCCTTAGCGGAGCCGATTCCCTCCGGAGCTCGGAGGGAATCCGCCATTACCCGTTCGCGCTATCCCGGAAGTCCCAGAAATACTGTAAAATTAAGGAATGTTAGAAAGATGTTGGGGGAAAAAAAATTATGTGGTTTTAGCAGAAAGGATATAAAGGATTAAGTAAAAATGAATTGGTGAAAGAGAGAATGTAAAATTATAATATGTTAAGATAAATTATTAGGATAAAAACAAAGTTGGAAGGATTTGCTGGAATATTTAATTGAATTAGAATACAAAAATGGGAGGCGTGAGGAAGTCAAGGAAATAAGTGAATGTAAGGCAGCCCTGTTCAGGGAAGTTTTTAATATGTGACATTTTAGTGTATTTTTTATCTCTGTTGGAAGCCGCCCAGAGTGGCTGGGGAAACCCAGCCAGATGGGCGGGGTACAAATAATAAATTATTATTATTATAGTAAAAACAAAACAAATTCCTTCCAGTAGCACCTTAAAGACCAACTAAGTCAGTTCTTGGTATGAGCTTTCGTGTGCATGCACACTTCTTCAGATATAGTAAGTAAGTAAGTGATATAGTGATATAGATATAGTATAGTAAGTAAGTGAGTTAAAGGTGTGACTTGTTTTTTATTTCTTTTTTTCTGTTTTTTGATGATATGTATTGTTGTTGTTTTTTCTTCCTTGATTGTTCTCTTTTCTTTTTTTTCCTGTAACCTTTAAAATCTTAATAAAAATTTATTTATTAAAAAAAAAATGAAATACCAGCTTCATGATCATAGCTGAGCTGTGTGGGATCATGGAGGAGCCAGTTACACTCTGGTCATCTCAGCCTCGATTCCAGCAGTCTTTCTTGTTCAGCTGCTACCGACCTTCAGTCCTCCTTTGCAAGAGTTTGCAATAACTCATGGGCATCAGTTGAAGGTCAACATTGGAAAATTCAGGACAAATAAAAGTCAGTGCTTCTTTACGCAGCACATAGTTAAACTGTGGAGCTTGCTCTCTCAGAAGGCAGTGATTTCCACTAACTTGGGTCGCTTTAAAATAGGATTGGACAGATTCACGGAGGATGAGGCTATCCGCGGCTATGAGCCATGATACTAGTTCTGCTTCCATAGTCAGAGGTTTCTGAATACCGGCTGCTGAAAATTTCAGGACAGGAGAGTGCTCTAGTGCTCAGGTCCTGCTTGCACGTTTTCCCAGGGGCAGTGCAGAGGAGTAGCATGGGCAGGCCATCGCCCTGGGCACAGTTTGGAGGGGAGATGCATTCTTCACAATGCCCATCATGAGCTGCTGTGCCCTTCTCACCAGCTGGAGGGCGGCTTGAGAAGGACGCAACAAGCATGCGCACTGCCAGCCCAGCCCAGCTTCTGTGTCTCACAAAGCGGCGCTGGGCTTGCAGGGCTCCATGAGTGCGCCTCTCAGAGCAGGGCAGCGTTGGCCGGCCAGGTGGCACAGCGTGGCCCTGTGTAGCTCCAGTGGGCTGGAGGCTCACTCCGGCTGTGTGCCTCTCCTCCACGCCCCACCCCACGGAGGCAGCTTGCCACCTGCCCCTGGGCACCATTGAGGAACTCTCCATACCTGGGGCAGTGCATCCCATTTTGCTGCTTAGGCAAAATGAGAACATGCTGCCCCCCTCCTGCCCCCACCCCCATTGCCACTCCACCCTCTTGCTGCCACCCCCTGCCTCTCTTTCCTGTGTTGCATGGACAGAGCACTGGGCATCTGGTCTTTGGTCTGATCCAGCACACACACATATACTGGTGGGTCAGCTCTATTTTTTCCTGCATAAGGTTCTCCCTGAAAATACCATTGTTTGTGCCATGACACAGGAAGTAGCATGCAGCTGCCAGCAGAACTCTCTTAAAAATCATTTTACCCAGCATGGTGCAGAGCATCAGACACCTTAATCCTGCTCTGAGCAGCTTTTAACAATGTTAACAAAGGGGGTTGGGGGTTGGAAAGGAGCCCTCACACCACCTAATAATTATATATGTGTGAGTTGCATTTCTGCAATGGTGGGCAGTGTTTTTTGGCCAGAATTATCTTGAGAAACCTGCACCGGACATACTTTAAACTATCCCCATCCAGAAATTTGACAGGACAGGGCAAGGCAGAGCCACCCACCCTTCATCTTATTCCAACCCATTCTATTCCTAAGCCCATATTTCACAGTTTTAGGGGGAATGAGACTGTATTGGGTGCAGCTGAGAAAGCAGTTGTGTGCATATTATGAATGACAAGGACCGCAGCAAATAATGAAAGAGAAGAGGTCTTGAAAGCCCTAGAATCTGTCTAAGCCTGCTTTGCTCCCTCTTGTGGGAAGCATGAATAATAACAAGGACTGTTAGAAAAACCAGGGAAGAACAGGCGAAGTCCCGGCAGACTGGAGGAGGGCAAATGTTGTCACTATTTTCAAAAAGGGGAAAAGAGAGGACCCAAATAATTACCGCCCAGTCAGTCTGACATCAATACCAGGGAAGATTCTGGAGCAGATCATTAAGCAAACAGTCTGTGAGCAGCTAGAAAGGAATACTGTGATCACCAATAGTCAGCATGGATTTCTGAAAAATAAGTCATGTCAGACTAACCTGTTCTCGTTTTTTGACAGAATTACAAGCCTGGTAGATGAAGGGAATGCAGTGGATGTAACCTACCTTGATTTCAGCAAGGCATTTGACAAGGTGCCCCATGATATTCTTGTAAAGAAGCTGGTAAAATGCAGACTTGACTATGCTACCACTCAGTGGATTTGTAACTGGCTGACTGACCGAACCCAAAGGGTGCTCATCAATGGTTCCTCTTCATCCTGGAGAAGAGTGACTAGTGGAGTGCCACAGGGTTCTGTCTTGGGCCCGGTCTTATTCAACATCTTTATCAACGACTTGGATGATGGACTCAAGGGCATCCTGATCAAATTTGCAGATGACACCAAACTGGGAGGGGTGGCTAACACCCCAGAGGACAGGATCACACTTCAAAACGACCTTGACAGATTAGAGAACTGGGCCAAAACAAACAAGATGAATTTTAACAGGGAGAAATGTAAAGTATTGCACTTGGGCAAAAAAAATGAGAGGCACAAATACAAGATGGGTGACACCTGGCTTTAGAGCAGTACATGTGAAAAGGATCTAGGAGTCTTGGTTGACCACAAACTTGACATGAGCCAACAGTGTGACGCGGCAGCTAAAAAAGCCAATGCAATTCTGGGCTGCATCAATAGGAGTATTGCATCTAGATCAAGGGAAGTAATAGTGCCACTGTATTCTGCTCTGGTGAGACCTCACCTGGAGTACTGTGTCCAGTTCTGGGCACCACAGTTCAAGAAGGACACGGACAAACTGGAACGTGTCCAGAGGAGGGCAACCAAAATGGTCAAAGGCCTGGAAACAATGCCTTATGAAGAACGGCTAAGGGAGCTGGGCATGTTTAGCCTGGAGAAGAGGAGGTTAAGGGGTGATATGCTAGCCATGTTCAAATATATAAAAGGATGTCACATAGAGGAGGGAGAAAGGTTGTTTTCTGCTGCTCCAGAGAAGCGGACACGGAGCAATGGTTCCAAACTACAAGAAAGAAGATTCCACCTAAACATTAGGAAGAGCTTCCTGACAGTAAGAGCTGTTCGACAGTGGAATTTGCTGCCAAGGAGTGTGGTGGAGTCTCCTTCTTTGGAGGTCTTTAAGCAGAGGCTTGACAACCATATGTCAGGAGTGCTCTGATGGTGTTTCCTGCTTGGCAGGGGGTTGGACTCGATGGCCCTTGTGGTCTCTTCCAACTCTATGATTCTATGAAAGCATTAAAGAATAAGAGCGGATTATACATGATGTGTTTTTGTTCATGTCTGGTTGAAAAAGGTCAGTTAGCTTTTCCTACTCCTTCACAAAAATGAGTCTGATGAGAATTCACTAGATTCCTGCAAAACCTGCAGCAGACTGAGAACTGACCTGTGATCAGTAGACCAAAGCTCATGTTTAGTTTGCTATCCATTTGTTGTTGTTATGGATACACTCAAGTTTTGTATACCATAACGCATAGTAAGTGAAAAGCTGGTTGTAGATGAAATTCCTCATCCCACCACTGCCCCCAGAAAAGGCTTTACTGTGCATCTGAACAAACTCATACCTTGCAACATTTCTCCATTGAAAATAGGGACATCCCATAATGATAATTTTACTATTTATATCTCACACCTCTTACTGGGTTGCCCCAGCCACTCTGGGTGGCTTCCAACATATATAAAAACATAATAAAACATTAAGCATTACCCTTCAACATTTCTCCAATGAAAATAGGGACATCCTAAGGAAAAGTGGGACATTCCAGGATGAAATCAGAAACCAGGATAGACTCTCTAAATCAGGGACATTCCTGGAAAATAGGGACACTTGGAGGGTCTGCGAACCTCTGCCTTCTCTTTTGAAAACACAAGCCTGGAGATAAAGATGGAGACTGAAAAATGCAGCAGAAATATACACTGAAAAGGAAGGGCTAAGTAGGGAGTGAGAAATCTCAAATCCAAATGTGGCCCTCCAAGACTGTCTATTTGGCCCCCAGATCACTATAGCACACTACTGCTCCCCAAACCATACCCCTCTCTGGCCTTGCATCACACCTTCCTTGAATGTTTAGGAGAAGCTGGAATGTGCTTTTGGATTATAGTAATACCTCTCAGTTGTCTTAATGGAGGATAGATTGGTTTGTACAAAGGTAACATTTGCATTTTCGCTCCACCCACTTTTGCCTCTGGCTCCACCCACCACTGTGGGTCCTCTGGCTGAAGAAAAAAAAAAAAGAAACCAGAATAGAATAACACTTATTGGTTTCATACTCTCTTTATATCAGATCAGGTTTCGTTGTAACACCTAGTTTGTTGTGTAGTTTCTTGAAAATGTGCATGATTTTATGTGGTAATGGTTGTGAATTCAGACTTTTATCAGACCCTCCAAGTGTCCCTATTTTCCAGGGACAGTCCCAGATCTACAGAAGCTGTCTTGGTTTCTGATTTGATCCTGGAATGTCCCAGTTTTCCTTGGGACATCCCTATTTTCATCAGAGAAATGTTGGAGGGTATGGTAGGACATCCCTGTTCTCATTTGAGGGTATGGAGTTATGCAACCCCTGAGCCAAGGAGATAAGTAACTATACAACCCCATTAGAAGAAATCTGAAGGCAGCCTGCTATAGGGAAGTTTTAAATCTTTTATGTTTTATTATGTTTTTATATATGTTGGAAGCCACCCAGAGTGGCCAGGGCAACCCTGTCAGATGGGTCATAAGTATTATTTTTATCTCCCTCCTCCTCATGGAACAGGATGTCCCTATTTTCATTGGAGAAATGATGGAGGGTATCTGTTTTTGGTGCAGGTTTTTTAATTTTTTTATGTTATTCTGTATTTCTTGCCGGCCTGTTATTCTAACTTCACAGTAAAGTTTTGATATATTTTTAAAGAGAATTCTCTGGCTCTGCCACATGGTCTGTTTTCTCTTTGTACATCCTATCTTTCTCCTTTGCATGAAGGATCACCTGGCTACTTCTCCCCTCCCCCACAGTCTTTAACTCCCATTATTGCAGCTCGCTTGCTCGCTCACTCGCTCGCTTCCTCCCTGAGGTGTAGTGGTGATTCTTGCCAACGGCGAACCCTGCATGAGGAGCATAAGATGAACTGTTGTTCCACCAGCTTGGCTTATGCACGGTTTATCAAAGGAGCCTGCAGAATTAGATTCACATGAGCAATAGCAGGCCTCTAAAGGACACCACCAGCCTGGCAGCCAATCTGCCATGTTAGACGCTTGAAGAAAAGCAGCTGGCACCAAGACAGCTGCTGGGCTAGGCCAGAAACAAAGAGGCTGCTGATCTCTATTCGTGCTGCTGCCGCTGAACCCCCATATGACTCTTGGTTGGTGGCTGGTACCCACACATTAGGAACACTATCAGGAAGGGAGAGAAAATATGTTTAGTTTGCATTAGAACGCAAATCTATCCAAAGCTCCATTTGCACTCTGCATATAGAGCAGTATCATACCAACTTAAATCCTGGGAACTATATTTAGGTGCTAAGAGTTGCTAGGAGGGACGCAGGTGACGCTGTGGGTTAAACCACAGAGCCTAGGACTTGCCGATCAGAAGGTCGGCGGTTCGAATCCCCACGATGGGGTGAGCTCCTGTTGCTCAGTCCCAGCTCCTGCCAACCTAGCAGTTTGAAAGCACGTCAAAGTGCAAGTAGATAAATAGGTACCGCTCCAGCGGGAAGGTAAACCGCGTTTCCGTGCGCTGCTCTGGTTTGCCAGAAGCAGCTTAGTCATGCTGGCCACATAATCCGGAAGCTGTAGGCCAGCTCCCTCGGCCTGTAAAGCAAGATGAGCGCCGCAACCCCAGAGTCATCTGAGACTGGACCTAATGGTCAGGGGTCCCTTTACCTATAAGAGTCCCTATTCCCCTCTGAGTGCCTTTATCAATCATTTCCTCTTCCCAAGGAACTCTGGGAATCATAGCTCTTTTAATTGTGGTCTCCAAACAAATATTTTCACGCTGAAGGAACTACAGTTCCCAGAATTCTTGGTCAGGGGAGAGAGAGCCATGATTGTTTCAAGTGATAGGATACTGCTTTAAATGTTGAGTGCAGATGGGGCCTAATTTGCACTTCCTGAACCTGTATGTGAACCGAGTCTCTGCTTTTCTTTGAAACTTGCCCATCACCAAATTTTGTGATGTGATTATCCAAACAATATTGTTCAAAAATGTACATAGGGGAAATGGCATAGGAAAAATGCATTATCTTCAGGAGAATTACTTGCAACAATGTGTATGATATAGGAGAAACATGCACTGAAATGATGATGAATTGCCAGGATGATTTTTTTTAAAAAAATGCAAACTGATGTAGAAATGTGTTGAACTCGAAGTACGATTGGGAAAAATGAAAAACAGAAAGAGAAACTGACAGATTTGCCCATCCCTAAATGATACCTCTTCTTTTTCCACAGCTGGAGCTATCTTCAAATTAAGACTAAAGTGGGTGGATGGTTCCATAAATGCAGGAAGTGTAATGGTAGTAATCCATTTGTATAATGAGAGGCACTTTGGCTCACCACTTCCCCAGAAGCAGCTAGCCTCATTTTACCTTCCGCACCGTCTAGAAATAATCTGCAGGCTTGCTACTATGAAAACTATCCTCTCTCTCTCTCTCTCTCTCTCTCTCTCTCCCCTTATTTCAGTTCGGCTACACAAGGATCCACTGATAGCCAAAGAGGGATTTAAGTAACTAATAGATCTTGCTTTTTAAAAAAATGTCAGCATTTGTGCGCGATCGGCCATGATTGTTTCTGTCCCAGCACCCTTGTATGCAACTTGGAAAGTAGTTAGCACCTAGCAGTAGTTCTTCATGCATGCAGCGCATACGTACAAACTATGAAACTCTATCCCACACGGTGCTTTTAAAAGAGGACTAGACAAATTCATGGAGGAGAGGTCCATCAATGGCTACTACTAGCCAGGATGCCCCTCCTCTGTTTCCCTGGTGAGAAGCAGTAAGGCTTCTGAATATCCATTGCTAGAAACCACTGGAGAGGTGTGCGCTCTTATGCTTGAATCCTGCTTGATGTTTTCCCACAGGTATTTGGTTGGCCATTGTGAGAACAGGATTATGGAATTGGCCTGATCCAGCAGGCTCTTCTTATGTTCTTAGTGACACACACACACAGAGAAAGAAGTCACCCAGAGACTTCTGGCAGCCAGACAGATGGAGAGATTTAATGTTCTGGGCCTCCATTTTGAAACCTTTCAACCACTTGTTGTGGGGAAAACAAAGTAAGTGCTCTCAGCAGGTGGGTGAAGGTTTTCTGGGAGAAATCATTCCCTAACATAACAACTCAGAACTATCAATAATGCTCCAAATGTAGCAGGCTGATGCCAAACCTTTCCTTTAAAATGTCTACCTTGTTTTTAAACTCTGTTGCAGAATTCTTGGCCAAAAAAAATCAAAGGCTCAGCAGCTGCATGGTGGCATCGATATGGCACTTGGGCCGTTTTATTTTGTCGCTTGCCCAAGTGAAGAGTTATTTACATGACAAAGTAAGAGTGGAAAAGACTTGCTAGGCATATCAATGCTCCAAGATGGCCAACTAGAAAATAAAAAGGTACAAATGTCACAAATATAAATGACATTTGAGAGATAGTTGTGAATCATCTAAAACACCTTTTATCCATTTTGCTTCTAATTGCTCATTTGCCTGCTGTTGCTGCTATTATTATTATTATTTTAAAGGTTGCACCAGAGGTTCTAATGAACACGACACTGTGAAACCTTAACAATGTACAGGTGAGAAGGGTTTTCTCTATCTGTGAAGCATCCACCCCATTGCTGGATTTACGTATAAGCTAAACAAGCTATAGCTTAGGGCCCCACTCTCTTGGCCCTCCCCCCAAAAAAATTCATTATTAATATACTTATAATATACTTAATAGTATTTCAGTTCAAGAATTACTTTGATAAAATACATATTTTGTTATGTGTAAATGGCTTTAGATACCTATTAGGTCCATAAATTACCATATAGCATATATTCAACACAAAAAACAGTGGCAATTTGTTGTTGACAAAGGACAGCTGGACATATAAAGGGCCCCATTATGTACAGTAGCTTAGAACCTCATCAAACCTTAATCCAGCCCTGATCCATCCCCATCATAACTAGAAGGTGCCTTAACACTGCACAAACAGATAAAAACTAATTGTTGTATTTGCTCCCTGCAAATGAATCAACAAATCATCAATAAAGACCAAGTATAGTATAGTATAGTATAGTATAGTATAGTATAGTATAGTATAGTATAGTATAGTATAGTATAGTACAGTCATACCTTGGGTTGAAGTAGCTTCGGGATGAATATTTTCGGGTTGCGCTCCGAGGAGACCCAGAAGTAACGGAGTGTGTTACTTCCAGGTTTGGCGCTCGCGCATGCGCAGATGCTCAAAATGATGTCACATGCATGCACGGAAGTGACGAATCACAACCCGCAGACGTGGTTTGCTTTCGCTTCAGGATGCAAACGGGGCTCCAGAACGGATCCTGTTCACATCCAGAGGTACCACTGTATTGCTTTGTGCAAGCAGATCAGGGTGAAGGCACAATCATCTGGAGGAGCACTAGGAAATCTGGCAACTCCTTGCCAATGCCAGTGGCGGTTCTAGCTACCCCATCATACCTGGATCTCTGAGTCTTCTTCACAAGACTATTTTGGTATGTGAAAAGCCTGCACGTGTTGCTTCTTGGCCTGCCAGAGGCATGTGGTCCCTGGAAGGTTATTCATGAGAAAGTTATTCATGAATGTGGCCCGCAGGCTCCAACAGGCCCCTGATCCTTCCTGTAATGCCTAGCTGCTTTGGAACAGTGAATAGATTCTTGCTCTCAATCCATTATGTGTCAAGTAGCCCACAGAGGTAGGGAAATCAATTCGTTTTATTTCCAGAGATGTTTGTAATTGTATTTTAATCTCAAATGGCTAACATTATATAATGAGGAATTTGATCAAGTATTCAGCCCTACTTTATAGAGACCTTTTAAAACTCTGGTGGGGATTCCATTAGTGGCTAGCTGTGGCGGCGGAGAAATTGTGAAGCTCTTTCCACTTGTCTGCTTCGGACATCTGTTGCATATTACAGATTTCTGCTTTGGACATCTGTTGCATATTACAGATTGCCTCTGCACTGCAATGCCTTGAGTTCATTAAGAAGTTTTAAAAGGTGGGTGGGGCAGAACACAAAAACCCAGAAAAGAAACTTCAGACACAGTCAGCTGTCTGAGGGACTCCCCCCCCCCGCCCAGCAATCATGGGAATTGTAGTTTACCCCTCACAGAACTACAGTTGCTAGCACCCATCACAAACAACAATTCCAGGATTTTTGGGGGGGTGGTGTTGTGCGTTAAAGGTGTGGTGTGTCTGCAGCCTGTGTGGCAAGAGTTGGCAAGTCTTGCTGGCCTGACCATTCTGCTCCCGGGACTGATCTAGAGGTAAGAGTACTTCCAGGGTGGGCAAGATAACCGGAAAGCGTGTTCTCCCTCATGGAGAGCACGTGTTGCGGTGGGGGCTAACAAGACACCCCACTGTTGCTGGGCGGGAAAGAGTTTGGCCATCTTTAACAGGGGCTGGCTGTTACTGGGGAGATTTATATCATGATTGACAGCCCTAGTCTTTAAATACCCTGCACACAGCGTTGAGCTTCCTCTTTTCGCTGTGTGCATTGGATCACCCTCCCTCCCTCCCTAATTTTAGGCTGTTTGCTTGACCTTGCTATGCCTGTCATGGGGTCATGTGCTTTTGGGGCAGGGGCCCGGTAGGAATTTTGTCCACTTGGCTGATTGGCTGGAGCCATTTGGTTTTTGCCTACTGCGTAGCAAATCATCACAACTTGTAAGGTTGCAGTTAGGCATTGGTTTGGGAATTGGTTGGTGGAGGGGTATGGATTTGGCTGTGCCTGCCCCTCCAAAAGTGCTGCTGCTGCAAGGGTTTTCCATTAAAGGAACCCAGGGGCTCGCCATGCTTTTGTCTGAACCCCTGTCAAGGGGCTAGAGCCACGCAAGAGCCTCTGGGAGCATTTGGGGAGAGGTGAGGCATGGTTCCCAGTCCCGTCTCTCTCCCCGGGTGACTTACCCTTTCTGACTTTGCGTGCATGCGAATGTCAGACTGTCCCCGTGCGGGGTCAGATAGTCGAAACCAATACCTAAGCAACCACTCACATTGCTTGTAATTTAATAAAGTTGTGGACAAAATTATGCCAAAAACCTTAAACAAAATTCAAGTGTCATTGTGTTTTATTTGGGGGTGTCTTGGGGACCTCGACACACAACTTCCTGTGATAATAGCAAGTACTTGCTTCTCGTGGGGGGCTGATTCAGATGTTTAATGAGCATTCCTTCCATTTTGATTGCACATGTAAATTCGACTGTATCTGGTCTTTATTGACCGTTCAGTCTCATTTCTTTTTTGGGGAGGGGGGGGGCGTTATATGACAAATTGTGTCCTCCTCCCAGAGAGCACACGTTGCGGTGAGATCATCAGGACTAACCTCACTGCTTGTGTGGGTGGGAGCGATTGGATAGCCACAACAACACCAACAGATTGCGAAACAACACCAACAATAACAGATTGGCAAACGCTCATGACAGAGTACTTCCAAATAGCAAAGCTGACAAGTCAAGTCAGGGGAGCCCTAAATCAGAATGTATTCAGAGAATGGAAATTATTTAAGGAATACATAAGGCTATATTGTAAAAATGATACCATCCTAGCAGAATTGAATGATACTTGTGTACAATAACTAAATGGGAGATTGTATGGAAAAAGTTATAAAAGTGTGCGATAAAATCAAGACAATAGAAAAAATATAATGAGAAAGATTGGAAGTGTTTTTTTTTCAGAAAACTTTATTGGACAAGACATGATGTTGTATAAATATTTGGCTCTTTTTATTGTTATTTTTTTCTCTTTTCTTGTTACATTTAAATTCTTTTTCGTCTTTATTGACATGATGAATCCTTTTCTTTTTTTCTTTCTTTCTCTTTTCTATCTTTTCTCTCTTTCTCTTTATTGTGCGTAATTTTGTTATACTTACCTTTGTTGTATGATTGTATTTTAAAAATAATAAAGATTTAATAATAATAATAATAATAATAATAATAATAATAATAATAATAATAGGATAGCCACAACAACCCGATTGGGTCCCTCTGTTGCTGGGGTAATTCTGGCCAATGGGGTTGAGATAATTTGCAGCCAGGGGACCTATTTAAAGCACTGCACATTGCGTTGAGCTTCCTCTTAGTGCCTCGTGCATCGGATCATGCGCTCACCCTCCCTATATTTAGGGTCTTGCCATGACCTTGCTATGCCGTCGCGGGTTGTCTGTTTTTGGGACAGGGGCCCGGTAGGAATTTTCCCATTTGGCTGATTGGCTGGTGCCACTTGGGTTTTGTCTGCCGCGTAGCAAATCGTCACAACTTTGTAAGTTTTGGCAGTTAGGCATTGGTTCAAGGTGGAGAGGAGGGGAGGTTGTCACACCCACCACTCCCATGCACAAAGGGTATTCCGTTAAAGGAATCCAGGGGCTCGCCTTGCTTTTGTCCAATCCCCTTCCAGGGGTTATGGTCATGCCAGAGCCCCAGGGAGCATTTGGGGTGAGCTTGAGACTGAGCCTGGTCCAATGCTCCCCCAGGATGTTTTCCCTTACTGACGTCTGCCAGAGTCCAGGTGTCAGTGCTGCCCTGCTGAGGTCACCGGGAACCAATGCCCAAGCAAACCACTCATGATCTGTAATCAATAAAGTTGTGGCCAAAATTATGCCAATAACCTCAAACTAAATTCCGTGTCAATTGTGTCTTTATTTATTGAGGGAGGTCTTGGGATCTTAACATGCAACAAGCATTCATACTGAATTGCTCGTGTAGTGTTTACACTTCTTCCTCTTCTTCTACCCTTTCAGTGCTTTTCACTTTCACTTTGCTAACTGCAAATATATTAATAATAATTTATTCTTTATACCCCGCCCAACTAGCTGGGTAGCTTCCAGCAAAATATTAAAATACAATAATTCATCAAATTTTAAACAGGGCTTCCTTCAGATGTCTTCTAAAAGTCAGATACTGTAGTTGTTTATCTCCTTGACATCTGATGGGAAGAAGAAGAGTTTGGATTTTATATCCTGCGTTATCACTAACCTAAGGAGTCTCAAAGCTGCTAACAATCTCCTTTCCCTTCGTCCCCCACAATAAACACTCTGTGAGGTGAGTGAGGCTGAGAGACCTCAAAGAAGTGTGACTAGCCCAAGGTCACCCAGCAGCTGCATGTGGAGGAGCGGGGACACAAACCCGGTTCATCAGATTACTCTTAACCACTACACCACACTGGCTGATGGGAGGGCGTTCCACAGGGTGGGTGCTACTACCGAGAAGGCCCTCTGCCTGGTTCCCTGCAACTTCACTTTTTGCAGTGAGGGAACCACCAGAAGGCCCTCGGTGCTGGACCTCGGTGTCCGGGATGAACAATGGGGGTGGAGACGCTCCTTCAGGTATACTTCAGGTATATTCCTTTTTCTTAAGTGGATTTGTTAAATGGAGGTAACAGAGTGCTTTAACCCACTTTAATTGCACAAGTTCTGGTACACTCTTGGATCCCAACTGAAAAATACTGACTGTTTGGAGAAACCACCAGGCCACTATAGGTTTCAGGATTCTTTTGGGGGAAGCCATAACTGCTTAAAGTGGTATAATACTTCATCGTGCAGGTGGGACCCTATTCTAGAATACTTCTTTCCTGCCTAATATCAGGGTGGAAGGAGACTTTGTGGATGCCAGGAAAGGCTTCTGAGGCCAGCTGTGTACCCACTGGCACCATACTGACAATCCCTATCACAAAACTTTAAAGCAACTTTTTAAAGTACCATATTTTTCGCTCTATAACACGCACCAGACCATAACACACACGTAGTTTTTAGAGGAGGAAAACAAGGGAAAAAATATTCTAAACGAAACAGTGGATATATGATTTTTGTGGTTCATGCTGTGATCTGACAGTGAGTTTGGAGTAGCCCAATGCAAAAATCCTGAGGATCCATGTGGATCCGTGCTTTGTAACCATGTTTTAAGTGGGGAAGGAAGGAAAAGCACTCAAGGGACAAGGAACATGCGTGGGGTGGGTGGAGAAGGATGCTGCTAATAATGAAGAAGAGGGGTATAAGGGGAGAAGGCTCCTCTTCCCTCCCGCTTTGCTCCTCTAAAGAAGCAGGCTCTCTGTCCCTCTCTCCTCCCCACTCCGTGGCTGTTCTCCCACTTTGCTGTTTCAAAGCGAGCCACGGAGGAGGGAAGGAAGGGGAACGATGGATCCTCTGCTCACGACTGCAGCAGATCCCCTCCGCCACCCGCAGGCATTCACTCCATAACACGCACAGACATTTCCCCTTACTTTCTAGGAGGAAAAAAGTGAGTGTTATGGTGCAAAAAATACGGTAATTTGCTGCCATCACAGCACTTTGCAGTAGTGCAGGAAGGAGAACAACATTAAAAAGCAATCCAAACACACTGAGGTTATCATCTAGTTTTGCACTTCAACAAAACTTCTCTAATTAATGTTAAGAGGCTGTCTTATACCATATCAGATCCTTGGACCATTTAGAAATATCTACTCTGCCTAACAACATCTCTGCAGGGTCCAGTGGCGTAGCGTGGGTTATCAGCACCCGGGGCAAGGCAAGTAATTTGCGCCCCCTAACCCATGGATTTGCGCCCCCTAACCCGTGGATTTCCCTAACCCCCAGATGTTGCGCCCGGTGCGGCCGGCCCCCCCTGCACCCCCCACGCTACGCCACTGGCAGGGTCCATGGCAGAGGTCATTCATATCATCTGCTATCTTTAATTGAAAAAAAAAATTAAATTAAATTATGGAGATGCCAGGAATTGAACCTGGAACATTTCCCATGCAAGACACGTGCTTTACCACCAAGCTATGGTCAAGACACCAGTGCTGCCCCTTGCGCCAGTGGGAGGGGGGAATATTTAGACAGTGAGGAGAAAATGTTCACATCACAAGCCGCTCATTAAAATGCGAAGAGAATGACCTGTAGGGCAGCAGCTCAGTGGTTCGATAAATAAGATTAATTAATAAAACACCTCCTGGAAAGTTCTGCATCATAAACACAGCTGCATAAGCCCTGAAATGCCTGCTTCTCTCGTTAAACAGCAGCAAAAGAAAACATTGCCGGACAGCTGTTTGGTGCTCTTATAGGTCTGGAGCAGAAGAAGAAGCCAAGTCAGATTCAGGTACACCAGTAAAATCCTAGAGTTTTGACAATAAAAATAAATACAGAAACTTTTCCTGCTAAAAGGAGCATAATCTGCATGACAGAATTTATCTAATGCAGCCATTGCTTTCTTGAGGATTATTCCACTTAATCATATCTATTTTCTGTAAGCATTTTAATCAGCTGCTAATCCTCCTCTCTACCTTACTATTAGATAATTGAATCAAGATTTTTTTTAAGTGTTCACTGCACTGATGTGATGCTTTGAAGGAGAGAGCCTGTGATGTGATACAGGTATCATATATGTGCTCTCTCTCCCACACACACACACACATATGTATGTGCACACACGAAGACCTACAAAACCCTGAAAAATCTACATTTTCATTAACACAGACATGGAGATATTCAATCTGAGGAACTGAAGATACCAAATCAGGTGTTCTGCATCACTTACAAAGCAGTAGGGGAGCATGTAGAGACAACTAGTTGTGGAAATAAAGGAACAGGTTAAAATAAATTGGCAACATGAACCAGGGGCCATAGTTCAGTGATGGAACATCTCCTTTCCATGCAAAAGGTCCCAGAATCAATCTCCAGCATCCCTAGGTAGGGTTGGTAAAGAACCCTGTCTGAGACCCTAGAGAGCTACTGCTAGTCAGGGACAATGGTGAACTGAATGGATCAATGGTCTGAACTGGTATAAGCCATCTTCCCATATCTGTGTTAGAATGCTCAGCCGAACAGCCTACCTAGATGGTGCTAATAATAATAATAATAATAATAATAATAATAATAATTTCTTATTTATACCCCGCCCTAACCAGTTCAAAAACCGGGCTCAGGGTGGCTAACAACAAATTTAAAACACTTAAAAGCAGCATAAAATACAGTATATAAAAACATGAATAACAATAAAATTAAAAAATCAATTTAGGGGAAATAAGCATTAGATAACCCCCAGGGCTAGATGGCTGAATTGGTCCTACTTGGGCCAGCGAGGAGACCAGGTGAGAATTAGCTGTGGGGTCTTGGAGTGGGAGATCTTCATAAAAGGGGAGGGGGAGGGAAGAGAAATAAAAGATCAGGCTGAATTCAAATTAAAGACCAGGCGGAATAGCTCTGTCTTACAGGCCCGACGGAAGGAGGTTAAAACCTGAAGGGCCCTAGTCTCATGGGACAGAGCATTCCACCAGGTCAGAGTCAGCACTGAAAAGGCCCTGTTTGTTTTTTTTTTGTTTTTTTACTGAGACAACTGGGCTCCTTTGTGCACCTTTGGGGCAAGAGAGGCAGCATGAGAAAATCCTTGGCATGTTCCTAAGGTGGTCTGAGGAGGGAGGGAGGGCTTAATCCCTATTTAAGAGGAAATTCACCTTCCCTCCAGCCTCTTCATTTGCAACAGCTCCCAGTGTGCTTCAGGGTTGTCACTAGGAGGCCATGTAGAATTTTTTTCCCAATCTGCATTTTGGATCACAGGTTGGGGGTTTTTTTTACTACTACTTTACGCTGAATAGCGGAACCGAGTGCTACATGGTCTGCCATGTTGTTTAAATGGGTTAATCTTCCTGATTTGGCCACTTAGGGCAGTTTAGGTGTGGCAAAAAAAATCGTTTGGTTTAGCCTGGTGGTGCCTTTTAGGCAACTTTCAGGTGATGGGTCGGCCCCCAGGGTCACTTCTCGAACTCTCCAGTTCAGAGGGTGGGATAGGGGCCTCCTTTAAGCCCAAACTTCTTCAACCACCTGGGGTTCTGTGGTCCGGGGGGGGGGGGCGCAGTGATGAGTAGTGTTGCCATATTTTGGCTAATTTTGCCGTTACACGTTGTTTGAAACCCGGGAATATCCAAACTTATGGCAACCCTAGATGAGGCAAGGCCTCCCTTTTCACCTTCAGGGTGTGGACTGGGAATCGGGGAAGGCTAGGGAGTTAGGGAAGTTAGGGAGCCATGGCCTAATTCCTTAGACAAGGTATAAAGAAAAAGAAGGTACCTTTTTTCATATGTGGTGGGAATGTAAGAAGGTAAAATGCTTTTGGGAAATGATTTATAATGAATTGAAGAAAATGTTGAAATATACATTTGTTAAGAAACCAAAAGCATTTTTACTAGGCATTACAGGTAATGAGATAAATAAGAAAGAAAAGAAGTTATTTTTATATGCAGTGACAGCAGCAAGAATATTGATGGCCCAGAAATGGAAACAGGAGGAATTACCTACGATAGAAGAATGGAGAACTAAAATGATGGATTATGCAGAACTGGAGAGAATGACAGGAAGGATCCGGAATCGACGAGATCAAAGATTTACAGAAGATTGGGAAACGTTTATCCAATATATGCAAAAACTGAGTGATAATAAAATTACGTTTTATTTTACGTTTAAGAAGTGTGCATGCACACGAAAGTTCATACCAAGAACTGACTTAGTTGGTCCTTAAGGTGCTACTGGAAAGAATTTGTTTTGTTTTGACTATGGCAGACCAACACGGCTACCTATCTGTAACTAAAATTACGTTTGTAAGCTTTAAAGTAGCTCTGTAAGGGGAAAGGGTTAAAAGGGCAGAAATGTGTAAAAAGTAACAATAGGAAGGAATGGCAGACAAATTGGGGGAAGTCAAAAAGAGAAGTAAGATGTAATTAAGATGTATGGAATGTATAAATTTGTTTTTGTATTTGAAAACTAATAAAAATATAATGTATATATATAAAAAATAATTCCTTAGACAAGGACAGGTCACCCACAGTGGATGCTCTCAGGTTGTGAATGTAATCCGAGTGGGAGGCACGTTCGCAACCCTCAGCGTTCGCAACCTGCGTCTGTGCATCTGCGCATGCGCGGGTTGCAATTCAGTGCTTCCGTGCATGCGCAAAGCACGATTTATCACTTCTGTGCATGTGTGGCCACCGAAACCTGGAAGTAACCCATTCCAGTACTTCCGGGTATTGGCGGTCCATAACCCCAAAAAACGCAACCTGAAGCACCCGAGGTATGACTGTAGTTATCCAGTTAAGTTAGCTCCTGCCCCATAGTCATCCCCCTCTGCCAGTTTTAAGTTAAAGTCTAAATGAAAGGGGCTCAGCTCTACCCTGACCTATGTGTCTGCCTTTTTATTTGCCTATCAGGATGCCAGCAGGAGGATAATAGCTCAGGTGTGGAGCATCTACTTTGCATGCAGAGAGCCCCAGGTTCAGTCTCTGGGAGAGTCCCCTGCTTGAAGCCCTTTAGACTGAGCTACTGCCAGTCGCACTGGACAAATGGTCTGACTCATTGTAAGGCAACTTCCTACGTTCTTAAATTGGGATACTGATTAGGGACTGCAGCAGAAGTTTGAGAAGCAGAAATGACTCCTGGAAGAGAGTGCCTAAGGGAGGCTCAATTGTGGGCTAGTCCAAGACACACACACACACACACACACACACACACACACACACAAACACACAATGCACACCCTTTCTCTTTAGGGCCTAAGCTTCACATGTGATCCATAATGGTAGCCTTAAGCATCTGCTACATTTCTGTTTCAGCACCACACTGTAATTTACATGTTAACTTGATCAACATAATTAAGACATGCCATTAATTAACTTAAAATGTGCATTGCAAACTAATTAGAACTTAGAGCCGAGCAAAGCAAAAAAAAAAAGCAGCATTTTAGATTAAAGTTATGGGAATGCAAAGCAGTGTAATAAAAATTCTCCCCCTCATTTTAATATGCATTTAAGACAGCGATCTGAGTGAGTCAAGAAGTTAGAAGTGCTGACCTCAGTTTACTCGCTTCCCATTGGATCAGAGAAGAAAGAGTCCTTGGCTGGAGATTGTAGTTCTACATAAGGTTTTTGGGGTGGTCATCTATTGGCAATTACATGAGAACTAACTAGGGTGGGGGCTGCAGTAATTTAAAACATTTTCTGAAAGAAGCAAAGCTAAGAGTTGGTTTGAAAAGAAGATGATGCAGACATCTAAGAATCACAGCACTGAATCAGACCACGTTTCCCTGGAATTGCATTCTGCTCTTTATCACCGATCTACAGCTCCTCCTTTTTAGAATGCAATAAGTTAAAGCAGGGACATTTACTCCTCTGCAAGCCGCTACCATTTCCCAGCATGGTAGACAATGTACACTGATTCATGCATTTTACGGATGCAGTCAGCTGAAAACAAATGCATGACACGGCAGACTGCACAGACCAGGCGAATCAGAGGCATGCACAAAAACACAGCCAATCAGCATTGCCAGATGGTGAACTACTCCCGCCAACCTCCTCTATGTTTAGACCTCAGCTTGTATCATCAATCGGGTTGCCTCCTGTCAGCTTGGCTCCTACATATACATCAATGCATTACTTCTGAAAACCATTGGGACTTATTCATAAATTCATGATATTCTGGATCATAGCCATACGTCTCAGTCTAGCAAACATTCAAACATCCTTACTGATTGCATTAGTGGTTACTCGTTTGCGATTTATGACGGCAATTTTCACATAACATTTGTGGGAACATCAACAAAAGCCATGAATTAAGCGGTACCAAAGAACTGGTGCTTTTGCTGCATTAATGTGCAATTTTACAACCCGAGGAGAGTCTCTGCACATTATAAGGGAAACTCTTCAGGGGAAACGCTATACAGCTTGAAGTTCGTCAACAGCTCAGCTTCGATTATTATGTGTAAAGTGACTGAGAGCTATTGTCGTGTAATTATACCTGTTTGGATTTGCAAGGAACTGCCTGTCAATTCTGCCTGGATTGGATTTTACATTTGCCTTGGCAACACAGGAGCTACTTTGCTGGGCTGCTTCGTGAAAAGAAGGAGAGCTGAACAGCCTTCAGAGGAAAAGGAACTCCTAAGTGAGCTCCAGCAAAGACCTAACATCCAAAATTCATGTGACAACAAATTGATGGGTCGCCATACCAATAAAATTTGGACTCATGGGGGTTGTGAAGCCTTTCCACCTTGGTCTTGTTAGAAGAAGATGAAGAGTTTGGATTTGATATCCCGCTTTATCACTACCCGAAGGAGTCTCAAAGCGGCTAACATTCTCCTTTCCCTTCCTCCCCCACAACAAACACTCTGTGAGGTGAGTGGGGCTGAGAGACTTCAGAGAAGTGTGACTAGTCCAAGGTCACCCAGCAGCTGCATGTGGAGGAGCAGAGACACGAACCCGGTTCACCAGATTACAAGTCTACCGCTCTTAACCACTACACCACACTGGCTCTCTTAGGAAGATAGGATACCACCATTCATTGAGTCAGACCACTGGTCCATCCAGCCCAGTACTTTCTACACTGACTGGAAGCAGCTCTCCAGGATTCAGATATTTTCAGTCCTCCCTGCAGATGATGGGGATTGACTCTGGGGCTTCTGCATGCAAAGCAACTGTTCTGCTACAGAGCTACTGTCCTTCCCCATTGTTCACTGATAGAAATTCTTAGCTGACTGCGGGAAGAGGCACTTTCTGTGCTGAAGGAGACCAGATCTGATAAATATGCTCTTTTGCTAATGGGAAAACATACAGAATGGAACTTCAGAGAGTTCTTTTTGGATGCACAAGACAGCTTTTACCAGATGCAAATGGAAAAGAGTAACTGGAGAATAAAGGAGATTAAAGGGAAACCCAGGCAAAGTCTGCTGTGAATCATCCTTTATTTTTCATTAACTTTAGCTGGAGAGTTGGGAAGAGTTCTCCACTTCACAATCACAGTTCTTGTCAAGTCACTGCTGGCTTAATATATCTCCTTTTTCAGTGCTGGAGAAGGCATAATAATGACCTTCCTAGACTTACAACGTTCAGGCTACACAGCAGACTCATCAGAAAAACACACACACAAAAAGGCAATTCAGCATTGGATTGAATGATAGGTGAGAGGAACTGCTATCCTCTGAATATTGCTCGTGTCCATTACAGTTCAAAGACTGGTGCCCCTGAAGGTTATGATTACCCAATCAAACTCAAGGTGTTGATGATCAACTCTATCCATCATATCCTCTAACAACCAAGAGTCTACTTTTATTTAAGCTACCTGAGCACGCACGCGCGCACACACACACACCTCTTCCATAGCTCTCAAGGTAGACTCAGGCAAAATTAGCTTGAATATGATCAGGGCTACTGGCATTGCCAAGTGATGAGTCAAAGCTGTCATATCAGTTCATCAACACCAAAGAGGCATGCCATAGCCGTAAATGGATTCAGGTGATAGGTTGAACCATCACTCCCTCTATTTCTTATGATCACACTGGGAATGCTGTTACTTATTTAGCCAAAACAGCACATCCTGAGGGAGTGTATCAGCAGGTCTGCAGAAACCCCAAGCTTGCGGAAGTACAAAGTGTCTTTTTAATTTTTTTATTACAAACTTTATGGGGGGGGAGCAATCACCCAGCATAAAGTGTTATCTTTAGAGGGGGAGGGAGGAGTAAAGAAGAAAAACAATCCAGTGTGGACTGAGCATAGCCATGGAATGCTGACAAAATATTGATAGAAAATCAGGGCAGAAGCAGAATTGAATGGGGTGACTGGAATCTTGAATGCATTGTGCTGCAACAGTTTCTTTCAGGTCCTCCCTGCAGTCCTTAAGAGTTAGCAGAAAGCTGAAGCAAAGAGCTTGGAACAATGACTCCAAGCCAAATGGGTGGGGTAGAAATAATAAATTATTATTATTATTATTATTATTTCTCTTCTCCCTCAAAAGCAGTGGAATCTATTTCTGAGCTGCCCTCATGTGGGTTTGGTAGTTCAGAGTAGCCCTTCTAGCAAGTGGAGCCAACACGGAGCCCCCCAGATGTGGGCTCCTAACTCCCATCATCCATGACAACTGACCAACTTAACTGGGGCTGCTAAAGTGAAGGCCTTCTGGGAAATGATATATAATGAGTTGAAAAAGGTATTTAAGTATACCTTCACTAAGAAACCAGAAGCCTTCCTCCTGGGTATTGTCGGCCAGAAGGTGTTAAAGAAGGACCGAACATTTTTTATGTATGCAACAACGGCAGCAAGGATACTCATCGCTAAGAATTGGAAAACTCAAGATCTACCCACACTGGAAGAGTGGCAGATGCAGCTGATGGACTATATGCAATTGGCGGAGATGACTGGCAGAATCCGAGACCTGGGAGAAGAAAGGATTGAAGAAGATTGGAAGAAATTTAAGATTTATTTACAAAAATATTGTAATTTGGTTGAATGTTAAGAAGGATGCTTGATCATAAAATAATTGGCCACCACTAAATTAGACTGGAATTTGATGATAAGTGAGATTAAGGAAAACATAAACCTTTTGGAGAATTGTTAGATTATATTTAAATGAGTGGAAATAAGATTATAAACAAGATGATAATTTGTTTGAAAAAAAATTTCAACGATGTAAGTGGGAGCAGGAGACGTGAGGAAGTCCATAGAAGTTATGAGATTTTGTTATGATATAACTAATGTGGTTTATTATTTGTGCATTTCTTTTATAAAAAAACCTTAATAAATATTTATATATATATAAAAAAGTTAACTGGGGCTGATTAAAGTTGGAGTCCATCAACATCAGGAGAGCCACAGGTTCCCAATGTCTGTTTTCAATCAGGGTTGGAGAACCTGTGCCCCCCCCCCAACTTGATGGACTCCAACTTCTACCATCTCTGACAATTTACCATGCTGGCTGGGAAGTGTTTCCAGTTAGCTTTCGCCACCTTACTCAGTCAGGTCACGTGAAATAAAAGGAGTGCTGGGAAGAGTGTATTTGTATTAAATGATTGATTAACCTTTACCATTTTCACAGAACATGTTGTCTTGTGTATCAGAAATGGCGCCATTAAATCCATAAAAATATACATAATTAAAAAGGGAGGGGACCCCTAAAAATATAAACAGCACAAAATCCTATACAAGCATCTTTACTTACAATTGCATGGGTTGAGTAAGCTTTATGTAGATGCAAAAGAAAGCAGACACATAATGGTACTTATGAAATAATATCAACAGTCAAATTCCAATCTCCTTTCCCATTTTAGGAGATTAAAACCATTTTCTACATATACAGACCACTGAGCCATTATGCATCCCAAAAGGCCAAACTATCCCACCCATAACATGTTTCCCACAAAAGTATTCTACCCCTCGAAGCGGAAAGAAAATGCTTCCTGCTTTTGCAGAGAGAGGAGAGGCAGATTCATGAAATTTGGAAGTTTTCACAGAAACCAACATAGTTCTGTTTCTCTGTCTGAATCAGGTTAGGATGTGCAAGTTCTGAGCTGGTGTTTGGATGCTGTGATAGGCTGGACAAGGGCCAATAAGGCCAATCAACTGAATCAGAATCCTGACAAGATGGAAGTCCTGTGGGTGGGCAGCTCTAGAGTCTGGCAATTTGATACTACCCTAGTTTTGGATGGGGCTATACTCCTCCTTCGAGAGGGACGTGGGTGGTGCTGTGGGTTAAACCACAGAGCCTAGGGCTTGCCAATCAGAAGGTTGGCAGTTTGAATCCCCGCGATGGGGTTAGCTCCCGTTGCTCGATCTCTGCTCCTGCCAATCTAGCAGTTCGAAAGCACATCAAAGTGCAAGCAGATAAAAAGGTACCACTCCAGCGGGAAGGTAAATAGCATTTCCGTGTGCTGCTCTGGTTCACAGGAAGTGGCTTAGTCATGCTGGCCACATGACCTAGAAGCTGTACGCTGGCTCCCTCGGCCAGTAAAGCGAGATGAGCACCGCAACCCCAGATTCGTCCGCGACTGGACCGAATGATCAGGGGTCCCTTTACCTATACTCCTCCTTCAAGATCATGTGCTACTGGATAGACATTTGATACTAGGACTCCAGGCAGCTGGGGTAGCAAGGAACACTCCTAACCAACTTGGGCTGGTTCACCATCTACAGAAGATTTTCTGGAAAGGGATACCTTTGCCACTGTGACTCACACATTAGTTTGACCACTGTAGTGACTTTATGTGGGGCTTCCCTTAAGGTTTGTCTGGAAGTTGCGGCTAGTGGCAAACACAGCTGCTAGGTCCTTTAGTGGACACATATTACACCACTCTTAAAAACAAGCAGCATTGACTGCCAGTAAGCTATGGGAACAGGTTTAAGTTTCTGGTTATAACTTATGACCTGGACAACTTGGGCCCAGCCAGATGGCCTGAAAAAAGCACATTTTCCCTTATTGTCTCACTCAATCACTAAAGATTGGCTGGTTTGCTGCAATAAGAGGAATGCTTTTTTCCCACTTCCTTCCTGAGCTCAGATGAGAACCAACATCGATAGCTTTCCAGGCTTATTAAAAATACATCTATGCTCCCAGGCATTTGTTGATGCTTAATTTCCAATGAGTTAGTTTGATTTTAACCCTAAGCCTTAATTCCAACTGCATCTCACATACTGTAATTTTACATATTGTAAATTTGAAAGACACTTGTCTTTTATAATTGATACTCACCTGCCTGGCGGTTGCTGTGAAAGATGGTGTAAAAATATGGTTTAAAAACACACAATTCCCCTAAACAAATGAACAAACAAAAATGCTAAGCATTACAACACTGTGGGAACTGGGGCTGCCAAGCCTAACACATTCTTTCTGCCAGGGTGTAAGCCCACAAGCCAAAACTGGTATGTGTGGAGATCTTCCACCTTATGTGACAGCAACTTTGCAAATCCTTTTTTCAAAACAGGAAATCAAACTCTGTCATTATTCTTGAAAATGCATGCATTCAGAGGAGGAAGAAATGCTGAGAAACTCTTGTCTCTCTGTCTCTTTTCCTGGTACATTCATTGTGCTAACCACTGAGGTAGCAGCATCCCTTTCTTTCATTTTAATCAGTCAGGCACCTTTGAAAATCTCTCACAAGGGACTATGTTTCTCTTCATTCAGTCACCATACATGTAGGGAGTCCTGGATGTAGATCTGAAGAAGGTTTCTAATGAGGTTTAATAATGTAGGAGGACATTTAACATATATTAATTAAATCACAGCAGATGGTAAGGGGAGCCCTTGCTGGGAGTGAATAAGCACGGAGAGAAATATAACTGCTATGTAATTAAAGTAAACCTGCTGAAACAATGGAGGTACAATTACTTTTTTATTAACACATTAGACTTCAATGCAATGCCAAGGCATTTAATTACTACCTAACTCCTAGGATGTAGTTTGACTCTGGAGGAACACAAGTTGGAAAATATAGAGGTAGGCTGTTGTTTTTAACAATCCCTCACAAAAAACTGCAGATGAAATGGTGGTATTGATAATTCTTCTTGTTAGAGAAAGGGATGGTTTCAGGGTCAACAGCACACATCCCCTGCCACTTGTTTCTGTCCTCTGGTGACCTAGTGATCAGAGCAGCCCTCCTGTTCTAAGTCGGCTGCTTCAGGCTGTGGAACTAATACTTATTTGATTTGGATCCTGTCTGGAAATGTTGCTAACATTTAGAGGGTCACTGTGCAGGAACATGCCTGCTTCATAATTTGCAAGAGCTCTCCAGGTCTACAATTCTCTTCCTCCTTTAAGGGTGTAAGAAAAACCCTGCTGGATCAGACCCATGTCTTTCAGCATCCTGTTCTCACAGTGGCCAACCAGATGCCTGCAGAAAGTTTGCAAGCAGGACATGAGCACATCAGCACTTGGTCCATCTGTGAGTCCTATCAACTAGTATTTAGAGGCACACTGTCTCCATCGGTGGACATGGAACAACACCATTGTGGCTTGCCTGTCCTGAAACTTTCAACGCTCAGCTTAATTGAATGTCTCTGAGTTCTAGGATTATGAGAGCTGGGGGGGGGGGGGCTATCCATTTTCTCTATATCATGTATAATTTTAGAAACTTTGATCATGCTTTGATACACTGGTACATCTACTGAATGCTCCTTTTTTCTTTATCAGGGTTTTGTTTCCTCTTGCTTTCATTCATACGCACACACACACACACACACACACACATTATTTTCAGCAATCATTTAACACAATTTCATATCTTATGCAATTTTTTGACTTCCATCAATCACATCTGAAAATTTTCCTATCTTTTTCATTTAATTTACATTTCTTAATTTCACTATTACTTTTAATTTTCTTAACTAATAGCTCTCTTCATAATCTTCCTTGCAATAGTTCATATATTCCTCCTTACAAAACTTCTTGTAATCCTCCTAGCGTAATCTGTTGATTACAATTGCTTTTCAAATAGTTCACATGTTTATTCCAGTCCTCTGAGAATTTCTGCTCCCGCAGGTTTCGAATCTTTCCTGTCATCTTATCTAATTCTGCATAGTCCATTAACTTCATCTGCCATTCATCTTTCGTCAGTAATTCTTCTTGTTTCCATTTCTGGGCCAATGTTTCCTCTTGCTTTCTCACTGCACCAGAAAAGGATGGTGCATGATAGCTCAGTACTCGGAGCTGAGACAGCCTAGTTCCCTGCTCCCCAGACTGGCCAGCTTCCATTTGCTTCCCAATGGCCAACTCACTCTGATGATTTCTACAGATCAAGCCCAGCACACTTGAGGGAAAAGCTAGCTCATCTTTTCAGGCTTCTACCACCCTGGGTTTCGTTCACTCATGAACCATACCAGGGTCTGCCACAGCCTCTTAGATGGAAGGGAATTGCAGTTGGAATGCCACCTCTGTAAGGTGTAGGACAGTCAAAGCTGACCAGTTCATCACCTCTTGACCCCAAGCTAAGGAAGAGTTTCAATAAGGAAGTTACAGCTTGTGAGCCAATAAGGAAAATTTGTTAAAGGTGTTTCATAGATGGTATTTAACACCAAGTTTTTTTTTAGTGGTGTACCACTGAAAGTGTATTATGCTTCATTGAAGTGCATTAGCCTAAATCAGCTGATCCCCCTCACACAAAAATGGAGACACAGATGCATTTGGGCTGAACATCTGCAGTAGGTCATCTGTTGTAATCAAACAGGTTGAGGAAAAGCTGCTGCTCAGTGGTCATGCAACAGCTTTGTATGCAGAAGTTGTTATATGGGTAAACAATGTGAAGGAGGGCCATACCTCAGTGGTGGAGCATCTCTCCTGCATGCAAGAGACCCCAGGTTAAATCCTTGGCATCTCCAGGTAGGGCTGGGAGAGACCCCAGTCTGAAATCCTGGAGAGCAGCCACAAGTCAGTGTAGACAATACTGAGCTAGGTGAGCAACAACCTGACTTGGCATAAGGCAGATTCTTGCAGTGCTGGGTTTCTGGTAGGATTCAAAGCTCTTCACAATGTGGGACTAAATTGTGGGGGGAGCCTGTAGTACTATAGAACATGCTCTTCTGCAAAAGTTCACCTGGAAAACTTCAGGGCTGAGTCACTGTGAATGCACAGAGTGGGGCCCACAAGCATTTGCACACTCTCTCCACTTATGTAACTGCAAGAGAGGGGAATGAGTGAATGGGGCTTTTGAAAACACTGAGTATGTATTTGTTTAAGTCAGAAAGTGGAATTCCATTCTTAAGGAATGCTCTGGTTTCAAAAGCACAGTAGCTTTGATAGGAGAGGGTGGCCAACTTTTTATAACCCCTGTTCTTATGTGCTTGTTAGAGAACAGAGTGATCTGTAGATAATAGCAGGTGCTGTTAATGCTCCTTGCCCTGTCATTTAATGCTTTGTTTGCTAATGTTTGCTGATCAAGTTGCAGTTAAAGGCACAAAGGTAAAGGTAAAGGGACCCCTGACCATTAGGTCCAGTCACGGATGACTCTGGGGTTGCGGCGCTCATCTCGCTTTACTGGCCGAGGGAGCCAGCATACAGCTTCTGGGTCATTTGCCCAGCATGACTAAGCCACTTCTGGCGAACCAGAGCAGTGCATGGAAACACAGTGCATGGAAACCACCTATTTATCTACTTGCACTTTGACATGCTTTCAAACTGCTAGGTTGTCAGGAGCAGGGACCAAGCAACGGGAGCTCACCCCATTGTTGGGATTCGAACTGCAGATCTTCTGATTGGCAAGCCCTAGGCTCTGTGGTTTAGACCACAGCACCACCCGTGTCCCTAAAGGCACAAAGTTAGAAGTCATTAAAAAAAAAATCTGGCACCTTTAATCAAGAAGGACCTCTAACTGCTAGTAAGTCAGCTGCGTGAAATCAAAGACTTGCTCTCAGGACTGTGTTTTCACCAGTGATGAAAACAGACTTTGGTATTTCTCTTTCCTTAAAAATAACTTGACCTTAGCTGTTCTACCTTTCAAACCACTGTGTATATCCCCGCTCTTGAACTGATTTCTTAAATTGACTCTATGCAAGGCAGGTCATTTACCACCTCCCAACTCCTAAGCAGAGCTGAGAGGTGCGCAGACTTGAATATGGGATCAGAGCCCTCCCTTTCTCAAAAATAAATGCTTCTTGAGCCATCCCATGAACAGTAAGCAATGGGATATAGCCAACAAAGTTTTAGTCATGTCCATTAATTTTGATGAATCTGCTCTGAGTAGGACTAGCATTGAATACAACCCACTGACTGGAGAGGAGAATTTAGGGTTTTATAGCAGTGAGGGGAAACATGTAGGTCTCAAAAATGGTTAATGGTCAGGGGTTATATAAATTGTAGTGCAACATCTGGAGGTGAACCACAGGTTCTCATGCTTTATAGGTTAAACCAAGGGCAGGGAGTCTTTGTCCTTCACCTGTTCTTGGATTACCACTCCCATCAGCCTCAGCCAGCCATGGATGATGGGCTCATCAACATCTGGATGGCCACAGGTTCCTCATCCTTGGGTCAAACAATGCATTTGGAACAAATTGGCATCCAACTTAGATTTTTATTTATACCATTTTATACGATTTTAATATAATAAAATCTTTAAGTGGTTTACATAAAAACAATAAAATGCAATTTTCTAAAAACCAGATTGAAACTAAACATGACTGTATATCGCAGATGAATTGAAATAACATCCGGGAAAGCCTGAGTATGCTTTTAAAGAGATGTTTAAAAGTCACTGCTGACTCCGTCTCACATATTGTGGAAGGAATGGGTTTGATTACTGAGAAGTCCTGCTTCTGTGTTGTCTCCAAGTGACAATCCTCTGGTCATAACGCCGTTGTTCCAAAATAGTATCACTATGGTGAATGCTGTTGTCAGAGCCGCCCCTAGGTCCCAGCTCACAAAGGACCAACGCCCGGCTGTAGTTATGTACAAAAGTCTTTATTGAAGTTCAGTTTCCATTTCAAAGCCGCAGCGTGCAACTCTACGTCTTAAAGCCTAGACCGGCGAAGTTCCATCTGACTCTCCTCCCCTTCCACACCAGTTTAAGACTCTAGCCTTGCTCCACCTCTTCCTTAGCTCCTTCCTCCTCTGGGCCCTCCTGCCCGCTGGGGTTTCATCCTTTCTGGACTCTTCTGATGCTGACCCCCCTGATTCTTGCCCCTCCTTCCGGCGGGCTTTAGGACCTGGTTCCCTATCCGGGCTACCTGCTGTGCCGCTCGCCTGTACATTTGAACTTGGTGCGCGCGCCCAGCCGGCAACCTTCCTCTTGACCGTTCCCTCGCTCTCCAATGGAGGCGTGGCCAACCCTGACTCATCTTCTCTCGCTGGTGGTGAATACACTGGCCCTGATACCTGGGACTCCTCCCCCCCACTACGCTCTGGTGGGGAAGCTGGTCCTGATTTCCAACTGCTGCTCTGGGAGTCCCCGCTGGCCCCTTGCTTCTGGGGTGTCCCCCTTGGGGCCCCCCTTGCCCTGGCCATCGGCGCCCCCTTCTGTGAATCTTCCGATTCGCTGGAGAGGCTCATGGAATCTCTCGGGCTACTGTCATCTTCTCCTACGCTGCCCTCGGATTGCTCCCCCTCGCTCTCCATCTCCTCCCCTCCCTGCGCTCTCGCTGCGTCCCTGACAGCTGTGAAGAACTTTGTTGCCACCATCTGAACCATCTGAGCTTTGCTCATTACTTTTTGCTGGCAGCCCCATGGACAACTGCAGTCATCGTACTTGCAGGGACAGGAATGCTTGAAAAGCCAGGTGGGCTTTTGGGATGAGTGCCTGATTGTCCAAGCAAGTTCAATCCATGCAGGGCACGGGCATCCCTACATTAGTTCTGCATTCAGTGTGGTGTGCATGCTGAAGCAGATGCAAGTTTTTGCATTCATTTAAATATATTTATGAGCCACTCCTCAGCATAAGTTCCCATTTTATCCAGAGACTGCTTCATTGGAGTCACAGTAGGACTCCAATGGTTCCACAGTTAGAGGCTTAACTGTGGTCAGGTTTAATAGTCCATTAACTGCTTAGAGGAGCTCTGCTGGATGGCACTGCACAGTGGCAGAAAAGCAAGATCTCTCTGCTGCCATCAAAACCAAATAATAGGCCTTCCAAAAGGGTATAACCTGTGTTTAGTTGGAGTCATCCTAAACCTTTTCCCACCTACAGTCCAGCTGCATCCCTGTTCTCATCTCCCATGATTTCGCAACTGAAGTGCGACATCTAAACATTTGATCTTGTCATAACAAATGAGTTTTTGCTTCTGGGAGAGTAAGAGCTCCTTCATGTTACCTTTATAACCAGAAACTGCTTGTTTGATACTGTGGAGCTGCTCTGCTAGCTTGGCAGCAGTGATTCATTGTTGCTTATGAAAAGGAGAAGGGAGAGGTGGTGAAAGGACATTGGCAAAGCCAAGCTGTAGCCCCTGCGAGTGCATTTCTACCATGCTGACCTCAATGCCACTTTACCGCTCCCTCCCAGGAAACAGGATTGACCCGTCTGCCTAATGTAGCAGTTCCACCTTACCTGGTGAACCACCTTGGCTTATAATGCACAATGTCAAGCTTTCTTCTGCCTGTATTCCAGAGGTCAACACATGCAGTGAGATCTAGGGATACCCCTGCAGCTAGGGCCATGAGTAAACCTGTTAATTGCTGATGTGTGGAGTGCTGGCGGCGTCCTGACCCAGGATGTTAGTCTTCGTCAGGCCGGTGGTAAGGCTGAACTCCCTGCAGACTTGCACAAATTGGGTAAAGGATCACTGAAAGTATATACCTCCAGAAGAGTGGCAGTGTGCTGCATGCTAGCCACTAAAGCAGGCAGCAAAGTTCCCCATGTGCCATCATTATGATATGTATCTATTTGTTAATTTAATGAATCTGTTCCTTTGAAGCACCTCCAAGCAATTTCACAATGCAGTAAAAACATATGTAAAACGAGTGCATTAAAAACAAACAAGCCCTTGCTTAAATAATTACAAGCATAAAAACAATTTTGGATCTAATATAGAGACTGGCCGGGAGAAAAATGTGCCCTTCGAAGGCTGAAAGAGGAAAGTCTTTTACAGGCATCAAAAAAGCAAAACAGACGGCAACTGCCTGGAGTTGGTTCCCAGGAGTGGGTGGCACCACACTAATGGCCCAATTGTGGTTTGAGGACCCGACCCCCGCAATTTGGAATGAATACACAAGGACACGTGATATAAGGTTAATGGGCAAGAAAAGGCCACAACTTTATTGATTACAGCAATGAAAAGGTATTGGCTTAGGCATTGGATCGAAACAAGTGGGTTTATTCACCAGTAGGTGGAGCCTGTTGATGCTGATCCAACTATAGGCTCACCTCCTGCTGTCACCGAGGGTCGTGCCATGGCCTCCCGCCAAGCAGGCATCGGACAATACACGACCGCCAGATTCCTTTAATGGAATACCCAAAAATTGAAGGCATAGGCGATGGCCACACCTAGCCCTTCGACACACCACAACACATTATTCCAATGCCTAACCTACCCGCCAATACCACGAAAGTTGTGACGATTGCTACGAGGTAGGCGAAAAAACCAAAATGCCAAATGGAAAAATTCCTACCAGGCCCCCTGGACAACCAGGGCGACCAACCTAAGGTCCATAGCAAGGCCAAGGAACTAAGACCCTGAGCTCAAAGGGAGTGGAGGGTGGGTGACTCGCGACAAGACGACGGAGAGGAGAATGAGGCCGAGGAGGGGCTGGCACTGCAGCATATAGGCTGCTGTAAATGCCCCCTCAGAGGCACCTGGTTGGGTGCCTGCCGATGGGTGTGGGCGCCAGCCAGGTGAGTGGGGGATGCAGGGGCTACCGCCCCTGCTAGGGGCGGAGCTCAGGCTCCCGCCCACAACCACTCCCCTCTTTTCCAGGGAGGAGAGTCTTTCCGAGATCAGACAGAATGGGCTTCCTGATAAGACACCTCCTGCAGGAGGCCCTCTCCCACAAAGCCCAGTGATCAGCGGAGTATAGAAGGGATTAGCAGCCTTGATTCCAGAATTGTTCAGGAATTCTAAGAAACCAAAACACCAGTGCAGTTTTGCAATCAGTGGTTAAAATTAGCATACTTTTGAAAGATTAAATCTGCCATCATTATTCAAAATGTCAGTTGTATCTAAACATAGTCGAAAGCCCGTTCCTTGCTTTCGGGAACCATTATGCAAAATTTGGTTACGATATCTGAAGAGGCGTCCCAATACAAAGCGAGCAACTTTTTTAAAAATATATGATAGATGAACCTTGAACATAGCCTGGGAGTTCATTGCCAGCCAGTGTAATATTCTGCCCCAGCTACTTTCTGCAGCTTCTGGGTCAGCCTCAAGGGTAGTACAACACTGAGCGTACTGTAGTAATCCAGTCTAGAGGTTACAAGTGCATGGGTGACAGTGGTCAGCATATCCTTGTCCAGAAACAGCCACAGCTGTGTTGGCAACTGAAGCTGGTAAAAGGAACCCTTAGCCACTGAGGCCATTTGGGACTCTAGAGCAGTGTTTCCCAACCTTAGTTCTCCAGCTGTTTTTGGACTACAACTCCCATCATCCCTAGCTAGCAAGACCAGTGGTCAGGGATGATGGGAATTGTAGTCTGAAAACAGCTGGAGACCCAGGGTTGGGAAACACTGCTCTAGAGAAAGAGATGGATCCAGGAGCTGGAGAGCAGGAGATGGATCTTCAGACCTTGCATCTGCTCCATCAAGGGAAGCATAACCCCACCCCAAGCAGGTAATGGGCCAATTAGCTGGACTCAGGGGCCATCCATCCACAACACATTTAACATGTAAATCAGGGGGCAGCAAACCTTTTCAGCAGGGGACCGGTCCACTGTCCCTCAGACTTTGTGAGGGGCTGGACTATATATTTTTTTTGGGGGGGGGATGATTTCCTATGCCCCACAAACAAACCAGAGATGTATTTTAAATAAAAGCACACGTTCTACTCATGTAAAAACACCAGGCAGGCCCCACAAATAACCCAGAGATGTATTTTAAATAAAAGCACACATTCTACTCATGTAAAAACACACTGATTCCCAGACCATTCGCGTGTCTTAGTCTGCCTACCCATGATGTAAATCAACCCTTAAGTATGTGTTTCAGTCTGTATGCATCCACATGACTATGAGTAGTATACATACAGTGGTACCTCGGGTTACAGATGCTTCAGGTTACAGACGCTTCAGGTTACAGACTCCGCTAACCCAGAAATAGTACCTCGGGTTAAGAACTTTGCTTCAGGATGAGAACAGAAATTGTGTGGCAGCGGTGCGGCTAACTTAGGGTCATTAATTTGAATGTGCCTACACATTGTACATTTAAAGCATATCTCTCCCCTCCCCTGAACCCTGAGAACTGTACTCTGTTAAGGGTGCTGGGAATTGTAGCTCTGTGACATGTTGTTGTTGAGGTTGTTGATGATGACAACAACATTATCATTACGGTGGTACCTTGGGTTACAGACGCTTCAGGTTACAGACTCTACTAACTGGGAAACAGTACCTTGGGTTACTTTGCTTCAGGATGAGAACAGAAAGTCTGCGGTGGCGGCAGCGGGAGGCCCCATTAGCTAAAGTGGTGCTTCAGGTTAAGAACAGTTTCAGGTTAAGAATGGACCTCCAGAACGAATTAAGTTCTTAACCCGAGGTACTGCTGTACAGGCAAGAGGACTCATTGTGTTATGGGTGTGTCTGTGTGTTGCCGCTGCAACTTGTCATGGAGCTGCTTGACCTTCTATGCAATTACATTTGAAGTGCCCAAGAGCCTAGGGGAAATGAACAAATTATGTAAAAAATAACATAGTCGCATGAACTCCACAGAGATGTTGTCCAGATTTCCTCATCATTCCTTAAAAGTAGCATTCAGTTGCCAAACTGGCTCGATTAGCTCATATAAGCTGAAGCCTTGTTACTTCCACTCTGACATAAACTTCCAGGAAATAGACAAGAATGGCATTTAAATGCATGGGTTTGACAGACTTGTCTTTAATTTTTTCCCTTCTCTTTCTCCAAAGAATAATGAAAAGCTACATTCTTCAGTGTGCATTACTGCTTTGGAAGTACTTTCGTTGACATTTTACTGCAATGGATGGGACCCCTGCCATGGCCATTAGCCACAGAGGACTTTCCCTGGGGATTGAGGAAAGGGGCTGCCTAGGCTCTCAGGCTGAGGGGGGGGGGAAGGACACAGTAAATAAATAGACAGCACAAATAAATAAATAAAGTGCACAACAGTTGTGCAATTGCAAGAGGCTCTGTTTGTAAAGCATAAGAATTAGGAGTGTGCAGACACTGTCTTAATGGTTCAGGCCCCAATATGGTACTTCAGAAACAGTTCTTGTCAATATGAGGCACTTCATAGGCTCCCCATCCAAGTCAGCTTTGTTTTTCTTCCCCTCTTCACTATTGGGAATTTGTTTAAAAAATGCCTGTAACCCCCTCCCCATCCCTACCCTTTCAGAAAGAGGCACATGGAATTTGAAAGTATAGGTTAAGAGGCTTTTCTCCAAGGTACCATCAAAATTATTTTCTTCTTTAAAAAGGAAATGGCTAACTTTTTTTGTAGGCGCTATTGCCCGCCCTGAGAGTGCGAATCCTGCCAAATTTTAGAAAGATCGTTGTAGCGGTTTTCCCACAAGGGCAGCCATCACAGTTTGGGGGGTGAGTAAAAAAACAGCTCCTAGTGTTTTGTGGGCAATTCTGTTGAAAATTGCACTCAGGAGAGAGAAGTTTCCCTTGGTATGAAACCAGCCTAAGTGCAGTCAACGAAATTCAGGGGCTTTTGTGCTAGGCCCTTTTAAAGTTGATTTAAAGTTGATTTTTTTTTTAATTCTTTCTTTATTATTTTCTTTCTTCTCTTTCCTCTTCTTTTTTCTTTTTTTTCTTTCTTAATTTTTTTTCTCTTATCTCTTTTCTTAGTCTCCTTTTTCTGATCTGCTAAGAAAGAGATAAAGTCAAATATGAAAAGTTGACTAACTCGAAGTGATATTTTGTAGTTTGTTAACTATTGTTAAAGATGGTCAACTGTAGTGAATTGATGTATTAGTTGCCGCTGATATATTGTTATTATTATTGTCGAATCTTAAATAAAATTAAATAAAAAATATATTAAAAAATTAAGTTGATTTAACGGGAAGAACTATAAGGGATTCACTTTCCAGATGAAATAATTTCCTCTGATCGCAAGTTTGACCTACCAGTCACAACCAACCTCTACTCTCTTCCCACTCTGGCATTTGCTGGCCCAGAGTTGGCCCTCCCATGAGGCGGGATGAAGTAACCACCACAGGTGGCAGCATCTCACCTGCCCTGCAACCTCTGCTGCTGGCAGAAATGTGCCACCAGCAGCAGTACTGATTTCTGGTGAGATCTCACTAGAACCCAACCCCTCCACTGCTGTGCAAATAGGTGAGGGATGCTTCAGTGGGGGTGGAGAGGCAGCAGCAACACAGCTACAGACCCTCCAAGTGTCCCTATTTTCCAGGGACATCCTTGATTTAGAGAAGACATCCTGGTTTCTGATTTGATCCCAGGACGTCCCCCTTTTCCTTAGGATGTCCCTATTTTCACCAGAGAAATGTTGGAGGGTGTGATAGGAGGTCCCTATTTTCATCAGGAAAATTGTTGGAGAATATAGAGTTATCCAACCCCAAACCATCTGCAGGCAATCCTGTATAGGAAGGTTTTATAAAAAAATGTTTAATGTTTTTATGTTTTTATATATGTTGGAAGCTGCCCAAAGTGGCTGGGGTAACCCAGTTAGATGGGTGGGGTACAGTGGCATAGCGTGGGGGGTGCAGGGGGGGCCAGCCGCACCGGGCGCAACATCTTCGGAGTCGCCGAAGAGCCTCGGGTGCAGGCTGTAGCAGAGCCCCATGTCTCGCGGAACCGACGAGCTGTGCGCGCGTCCGGGCTGAAGGCGGTACCTAACATCAAGAAAACTAGCGCTAATGCGACCAGGAACCTCAAAATGCTGGAGAGGGTGCACCTCCATAGGCACATACCTACACATGTGGTGGGAGTGCCCCAAAATCCAACTATTCTGGACAACAACCATACGAGAAATATGTAAAATAACCAAGCAAGTATTAGAAATCACCCCATAACTGGCCTTACTAAACATCTTCCAAGACAATATTGCCCACTTACACCACAAAGAACTCATAACCCACCTACTTTCAACAGCCAGAAACATCATAACCAAACACTGGAGAGACCTGTCAGGAATAAGCATGGACCAATGGTACCAAATAGTATGGGAAACAGCCTTACTAGAAAAATTAACCAATAAACTGAAACTGACACAGGGGCAAATAGAAGAAGACGCCTTCACCCCAGTATGGCTCCCCTTTTATCACATACACAGCCCAACAAGACAATGACAAAAATCCACCAACAGCATACAAATCAATATGGCTAACCAAAACACCCACCCACCCCACTCACACATGAAAACAAAGACCACCACAGCCAATCACAAATGAACAATCACACCCTAGGCCAACCCCAACCTCTCTCACCACCAAAGGAGCACAAATGAACAGCAGAAAACCTGCACAAGCAACGCTGACACCAAACCCCACATATATTAAGTAAAATAGAAACATCGCCACCTGACCCCACCCCCATCTTTCCCCCCCCTTTCCCCCTTTTCTTCCTAATGTCTCAACAAATGAAACTGATTTGTAAAAGTGTTACATGGAAAAAATACAAGAGAGAGTCATTGCACATACTTTTGTAAATCAAGAAAATCTTTAATAAAAATACATTTTTTAAAAAGAGTGCCTGGTGGCAGCTTGGCCAGCTGCTAGCTATTAAGGAGGGTGACTCATTTATTTTGATCCCATCAAGGCTCTCCTGTCTGCCAGAACTGCAGATCTGCAGCACTCCCTTTCCCCCCAAAACTTTGTCCTGCTCCATGGATGTGGCAATATGGATACAGTGCACCCCTGAACAGTTATCTGCAACCTGAATCTCATGCATTGGACAAAGGGCAAAGCCAAGAAACTAGGAGGAAGGCTGGAAGCGGAAAGCTTAAGAGGATGCTAAATCATTCATCAACGTCATGATTGGAAATCTCAGCACCCCTTTTATTTGGCAATTACATCCCTTCCATTTTTATAAAGCCATCTAGGAAGCAAGTAACATGAAGATTTCTTTTCAACGCCTCCACCCCACCCCCCCAATCTTTCATTTCTCTCAGACTACACACACACATACACCCACACACTTCCCAGTGGAAACACTTAACTTCCCAATTTCGAAAGGAAGATAGCAGCCTCTGTGTTTGGTTTCACAAGTGTGAAATTGAATGCTTTTGATTTCCCATTCCACGAGGATCATCAGAGCTCCTTTACCCAGATGAATGTGCAGCGCTAAATCCAGGAGAGCAGATCAGCTGGCTTCACGCTAGGCTAACCAGAGGCGGTTCATGGCATGTGGCAAAGTGAGGCAGCTGCTCAGGGCCCATGGGAATTTTACTCGTGACCCTGCAGAATATCAAGAGGTGGCGACCTGGATATGGGAATTTTAGCCATTGCTCCTCCATTGCGGAATGTCCTTTCACCTGTGATACATGAAGCACCATCTACCAGCCGCTTCACTTGCCTTGCAAAGATGCCACTTTCCCCCCAAACTTTCCCCGACCCATAATATAAGACCCTGTTATTACTGAACTCATTCTACACTACCAGTTTTAACTGTAGTTTTTAGTAAACTCGTTTTATTGCATTTATGTATACCACTTAGAAATCCTTTTAAATATATGCATATAGGAATCAGTTTAATTTATATAAATTAATAAAAACAATAGAGATTTGAAGGGCTCTCAAGACAAGTCCAAGAGCCAATGCAGTCCCTAATCTCCACTCCTTTCTTTTAACCCAAAATTTAGGAGACAGGAAGTAGAGTGGGGTAAGGATTATTAAAGTGGGGCAAGTACCTTGCCTGGGTGAAGAACCACAGAAGGTGGTTCTTCAGCCACCAACCCCCCCCCCAAAGGAATCAGCCACCAACCCCCCCCCCCCAAAAGGAATAGCTTGGGGAGGCACATGAGACTGATAGAGCAAGAGGCAGGGAGGCCAGCAGTAGGCAGAGTCAACTAATTCTTCTTTTGGTCCCTCCTCCTCCCTGCTGATTTCAACAAAGACACCACTAAGACTAATGAGGAGGAGACTGATAGACAGGGTAACGAAGTACATCTTCAGCATATGACAGAAACAGCATAATGAATATTATGGCATTGTCAGGGTTGCATTAAGTATTGTTTAGGGGTTTTTATTGGGGGGGGTTGTTGCTGCTAGTGATGTTAATTTTTTATATCTTTATGTTTAGATCTCATTATGATTTGATGTAGGCATTGATAATTTGGCTGTGTACTTTTGATGTGCTTTGTTTATTGCTCACGGCTATTTTTGTAATTATTTTGTAAATATTTTCATGTTGTAAGCCGCCTTGAGCATGGTTTTAACTATGGAAAGGCGGCATACAAAGGAAATGATGTATGTATGTGACTTGTGGCCCTTCAGATGCTTTGGACTATAACTCCCATCATCCCTGACCATTGTCCACGCAAACTGGGGCTGATGGGAGTTGGAGTCCAACAACATCTGGTGGGCCATGGGTTCTCCACCCCTGTCTTACTGATGGCAAGGGACTGTCACTTAGTGGTAGAGCACATGCATGCACATGGTCCCAGTTTTAAACCCCTGGGGGTTAAATACATGTATTTAAAAATAAAATAAAATAAAATAAAATAAAACAGGCAGCAGCTAATAGGAAACATCTCTGCCTGTGACGATTAGGAACCTGCTGAATGTGAAGAGTAAGCAAAACAGAATTGCATGGTATAAGGCAGCTTCAAATGTTCCTGGGTTAAGTAGGCTGAGTTGGCTGTGGACCTACTAATGAGGCATGCAAACCATTCTGGCCAGATTCTGGCTCTTTTTCTCCATAGGGATCTCTACCTTCCATCATAGCATCCTCAGCAATTTGCTATTCCTGCAGTTTCGGTTGCCAAGCTGCAGTGATCCTTGCATTCTGGTCTGGATTAATGATGGTAATCAAGCCCTGCGTGCCAACCCAAGGCAGAAATTGTAATGTTTATCTTCTGAAACATAATGCTGATTTGCCTGTGGCTGTGGGCAACACTTAAAACACTTAACACTTAAAACAGCTTCCAAAGCCTTGTATTTGAGAGCCAACGAAAATGACTTTATAGGTTTAATCCTAGGTCTTTATTTTGAGCCTTTGTTTCCAAGTACCAGATGCAGTACTGATACAGGATGTACTTGGAATCCCCAATTTTTCCTGCAGCTTGAATAGCATATGAACTTAAGAAGAGACCTGCTGGATCAGACCAACGGTCCATCCAATTCAGCATTCTCTTCTTACAGTGGCCAACCAGATACTTTCAGGAAGGCCACCAGCAAGACGTAAAGGCAACAGCCACCTTGACACAGTTGCCTCCCAACTGCTGCTATTCAGTGGCATACTGCCTTCTAACATGAAAGGGAGAAGCAACATTTTAGGGAAAGAGTCCCTAATGAAACTTGCTTGTGCGTATATAACCACATACATTGGCTTTACGGAAACAAAACAGATGTTGCATCCCTATTTATCTATTACATTTCTATACCACCTTTTCCTCCAAGGAGCTCAAAGTGATGCACATGGTTCACCAACTCCCCATGTTATCATTGCAACAATGCTGTGAGATAGGTTGGAATGAGAAGTCGTGACTGGCCCAGGATCCCATGCAGTGGCTTTGTGGCTGAGGGTGGAGTTGAACCTGTCAGTTTGCATTCCTTAGTGCAGAAAATATTGGTCTGATGTGTAGAGGTCTTTCCTATTCTAATTAATTCAAGAGGGTTCTGGAAGCTTCTCCATGTGAAAGAAACAAGCAGAAGGTTCCTGATGTTTGGGTTATTCCTTCAGAGAAGCTGAGTTCCACTGGCTTAAACTGGTTCTGTTATCTCTTCTGTCAAGGTAATGCCGACTATACAGTGGTACCTTGAGTTACAAACGCCTCAAGTTACAAACGCTTCAGGTTACAAACTCTGCTAACCTGAAAGAGTTACCTTGAGTTGAGAACTTTGCCCCAGGATGAGATCAGAAATCGCGTGCTGGCGGTGCAGCAGCAGCAAGAGGCCCCATTAGCGAAAGCACACCTCTAGTTAAGAACAGTTTCAGGTTAAGAACGGACCTCCGGAACAAATTAAGTTTGTACCTAGAGGTACCACTGTAAGAGTAAGGCCAGAAGAAGCCTGGGTTTCACTTTCTCTTTCTCTCTCTTTTCCTTCTGGTGTGGTGTTCTGTACATAGTATGCTTAGTGTTAAGGTTTAGACTTATTACAAGTTATTGTAAGTTTAAGTTAAGTCTGCTGCATCTGGATTTCTTATGGACAGCGCCAATCTAGAATGTATTGGATTTATGACCATGATGCTCATTTGCCTTCAGTAGCAGAAAAGCTCTGCTGGATGAAGTATTAATTGCCTCTGGTCTATTTTGGGGGGAATCCTGCAACGTGTTTAAGTTTTTACTCTGCTAACTATACGTTGGAATCCGCTCTGGATCAATACTGAGTAGAATTCCATGACAGAACCCTGGTCTCCCAGGTCCTAGTCCAGCTGTCTAACCATTGCACCACACTATTTCTCTTACTTTCATCTGAAACAATCTTCATTTGAATGTTGGAACAGAGGCCACAGACATACAGCTTCACCTGTGTAGGGCTCCCACCACACACTCTAGAATCCCAAAACAGGGTTCCTGGTGGTGTGGAAAAGGCTGCACACATCTACAGTTTTGTAGGTTTGTTTATTGTTTCATTAATAGTCCACATTTCCTCCAAAAAACTAGTGTGTGGTTCTCCCCCATCCCCATTTTATCCTCACAACAGTCCGGTAAAGTAGGTTAGTCCTGGTGACTTGGCCAAGGTCACCCAGTGACCTTGTCTGAATGGGGTATTAAAACCTGGTCCAACACTCTGAGCATTACACCATGCTAGATTTCCAACTGTTCATTGTCTACACATACTTATTATGTGAAAAAAAATGTTAGTATGTGTTGTCTGGGTGGAAGATCAGGAAGCCACCATTGAGACCAGGGTGTTTGAGACATCTCTCTCTGTTCATCATCAATGCAATAAATGTAAGCCAGAGCAAATATTTGTGTCAAGGTAATTGACTGGAGAGCATATTAATTGCACCAGTTAGTAAGTAATTATCAGGAAACACCAGGAGAAATCCTTTTCTGGTGCACAGAATGTGGGGAAACAAATTTTCGATTTAATATCCTAATAGATTGTGCCTTATCACTGCTTTCGCTGGGGATTTGTTTAACTGAGACTCCGGCTGATATGAGCAGTCACTTAAATTGAAAAATGGTGATTCCTTCCCCCTGCAACCTTGATACAACTCCTATCAGCCCGAGGATGTGACAATAACATATCTCTTAGCCAAGACAATGTAAGGATTAGCTGGAAAACAAAGAGGCTTTATTTTATATCTCATAAATGGAAAATAAATAGGTTAAAAGGAGAGAGAGAAGCAGCTTTGTTTTGAATAGAAAGCTCAGTTGTTGCCTACATGGGGACTATTGTTGTCCATGTTATATTGGCCAGGCTTATCTCAGGACTTTATCATCTTGCCATTTCTCTTCCAGATTGTATTGTTTCCTTCCCGTTATGCAACCTGTGAAATGGCAAAGGGTATAGGGAATCTATGGTCTTCCAGATACTGTTTGACTCCAACTCCCATCAGCCCCAGCACAGCATGGCCTATAGTTAGGGATGATGGGTACTGTAGTCCAGCAATATATGGAGGGCCACATGTTCCCCACTCCTGGTCTAGAAGACAAGAAGGTTGCAGTTGTTGAGGAGGAAGGGTTCAATGAGAGGGTGCCCCACCTTCTCTCTGGGCATCATGACTGATTGCTCATGAGCTACCTTTGGGCCCAGGGAAGTGCACATCCTCTCTTGGGGGCCATGTGGCTTCTGGGGGCCACATGGGCGGGGGGGGGGTAAAGAAAATAAGTGGGTAGAGGTAGAGGCAAAGGCAGACAGAGTAATGGATGCTTCTGTGTTGTAGGCCACATTCCAACCACACAAAAGTGAGAGGTTTCTACCCAAATGCATGCCTCCCTGCTCTCCATCCACACATTACTAGGATGTGTCCCAGGAGGACACAGAACATGGCCAGTTAGGGTGAAGCCCAAGGAAAGTAAGTGTGGCCTGTAGGGAGTCCCAAGGGATTGGGGGCCACATTTGAACCCGAAGTCTGATGTTTTCCATCCCTGCTTAAGATAGGGTTGCCATAGTACAAAAAGTGAAAATCCAGACACACAAGTTGTTGATGTGTGGCAGCCCTAGCTTAAGACCTAGTACCTGCAGTATTAGCAAGCACTATGGGCAATAAGGCAGAGCTCTTCCAGATCAAAAGGAGGGGGTGGCATATGAAGACAATTTTAAAACGTAATATGATTCTGAGTTTGAATTGCATATTTGGGTTTTTTTCCTCAGCCTGGGTCAGTTTTCCACTGCATATCAAAGCAGCCAGACCGACACTCCCACCAGACAAAAGATGCTACGATAATTGTCCTAACTCCTATGTTTCAATTCAACAGCCTTTGTTATTTAAATCAGTGTGTCTTCACTCAGCTTCATTTGGAAGTGGGATGTGAGAAGAAATAGTCTCTTTCCAGAATGTTTTAGCATTACAAAAAAAAAAAAAAAGGTTTGTAGGAGATATGGGATGGGAATACCCCCCTCCCAAGCTGAATTGGGAGCAAAAAGTGTTGTAGCAGTTTCTCAATGCTGGCCAGTGAGACACTGATTTTGCCACTTTCTTGTAGGTCTGTTGGAGGACTACTATGGAAGTGAATTTGTTAATAGGTAGCGTTGTGGGTTAAACCACAGAGCCTAGGACTTGCCGATCAGAAGGTTGGCAGTTTGAATCCCCGCGACGGGGTGAGCTCCCGTTGCTTGGTCCCTGCTCCTGCCAACCTAGCAGTTTGAAAGCATGTCAAAATGCAAGCAGATAAATAGGTACCGCTCCGACGGGAAGGTAAACAGTGTTTATGTGCGCTAGTTCACCAGAAGTGGCTTAATCATGCTGGCCACATGACCCAGAAGCTGTCTGCGGAGAAACGCTGGCTCCCTTGGCCTATAGAGCGAGATGAGCACCACAACCCCAGAGTCGGCCATGACTGGACCTAATGGTCAGGGGTCCCTTTACCTTTTAAAATTGTATTCTCAAACCATCGCAATGTCACAGTAACCAAACTTTTGTCCTCCCCTCACCAATCCCAGATGATGGAGGGGGCAGTGGCAGCAAATATGATGCCTTGTCAAATGTTGTCAGATTACAAATCCCATTACCAGTGACCATGGGCCATGCTGGCCGGGGCTGATGAGCTTCTCCAAATAAGCTGATAATTTAATAGATAACAAAACCATAAAATCAAAACACAAAATGATTCAGTGTTTGGGGTGATGAAACAGAAAATGCCAAAATGTGGGTGCCTTATTTTATTTTATTAATTTATTCTTAGGCAGATTTACAAAAAGAAAAACACACACCAATTTTAGAAAGGGGCAAAAATGGACGTGGACACACAAAGTATTTTTTTAAAAAATCGAGGCTCCTTGTGCTTCACTCCACTCCCCCTTTCTTCCCACCTGGGGAGGCCCTGCGCTGTGCCTGTACCTCAAAGCCAGCACATCCCTTGGTAGTAGTAGCAGCCTCTCCTCTTTCTCATTGCTAATGGCGGCTAATGGATTGAGGTTGAATCATGACAAGACAGAAGTACTGTTTTGGGGGGACAGGGGGCAGGCGGGTGTGGAGGACTCCCTGGTCCTGAATGGGGTAACTGTGCCCTTGGAGGACCAGGTGCACAGCCTGGGAGTCATTCTGGACCCGCAGCTGTGCATGGAGGCACAGGTTAATTCTGTGTCCAGGGCAGCTGTCTACCAGCTTCACCTGATACACAGGCTGAGACCCTACCTGCCTGCGGACTGTCTTGCCAGAGTGGTGCATGCTCTAGTTATCTCCCGCTTGGAATACTGCAATGCGCTCTACGTGGGGCTACCTTTGAAGGTGACCCAGAAACTACAACTAATCCAGAATGCGGTAGCTAGACTGGTGACTGGAGGCGGCCGCCAAGACCACATAACACCGGTCTTGAAAGACCTACATTGGCTCCCAGTACGTTTCCAAGCACAATTCAAAGTGTTGGTGTTGACCTTTAAAGCCCTAAACGGCCTTGGCCCAGTATACCTGAAGGAGCGTCTCCACCCCCATCGTTCTGCCCGGACACTGAGGTCCAGCGCTGAGGGCCTTCTGGCGGTTCAGTCATTGCAAGAAGCAAAGCTACAGGGAACCAGGCAGAGGGCCTTCTCGGTAGTGGCGCCCACCCTGTGGAGCGCCCTCCCATCAGATGTCAAAGAGATAAACAACTACCTGACATTCAGAAGACATCTTAAGGCTGCCCTGTTCAGGGAAGTTTTTAATGTGTGACATCTTAGTTTATTTTTGGTCTTTGTGGAAGCCGCCCAGAGTGGCTGGGGAAACCCAGCCAGATGGGCGGGGTACAAATAATAAATTATTATTATTATTATTGCTCTCCATCAGCTGCTACAAGCTGCCCAAGGGAGGAGGGAGGAGGCCAGCAGCAGCGACCATTGAGAGGCAACAGTGTGTTCCCTCACAGCCATCACTCCTCCCCAAGCTCAGTGCTGGTGGGGGAAATAGGGACATTCTGGGATCAAATAAGAAACTAAGATAGCTTTTGTAATTCAGGGACTCTCCCTGGAAAATGGGCACACTTGGTGGCTATGTGATATAGCTGCACAAGTCTGTGCTCAGTGCATTTGGGGAAGGGCTGTAGATCAGTGGCAGAGCAACTGCTTTGCATGCAGAAGGTCCCAGGTTAAACCCCTTGCATCTCCAGGTAGGACTAGGAAAGACCACTAAACTAGGGTTACCAGACATCCCCGTTTCCCGGGCACCGTCCCCAGATTTGCGAATAAGTCCCCAGACAAATTCCATCCCCGAATGTCCCCAGATTTCATCTAATGTCCCCGGGAAACACAGCAGCGGCAGTCTCAGCAGCTGGCTCTGGCTGGCTTCAGGAGCTGCTCAGAAGTCCCCATATTATGGTGGTACAGGGGCTCTAAGAGGCAGCTTCTGGGCTGCCTCCACCTTCCCTGACCCCAGCAACTAAGCTGTGAAGGGAGGCTTCATGCTGCCTATTTTTTTAAAAAAATAATATTTATTAAAGTTTTGAAAGTTACAGAAATGAAAAAGAAAAAGAATTAAACATAACAAAACCATACCATACAATACAAAGACAAAAATATTACATATACATAACAAAAATAAAAGAAAAACAATTAAAAAGAAAAAGAAAAAAGAAACACAACCAATACTTTCAATGCTATTAACTTTCTTTTACTTGTTTCAGCGACCTCCTCACACCTCCCTTTTTTTTGTATTCCACTTCGATTAATTGTTTCAGCAAATCCTTTCCATCTTCCTCAAATTTCTGTCCTATCATTTAACTTAACAAATTCTAACATTATTATTTTTCCTTTAATCCAATTACAATCTATTGTACTTAATTCTTTATAACATTTCTGCTAAAGCCATGTAACTTCATTTGCTTCATGCTGCCTATTGGAGCAGCCTCCCAACTCCTACTTGTGTGCAAGCAGGAGCGGGGCGGGGATCTCTCAGCTGTGAAGGGAGGCTTCATGCTGCCTATCAGAGCTTGCGTGCAAGCAGGAGGGGGCAGGGATCTCTCAGTTAGGCAACGGGAAGCCACCCTTCCCAGCTGAGGGATCCCGCCCCCTCCTGCTTGCACGCAAATAGGAATGGGATTGGAGCTGTTCCAATGGGAAGGGAGGCATCACACTGCCTGAGAGATCCCTGCTCCCTCCTGCTTGCACGCAAGTAGGAGTTGGGATGGGGCTGCTCCGAAAGGCAGTGTGAAGCCTCTCTTCCCAGCCAAGGGATCCCTGCCCCCTCCTGCTTGCATGCAAGTAGGAATGGGATTGGGGCTGCTTTGATGGGAAGGGAGGCATCGTACTGCCCGAGCCTCGCTGCTGCCACCACTCTCATCCCTCCCTCTCTGCCTTCCATGTTTGACCCACCATGCACTGCTCCCCCCCCCCTCCACCACCACCAAAGAACCAACCACTCAGGGACTGCCCAGGCTCATGGAGAAAGGAGATAGAAGCCTCAGAGGAAGGGGAAACGTGGCAGTTGAAGTCAAGGCAGCCACCACCGCTCTGCCACCACCATCACTGAAGCATCAATGTCTTGAACGTGTAGTAATTGATTAATTAATTAACTAATTAAAATGTCCCCAGATTCATTGGGGAAAAAAATCTAGTAACCTTACACTAAACACCACTACCTGAAACCTAGGAGAGCCTCTGTCAGTCAGTGTGGACAATTCTGAGCTAGCTGCACCGATGACTTGACACAGTATAAGGCAGCTTCCAATACTGTATCTCCACTGTTGAAGCGGAATGCTGGGAACCACAGGAGGGGTGAGTACTGTTGCACTTAGCTCCTGGTTGTGGGTTTCCCATAGACATCTGGCTGGCCACTATGAGAGCAGAATTTTGGACTAGGGAAGTTCACAAACCTTGCCTTAACCTCCCCCAACCCAAGTTTTCCTGCTTTGTCTCTCAAACCTCAAGAACAAAGGTGGAAGCAGATGGAAGCAGTGGGAAGCCCAGAGTCATCATAGGAACACTTATTTGGCTGGATAACAGGGGAGGCTCCTTGGAAGAAGGATCTCCTCTGGAGGAAGGAGAATGTGGAGAACGTTCAACTGGAAACAGTGACCCTTTTTTTAAGTCTATACATATATTGTAGCGTGTGTGTGTGTGTGTGTGTGTGTGCATATGTGTATTGCTTTTATGTATAATTTTTTTAATTGACACCATTACTCCCCTTGTAAACTACCGTTGTTGTTTTTTTTTTTTTCTGGTCTATGACCGTAATAAATTAATTTCATTTCATTTCATTTCATTTCACAGTGACCCAGCAGGTGATCAGGAAGGGGAAGGAGCTGGCAGTGAGAATATCAGCCTCTCTTGACCATTATAATAGGGTCACAGTTCCAGCTGCTTTTCCGGAACATATAGAGCAGCAGATATATTATTGGAACATTCTTGTGAATGAGCTACAAAAAACGTGCTTTTGAGTATATGCCTGGCAATATTCCATTTAAAAAAAATAAGTAGCAGACACCAAAGTCTCAGTACAGCCAAAGTTCAAGCCTGGAAGCTGTTCCCTAACAGACTACCTCACTGTTGCACAATGTATAAAGCAATCTTTTGCCAAATGCAATATTCCATGATGTTCCTCCATTCTCCTGCCTTCTGTAGTTTGCAGGTTGTCAAAGCAAGTTGACGCTTGACAGTAAAAGGCTGGAACCCTTAGGCTGCGTGTGAGTCTGAAAGCCTCTTTATCATCAGCAGAAACTGTTGTCCTGTGTACCATTTGCAGTCAATGAAAGCTTAACCTAGAAATGAAAAACCGGTTCATTCTAAGATTGAACAAGAAACATTGTTGCCCCACATGTATTAATAGTTTATCAACTAAAGTGCAAAATATATACAGTATGCCTCAGATTAAGATCTTCATAATAAAATATTTTCTTCTTGTTTGTACAATACAATGGTGTTTTGCTCCAAATCAGGCACAGGCAAACTCAGCCCTCCAGATGTTTTAGGACTATAACTCCCATCATCCCTAGCTAACCACTGGTCCTGTTAGCTAGGGATGATGAGAGTTGTAGTCCCAAAACATCTGGAGGGCTGAGTTTGCCTATGCCTGTTGCAAATTAAACCTGTTTCCTCCATCTTGAGCCTTCCAAAACTTCCACAAATTCTAGCCTTCTCTGCATTTCCTCTCATATACATGCTTCTCTGAAGAGGAATGGTACAGGCCCTGCTTCCCAACCCTTGGATCCTAATTATCTCGCACAGACTGTGACTGTACAGTGGGAAGATTTATGGGAGGTTTCTAGTTTCCACTTACAATTCCCAGCTGCATATACAATGGTGGAGTTATTCTTGCAGAATGGAATTGCTTCAGTTCTCTTTGCACTCCTCCTTTCTCTGCTGTAAGAAGGGGGGGGGGGAGTCACTCAATTAAAGTGACATTTTACTAATGGTGGATTATGCCAGCAAGCAAGTAGTCAAAGCTTTATCTGTCACATTTAGGTTTCTACCTCCCATTTAAATAACAGCACATTTTGACGTTTTTTTCTCCTTTTGTGAAATCTTTTTCTCATAGAGTTGCTAAGCAATAAATCAAACATGGAAATCAGAATAGAACTTAAAGAGAAGAACAAGGAGAAAATCTAAATTTTGACAGCCGGCTGGCAATGAAATATGGAAGTTAGAATATAGAGAGGTCTGCTCTTTGCTGAAAAGGTTACTGTGAGATGAAAGGATAAAAGGACAGGCAGCGAAGAACCCCTTGCCCCCACCCCACCCCCAAAAACATTTTCTTTTAATTAAAACTGAAATTAAAAAACAATTCTCATAGAGATTACTGGGTGGGGAGGTGCTCTGAGTTTCTTTCACTACGTAAGAATGTTTTACCTTTCTAAAAAAACCCAGAATTTCTGTACCTTACATAGTTTTCTTTTTAAATGGTTTTGAGGGGGGGCAGTAAATAAAAGAGGGCAATCACCCAATCTGGGTCTATTTACTGGCAGATTCATCACTAGGATACTGTTAAAGATCCACTGAAGGACAAGTGGCTTTGTGCGGAAATTCCTGTTAATACCAAAGGCATTACTCCAGCATCTCACTTGGCTGCCATCAGCAATGTTTCTGTGTCGAGGTGGTGATACCGTCAATATTGTCATCAGTAGAGATGGATGAATCAGTCAATTTCAGTTTCTCATTTCCCCACTCAGTTCACCACGGTTCCGCTTCTTAAAAAGCCCTCACCAAAATCCATCACCCTTTTAGTGTGCCTTTCTCCCAATGCACATTATTTTTGGTATGCAATTTTGCGAGATATACACATTCTTTGTATGTTACTTTCACTGGTACATGCATTTTTATGTACACTGTCTCCTACATATATGTGTGTGTGTGTTGTTTAGTTGGAGAACTGCATCAGAAAGTTTGGGGAAATGTGAATTTCCAGAAATAGCTGCATATCTGTTGGCTTGCTATTTCTGAAAGTGTGAATGAGGTAGGCTCACCCATAAAATGTGAACTGCACTGAAGGTCTTTCCCGTCTCCAATTACTGACAGGCATCAGCTATTCAGTTACAATTATTAATACTGCTAAAGTGAGTTACTTGCTGTTATGGTTAGTTGTTACTAGTCATTTACTAGTTGTTACTAGTCATTTTAAGCTGCTGATATTACTGTAAGCATATCATTATGGTACCATTAGATCTGTATGTACATTTCTTCCAGTGTGTTTTACTATTATGCCAGAAGCCACATTATGTTGTTATATATAATATGTTGTGATAAGTAAGTGTGTTTGTATTTCTTCTCTTCATAAGTAGACATTGCTTGTGTGCTGGGAGCATTTTTGTAAACCAACATTATAGAACAGTTTCACTTTGCTTTGTGGTGTACATTGGAGGAAGCTTGTTTTCGACTGGAAGATTTGGGGCATGGCCTTCTCCTAGCCAATATCTTGCCTCTTGCTTAACATCCTTCTAAATCCCTGAAGAATAATAGAATCACAGATCTGAAAGTGACCATGTCAGCCATCTAGGTCATCCACCTTGCTTGAAGCTAAAACATCTCCAACATATGCCTGTCCAGTTTCTGTTTGACAGCCACCATGATGAAGAGGGAAAGGAGAAAGAACACACCCTAGCTTATCATACAGTTTTAATGATGAGCATATTGTGGACCACTTTCAACCAGATTGTTGCATTTCTTGTTGTTTAGTTGTTTAGTCATGTCCGACTCTTCGTGACCCCATGGACCAGAGCACGCCAGGCACTCCTGTCTTCCACTGCCTCCCACAGCTTGGTCAAACTCACGCTGGTAGCTTTGAGAACACTGTCTAACCATCTCGTCCTCTGTCGTCCCCTTCTCCTTGTGCCCTCCATCTTTCCCAACATCAGGGTCTTTTCCAGGGAGTCTTCTCTTCTCATGAGGTGGCCAAAGTATTGGAGCCTCAGCTTCACAATCTGTCCTTCCAGTGAGCACTCAGGGCTAATTTCCTTAAGAATGGATAGGTTTGATCTTCTTGCAGTCCATGGGACTCTCAAGAGTCTCCTCCAGCACCATAATTCAAAAGCATCAATTCTTCGGCGATCAGTCTTCTTTATGGTCCAGCTCTCGCTTCCATACATCACTACTGGGAAAACCATAGCTTTAACTATACAGTACAGACCTTTGTTGGCAAGATGATGTCTCTGCATTTTAAGATGCTGTCTAGGTTTGTCATTGCTTTTCTCCCAAGAAGCAGGCATCTTTTAATTTTGTGGCTGCTGTCACCATCTGAAACCAAATAAATAATTCTCATTGTCACATTGTCCTCCCTTCTCCTCCTCCTCAGGTGCTACTCAACCCTCTCCAAATTTACTCTGGTGGATCAGAAAAACCTCCAGAACCGCATGCAAGGGAGAAGATGGGAGATCATTCTATTGGGCAAGCAGAAATAGAATTATCTCTCTTGGGGGAATAGACCACGTATAGAAACAGTCTCTCAGAATGTGCTGAGGAATTGGCATTGTTCTGGTCATCCCAACCTCAGCAGAACAACCATCACCAGAAAGGACCATGTGGGCAGCCCCGCCTTGAGGGTGTAACACTATCAACCTCAGTTTCCATCTGCAAAGTCACTGCCACATTGCAGCCACATCCACATCAGTGCAGTCAAAGGCTCCAAAAGGAAATGAGACCCCTTTAAGGGTGGAAATTTCATTCACTGGTGGGGGGGGGGTGTACAATGGCCCATTGGAAACCAAAACACTTGTTTAAGGCTCAGTCAGAGAATGCAAGTTGTCTGGCTTTCACCTCTAATTGGAAATCTATGATTACCACACCACTGCACTTTTGTTTTGTCTGACCATGCTTCTGGAGCCTTTCTCTTGCTGGTCACCTTTGACGCTGACCCTCTGGGATACCTGACTATGCATATTAGAACCTGACACCTGTTTGATTACTTTCCTTTCTGAAATTTGACCCTGCCATATCTCTGATCACTAGACCACTGGATGTGATCAATATTTTGCTGCTTTGGAAGTAGGGTTCAATTGTGCCCCATCCGTGCTGAACCTCTTACTCATCATGAACTGCTGCTTGAAATATTACAGAATAGAGATAGGGTTTGAATTTTGGTTGAATATTTGGTTTGAATTTTAATGTGAACTTACTTAATTTGTATTCCCTGAAACAGTACATTAACTGAAATACAACTGTCCTTCAATATTTGCAATTCTCTGAATTCTGCAAGTAGCTTACAGAAAGAAAAGCATGTGTATATTAGGGAGGAGTTCCCAAGCTGTGATCTAGTAGCTTAATTCAGTTGATCTATAGCATGTATGTGAAAAACATGGGTATGTGAACAGTGGCAGCAGCAGCAGCAACTCACCACCCAGAAGTGATGGGCAGGAGAAAGAGACTTGAAAGGAGTAGGCAGAAGATTAAAGAGCCAGAAATGCATTGCATTTTATTTCAAAAGCATTTGAATTTTTGGAAGGTAATCCATCCCTTTTGCAGACCAAGATGATGATTCTCAACCTTTGGCTATACTTCCATTCATCAAATCTTTGAGAACCTCCAGCTTTGACACTGATGTGGTGTAGATTACTCAAAAGGAACTTAAGTCCCCTTGTTTTTAATTGTGGATCTGAGCTTGAACATTTCCAGGAAGTGCTAGCTTTTAACAGTTAAAGTTAATCTGTTATGAGATATAGCTAGACCGTGTATTATCTTCATTTCATTGTTGTTTTAATTTGGGGGCAGGGTGGGTTAGAAACCAGAGGAGATAAAAATACAAAACTGTACTGTGTGCATTCTTCACCACTACTGCTCCCCTGATGAAGCAGATGTTCTGCTCCAAGTGATGGCTCCTGTAGAAAGAGGGTTCTGATCCAAGAGTTTATGCACAAAGAGTTCAGGTTTCCACTGACAAAATCAGGAGAGACTGCAGGGTTGAATAAAGTAGAGCAGATCCAAGTTTCAGTAACACAAAGACCCACCTCATGACGGTGCTGGCCCTGCTGTTCCTCATACTGCCACCACCCATTCACTCTGCACCAGCTTCTAGGTCAAATTTACATTGCTGATTTGGAGGGAAGGGAAAGCCAGTAAACAAGCACCAGCTGTTGTCCATGATCCTTCTCTTTGCTTCTGTTCACCCACGCTCTCCGTCTAGGCCAGAGCAGAGCACTGTCGAGGATTCAATAATGAAAAGGGAAGATCAGCAGGACCAGGGAGATGTGGGGGTCCTAAAAAGGTGGGATCTGCAACAAGTGTCCACAGACGCCAGCCCCTGACACCATCCCTAGCATCATATCTTTCGTGTCACCATGGCTTGATCTCATACCATGGCCATTGCTGTTACTGTTGCAAAGCACATGTAGGAAGAAAGCTCATCTATCTCAGTAGAATCATAGAATCATAGAATCATAGAGTTGGAAGAGACCACAAGGGCCATCGAGTCCAACCCCCTGCCAAGCAGGAAACACCACCAGAGCACTCCTGACATATGGTTGTCAAGCCTTTGCTTAAAGACCTCCAAAGAAGGAGACTCCACCACACTCCTTGGCAGCAAATTCCACTGTCGAACAGCTCTTACTGTCAGGAAGTTCTTCCTAATGTTTAGGTGGAATCTTCTTTCTTGTAGTTTGGAACCATTGCTCCGTGTCCGCTTCTCTGGAGCAGCAGAAAACAACCTTTCTCCCTCCTCTATGTGACATCCTTTTATATATTTGAACATGGCTATCATATCACCCCTTAACCTCCTCTTCTCCAGGCTAAACATGCCCAGCTCCCTTAGCCGTTCCTCATAAGGCATCGTTTCCAGGCCTTTGACCATTTACTGTCTACACTGTTGGTCAGTGCCTCTCCAAGATTTTCAGACAGGGATTTTCTCCAGCCCTGCCTGGAGATACTGGAGATTGAACCTGTGACCCCCATGCAAATCAGATGCCCTACTACTGAGCTACAACCCTTCTGGCTATATTTAATACAGAGCCTTCTGCAGTGAAACATGCCAGTCTCTTTAATCTTGCTAGCTTCTTCCTTACCCATGTGCACAGCACAGATTTGTGATAGGAGTGTCCTTATAATGGTCACTGTCTGCCTAATCATTAGTGAATTGCCAGTTCATTAAGCATTCCAGGCAATCATAAGGTTAAATCAAACAGAAGAATCTCTACTGGCTGATAACACATGAAATAAAAGGTGGGGGGAGTCGGTGTCTCTGGCTGGCACAGAGTGGCAGGAGTGGTAATTTTGTGAATTGTATCATTAATAAAATATATCTTATTCTATTTGATGCTGGCTTTGGAAGGTTCCTGTATGATTATTACGTTTTCAAGCATCAGAATTTTTTTTTCTTCTAACAGCTTTACCCGGGGCTAAATTGAGATCTAATACAAAATTCAGAAAGGCTCTGCAGAAATGCCATTAAAATTTTAACTTTATGTTCTTTTAGGGAGCTTAAAAGCTATTGAAGGAAAGCCAACAAGAATATAATCGCAAGATTTCAGGGAGCTGGGAATATGCCCTGATCTCCCCCAAAGTCTGGTGTCAGGGAACTGACATCGGAGTCAAGGCTCTCGAGCGATGCAGGAGAGGGGCCCAGCAGGGAGAGAGGAAGCTCATCGGCTGGGGAAGGAAATCAGCGCAACGCCAGTAGAGAAGGGGGGCAGATGGGGGATTCGGAGAGGGGTCTCCAAGACTCTTCGCCCGAAACTAGCGGGGAGAGCATGGGCACACCTCTGCCCACTCCTTCCCTGCGCAGAAGATTTTCGCGCAGGGAGAGTAGGAGGAGACTTGGCGTCAAACAACTTCTTTGCTGGAAGAGATTCGAGAAACGCCCACTGACGGATTCTGCGAGCGACTGAACGGCCACGGAGTGAAGGGCTGTCAGCCGAGGCAAGGTTAACCAGGCAATCTAGCCAGCAGCGACGGTAACTTACGCACAAGCAACCCCTTATAACCATTACATCTGGGTCCCTCGTAGGTAAAGGTTTGGCTAGTGTTTAATATGGCTTTTCATTCCTCTGCTGTTCCACTGCTCTTGACTCAACTCCAGCCACCCTTATTACATCAATATCAAAGGGTCACAAGAACTTGAGAAGAGCCTGGCTGGATCAAGTCAAGGACCCCATGTTCACAGCAGAGATCCAGATGCCCACAAGAAGCCCTCAAGCAGAACTTGAGTGGAACAAGATCGAATGATTGCAATCTGCTCCATGTGTGGCTGCTTGGGGGCATGATCCAGAGGCTTCAGCCGCAGCTAGACCCCTGGTGGTGACAGTCTATTGCCAGCACTCTGCACCTCCTGTCCATAGGCTACCAGGCCACGCTCAAGGTTATTGTATTTATTTACAAGGCCTTTAACAATCTGGGTCCAGGGTACCTTAAGGACTTCCTAATCCTCAAAATCACTGTTACTTGAGTGAGTCACTGTTAGTGGTCCCTCATGGTAGGGACTATGACTCATATCTACCAGAAGCATTTAGTGCTAAGAGCCAAATTATATAGAACTTCCTTCCAGTTGAAGTCAGTTAAGTCCGCTCCCTGCTGAAGACATTTTTAATTCCAACAGGTCTTTTCATTATAGTATGATTTTATAGGTAAAGGGACCCCTGACCGTTAGGTCCAGTCACGGACAACTCTGGGGTTGCGGTGCTCATCTCACTTTATTGGCCGAGGGAGCCCGCATACAGCTTCCGGGTCATGTGGCCAGCATGACTAAGCCACTTCTAAAAAGGCAGACAGCGTCAATATCAGATTTTCATTTTTCCAGTCTTTTGATTCATCCCATTTCCATATAAGTTTTAGCACACTTTCATCCTCTTTTTCACAAGCCATTTTCCCTTGAGGGAATACACATGTGTACGTGATTCCCACAAATAAACATATTATGGACACACTTTTCACCAATAAATGCATGTTTGTGCCATTTTTTTGTTTTGAAAATTTCATCACAAAATTTGGTAAAAGGTAAAGATAAAGAGACCCCTGACCATTAGGTCCAGTCATGGGTGACTCTGGAGTTGCGGCACTCATCTCGTTTTATTGGCCGAGGGAGCCAGCGTACAGCTTCCGGGTCATGTGGTAAGCATGACCAAGCCACTTCTGGCGAACCAGAGCAGCGCACGGAAACACCGTTTACATTCCCGCTGGAGTGGTACCTATTTATCTACTTGCACTTTGATGTGCTTTCGAACTGCTAGGTTGGCAGGAGCAGGGACCAAGCAACGGGAGCTCACCCCACAATGGGGATTCGAACTGCCGACCTTCCGACTGGCAAGTCCTAGGCTCTGTGGTTTAACCCACAGCGCCACCCCAGATGGGCATCAAACCTCTGCATAAAAACTTCCAAGGAAAGAGAGTCTGTCCCACTGTTGAACAGCTATTACTGTCAGACAGTTCTTCCTCATGTTTAGTCAGAATCTCCTTTCTTATAACTTGAATCCATGGTTCAGGTCCTAGCCTCTGGAGCAGGAGAAAACAAGCTTGCCCCATCCTCCATGGGTCAGCCCTTTAGATATTTGGAGATGATGATGGGTGGGGATTCGAACCGCCGACCTTCCGATCGGCAAGCCCTAGGCTCTGTAGTTTATACCACAGCGCCACCCACGTCCTAGTATATTTTTATAGTTTTGAGTTATTTTTTTCATTTTTTCATATCATATACAGTCATACCTCGGGTTAAAGATGCTTCGGATTAAATCTTTTCAGGTTGTGTCCCATGGCGACCCAGAAGTAATGGAAAGGGTTACTTCTGGGTTTTACTGCTTGCACATGTGCAGACGCTCAAAATGACATCACGTGCATGCGCAGAAGCGGCAAATCACGATCCGTGCACGCGCAGACGCAGATTGCATTCCTCTCAGGTTGTGAACGGGGCTCCAGAACGGATCCCGTTCGCAACCAGAGGTACCACTGTATTTGTAAACAGCTTAGAGATTGTTGTAGTTAAGGTACGTGTAATTTTTTACATTGATAAACAGTGCCTTCCCCACTTGTGATTCTAAGCAACTGGCATTCAGATACATATTCATAAACAGACTGCAAGATGCACTGTTCAGAAGTTCACAGAAGAGGCCTAAGACATAAACTGGGTGTAAGCTAAGGCACAGTCACAGGTGTCTCCCCAGAAACAGGGGGCACTTCACTGAAAGGAGGTGGCACAGGAGTCGATAGAGCAGTTGGGTGGCTCTATCTCAGGGCCAGAACATCTGATGCACTGAGACAAGAGTTTCTCCTGACCACCACTCTACTCTTCAGTATGTAGACCAGCACCTCACAGACCACTGGGTCTCTTCCCAGAATCCAGTTCTTCACACACATCCCATTCCTCCTCCCCACTCTGACCAGCCCTGCCAAGACCATCCCACAGGACTCATGACATGATGTGTCTTAGTTCAAATGAAGCAAGGAGCTCCTCTAAACCAAGGGTGAAGGAAAGAGCACATCCCAAGAGGGATGTCAGTGGGGCTGGACTCAAACAGACATGATGGCCAAGCCGAAGTGGATGGGGCTGGGGTTGGCAGTGGGCAGTGGGCAGGGCTACCCTACAATCTCTCTCTCTCCCTCCCCCACTCTCTCACACACTCGCATGCGGGTTTGCAGGCAGGTGGGCATACAAGCACACCACAGAAACACACACACGTCTGTATACACAAAAATGCACACACCATGATAACTGCCCTCTGCAGTTAGGCTTGGGGTGGGGGCGGGGAGCTTCCTAATGGAGTTAATATGAGGCTTTTATCAGGGTTAATTGTGCCTGTTTTCTAAAAGAGGTTCAGCACATGGAAGGTTAACACAACTCTTCCCATCCCATCCCTTCTTAGCTGTGGTTTTCACTCCAATCCGCACCCCACACTGCAAGCAGGTTTGGCAAAAACATCCCAAAGGGATACAATAGGAGGCTTTTTAGAGCAAGGTAGGAGGGGCAGCTGTGAGCTGGACTGGGTTGCCTCACAGACTACATCTGCCCACAGGTCAGAGGATCCCCGCCTCTCCTCTAAACCTTAGCAGATGTTTTCCCAAGCCTCATTGCCACCTCCTTCACTCAACTCTATCCTTCTGTCACTACTTGTTCCTCCAACTGCATTGCCTCCTGAGTTCTGTCCTGAGTGCCCACTCCCTCTCTAGCACCTGACTGCACACCTGCAACATATTCCTGTCAACACCAGGATATGACTCAGGCAAACTGGCCTTCCATTTTCCCCAAAGCACCTATACCAGGGGTCGGCAACCCGCGGCTCCGAAGCCACATGTGGCTCTTTTACACCTTTGCCGCGGCTCCGGGACGGATACTAGTGAGGGGAGGAGGCGCATTGTGCGCCCCAACACTCCCCACTGTGGCAGGCGCTGTACTGGCTGTGATGTCGCATGGGGGCAGTGCGTGCATTAGTCACGCACCGTCCCGACGTCACCTTCCCGCCCGCCCGCTACATTGTAAGGGGCATGTACGCTGGTCACTGTTTTGAAGGGGAGTGAAGAACACACACACACAAAAAGGTAACTTGTTAATTTAACAGTTACAGATAGGTAGCCGTGTTGGTCTGCCATAGTCAAAACAAAAAAAATTCCTTCCAGTAGCACCTTAAAGACCAACTATTGGAACTCTTGCCAAGCTTGGTGGTTCCTGATAGAGTTGTCCAATACATGGAGTTCCTCCTTTATTAGCTTCTGTTTAGAGTAGAGAACGCTGATCAGATGTTTGAGCAGCTTCTTAGAGAAAGTGTTGCATAGTTTTCTTGCATATTCAGTGGGATACGTGGATTGTAGAGGGTTCTTAATTCTAAGACCCTTGGGTATAATGTCCAGGTTCTTGCATTTAGTAAGAAAGAAGATATCAGTCTGTACCTGTGCAAGTTTCTTGGTGAGGTTGATGGACTTCCATTTCATGCGGCTCAATGTGGTGCCTTCCATAGTTCCAGTTACAGATAGGTAGCCGTGTTGGTCTGCCATAGTCATAGTTGGTCTTTAAGGTGCTACTGGAAGGAATTTTTTTTGTTTTGTTAATTTAACGTTTATTTCTATGAGGAGGAGTAATTCTGAGGGGTCAAACAAAGAAATAATAAAAAGTGACAAAAAAGTTATTTTTATAACGACAAGTTTTGCGGCTCCCAGTTTTTTTTCCTTCGGAAACGGGTCCATGTGGCTCTTTTTGTCTTAAAGGTTGCAGACCCCTGACCCAGTGGCATAGCGTGGGGGGTGCAGGGGGGGCCGGCCGCACCGGGCGCAACATCTGGGGGTTAGGGTTAGGGGTAGGGTTAGGGGGCGCAAATCCATGGGTTAGGGGGCGCAAATTACTTGCCTTGCCCCGGGCACTGACAACCCACGCTACGCCACTGCCCTGACCTATACAATAAATTATATGGCTAGTGTGTGGAGCATAGAAGTTTGAATGTTCATCATCATCCCATTACACCACAATAACTCAGCCCCGGGTTGGAGCACTCATGGGGAGGGGAACCTCATGAGATGGCAGGCAGTGTCTGCTTTCCACCCTTCAGCACTTCCTAACAAATATTTTGGACCCAGCATACCCCTTCCTATATTAACCACTCAAGATAACCTTTATCTGAAGCAACCCTGACAGATACCTGCCCTGCTCTGAAAGGAATGGTTCTCTGCTACATCTGAAGATGCTCTCGCTGTGAAGAATGTAGCCATTGATGACAGCATTGCTGTAATCCATAGACCCATTGCTCATTCTGTACTATCTACAGATATCTGCTGGAGTTCATTGCATGTAAGTTTCTCTGATAGTTCACATTTATCATCTAGGGAGAAATGGCTCTCACAGGCTATTAAGTGCTAATGCTCTTGTATAATATTTTTAATATGTCACAGATGTTCACATTGGTCTAAATGCCAATTTCAGTGATGTGAGGGAAGGCTCTGTGGTGTCATTCTTAGTTTATAGTAATTTAATGGATGGGGAGGAATTCACTTAATTTGCAAATACCTGCAAAAGTAGTCCACAGAGAAGTTCATGTACATTTGCCTGGCAAATATGCAAATATATATATATATATATATATATATATATATATATAAGCTACCATATAGAAATGTGATTTCGGGTACCTGAAATTAGGTTGTGGAGGGTGTGAGGGTGTGAGGATTTCACTTGGTAGTGTAGGCCAATGATCAATTAACTTCAGGATTCTGAGATCTACTTCATTTTTTACTAGGAATCCTGAGATCTGCCACCCAGGGCTGGACACTTAAAGAATTAAGAACTCAGCCCCACAGTTTGCCCCCATTCAGCTATCACGTTGCCTGCCTTCCTCCTTACAACCAGCTCAAGGTATGGCACAGCCTCTCAGCTTCCTTCATGTTAGTCTCAGTGTCGCCCTTGTAGGGAGAGGAAAGGTGGCAAAACAAGAATTAGTTGGCTCCTTGGCTCCACCTACCATTGGGGCTTATCCATACTTACCTTTTGCCCTGCTCTTTTCAGCACAGCTCCATGCTTTTAAGCTCCATGTCCAATCAATTTTCTTTTTGCCCAGAAGCTTTCCCCACGAAAACCTGCTCTTTAGCGCTCAATCAGAGCAAATGTCAATTTGGGTTTTCCACGGATTGATGTTTGTTTCAATTGAGCGTTAAAGAGCAGGTTTTCATGGGGAAAGCTTCTGGGCAAAAAGAAAACTGATTGGACATGGAGCTTAAATGTGAAGACCATGCCTGGAAAGAGTGTGGATAAGCCCTTGATCTCCCTGACTTCCACCCAACTAATATCAATAGGCACCAGTCATCATTGCCTCAGAGTATTGTTGTCAGGGACTGGGCATAGGAGGAATGGTGGAGACTGTCTCCCCAGCCTGACCCTTCCAGAGAAGAGGAAGACAGTTTAGATTTACAACAGGGGCTTAAGGGAGGTCACAGTTCAGAGGCAGATGAGGGGGAAAGCTGGGAAATAATGGGAGAGGAGGAGGAAGAGGAAACAGGAGGGTGATAGCTGGCAGACACAGTGCCTTAGAAAGCATTCCAGTCCTCCCTCCCTGAAGCTGGTGAACATTGAAAGTAGGAGAGCAAAGAGCTCAAAGGCAGAGGGCATGTGTCAGCACCTGTAGAGGTGATGAGGATGATGAATGAGAATGTGGGAGAGACGGAGGGGATGGAGATCCACTCGGGACAATGCCATTTTCCAAGAGGCTGGGTTCTAAAGCCTCTCTCTGTAAACACTGAATAAAAAGCAGACAGTAAGACCATTCCTTGTCTTTGTACATTCCTGGGCAGCAGCCCAACAATTGTTTGGGGCAGATCCTTCCTGCACCTTCTCTGGGCCCAGTGAAAACTAGGAGTGAAGGAGAAATTCATTTGGTCTCCATTTATAAATGATCTTCTCTATTCAGGATTGGCATGCAGATCAGGACACAGCTATCAGTTGGACAGCAAACTTCTTTAAATGTAGTGATGCAGCTTCAGTTCCCAAAAACAACAACACACAAAATACATATTTTATTAAAAATGAATAGAAAAATGTGCGTCATAAGGAAGAAATGCATTAAGAGGGAAACAAAAATGAATATTTTAGGGGAAGAGTATGTGAAAATCCATTTGAAATGTGTACAAATTAAATGCAAGTTTCTGTGCATTTTTAAAAAACGCAAAAAGAAATAATAGAAAATGGGTTTATGGTTCTTTGCATGAAGAAGTGACATGGAATGGAAAGAGGATGATCTGTTCGCCCCTACTTAAGATCTATGTGTCTTTGGGGATGGCAGAACTGAACCGACCCTTCCAATGGAGTTTGTGCCATCAGTTCCTTGGAGGCATCATCAGTCTGCCTCAAAGAACATTGTTCTATGGTTAGAACAAGTACCACCAACTGCCCTGTGGGAAGGGTCCCAGGAGATGAAGGGAGGAAGGAGAGAGAGGGGGGGAGGGAGGAGAGAGGGGGGGCAGGCGGGAAGGGGAAAACTATCTTGGAGCCAGCAGTAGCTAGAGTCTATATTCCTTGCTTCACCATTTTTACCTCTGACCTCACCCACCAATGGGATGTGGCTCCCAGACGGTTTCCCAGGAGGGAATGTGGCCCTGGTTTAACAAAGGTTCCCCACCCCTGACATAACTAATTAAGATCCAGGATATTGTAGTTAAGAGAATGAAGACAGCTTGATGGCAAATACATTGAAAAGTGGAGTTTTTTTATTATGTATTAGAATGATAAAACAGAAGATAATGTTGAACCATGTATTTCATTGGGAATCTTGTGATGAAAAGTAAACAAAGGATTAAGTCTTAATTATTACAAAAAATGTTTTCATTTGCTTCTAGTAAGCCATGGAGGGAACTATAATAGCATTATCATTTTGTATAATCAAATGCATGTTTATATAGTGATAGGTGTGTATATAGTGTTATGAGTTTGCTGGAGTCCATCTGAGATGGTACCCTGTGTCTCTTCAAGGCATACTTAACAAAGGAACAGGCTGTGCTGGTTCTGAAGTCTCTTCTGTTAGAAAGACTTCAGAACCAGCACAACCTGTTCCTTTGTTAAGACAATGTATTTGGCTGGCTAGTTAATTACTTCTCTATTGCCATAGAGAGAAATAGGCCTTTTCCAACCTCACCTGGCTGAATGTCATGTCATCCTAAAATGAAGAACAATAGTCCATGGAAGGCTGGATTTGAGCAAGTTGGGCTGATGCTGGAAGCTGGGGACATGGAGACATGCCTGCTCTGGTCTGGACTTGGGGCTCCTCTGGAAAACGAATGCAGAATGCAGATATTTTGGGGTACTAACGTTGTGGGCCCCTCCATCCTGTGCTCATGTTATATATGTGTAAATAAAACCATATACCCTAAAGTCAACAGAGTCTTCTATGACCTTCATTCCAAGGAGACTAAAACCTGGGTAAGTGTAGGCACCCCAGAAACTCTCACCACTTTTGGAGATTGGGGTAGTGTGCAGATACACACACGGTTATATATTATGACCAATCACTTTTATATTAATCTTTTTTATGGGTTAGGTGACTGGGAAATAAGCACAACAAACAAACAATTGTAATATGTGAACAATATGTTTTGTATTTAAAGAATAAAGTAATTGTAAACCACCTTGGCTGAAAGGTAGTATACACATGCATTAAATAAGTAAATAATAATAGACAAACAAACACATTACTATGTTCAGCATCTGTGGAATTCCTTCATGTGTCTCCACTGACAGATGATATCAGAAAAATAGGACCAAGTAGTGGAAGTGCCACATTCTGCTGATCTACATAAAACACTCAAGGTGCAATCATCCCTAACTCAAATTTGGCTCTGTTATAGGAGCATCATTCCAGACTTCAATCTGAATAATATATCTTGTGAAAATCACAGTGCAAACTGGCCTGAAGATTTGTTTGGTTTTTCGTCTTTTTAATATGCATGCATATTAGAACTGGTAGCCTTGGATTATTGCGGGGTACAACATTTTAGGCCCTTGTTGAATAATCGAGCAGGAACCTGTGGCTCTGCAGATGCTGTTGAACCACAACTCCCATAAGGCCTAGTCAGTATGCCCAATAGCCAAAGAAGGTGGGAGCTGCGGTCCAACAACATCAGAAGAGCCACAATTTCCCCATCCCTGAAGCAAATGTATCCAAAGGACCCTTTTTAAAGCAGGTTCCTCTACCTTTGCAATATTCTACTCTCTTTGCTTTCCTGAAATCTCATATTCATGTGTTAACTGAGGACTTAACAATCCCCAAAGCACTGTTCTTGTTCATATGTGATTTCCTCACCCACCTTCTTGATAGCAGAATTCTCATCCCTCAGAGTGGCTAACCATGTCAACAAGCTGTTATTATCAAAGTTTAATGAAATAACTACTCTGAGGTAATGTGTTAGCATATGAAATGTCTCCTCTGCTTACACCCATTCGTACATCCCGGTGGCTCGGAAGACAAACATGATAAATCTCATTGGAGAGGAAATAATTACTTGCGAGTAGAGGCAAAATCAGGTCATGAACAGAGACTGAACTGGTCTGGCTTGCTGCATTTCTCTAACGTATCACACTCCTATGGCCTAATGAAAAATGACTGGGTTTGAAGCCCCACGATAGTCAACACTGACAGTCTCCCCATTGATTTTAGCAGAAGCAAGGAAGAATCATGTGTTTCCCAGTCTATTATGGATACAGCAATAAAGATATGATATACTGCACTGTTTTGCCATATATATATATTTATAATATGGATAGCAGGCTGCAGCCTTTTTTTCTCATTCAGAAATGCAACAGTCCTAGGAGGTGACAATTGCATACATCTCAGTAGTCTATATTTACCAAGGCAGCCCTTCTTTTTGGGTACCTAGTAAATCATTGTCCCAATCTGAGCCTTGTCTTTGCCTTTTGTGGGTGCCTTGCTAGGGTTTGGTCAGTGTGCGTTGTTCAGCCTCTTGGCGACAGTGGGGAGGTGAGACATAGGTGCACCTTACCTCTAGTTCACATGTAGACTCGTGCATGCACATGAACACTAAGGCCACATCAGCACATTACATTTCAAGCACTATTATACTGCTTTGACAGTCATGGCTTCCCCCAAAGAATCTTCAGAAGTGTCATTTGCTAAGGGTGCTGAGATATATTGGGAGATCTCTATTCCCCTCACAGAGCTGCCCTCCCAAAGTTGCTTGGGAAGAGGGATTGATAAACCACTCTGAGAGTTGTAGCTCTGGAAGGGGAATGGAGTCTCCTAACAACTCTCAACCCCCTTAAGAAACTACATTCCCCAGGATTCTTTGGGGGAAGCCACGACTGTTAAAGGGGTATGGTAAAAAAGGTAAAGGACTCCTGACAGTTAAGTCCAGTCGCAGACGACTCTGAGGTTGCGGCGCTCATCTCGCTTTACTGGCTGAGGGAGCAGACGTTTGTCTGCAGACAGTTTTTCTGGGTCATGTGGCCAACATGACCAAGCCACTTCTGGAGAAACCAGAGCAGCGTGTGGAAACGCCGTTTACCTTCCTGCTGGAGCGGTACCTATTTATCTACTTGCACTTTGACATGCTTTCGAACTGCTAGGTTGGCAGGAGCTGGGACCGAGCAACGGGAGCTCACTCCATCATGGGGATTCGAACCGCCGACCATCTAATTAGCAAGCCCTAGGCTCAGTGGTTTAACCACAAAGTGGTATGATAGCACTGTAAATGTAAGGTGCAGACTTCATTCAAGGCACAAAGCAGAACACAACCTGACTCTTCACATATGCAATGCCCAAAATGTTTCTCTATTCTGTCGGCTTTCTGTTGGTCCCCCCCGGACCAAAATTTGGACTGTAAGGCAGGAAGTAGAGGTAAGTGGTAGGTCTAGGAGGTCCCAAGTTCAATCCCTGACCTCTGGAGAGTCATCTGCTGCCAGCATTGTCAATGAAGATGATCTGAACTAGATGGCCAGTGGTCTGGCTTAGATTAAGGCAATTTCATATGTTCCTAATGTGCAATGGAAACTGATGGTGCTATATTATTACCAAATGATCAGCAGGTGAAAAAAAGGCAAGGCCTTCTGAGGGTTATATTTACTTAAGGCAAATGTCACAAAAAGGGGAAAGTCCACAACTATAAGAATTTCATAGCTTATAGAAATGACACTTTTCTTAACTTGAAACAAGGCATACATGAGATATCTGATGGGGTCAGCTTTCTAAACTGTCCAATAAAAAGTGTCACAGATCCAGCAACGTTGAAAAAAAGTTGAAAATTGGTCTTTGGTCTCCTTTTACTCCCATTTCTAAACAGGCATATCATACATTCCACTTTGGGGGCAAACTATTTGTGGATTTCATTCCCACTTGTCAAGGAAGGCAACCCTTCATTGGACTGATGAATTTCCGAGTGGCAGTTTGAAAAGTATTAGGGCTTCCTGCTCCATTAAAATCTATAGCAGCAATTACTGGCCCAAGAAAGCACAGCTCATTTTAACACACATACACACCACAAACACACATACAAACACATTATGAGCATTAAGGAACAAACCAAAGCAGAACAAACTCAACCTTGTGTCAATCATTGTACAGTGGTACCTCCGGTTGCGGACGGGATCCGTTTCAGAGCTTCGGTCGGATCCCGAGGTTTCTGCAACTGGAGGGACTGCTTCTGTGCATGTGCATGGCACGGTAGAAGAAGAAGAGGAGGAGGAGGAGGGGTTTGGATTTGATATCCCACTTTATCACCCTAAGGAGTCTCAAAGCGGCTAACATTCTCCTTTCCCTTCCTCCACAACAACAAACACTCTGTGAGGTGAGTGGGGCTGAGAGACTTTAAAGAAGTGTGACTAGCCCAAGATCACCCAGCAGCTGCATGTGGAGGAGCGGAGACACGAACCCTGTTCACCAGATTACAAGACTACCACTCTTAACCACTACACCACACTGGCTCTCTGTGCATGCGTGTGCGGCAAAACCCGGAAAAATACTTCTGGGTTTGCTGTGTTCGCATTCTGAAGGATACACAACCAGAGGTGTGCTTATCCAGAGGTGCCACTGTATATCAATACATTTTAGGAATACAGTGGTACCTCGGGTTACAGACTCTTCAGGTTGCAGACTCTGCTAACCCAGCAACAGTACCTCGGGTTAAGAACTTTGCTTCAGGATGAGAACAGAAATTGTGTGGTGCCGGCGCAGCGGCAGCAGGAGGCCCCATTAGCTAAAGTGGTACCTTAGGTTAAGAACAGTTTCAGGTTAAGAACAGACCTCCAAAACAAATTAAGTTCTTAACCATCTAATGCATCCCCTCCAAAACCCATGTTGAGTCCCAGAGAGTTGCGTGCCCTGTGCTGAAGTATTTATTAGTAAAGAATAAAAATGGAAATCACACTATATGATACATATAAGACTTGTAGATCATGTGTTCACCTTTTCATAAGAGCTAACTGCCAACTACACCTATACTAATTGGTTAGGTAAGGTGCGAGACTGGTTACATTATGCTCAGATTAAAGAAGTTTTTAAAAATGACAAAAAGTTAGGGTTCCAGGTGGAGAAATCGAAGTTAGAAACAGAATTGTTAGAACCAAAGACCAAGGTACTATCTAGAATGTATAACTTGCTGCTAAAATGGAATACACAAGACGAAATGGTTAAATCGGCTATGATAAAATGGGCACAGGACATTGGGCATAACATTATGTTTGAGGACTGGGAAAGGTTGTGGACCACTGGGCTGAACTTCACCGCATGTAATGCTCTGAAGGAAAATGTAATGAAAATGATATATAGATGGTACATGACCCCAGTTAAACTTGCCAAAATATACCATTCGTCTGATAATAAATGTTGGAAATGCAGAGAAAATGAAGGAACATTCTTTCACCTCTGGTGGACATGCCCTAAGGTGAAGGCCTTCTGGGAAATGATATATAATGAGCTGAAAAAGGTATTTAAGTATACCTTCACAAAGAAACCAGAGGCCTTCCTTCTGGGTATTGTCGGTCAGAAGGTGTTAAAGAAGGATCGAACATTTTTTATGTATGCAACAACGGCAGCAAGGATTCTCATTGCAAAAAACTGGAAAACTCAAGATCTACCCACACTGGAAGAGTGGCAGATGCAGCTGATGGACTATATGCAACTGGCCGAGATGACCGGCAGAATCCGTGATCTGGGAGAAGAGAAGATGGAGGAAGACTGGGAGAAATTTAAGATGTATCTACAAAAACATTGTAATTTGGTTGAATGTTAAGAAGGATGCTAGATTATAAAAAATTGGCCACCACTAAACTAGATTTAAATTTGATGATAAGTGAGACTAAAGAAAATATAAAAAATTTTTGGAAGAAGTGCTAGATTATATTTGAATGAGTGGACATGAGATTGTAAACAAGTTGATAATTTGTTTGGAAAAAAATTTTAACGATGTAAATGGGAGCGGGAGACGTGAGGGAGTCCAAAGAAGTGTTGAAATTGTTGTAAAAGAAGTAAGATTGTTTATTATGTGTGCATTTATATTTAAAAACCTTAATAAATATTTATAAAAAAAAATAATAATAATTGGTTAGGGACACAGGTGGCACTGTGGTCTAAACCACTCTTGGGCTTGCTGATTGGAAGGTTGGCGGTTCAAATCCCCACAACAGGGTAAGTTCCCATTGCTCTGTCCCAGCTTCTGCCAACCTAGCAGTTCGAAAGCACACCAGTGCAAGTAAATAAATAGGTACTGCTGTGGTGGGAAGGTAAACTCCATTTCCATGCACTTTGGCACTCGTCACAGTCCTCCGTGTGCTAGTAGCAGTGTAGTCATGCTGGCCACATGACCCAGAAAAGCTGTCTGTGGACAAACGCTGGCTCCCTCGGCCTGAAGCAAGATGAGCACTGCAACCCTATAGTTGCCTTTGACTGGCCTTAACCGTCCAGGGGTCCTCTACTTTTTACCTTTATACTAATTGCTAAGTGAGGAGTCAGATGATGTTTTCCAGCTTCCTGCTTTGGTTGACCATGCTGCCACTAAGAGTAAAATAATGAGGCCTTTCTGGAACAATACTGCTTAATCAACAAAACTGCTTAATGAACAAAAGCCTCTAAGTGGTTCACACAGAAGTGAAAATCTTGCCAGGACTACAGTATTTGAAGGAAGCATGCTTTCCTTTAGTTATCGGATATGGCAGGGTGGGCAGCTGGGGCTCTAAAATAATCCTTAACACAAAAACAGCAACAAAAGCTAGATTTAAGGGGAGGTGTGTTTTTAAAAGGTACCGTACATTTGTATTACTATGAAATAGCTATCAAATAAATAAATACTTCAGTAATAAATCCACAACATCATACAGCAGAAGCCCAATGCATTTTGACACTGAGCAATTCATCAAAGGTCATTTTGTACTCACAGCTGTCCATGGAGGTGCAGGTTAATTCTGTGTCCAGGGCAGCTGTCTACCAGCTCCATTTGGTATGCAGGCTGAAACCCTATCTGCCCGTGGACTGTCTCGCCAGAGTGGTGCATGTTCTAGTTATCTCTCTCTTGGACTACTGTGGTGGGAAGGTAAACTGAATCTCCATGCACTTTGGCACTCAATCTGTGTGGGGCTACCTTTGAAGGTGACTTGGAAACCGCAATTAATCCAGAATGCGGCAGCTAGACTGGTGACTGGGAGTGGCCACCAAGCAGTGGCGTAGCGTGGGGGGTGCAGGGGGGCCGGCCGCACCGGGCGCAACATCTGGGGGTTAGGGTTAGGGGGCGCAAATCCACGGGTTAGGGGGCGCAAATTACTTGCCTTGCCCCGGGTGCTGACAACCCACGCTACGCCACTGCCACCAAGACCATATAACACCGGTGCTGAAAGATCTTCATTGGCTCCCAGTATATTTCCAAGCACAATTCAAAGTGTTGGTGTTGACCTTTAAAGCCCTAAACGGCCTTGGACCTGTATACCTGAAGGAGCATCTCCACCCCCATCATCCAGCCCAGACACTGAGGTCCAGCGCCAAGGGCCTTCTGGCAGTACCCTCACTGTGAGAAATGAGGTTACAGGGACTCAGGCAGAGGGCCTTCTCGGTAGTGGTGCCTGCCCTGTGGAACACCCTCGCAGCAGATGTCAAGGCAATAAGCAACTATTTTACTTTTAAAAGACAATTGAAGGTGGCCCTGTTTAGGGAAGTTTTTAATGTTTGATGCTGTGTTGTTTTTAATATTTTGTTGGAAGCCGCCCAGAGTGGCTGGGGAAACCCAGCCAGATGGGTGGGGTATAAATAATAAATTATGATGATGATATAGGTGGATCATCATCTCCAAATATCTAAAGGGCTGACCCATGGGGAATGGGGCAAGCTTGTTTTCTCCTGCTCCAGAGGCTAGGACCTGAACCATGGATTCAAGTTATAAGAAAGGAGATTCTGACTAAACATCAGGAAGAACTGTCTGACAGTAATAGCTGTTCAACAGTGGGACAGAATCGCTTTCCTTGGAAGTTTTTATGCAGAGGTTTGATTCCCATCTGGGGTGGCGCTGTGGGTTAAACCATAGAGCCTAGGACTTGCTGATCAGAAGGTTGGCGGTTCAAATCCCCATTGTGGGGTGAGCTCCTGTTGCTTGGTCCCTGCTCCTGCCAACCTAGTAGTTCAAAAGCACATCAAAGTCCAAGTAGATAAATAGGTACCACTCCAGCGGGAATGTAAACGGTGTTTTCGTGCGCTGCTCTGGTTCGCCAGAAGTGGCTTGGTCATGCTGGCCACATGACCCGGAAGCTGTACACTGGCTCCCTCGGCCAATAAAACGAGATGAGCGCCGCAACTCCAGGTCCCCCATGACTGGACCTAATGGTCAGGGGTCTCTTTATCTTTACCTTTTACCAAATTTTGTGATGAAATTTTCAAAACAAAAAAATGGCACAAACATGCATTTGTTGGTGAAAAGTGTGTCCATAATATGTTTATTTGTGGGAATCACGTACACTTGTGTATTCCCTCAAGGGAAAATGGCTTGTGAAAAAGAGGGTGAAAGTGTGCTAAAACTTATATGGAAATGGGATGAATCAAAAGACTGGAAAAATGAAAATCTGATATTGACACTGTCTGCCTTTTTACTGTACAGTGGTAGTTCAGGTTATAGACACTTCAGGTTTCAGGTTACAGACTCCACTAACCCAGAAATATTACCTTGGGTTAAGAACTTTGCTTCAGGATGAGAAATCGCATGGCGCCAACACTGCGGCAGCAGGAGGCCCCATTAGCTAAAGTGGTACCTCAGGTTAAGAACAGTTTCAGGTTAAGAACAGACCTCCAGAACGAATTAAGTTCTTAACCCGAGGTACCACTGTATTATTATATGCAAAATACCTCTCTTCTGAAATAGACCTTTAATAGACCTTTAATTAAGCTCCAGAGCCAGTGAACTTTTTCCAGAATCTAAAACTCCCTCCCTCCCTCTCTCTCTCTCTCTCTCTCTCTACTCACATCCACAACATACAGTATTTCACCACTAGTCTTTACAATCTCCTGCTCTTGATGCATTTATGTTTGCAGATTATCTTGACCTTTCTTGTTGTCTTTCGAACATAAATGAGATTACATGGATACTGTGCAGTGTATATAATACCATATGTATTGCAACTGAAAAATTCCCTCAGGACATGTTTCTTTCTACCCACAGAATTTACACATTCCTTCAGCTGAACAGTTAATACAAACTGCCCCAGTTACAAGAAATGTTACTCATGATTTTGTTAAATGAGTCCGCATTCATGTACCAATATGTACTAATATTCATTCCAACACTGCTATAAAACAACAAATCCCTTTTGAGTTAGAGCCACATTTAAGCTCATGGGGCTTTTACTGGTAACAAATATAAATATTTCAGTATCACCTATTGATATTACCCATTGTATCCATCAAATGTGTGAGGAACTATTACCCTATTTTCGCTTTTCATCCTCCCTTCATTTAAGTTTTAAAACATTTGTTTTATAACGTACCTAATGCATACAAATATTAGTATGTAGCAATCATATACAACTTTTTTACATAAATACAAATATTTATGTAATATGATCCATAAATTATAAACCAGCAATACCCAATATTGCATAAATTTAACCATTATTATTATTTGTTAAATTTGTATACCACCCTTCATCTAAAGGTTACAGGGCAGTTTGCAACATAAAAAGAGACTAATTACCTCTATTAGTCCTCTCATGTCTTTCTCTATGCTTCCATTATTATTATTAATAATAATAATACCCCAATATAATAATATATTATTTATGGCTCCCAACAGAACACTAAAAACAGAATAAAACTTATTTTTACCTTTCTAATTCATTTTAGCTCTAAAATTATTCCATTCTATCTTTTTGACATTAGCCATAGCTTCCAACAGAACTATTTTAAGATATTCCCTGATTTGAAGTTGTCTCATCAATATTTTTGCCAGCCTACAAAAGTCAGATACATTACAGCAATCTTTCAGACTTATCATTTGAGAATAGGGCAAGTTTATTTCTTCATATATCTAGAATAAAAGCTGTCATACACCAAAAAAAGAATTGAAACTTTTGGTTTCATGAAGACATTCATGTTAATGGGATTCCAATTCTTCAAAACTATAATATCAACAAATATATATTTCACATGTCATAATTGATGTCAAAATTAATGGTGCCATATTTACTATTAACGTAATCTGGAAAGTTGCCGGAGGCCCCTTCAAAATCATAAAGATGTCATTTAAATATCTCTTTCAACATATTTGAAAAACAAATTATTTTCATTCAGAACACATTAATTTGCCAATTTGGAAGAACATTTACAACACATAGTTGTGCCGGATATCTGGTCCTGAAAGCAGGAGAAGTTTGTTTGGTTTTAAAATCACTTCAGCTAAAGAACATATAAACCTTGTAGCTGGATGTAATAAATCCCTTCTCTCATTTAATGTATATTTTCTCACTTCCACCTTGTCCTTGAGGCGTCCTAGTACACAAGGATATCACATGCATGGTTACCAACCATTATTATTGTACCCTCTCCACTCAGACACTGTGGACAGATCCATCCCATACATTTACAGCACATTGTAAGCACATGGGAACTGTAGTTTGTTAAGGATACAGAGATCTGCAGTGTCCTGGCTCCCATTTAATGATCAGCTTGAACCCAGGAAACAAAACAAAGAAGCTTTAATGCTCAGATCAGTGCAGTAGTTATGTAAAATGTTATTCGAAGGCACAACAGGTAATATGCATAGCTAAACAAAGGCACAGCAGGCTGTATGGCTACTCAAGCAAAGACATTGATCCAACAATGACAGAGAATCATAGAGTTGGAAGGGATCCGGAGGGTCCTCTTGTCCAACCCCCTGCAATGCAGGAATCTCAACTAAATCATCCCTGACAGATGGCCACCAAACCTCTGCTTAAAAACCTCCAAGGAAGGAGAGTCCACCTCCTCATGGGAGTCTGTTCCACTGTTAAATAGATATTACTGTCACCTTTCTTGTAACTTGAAGCCATTGGTTTGGGTCCTATCCTATGGAGCTGGAGGAAACAAGCTTGCTCTGTCTTTCATGTGACAGCCCTTTAGATATTCAAAGATGGCTAGAATCTCTCTTCTCTGTTTCCTCTCATCCAGGCTAAATATAACCAACTCCCTCAACCATTCCTCATAAGGCTTGGTTTCCAGTCCGTTGATCATCTTGGTTGCCCTCCTTTGCACACGTTCCAGATTGTCAATACCCTTCTTAAATTGTGGTGCCCAGAACTGGACACAGGACCACAGGGGTGGTCTGACAATGCCCCTTGCAATTCTATTTCAAAGGAATGGGGTGGCCATGAGTCAGCAATGCAAGTGGTCCTGTTCCTTAGACCGGGCAAGCAATCTAGCACTCCATCTGGAAGAACAGTGGACCTGCTCCATCTGTTCATACCTCTGTTGGCATCCCTGAGACAGGGGAAGTGTTACTACAAGACAGGGCTTGGCATGGTGTCTGCAAACTCTAGATACAGAGGGGGTGATGTGATAGGCACAGTGGAAACAGTGGAGATGGATTCCAACAGCTGTTGAGAGGAAGGTGGGGCTCACAGTTCCCAACATGTTGACTGGTGGGGTGTGAGAGAAGGTTGTGAGAACCCCCCCCCCTTCTTGGACCCTTCCCAGAATCCTCATCATTGTGCCCCCACCCAATCAGGCAGCAACCTCCCGATGCCACTGGAGTCCTCTCCAGGGTCCTCAGCCAAGCCTCTGACACACTCAGGACCCATCAGATGCAGATCTGTGGGGGGAAACTACAGCCCCTAGAATCCTTTGGGAAAAGTCACACAATTTAATTGTGCACTGGTTGCTCTTTAAAGGTGTGGCTCTGCCCTGTGTCTAAATGATTCAGAAATTCACCGATATCCCTCACATAAGGTTCAATCTGAGGCATAATTGTTTCAAAAAGTAGCCCACACATTATGATATGGACTAGTGCTGGAAAGACAGTTCTATGAATTTTGAGTAAGTGATAAATCACCATTGTTCTTCCCTCAAATTCTAATAAGAATTTCTAAGTCTATCATTATCTCTTTCTAGCCATTCCTCACCAGCAAATCTTCACTAAGGATGGAATACAATATAGACATTGTTCAAGAAGAATGACTTCCCCTTATACAATGGAACTCTCTCTCCTCCCAACCCTTCTGCCCTCAAACACCCCAAAAGCTGCTCCAGAGGATTGGGGAATCCATATAGATGAGTTGGATGGGATGGGCTGAGTGCATGAGGGCAGGAGAAAGATGGGAAGTTCTATTAGACAATTTGAAGTTGTTTCGTCTGCAAAATGAGGCTTTGCAACCCTATGTAGTTTTTCATTGTCTTATGATGGATCAATTTTACACAAAGCAAAATGCACTCTAGTTTCCAGTTGTCTATACGCCTCTGCCATGTCTAACCACTGTGAAAACGCCTTTGTCTGCAGGCTTAGTGGCTACGTCATCACACTTCCTTAAATTGTCCCAAACTACCCTTTTTCTTTGCTAGAGGTTTTTAAGCAAATGCAGGATATAAACCTGTCAGGGTTGCTGCAGCAGTGGATTTCCTGCAGGGGGTTAGACGAGATTGCCTTTATGATCCCTTCCCACTCAACAATTCTGATTTTTCCATATACTCAGTGAAAGTCCCAATTACTCACATGGAGGCAAACATGCATTACTTTAATTGCCCCTTGGTGCATTTCTTTCCGGAGAGACTCATATTTAAATTAGCGAGTAGAATTAGTACTTTCCTCAACATCTGTTCTTATTTGCCAAACATCTTTGAACATGGGGAAGGGTGTAATAATATGAAGTGCAGCAATCATTTCTTATCCATTGCCTTCATTTTCCATGTTTCTTCAAACTATGACTTGCTATTACTTAGAGTTGCTTAAATGGCCTCTTTCCCCCTCTTTTTGCTTTATGTGCCGGTGTTTTAAAAGCATAATTAGCTCTTGGGTTGCGCAGATATACTGCAAACAGCTGTCAGTGGTTTGTGATGATGTGTTCCAGACCTTGTGTTGGCTGAGAGCACTTGTAATGATCACTTAACGTATTCAGTTGCACTGAAGAAGTAGACATTGTTTTTTAAAAGAATGGATTATTTTACAAGCCCAAGCTAGAAATAAGTTAGGAATGGACAAATCTGTCAATTTTGATTTTTCTCAATTTCTCATTTTAAAAAAATCTATAGTTCAGTTCTCCACATTTCCACATCAGTTTGAAAATTCTTCTTTTTTAAAAGAAATAATTAAAAAGCCTGTTGCCATCTCAAACAGAAGCTACTTTCTGCCATAGAAAGAAAGTGGACATCAGTGCTCAGTGGTGCCCCTTGCATCTAAAAGTAGGTACCATCGTTATAGACACAAGGCCAAGATATTTTTATTTACTGAAGTCTTTGGTAGCTAAACTTGCCCCATCTATGGCACTCATCTTTCAGTGGGGTGGAACAGGATTTGTCCTATTGTGTACTTGGATGAGCATTTTAGGAATTTTGTTTTATATATTGCTGTCAGGGAACTGCCAACGGCACAGGGGTGAGAGGGGAAAAGCCAGATAGATTACAGAGAGCCCCCAAAGATCGTGGGAAGCAGCACTTCCTCAGCGGAGGAAGGCAGCCACGCCTCTAGTGGGAAGGAGCTGCAGGGCTCGGAGGAGGCAAGGCAGTGCCAGGACACCTTGCCTGAGCAAAGCGGGGAGGAGAGAGGTCCTCCATTACCCACACCTTCCTTGCGCAGTAGGCTTCCGCGCCGAGAAAGGAGGCGCAGACTGGGCGTCAAAAAACTACTCTGCTGGGGAAGGTTTAAGGACCACCCACTCCCAGATTCTGCCAGTGAATGAGCAAGACACAGAATAGAGGCACTCCACATTCTAAAGGTTTTTATAACCAATAAGAAACCTTTTAAAATAGACTATTGAAGTTTATTGCCTGATTGCTCTCGAGCAACCAACCGATACGTCTAACAATTGCTTTAAGCTTTCTTGTTTTTAATTGATTTTATCTTTTTTGTGGGGTTTTTCCCTTGCTAAGTCACTTTGAGACATTTCTGAACAATTTTTGTAAAATAGAAATAACATTTTACATGTTACAAGAAATAACATGTTGCTGTTCTAGAAGGATTGCGGAGAGCAGAAAGGTAGGATACCCATAAACATTCTGTGCACTTTGTTCCTGATCACCAACCATGGCTGATATTTAGAAATAAATATCATCTAATCGTTTTAAAAGCATTCATGCATTTAAGATCACATATTGTTAGACCTTTGCTTACAACATGAAACATGAGATCCTCAGCTGATGGTGCCGAACACCTGTAATACTGCAGGAGGATGTGAGCAAGCAAGATTCTTCTTCCGCTTAAATGTCAAACTGACCACCATCCCTGGGTAAAGCGAGGAACATATTCAGACATATTGTACTATCCAGTAGAAGCTAACTGTAATATATTTTTGCTTATTGGTTTGACAATATGATCCATTGTGCCTTTTAAAAATGCAGCATTTTAAAACATGAATTATAAAACCAGGGTAAAGCAACAGAGCAGATAAAACCCAAACTACTTTGTCTTGCCCAGGGCAACCCAAAATGACTTAGCAAACTAACTGACAGACAACAAACCCTACATAGGTACATCAAAGCCAAAAGGAAAGAGAAATTCATTAAAAACATCCCACCCACTTCTAAAAGGTGACAGATAGTTGAAGGCCAAAGGCCTCGTTATAAAATTTTTGCCTGGCACCTAAAGATATACAGTGGTACCTCGGGTTACATACGCTTCAGGTTACATACGCTTCAGGTTACAGACTCTGCTAACCCAGAAATAGTGCTTCAGGTTAAGAACTTTGCTTCAGGATGAGAACAGAAATCGTGCTCTGGCGGTGCGGCGGCAGCAGGAGGCCCCATTAGCTAAAGTGGTGCTTCAGGTTAAGAACAGTTTCAGGTTAAGAACGGACCTCCGGAACGAATTAAGTACTTAACCTGAGGTACCACTGTATAAAGATTGTGCCAGGCGAACCTTCCTGGGGGGAGCATTCCACAACCGGGGAGCCATCACAGAAAGACCTGTTCTCATGTTACCATCCTCTGGACCTCTTGTTTGGTTTTGCCTATCCTGTGCTGCTTTACTTGTGTGCTGTTGTTTTTAAGAGTCAATTGTCATCGATTCCAACAGATGTTGATTTGGTTGTTCAGAAAGCCAAACAAAACAGTGAAGTTTTTGCACTGGCTTACTATATGTATCATTGCAATTTGCCCAACTGCATCCAAATTCAGTCAACTTTAAATAATTCATCCAAAGTCTTATTTGTTTTCAAGTCTTTCAAATGGGCTGGTGATTACTCTGTGTTAATGAATCAGGCTCAGAGTGCCCCAGTTTAATTTATTTTGTTCCTGACGTGAACAAAACCTGCCGTGATAGCCAAGACAATAAGCCAAGATAAACTCCCTCAATTTCTACAGTGTATCTCAGGAGTTGAAAACTTCAGACCTGGGGGGCCAAATGTAGCCGTTCAGGATTCTCTTTCTGGCCCTCAAAACTCTCCTTATGTCCCACCTTGTACCCTGGTTATTTTCTCGTGGCTGGAATTTGTCTGTAAATTACTCTTGGTTGCCAGGAAGCAGAATGGGGTGTTTAAGTGTATGTCAAAACTAGCATACAATACAAAGGTAAAATATATGTGTGTTGCTCTGCTTAGTTTTGATTTGACACTACCCACCACTGTCATGTGGCCCTCAGAATGTTTCTCAGAAGGAAACGGCCCTTGAGCCAAAAATGTTCTTTACCCTTGGTGTAACTGGTTCACTATCACTATGGCTGAGTATCTTATATCTCCCTGCATTAGAAAATGTCATCTCTTCAACTAAGCCAACCTATAAGAATATGGTTTCCTCTCAGTTGAATGCTATCACAGGCAAAAGAAAGACAAGCCAGTAGAAAATAGATTTTCGAAGATACAACACACCACTGGGTGATGATATTTCCTCCTATCTATGATTGAGAGTGAGCTACACTGGCATCTTCTGATGGGGAAATTTTGTCTTTTGAAACACCTGCCTCTAAATAACTACATCAGCTCACTTATCCTCAGTAACTGTAAGAAAGGGGAGGAAACATTCTCCAATCATCACTTGTTATCTCCATCTCGATCTCTCCTGTCTTTTTTTATCTGCTCTCTAGGGATGCAGTGACAGGATGTTCAGATGATGCTTACCTTTCATACCAGGTGTGAAACTTACCACTACCAGCAGCAGATGGTAAAGATGTTGCAAGGATATCCCATGAAACTCTGATGTGTTTTTTATCCTGTCTAGCATTTGGGGATTAGCCCTGCTATCTTGGCTCAATCAGAATGTTGGCTAATTGCATTGGCTAATTACGTTAGACAGAACTGCGCTTCTTAAAACTGAGAAATTGTATTTTTCTTAACCACTGTGCAGCCCACTGCACCGCTGGTACACAAAGGTAGTGTTGAGATTCTGTCCAGACCACTGGCTGCATTTCAAAGAAGGATGGAACTCTTCCATTAGGAAATCCCAGTTATGGGTACTGTTGCTGCTTCAAATGAACTGAATCACAGGAGAGGCTTCCAATGTAGCTAAATGGCCAGGAAGCAGAGGAATGTCAACAACTAACAAAGCTGCACCAGGAGACAAAACAAATACTAGAAAGGACTGGTCCATTTTCTTCCTGGCAAAAGAATAGCACTGGGGAGTTTGGGAGCCAGCTGCTATTGTTTTCAGGTTGCAGTCCACATGCTGGCATCCTGTCAGGGATATCTCAATGGTGCTAATAGGGCTACTCCACAGCTGTTGTGGGGCAGTTAAGCTTTTACCTTAAGTCATGGGTAGGCAAACTAAGGCCAGGGGCCGGATCCAGCCCAGTCGCCTTCTAAATCCAGCCCGTGGACAGTCCAGGAATCAGCGTGTTTTTACATGAGTAGAATGTGTCCTTTTATTTAAAACGCATCTGTGGGTTCTTTGTGGAGCATACAAATTTGTTCATTTCTTTCCCCAAAATATATTCCAGCCCCCCACAAGGTCCGAGGGACAGTGGACCGGCCCCCTGCTGAAAAAGTTTGCTGATCCCTGCCTAAAGTGAACTAGAGATAGCATGGGCTTTCAAATGGAATTTACTCCTAGGAAGGGGTTATAGAATTGCAGATCATCAACAGATCTTCAGAAAGAGAGAGCCAAGTAACTGTTGGCTTTTATAATGTCAAAAGGAAAACAAGCATTGCAACTTCACACTAGAATGGCAAGACATTTAAATCACATTTGGCCTAACAATCAAAACAGCAATTCTTTCAATATTTTTCCTGGAAATGGACCTCATAGAACGTAACAGACCTGAATAGGTCTGAGTAGGCTGCTTCTGAGTAAGGATTGTAACAATTTCAGTTCTCCGCATTCCCATGTCTGTTTTTTAAAGCCCTCCTGAAATTTATATTAGCATTTTAGTGTACATTTCTCCTAGCATACAAATGTGCGTACACTATTTTGCCCAGCCCAAACATTTCTGCAAGGCAATTTCCTCTAATATAATGCATGTTTGTATGTTATTTTCACTAATATAATGTACTGCGTACACTTTACCCCAGTGTGTGTGCAGTTTGGCACACATTACTTGGCCAGAGAACTGCATCGCAAAATTAGGAGAAGTGAAAATTTTGACCAAAGCTGTTTTTCAATTCCTGCATTGTTTCAAAACATGCCAATGAAGTAATAATAATAATAATAATAATAATAATAATAATAATAATAATAATTTATTATTTATACCCCGCCCATCTGGCTGGGCTTCCCCAGCCTCTCTGGGCGGCTTCCAAAAGAATATTAAAATACATCAAACATTAAAAGTAGGTACACTTTATATGTGAAGGGAATAAAACTGATCCCTCGTTCCTATGTCCGAGTATAGGTGTGTCTAAAAGATATTCCATTTCTGCAGTGAACGCAAGAGTCAAATAATTCACACAGCGTTTTTGTGCTCTTGTGTTCATGTCCCGCTTGCAGGCTTCCCATAGGCATCTAGCCAGCCACTGTGAGAACAGGATATTGTACTAAATCGTCTTACATTATTATTCAATCTCCTTATACTCCATTAGCTCCCCATCATCTAACAGTCCAACTACCTCCCTAGCTGTTTTCCTATTTCAGGTGTTTGTTTGTTTCTTTTAAAAAAAATTATTGCTCCTCAACAAAAAAAAAAAGCACCTTATTTTCTGTTTGCTTTTCAGGGGGAAAGTTTGTGTTCCTTTTTTGTTCTCCTATTTTTATTTTTTTGAAGGAAACCTTGCCTCTAATAGCTTTCTTGGCTCTACTCATTAATCATGGTGGCATCTTCTTGGACTTGGTGGTACCTTTCCTGATATGCACTATATATTCTAGCTGAACTTCTGTTATTGTGGTTCAGAATAATCCCCAAGCTTTGTAGAGATCTGTCTCTCTTTTTAGTTTTCCATTTCAACTTCCTTTATGCCAGCCCTCTCATTTTTGAGAAATGCCCTCTTTTGAAGTCAAACGTAACTGAACAAGATTTCTTTGGCATTTGTTCACCTACAGATAGACTGGATTTCGTGGCATTGTGGTCACTGTTTCCAGTCAGTTCAACAAGACTTAGGCCTTGCTTACAGGTTCTGGGTACCACTTAAGATTAAATCCAGGATTGCCTCCACTCTGGTCTGTTCCATCCCTATCTATTCTAGGGCACAGTCCTTTAGTGTTTCTAGAATTTTTACCTCTTTATCAGAACACACATTTTTCCAATATATGCGTGTCTAATCAAAGGCACCTATTACTACACTTTCATTTGGGTACTTCATGATTTCATTCTCTATCTCAAGATCACCCTTAGCATTACTAATATATATATATATATATATAAACTGGACCTGCTATAGCCACTCGTGATGATTCTGTAAAGATGTCTGCCCCATTTGAGATTTCTGGCTTGTTTGACTCTATGCCTTCTTTGATGTATATAGCAACACCACTCTCAGTATGTCATTCCTTGCCCTTCATACAGAGTTTATATCTATGGATAACTACACTCCAGTGGTTCTCTCCATTCCACCAGGTTTCCAGAATGCTGATTACATCTCTAAAGCCAGCCATTCCAACTCCCCATCTTGGCTCAGAGGATTCTAACCTTGGCATAGAAAGAGCTGTAAATATTTTCCAATTCCCAACAACTTGGTTGTGCTACATGATTGCAAAAACCACTTCCTTTCACTCTTAAGATGGTTATGAACTGTGGACAGAGGCTTTCCCATGATATCTTCCAATATGTTTTGTCTCTTCCCTCTCCCTTCCTTTTTGCTTAACGTGTAGCTCAAATAAGAATTCTGGTGAATCTGAAAGCTTTGTAGCATTTCAGATTTTCCTGTTAAACTTACTACACTACTGTTGTGTTTGTTTCTCTCTCTCTCTCTCTCTCTCTCTCTCTATATATATATATATTTCTAATGGGCCCACACTCCTACCTGAAATTTCTACTTACTTAGGAAAGATGTAGCTATAGATTGACAAAAAAAAAAAAACAAAATTAAAATTGACAAGAAACTAGCTAGTAAAGCCTCGTCCACAAGTAGGAAGCTGCACCTGATTAATTAAGGTCCAATTAAGGACCAATAATCATGAATCCCCTGCCCTGCTGTGCAGTCAATTGAAAAGGAGACAGAAACCTAAAAGAAAGAATCTTCTAACTAAAGGCCAAATATTCTGCTGGAGAAAACCTCCTGCTTATCCCATGAGGTTCATGTCACACAATTTAGGATGAGGCCTTTACCTACCCCTTGCCATTTCTCCCCATTAAATATTAGACAGGTTCTGTCTATCATCTTTTTCATGACTGCTGAATACCTTCTTCTTTCAGTGAGCCTACAAAGTAGAAATCTTTCCTTCCTGCATCTACATTGAATTGAATTTTTAGATCTTTAACCTATCTATCAACTGTATGTTTGCCGCCCTGGAATCCTTTGAAAGGAAGGATAAGATATAAATTTAATTAAACAATGACAGTGATAATGTTGCCAGTCCACACTGGACAGGCTGGTTCTGCAACTGAATTTGAAAGGGTGTGTGTGTGTGCCACAAATGAGGTCTGGTGCCAGGGTGGGGGAGAGATTTCACAGAAAATGAACACAAGAGGTTGGCAAAAACACCATATGGATCCTCTGTAAAAAGAGAATTAATTAAAGATAAGAATTCCAGATGAAAGGGTTAGCGTGGAAGCAACCAAAGTCATATGGAATTCAATTCAAAGCATGGCATGTTTGCCGAACCATTATTTACTTCTCAAGTGCTTTTCTCTATTATTCTTGTTATTTATTCCTCCAGTACAAGTGCTTTACCATTCTTATCTCACTTGCACTGCAACAACCTTCTGAGATAATATTAGGCTGAGAGATAGTGATGTTTCTCAAGGCTAGCCAATGACCATCTTGCAGTTCCGCCAGTTGTCCCTGAAGCAGTAAGAGACTGTGATATAATCAAGTTATAGAAATCAAGTCTCAGAAATTAAACTGGCTGCTTGCCGGCTCCTTAGCAATGGCGGCAGTGTCACATTTGCTAAGCAGAAATAATAAGTAAAGCTGTGGAAAAGCAAGTTCTGGGGAGCAGATTGGTATGGAAAGGCTGTAGCTCAGTGGTAGAGCAGTGGTATCGGGTTCAAATCCCGGCATCTACTGGCAGAGCGGAAATTTAACTCCCTTGAGAACTGTTGCTAGTCAAGTCATTGTGGACAGCACTGTGCTAAATGAATCAGTGTTCTGACCCAGTATTATTTTCATTTATTTAATTAATTTGTATATCTCCCTTCAACCAAAGATCACAGGGTGGTTCATAGCATAAAAATACAAAAATGAGAACACAAAATACGCAATAAAACAAAAAGAAAACCTTACGGCCCCTGTACAGAATTTTCGCTACAGCAACGTGACATCGGCAGCTCAACTGGTTCAACTGGATTCATTTTATTTATTTTTAACCTTATTCCATTCATGAATCATTCTGCATAAAATATCTCAAAGAGATTTCACAAAACAAATGTCAGCAATGTAGACAATTACAGCATCTATAAAAACAATTACAACAATAAAATAACAATAAAAAGTCAAAATGCTTTCATATGTAAATAATAATAATAATAATAATAATAATAATAATAATAATAATAATTTATAAATCTAATCCAATGCAGATACAGATTAGGATAAAGCTCTCCACTTAAAAAGCATGTTGAAAAAAAGAAGGTTTTCAAAAGACACTGAAAAGACAATAGAAATGGTGTCTGGTACATGGTGGGAGGAAGTCTCAAAGTGTGGTTGCTGACACATTAAAGACTGAATTTATATTGTACAGAGTGGATCTCATGATGAGATGTTTGACATGCCTATTGCCATTTCCTTCACAGTAATGTATACCTCCTGGATTGTGTACCTATTGTGAAGACTCAAGATCTATCAGCGATCAAGATTCAGAGTAAGAGGTAGTGGAGTCTACAGCTATGAAGTCAGATCAGGAGACCACTGAGCCTCTGGCTGATAAGACAGGAGCCCATGGAACAAACAGCACCCGCCCCCCATCATCAGGATTTGTAAGGTCAGAACCAGAGACAGACATTCACAGGGACCTTCCTCTGAGCCTGGGGGCCCAAATACCTGATTTAAGGAGTCCAGAGCACAAAAGTTCTGCAACAGAGTGCCTGTCTTTATGTCAGAGAATTCTCTCTTTCAGTAGAAGAGGCATAGCCTGGAAGAGGTAATTTGGGGACAGATGTTTGAAAAGGTTCTGTCTGCTCTAAACCTATGTTAAAGTAAGTTGCTCACTCAGAGCTGTCCATGGTCCTGCAATTTCTCTGCAGGATCTGGCATCAGGTACGAACATCATCATCAATTATTTCTACCCCACCCATCTGACTGGGTTTCCCCAGTCACTCTGGGCAGCTCCCAACAGAATATTAAAAACACGATAAAACATCAAATATTAAAAAGTTCCCTAAACAGGGCTGTCTTCAGTTTTCTAAAAGTCAGGTAGTTGTTTATTTCCTTGACATCTGATGGGAGGGCGTTCCACAGGGCTGGTGCCACTACTGAGAAGACCCTCTTCCTGGTTCCCTGTAACATCACTTCTCGCAGTGAGGGAACCGCCAGAAGGCCCTCGGAGTTGGACTTCAGTGTCTGGGCTGAACGATGGGGGTGGAGAGGGCTGTGGTCTGAAGGGACATGATACAGTGGCCTTGTGAAAATTAAACAGGTCTGGACAATGCCTGGATGGGAGAACTGGCTGGCAATCCCATGCATGCCACCTTGAGAATCTTAATAGAAGAAAGGTGGAGTCTTAATAAATATACATATTTCATGCATGCATCCATCTTTTAAAAGCACCCTGGAATCCTTTGCAAATGAAATGCTTATCAGATTAGAAGAGATGCTATTCAGTAAGAAGCACTCCTTGGCGGTCCTTCATTTCTAAACATATTCCCCTTGGATATATGTGTGTTCTTGGAATATGCATATAAGGTTTGCAAAATAATCTGATCTCTCAAGGGAACAGATTAGTTGAGCAGAACCAGTGCTTGCTCAAATATATCACTGAGCCTCAGCAAGACAGCCATGACAACTGGGGTTCACAAGCAACCATTTCACATTTCCATAAATGTGGGGTGTGGAGGCACATGGGGGGACAGGTCGGGTGGAGAGAGGAAGTCCCATTTCATGAGTGGAAGTTGTTCTGCTCATGCAATGACTTTGCTGGATTCAATCCATTGTGTTCAACACTTCACAAATGTGGAGAGCCTCTCACATAGCAATGGACATGAAAAGATCTGAGAACCAGGACCAGAAGGAGGAGATTGTGAGAATGGTCTGAATGCAAGCTTGAGCAGTTTTTCTCCCTTAGAGTTCAGCCCATTTTTTTCCTTATAGTCTCTTGGGCAGTTGCTCTAGAAGCATTTTTACAGTCCAGTTGTTTATTTCTTCATTCATTTGGTTGCAGAGAGGAGGAGGAGTAAGAGAAATACCAGCAGTTGCCTCAAGGAGGCTGACATGCTATTTGGCTGAGAAGTGAAAAGAAGTAGAGAGGGAAGGGATGTTTTCTATCTCTCTCCTGATGTTTCCCAGGAAGTCACCAAAATGCATAGACATCCTCACACATTTCCTGCTTTCAGATGTGAAGGGAAGAAAGAGCGAGGAGGGGAGGGGGAAGACCATTGTTTTCACTAAGAAAACCAACTAGCATGTTTAGGAAGAAGAACCATAATTCAGGGGCAGAACATGTGTCTTGGATGCAGACGGTCCCAAGGTTCACTTTTTGACATCTCTAAGTAGCGCTGGCAGAGGCCTAGTGTGAAATCTTGGAGAGCTTTTACCAGTCAGTGTATACAATCCTGCAGACCAAGCATGAGAAATGTTTGGACCCCCATATGTTGCTAATCTACAACTCTCATCAGTTCCAGCAAGCATGGCCAATGACCATGGGTTGGTGGGAGTTGTAGTTCTGCAACATCTGAGGACCAACAGTTCCCCACAATTTCTGTCAACCCATGGCCTGACTTGGTGTAAGGCAACTTCCTATGCTCTGTGTTCTGTCCTTATCTACTTCAACAGCTTTGTGTGGGAAGAACACCTCAGCCATCTTCTTCTGCTCTGTAGAAATTAATTCAGGCTAGTCAATATCTCTTCACCAAGCCTATGACAAATGGCAGGAAAGAGGAAGAAGCACATACACACCTTTCTGAAAGACAGCAGAACATCCCCCATCAGCTCTGCAATTTCTAATTTCTACCTTCATACTCCACCTTTGGATGATTGAAATTGCTCCATTCCATTGCTTCAGTCTTCTCTGCATTCCACCCTTCCTTTGTCCCTGTTGAATTGGGGCTGTGTTCAGACAGCACTTTTTTCCACCTTCACATTTCCTTGCCTGTTCATTATCACATTTTACTTTTCACACAACATACAGTAAAAGCCACTTCTGGGAATCTAGTGCAATCTAGCAGAAGTTTAGCGGCCGTTCCCTTGTTATTTTTCCCCAGCAAATAAAAAAGCTTGCAATCCCATTAAGAGAGAGCCAGTGTGGTGTAGTTAAGAGCGGTACTCACGTAATCTGGTGAACTGGTTTCGCGTCTCCGCTCCTCCACATGCAGCTGCTGGGTGACCTTGGGCTAGTCACACTTCTGTGAAGTCTCTCAGCCCCACTCACCTCACAGAGAGTTTGTTGTGGGGGAGGAAGGGAAAGGAGAATGTTAGCCGCTTTGAGACTCCTTAAAGGGAGTGAAAGGCGCGATATCAAATCCAAACTCCTCTTCTTCTTCTTCTTCTTCTTCTTCTTCTTCTTCTTCTTCTTCTTCTTCCTTGGAAAATTGCTGAAATCTTGCATTTATGAAATTTGGGGTGGTAGGCCAGCATATAGTCCCCAATTCTGCACCTTGGAAAGATACCACCTTGCAAAAAATATTGATACAGCTGAATGTTCCATCAGATCTGATTTGCTTTTGAGCACACAATACACTGCAGTGCACATGGGCATTGATAAAAAAATGCTGTAAAAAATAATAATCTTGATGCAATTGCATGCCTGATGTTCTCAATGAGATTGCTTTTGTTGAGTGGTTTGTCAATGTGCACAAAGGTGGGAAACACAAATAATGACTTGAAAGCTGTAGTGTAAACCTTTGGGGTTTTATATATATTGAAGCAGAGCCATTGAAATTAATGAACCTGACCAACTTAGGTTCATTAATTTCATCAGGTCTGCTCTGAGTAGAATTTAGTTGTGTCATCATTTGTGAGTTAAATTGAGGTAGAGGTTTTTAACCACACTATATATGCTAATAAACTTACCAATGCCAGATATCTGTGCTGTCTCTTATTTCTTGTGAATGGTTCCCTGCACCACTGCAGATATAAATACAACCATGTCTTCAATGATGAGTATGTCATCACCAGTCTGTTACTGTAAAAGGCATGCCTATTTAACGTAACTTAGGCTCCTATTATCACTGACTGTATTTTTTTGCATTTCATTGCCACTGATCTCCCACCTTCCAATTTTCTATTTTATATACCTGCCAGCCAATGCCAGCACTACTTAAAGAAGACTCATTGAATTTTTTTACATTGAATAATGGATAGCATCACTTTCACAGCAGAGTGATGACCAAGTAATTTATAAGTCCAAAGTCTAGGGAGACATTCAGAAGAGGAGCATCTCTGGCTCTTAAGTTTAACCAGTGGTTGTGGGGTGTGTGTGTGTGTGTGTGTGTGTGTGTGTCACAAAGCCACACATTTCTGCTGGCTTCCCACTGTGCTCAAACAGCATTGCCTTTAATAACATTCCTTTTGTTCTGGCAGGTAATCGTGGGCCCAGATAACATCACAAATGTGCTCCTTCCAGATAATAGGATCTTATCAAGCTGCTCAGTAGCACAGAGATTTTCCTCCCTCCTCCTCCTTCAGCTTTTTTTGGGGGGTGGGGGGTGGGTGTTAGGATAGGGCTTTAATTAAAATGGCAATATCAAACAGCTAAGGTTATATTCTGTTGGCCTTGCATCTCTGAAACATCACTCTGTAAAGTATGAGGGGAGAAATAGCTTTCAGTTGGTACGGGGCGGGGGAGGAAATTGAGGAGGATTAAGTTATGTGCATATTAACCATCCAGGTATTGAAATAGAGTCTTATGAAAAACTGAAAGCAAGTTTGCTTTCAGTGAGTTCAAGGAATACAGAGCACTACAGAATCTACCTGTAACAAAGCGATTCTCAATAAGAGTCTGAAATACAAGAGAAGGCAGATTCAAAGCATGGTTTATGGCAAATGGTAACAGCGGGGCACATTCATACTATGTTGCGGGGAGAATCATTTGAGATGATCTACCACTGTGTGATAAACAATACCTCACAATAATGTCAACATGAATATTTAGCATATGATAGCAGAATGTGTCCTGAAGAACTCACCTGCCCAGCGTGACCTTGGACAAGGGGAAGTTTCCAACCACTCAAGAAAAGCTAGAACCAGAGTAATAGAGGACCCTTTCATACCCCCTATCACCCCCCCCCGGACACCCCATCTTCCATCCTCCTCTTTGTGTCAATAGCAGAACCATCCTCCTCTGACCCCCTGGAAACTCTCTCACCTTAAAAAAAGACTTTGCTGCTATCTCTGCCACCTCAGCAGCTTTTCAGTGTTGAAAAGGTTCTTCCTCAGTGCCAGGCATGCTGGATGAAGAGGGTAGGACAGGGTGGTCCAGTGCATGGCCAAAGCAGGGTAAGCGAGGCACTGGGCTTTGGGAAGGAGGTGTGAGGACTCTGGCACTGTCCTAAACTCCTCCTACCTTTTCCCCAGAGCCTAGTTAGCACTTTCCTTCCTTTGGAAATGAAGGGGGAAGGGCTCTGGGACCCTGCCAGAGCCTTTTGCCTTCTCCCCAAAGCCCAGCGCCTCACTTAGCCAGCTTTGGGAATGCAGTGTGAAGGCTGAAGAAGACATCAAATTAGGCCTCCCCCCCTCCCCAATGTGTGACAAGGCAATGTATTTCCTGCCAATTCCATGCTGAAGTGTGAAAAGTTAGCGCTGCACTGGGCTATTTGCTTTGGTGTCTAGTAATGCTACTTATGGGACGCAGGTGGCGCTGTGGGTTAAACCAGAGAGCCTCAGCATTGCTGATCAGAAGGTCGGCGGTTCAAATCCCCACGATGGGGTGAGCTCCCGTTGCTCGGTCCCAGCTCCTGCCCACCTAGCGGTTCGAAAGCACGTCAAAGTGCAAGTAGATAAATAGGTACTGCTCTGGCAGGAAGGAAAACAGTGTTTCTGTGTGCTGATCTGGTTCGCCAGAAGCGGCTTAGTCATGCTGGCCACATGACCCAGCAGCTGTATGCCGGCTCCCTCAGCCAATAAAGCGAGATGAGCACCACAACCCCAGAGTCGGTCACGACTGGACCTAATGGTCAGGGGTCCCTTTACCTTTACCCTTTAATGCTACTCACATGATGCCAGGAATTTTGTCATGACACCCAACATGCATTTATCAATACAGGCAACCACTGTTTTGCACAGAAGCCCATCACACCACATTATGCCCCCACCCTGCCCTGCCCTGCCCCCACCCCCTTTTCTGTCCACTTCTGGGTTGCGGCAATACGTACATGCCCAGTTGTACACATATTGGGCAAGCATCATTGGTCACTGCCTGAACATGATTTTAAAACGCCTCTATAGCAGTGTTTCCCAACCGGTGTTCCGCGGCACACTAGTGCCGCGGGACGTCGGCTGGTGTGCCGTGGGAGGGAGGCGGGCGAGTCGGGCGGCGAGAGGCGGGGCGGCGGCGGCGAGCACACGCGGGGCGGGGAGCGAGCTCCCTCCCACATCCCATCGCCCCGTGCTCCGCGCTGGTGTCCGCAAGCCTTGCGCACCCGGGGGATCTCCCCCCGGGAGCGCAAGGCTTGCGGGCAGCAGCCTGCAGCGCGGAGCACGGGGCGCCCTCCGGAGGACGCCCCGTGCTCCGCGCTGGTGTCGGCCAGCCCTGCGCACCCGGGGGATCTCTCCCCGGGAGCGCAAGGCTTGCGGGCGTCAGCTGGCAGCGTGGAGCACGGGGCGCCCTTCGGAGGACGCCCCGTGCTCCGCGCTGGTGTCGGCCAGCCCTGCGCACCCGGGGGATCTCTCCCCGGGAGCGCAAGGCTTGCGGGCGTCAGCTGGCAGCGCGGAGCACGGGGCGCCCTTCGGAGGACGCCCCGTGCTCCACGCAGGTGTCCGCAAGCCTTGCGCACCCGGGGGATCTCCCCCCGGGAGCGCAAGGCTTGCGGGCGTCAGCTGGCAGCGCGGAGCACGGGGCGCCCTTCGGAGGCCACCCCGTGCTCCGCGCTGGTGTTGGCAAGTCTTGCGCACCGGGGGATCTCCCCCCGGGAGCGCAAGGCTTGCGGGCAGCAGCTGGCAGCGCGGAGCACGGGGCGCCCTTCGGAGGACGCCCCGTGCTCCGCGCTCGTGTTGGCAAGCCTTGCGCACCCGGGGGGCGCATGGGGCGCCCTGAAACAGAGGGTTCCCCATGCTGCGGACTGTAGCCTGCCGCCGGACGCGCAGGGCGCCCTGAAGCAGAGCGCCCCTCGCGCCAGGCAGACATGGGCCAGCCCCACAAGCTCGGGGGACAGCGGGGAGGCGCAGCACCGCCATCCCACTGTTCCCCGACCTGGTTTTTTGGGGGGGAAATAAAGGGGAAAAAAATTTCCTTTATTTCCCCCCTCAAAAAAGTAGGTGCGTCCTATGGGACGGAGTGTCCTATGGGACGAAAAATACGGTACTTACTATTTCATAATAAAGTAATTATAAAATACTTTCTTTGTGTTTATTTGATTCCTATTAAAGAGAGTTACTTTATATATAGTCAATATAGGCACAGAGTTAATTTTTTAAACATTTTCTAATGGTGGTGTGCCTCGAGATTTTTTTCATGAAACAAGTGTGCCTTTGCCCAAAAAAGGTTGGGAAACACTGCTCTATAGCCATGGTGGCAGAGTATTTTCCTGGCCAGCACACCTGGCTCTGCAAAGCCTTGGCAACTTTCTCAAAGCCCAGGCAGGGCAACCAGGAGGGAAAAGGTGGAGGCAAATAGCTGACCACTGTGGATGAATGCTGAGTTCAGCTCCTTGGAGGTGCTGGCACACAGGAGGTTAGGCCACTGAGGGGTCCTTTCTGAGCTCTTGGGCCTTTGACCAGTGCCTAACCTGGCTGACAGCTGGTGCTGGCCCTGAACCAATGTCTCCAAAGGTATGTTTCTTGCTTTTCAGCTACAAATCACATGAAACACCACCACAATGGATTTAACTCCAAACATGATGGCCTTTATGGGCACAGCCAGTACAGCTTATACTTACCAATGCCAGAATGTTTGCGTTATCATCAGCACTTTAATTACTTTGCATACATTTAAGCAGCAACACAGTTTTCACAATGCCAAATTATTGCACTTCATTTCCCTACAACCTCACCACTAACATTTCTCTCCCCCTCCACCCATGTGTTCACACCTGGCAGCTCAGGATAACATCCCATGCATTTGATGAAGCACATTCTTGTGCCACAATCCATCAGTTAGTTTTCAAGGTGCCACAGGACTCTTCAGGGTCTGATATGTATCACGCTCAGGGTTTGACTATGAATGGCACTTTCTTGGAAACTGTGTGCCTTAGATAGTTGATCTCATTTGCGAAAATCAAGCTAATTGACTCAGACCTCTCAGTGAAGCAACACGTTGGAACGTTTACAAAATCATTCACAAAATCACCAGGAATTTTCTGCTTTGGAATTTAATACCAGCCTGAAGTAGAAGCTGGCTATGTTCGCTGGTGTGGGTTACAGCACAAGCTAGGTAACACTAGAGAGACTACGATAGCTTTTTAATAACCCTAAACTCCCAAATCAGGGGCAAATGCTACCACAATAAGACAGGGATAAGCAATGGTGACTGCTGCCCGTTGGGATGCACAGGGTGAAAGTCAGGGAACCCAAGAGTAGGTTAAGCCAGAGCCAATGACAAGCAGTCAACTAATGCTCATTCAGTCCAATCCTCCTCCCTGCTGAGTTCCACAAGAGACAACACTGAGACTAAGGGCTTCTCCACACCTCTGTTTGTCCCAAGGCTTTCCCACAGGAAAACCCATTCTTTAGTGCTGAATTGGAACAAACAGCAATCAGGTTTCCGTGGATTACCATCTGTTCTTATTTAGCACTGTGATGTCGAACTCATTTATGGATCATATTTTATACCTAGTATGATCATTGTGCTCAACCATGGCTTGTGGAGACCACATTGCACCTTGGACACTGCTCCCCTGAGTAAGCAGTTTATCTCATTGGACTGCAACACAAACCCCTGACTGCACCTCATGGGGTGCAATAGTCAGATGATATGGAAGTTGTAGTCCAACGATATATGGAGGGTACCAGGTTGAAAAATGATGACTTAAATAATCACTAACGATCCTTCTTTAACTATTTTATTTTTTCTGGCAGCAGTTTCCCACCCCCTTCATAATTTACATTGAGGTCGGGGGCTGGCCAGTTTTGGAAGGAAAAGGGGATTGGGGTTGTTGTTGATTGTGACAATCATTATATTTCCACTTATTAGTCACTTATTTTTAAAATAAAAAAAGTAACTCAAGGCAACTTAGGGTGGGGGTGAAATAGCACATATAATTAAAACCAACACAAAGGTTTAACAGTGTTAAGTTTTAGGGACGTCTGTTGATTTAAATTAAAAGTTGATGGATCCATCTGTGAAAGAGACTCATGTCTGGAGAAGTTCCTCTATCTGAGATGCATTTAGCAGCAACTTCTCCAAAGGAGACCCCATTTTCACCTATTTTCTGATGACCTTTCACCAACAAATAAACACCCTAATGTCCCAACAAATGAAACTGACCTATGGAAAATGTAACTTGAAAAAAGAGACATTGGACATACCTTTGTAAACCAAGAAAACTTTAATAAAATATGTTTTTTTTAAAAAAATAAAATAAACACCTTTAACCTGGTTCATTCATTTTGCTATGGTGCTTGACTAAATGTTACATTTTACTAGCATCAGTGCCATTTTACACACACACACACACACACACACACACACACACACACACAAAATGTTATCTTGAATCTGTCTTCCTTCTCAATATCTTAGAAAACCTGTCTGTTCAACCAAGAGAATACAATCAAATAGAATGGTGCAGTTGTTTTAATAAGTCCCTTCCATACCAGATTTGTAGGGCAAGGTGCTCTTGTTTGTGAAAGCCAATGAAGCATATCTATCATTTCATCTCACTTATTCATGTTTCATACAAGAAAGTGGAGCTAAATTCCCCTCCCTTCACTCCGTTTGCTTGTAAGAAACAAGGGGGAAGGGGGTGTAATAAAGCAAACACTTGGACAAGATATGTAATTGCCCCCCTTGCCTTCTCTGTCTACAACAAAAGGAAGGGAGGAGGGTGCTAAATTCATTTTCCCTTTGGTCAGCAACGTAGCATGAGCCAGCTCTGCCAGGATTGATCTTCGCTCAAGCTAAATTGCCCAAATCAAGTAAAGTGGACCCATGACAAATTAGGCTGCCAAGCCATGGATGGGTCTGCTAGCAGTATCACTGTGTGCTCTGTCTTATGCTTCCAATGTTGTGAGCAAGGTGCAGAGGCAAAAAGGAAGTCTGGAATAAATGGGACAAGTCAAAACACCCTGTTGCAGGCTAGATAAACCCTCTCTTGTCATTTCTGAGACTTCCCTTCATGTTTCTCTAACAGGCTGCTCTGTTCTAAACCATTTCCCAGTAATCTGGAAGAGAATGGAGTATTTAATGAGAAAAGAGGCTGACACAGGATTTCTTGTCAAAAATGGAAAGAGAAAAAAACGTCGTGGTTGAGAATATTTGAGCGGCATCACCTTTGTCACCATTACAAAGCAATTCCAGTTCTTTGAACCCAAAAGAGTATCACAATTATGGCTGAGGCAAAGGGAGCAGAGTTTCACAGACATTTTCACTAGAACTTGTAAATCACCTGTGGTGATCCTTGCTTTAAAGGGGGGGGGGTGCGTAAGTGGAAACAGAGCATTGCCCTCTGAACATCATACAACCTTCCTTTTATTTCCAGTTCTCATGCTGAGTGGGAGGGAGAATGGAATGGAATATACCAGTGGAAAGAATGACTGGCTGGCTTTAAAAACTGAATATGGATGCTCTGGGACGCGGGTGGTGCTGTGGGTAAAACCTCAGCGCCTAGGGCTTGCCAATAGCATGGTTGGCGGTTCGAATCCCCGTGGCGGGGTGAGCTCCCGTCTTTTGGTCCCAGCTCCTGCCCACCTAGCAGTTCGAAAGCACCCCTAAGTGCAAGTAGATAAATAGGTACCGCTTTATGGCGGGAAGGTAAACGGCGTTTCCGTGTGCTGCGCTGGTGCTGGCTCGCCAGAGCAGCTTCATCACGCTGGCCACGTGACCCGGAAGTATCTCCGGACAGCGCTGGCCCCCGGCCTCTTAAGTGAGATGGGCGCACAACCCTAGAGTCGGACACGACTGGCCTGTACGGGCAGGGGTACCTTTACCTTTACCTTTTTGTGGATGCTCTAGTCCCCACTGCAATATTTTGCTGCATTTCCGGCTCATTAGCATGTAATAAACAATTGGCAAACTAACTTCTGAAAAATAAAGTATTTTCTTCTCTACTTTTTATCTACGCTGAGAAAGTGCATGCATAGGGGGATAAATTAGTAGTTCATTTACCAATAATCATCATGTCTGATCCCAACTAGAGCAGAACACTATCTAGGAAGGAACAGGGAGGAATTAGTTTACTTTGGGGTTTTTTTGCAGCAGATTGACCTGTTCCGGAAGTCCCAAGCCTGCTTGTGGAATCAAAATACAACTCCTGGTTGTATTGCACTTCTCCAGATGCAGTTAAAGTGCATACAGAAATAGACATTTTACGTAACAGCTGCATGAAAAATGCATATTTTATGGAAGAATGCATTGAAAAGTGTGTATTGTGTATTGTGTTTTATTATGATTTAAATACAGGTGTGTGTGTCTCCTTCAAAAACTCAAAATGATTTAGCACCAATGAAGGATGGAATTAGGCTGTTCATTGCCCTACCACCATCTATACAGTATGTCAAAAGGATTTTCTATATGCTATTTGCAGTACTCTGAAATAGTTTTGTTACTTTTATTTCTATTTGACAAAATCTATATACTTCTTGTGGGATGCGGGTGGCGCTGTGGGTAAAAGCCTCAGCGCCTAGGACTTGCCAATCAAAAGGTTGGCGGTTCGAATACCCGCAGCGGGGTGCGCTCCCGTCGCTCGGTCCCAGGGCCTGCCAACCTAGCAGTTTGAAAGCACCCCCGGGTGCAAGTAGATAAATAGGGACCGCTACTGGCGGGAAGGTAAACGGTGTTTCCGTGTGCTGCTCTGGTGCCGGTTCGCCAGAGCAGCTTCGTCACGCTGGCCACGTGACCCGGAAGTGTCTGCGGACAGCGCTGGCTCCCGGCCTCTAGAGTGAGATGAGCGCACAACCCTAGAGGCTGTCAAGACTGGCCCGTATGGGCAGGGGTACCTTTACCTTTACCTTTATATACTTCTTGATTGCCTTTTATTAACAATTTCAATCTTTGTTTTCTATGTTTTTGTAAACCGCTTAGAGGTTTTATTTATAAATAAGTAATTGTTTTTTTAAAAAAATAAAATAATATAAAATAAAATAATATTAATGTCAGGGGCTCAGGAGCAGAGGCACAGGGAAGAGAGGAAATGGAGAGCGAAGGGGAAGAATCCGAGGGGAGCATAGGAGAAGAGGACAGTGGCCCGAGGGATTCCATGAGCCTCTCCAGCGAATCGGAAGATTCACAGAAGGGGGCGCCAGTGGCCAGGGGCAGGGGGTTCCCAGGGGGAACGCCCCAGGAGCAAGGGGGCAGCAGGGACTCCCAGAGCAGTAGTTGGAAATCAGGACCAGCTTCCCCACCAGAGCAGAGTGGGGGGGAAGAGTCCCAAGTATCGGGGCCAGCACATTCCCCACCAGGGAGAGAAGACGAGGCAGGGCTGACCACGCCTCCATCGGAGAGTCGGACAACGGAGGGGAGGTCAGATCCGGCCAGTATCCCGGAAGAGGGAAGCAGTGACAGAAGTAGTGTAACGGTTAGGAGAAAGGTCACGGGGTTGGCGCGAGAGGCAAGTTCAAATGTACAGGAGCGCGGGACAGCAGAGAATGAGGATTGGGAACCGGGTCCTAAAGCCCGCCGGAGGCAGGGGGAGGAGCTAAGCGACTCAGCGTCGGAAGAGTCCAGAAAGGGCAATGCCCCAGCAGGCAGGAGGACCCAGAGGAGGAGAGAGCAGCGGAAAAGGTGGAGCAGGGCTAGGATCTTAAACTGGTGTCAGAGGGGAGGAGACTCAGACGGGACTTCGCCGATCTAGGGTTTAAGACGTAGGGCTGCGCGCTGCGGCTTTGAAATGGAAACTGAACTTCAATAAAGACTTTTGTACGTTACGACAGCCTAGCGTTGATCCTCTGTGAGCTGGGACCTAGAGGCAGCTCTGACAATTAAGATATAACTAAAAGGAACCGTTGAACTTAGAACAGATTAAAGCACGCAACAGCTTAAAAAAGTAAAATACCTAGGGGTAAATATAACAGCAAAAAATCTGAGTTTATTTAAGGACAACTATGAGAAATGTTGGTCAGAAATTAAGAGAGATCTAGAAAGTTGGGCAAGATTGAAACTTTCCTTGTTAGGCCGAATTGCTGCTATCAAGATGAATGTATTGCCAAAAATGTTGTTTTTGTTTCAAACTTTGCAAGTTGTGGACAGAACAGAGTGCTTTCGGAAGTGGCAGAGAGATATTTCTAAATTTGTCTGGCAGGGCAAAAAGCCCAGAATTAAGTTTAAGATATTAACTGATGCGAAAGAAAGAGGGGGCTTTGCCCTGCCAGACTTAAAGTTGTATTATGAGGCCGCAGCTTTCTGCTGGCTAAAAGATTGGCTACTTCTCGAGGACACTGACGTACTAGATTTGGAAGGTTTTAATAATGCTTTTGGGTGGCATGCATATTTATGGTATGACAAGGTTAAGATCAATAAGATTTTCAAGAACCATATTGTCAGAAAAGCAGTGTTTAATGTCTGGATAAAATACAAAGACTTATTGGAAAATAAAACTCCAAGGTGGCTTTCACCATTGGAAGCTAAGGCCCGGAAAAGACTCAATATGGAGGCCAAATGGCCGAAGTATTGGGAAATATTAGAAAAAGATGGAGATAATTGGAAATTGCAGAGTCAGGAGAAAATGAAAGACAAAGTGCGAGACTGGTTACACTACGCTCAGATTAAAGAAGTTTTTAAAAATGACAAAAAGTTAGGGTTTCAGGTGGAGAAATCGAAGCTGGAAACAGAACTGTTAGAACCTAAGACTAAGGTACTTTCAAAAATGTATAACTTGCTGTTGAAGTGGAATACACAAGATGAAACGGTTAAATCGGCTATGATAAAGTGGGCACAGGACATTGGATACAACATTATGTTTGAGGACTGGGAGAGGTTGTGGACTACTGGGCTGAAGTTTACTGCATGTAATGCATTGAAAGAAAATGTTATGAAAATGATATATAGATGGTATATGACCCCAGTCAAACTTGCAAAAATATACCACTTGTCTGATAACAAATGTTGGAAATGTAAAGAAAATGAAGGAACATTCTTTCACCTCTGGTGGACTTGCCCTAGAGTGAAGGCTTTCTGGGAAATGATATATAATGAGTTGAAAAAGGTACTTAAGTATACCTTCCCTAAGAAACCAGAGGCCTTCCTTTTGGGTATTGTCAGCCAGAATGTGCTAAAGAAGGACCGAACATTTTTTATGTATGCAACAACAGCAGCAAGGATACTTGTCGCCAGGCATTGGAAAACCCAAGACCTACCCACACTGGAAGAATGGCAGATGCAACTGATAGACTACATGGAACTGGCTGAGATGACTGGCAGAATCCGAGACCTGGGAGAGGAGACGGTGGAAGAAGATTGGAAGAAATTCAAGATTTATTTACAAAAATATTGCAAATTGTATGAATGTTAAGAAGGATGCTAGAGTATAAACAACTTGGCACCATTGAGTTAGACGAAGTGAATTATGAAGATAAGCTAAATTTAAGAAAAGATAAAAATTTGGAAGATGTAACATTGGAAAATTAGATATTAAGATTAGAAATAAGGGGATAAATTTGTTGAATAAAATTTTATAAACAGGAACGCAGGAGCGGGAGATGCGAGGGAGTCCAAAGAAGTGAAAAGATCTATGTTAAGAGATGTTATATTGTATTGTTTTATTGGCATTGTGATTTAAACAAAAAATTGTTAATAAAAATTACTATAAAAAAAAAAGCACGCAACAGCTTCCACATGCCTGGATAGGCTTGCCTAAACAAAAAATGTTATTAGAAAACACTAAGAAGCAAAAACACAAGCCAAGGAGTTCCAAACTCCTTGTAGGTGCTGCCACACTAAAAGATTGAATTCTTATAATTGTGGAATTATGTGGCACTCATAACCGTGCCACTTCTGCGGACGGAATTAGTGGAGTGTGCATACAGGAAATAATAAACCATGCAGCTGTCAGGAAGCAGAGAATCCAACTTCCTACAGCAGGTTGCCAGGAATGGATAAGACAAGGGAAAGTCCTTGTTGTCATTTAGCCGTGTCCAACTCTTCATGACCCCATGGACCAGAGCACGCCAGGCATGCCTCCCGCAGTTTGGTCAAACTCATGTTAGTTGCTTCAAGAACACTGTCCAACCATCTCGTCCTCTGTCGTCCCCTTCTCCTTGGGCCCTCCATCTTTCCCAACATCAGGGTCTTTTCCAGGGAGTCTTCTCTTCTCATGAGGTAGCCAAAGTATTGGAGCCTCAGCTTCAGGATCTGTCCTTCCGGTGAGCACTCAGGACTGATTTCCTTCAGAATAACGTTTGATCTTCTTGCAGTCCATGGGATGCTCAAGAGTCTCCTCCAGCACCATAATTCAAAAGCATCAATTCTTTGGCGATCAACCTTCTTTATGGTCTTTACCAACTGCTTTTTATTCAATATACACAGAGGGAATTGGAAATGCAGCCTCTTGGAATAATGGTGTTGCCCCTAGTGACTCTCCACCCTCTTTTCTTCCACTTCCTCATTGTCACCTTTTCCCCTACAGGTGGCGCTGAAGGTCCTTTGCTTCTGAGCCCTTTGCTCTCCTACTTTCATTGCTCGCCAGTTTCTGGGAGGGCGGTCTGAAATGCTTTCTAAAGACACTGTGTCCATCAGTTGTTGCCCTCCTGGTTCTTCTTCCTCCTCCTTCTCTCCCATTATTCCACAGCTTTTCCCCTCACCTGCCTGTGAGCTGTGACCTCCCTCAAACCCCTGTTGTAATTCTGAACTGTCTTCTTCTCCGGAAGGGTCAGACTGGGGAGGCGGTCTCCACCATTCCTCTTCTGCCCAATCCGTGACAGCAGCACATACTTCAACTATGGAACTCATTCCCACAGAAGGCTGTGAAGGCCACCCACTTAGATGGCTTTAAAAGAGGACTGGACAAATTCATGGAGAAGAGGACTATTGTAGCTACTGGCCATGGTGGCTATGCTCTGCTTCCACAGTTGATGGCAGTAATCCTTCTGAATATTAATTGCTAGAAACCACTGAGGGGAAAGTCCTCTTGCACTAGAATCCTGCTTGTGGATTCTAGTAGCCACTGCAAGAACAGGATACTGGACTAGATGGGCCATTGGCCTGATCCAGCAGCCTCTTATCAGATTGTGTTCATAAAGCAATCCCTGATGCTGTGCTGATGAGAATACTGGCGGCATGTTTGATCAAGCAGAAATTCTGCTAGAAATCGGAGATAAGCAAATTTGTCAGTTCCAGGTTCTCATTTTTCCAGGTTTCACTTAGTCCCATTTCTACATCTGCTTCTGATTCAGTCCACATGAAAATACATATGTATTTTCATTTGCCAGTCTATGCATCTCTGTGTGCAGGTTTGCCTAATATATACTCTTTCTTTCGGCAAGGAAATTTCCCTAATACTAGTTGGGGTTTGGGGTTTTTTGGTATGTTATTTTCACAAATATAGGCATTTATGGGTTGCATCCAATGCTAGTCCCATGCAGAGTGGACCCAATGAAGTGAATAGACATGGCTAACTAATTTACACTGATTTCAATGGATCTACTCAGAGTAGGACTAACATTGGTATGACCCTTCATGTGTGTGTTCCTCAAATATATGCAGTTTTTTGGGGTGCATGGTTAGAGCACCATTTCACAAAATTGGAAGCTGTAAATTTGGAAGGCTTGTTTCATTTTGCTTCTTGTGTTGCTTCAGGAAGCGCAAATTTGCTGTCCCATAGGAACAGGCTTAGTCTAAGCAGGCTTAGTCCCAGCTTAAAAACACTGGGAATTCTTCATTTCAGCCTATAATTGACTTGCAAATCTCTACTGAAAGATTTTTTTTTAAAAAAAAAAACCTCATGAAAATATTATTCCAACCTATTAGAATGTTCTGTGTTTTTCCAACTCTGACAGTTCTTCACCGTATACCAACTTGGTTACAATAGATGGCATTAGCGTCTTGTTTTGTCTGTAAAACTTGACAATCCCCCTATATGAATCATAGAGCTATTGATGGAACAAACATGTATTACTTGTACTGCGAAGGAGATGTGAATGCTGGCTTTGCTTGTGAAAGATGAGAAAGTAACCAGCTGAATATGCAATTTGGGGTTTTTTATATATATCTAGGGATTTAATTTGAGCTTCTTGTCTTTCTGCATATTTGCTTTGATCCTGAGGTGTGTGTGTTCCCTGGCTTTTGAAGATTTGCTGACAGAAATGTGTGGCGTGCCCCTTAGGCTGCACCGGAACAGGTAAAGCTGGCACAATCAGCCCCACAGCTTTCCTGTAACTTTCCTTGGGGAGCAGGTCTGCATAGATTTGCCAACACTTTCGGAGGACCAGGGTTTCTGCCACCGCTGTTTCAGAAACTATAGGCGTAGGGTGCCCCTCAGAGAAAGCTGCCTGCTACTACAGTTTCTGCTACTTTGACAGACCCTTTGGAATTCCACACTTAACCAACCAGACCCTCTCCCAGATTATGCCATGAATGATAGAAGTGTAGCGTTGGAAGGGACCCTGAGGATCATCTAGTCCCTGCGATGCAGGAATATGCAGCTGTCCCATACAGGGATTGAACCCATGACCTTGGTGTTATCAACACCCCGCTTTAACCAACTGAGCTATCCTATGTGTTATGAAGTTTGGATGATCAGAAATAGTGACTTGTCCTTTCACCTGTTGTCATAAATTGCAGAACTGAAGGGGAGCTCCTAGGCCAGAGGTGGGGAATTTCAGGCCCAGAGGCCAAATGCAACTCTCTGGACCTCTCCATCAGGCTCTCCCTTGGACACAGCCCTCACTGGCCCTGCTTTGCACCCTCCTTGAGTGTGACTTCCTGGCTGGAATGTGTTCTTGAACTCTGATCATGCTTCTTGCTTTCCTGGGCAGAGGAGAGAGAGGATACAAATGTCCAAAGGTGACATTTCCCTTCATTTCTCCGCCCACTTCACGAGAAGCGAAGTTACAGGGAACCAGGTGGAGGGCCTTCTCGGTAGTGGCGCCCGCCTTGTGGAAAGCCCTCCTATCAGATGTCAAAGAAATAAACAACTATCTGACTTTTAGAAGACATCTGAAGGCAGCTCTGTTTAGGAAAGTTTTTAATGACTGATGTTCTAATTACAGGTAGGTAGCTGTGTTGGTCTGCTGTAGTCAAAACAAAATAAAAACAATCCTTCCAGTAGCACCTTAGAGACCAGCTAAGTTTGTTATTGGTATGAGCTTTCATGTGCATGCACACTTCTTCAGATACACTGAAACAGAAGTCACTAGACCCTTATATATAGTGAGAGGGTGGGGAGGGGTATTACACAGAAGTAATGGGAATGGGTGATTGGCTGATAGGTGTGGTAAACTGTTAATGACTGCAATTGGTCTTACAGGAAAAAGCAAGGGGTGAGATGGCTAAAAATAGCTTATCATGTATAATGAGATAAGAATCCAATGTCTCTGTTGAGACCAGGTCTCTCCATGGTTTTAAGTTTGGTAATAAGTTGCAATTCAGCAACTTCACTTTCCAGTCTGTTTCTGAAATTCTTTTGTAATAAGACAGCTACTTTGAGATCTTGTATAGAATGTCCTGGGAGACTGAAGTGTTCTCCTACTGGTTTCTCAGTCCTTTGATTCCGGATATCAGATTTATATCCATTTATCCTTTGGTGTATTTATCCTGATGTTCTAATGTATTTTTAATCTTTTGTTGGAAGTCGCCCAGAGTGGCGGGGTATAAATAATAAATTTATTATTATTATTATTGTTATTGTTATTATTTTGCTTCTGCCTCCGTCCACGTTTTAGCATGTGGCCCTGCAGAATATTGTTCAGAAGGGCTGAAAAAGTGACCCCCCCAAAAAATTAATGATTTATAATGATTAATTATAAAGCTATGGGTTAATTTAGAAAACCTAGCCTTCTTTCTGCATTTTAAACATTTGCTTTGTAGCAATTTCTGAGAAATGATAAATGTGTACGATTTGCTTCTATGATATACAGTTGAGTTTTGTATAAAAGCCAGAGGCATCATTGCAGAGAAACAGGACCTGATCTGAAAATGGCATACAATTATTAGCCAGGTCTCATCCCTCCTGAATTTTGGGTTGAATTTAATTCCACTCTGTGGCGTTGCTGCCAAAGACAGCCCCCCCTGCACTGTCTTGCACTGCCTGAAACTTACTGATAAGGAGGCACTTGCCAAGACAATGGCTGGAATATAGGTTGCCTCTTTTATTTCTGTAGGCACAGAGGGAGAGATGATCTTCCAGTCTACCTGCCCTAAAACCAAGACACATGAAGAGTCAGAGTAGCTTCAGAAACCTTCTTTGTTTAGGAACGACATAAGCAATTTAACATAAGCAATTTAATCATTTAAATTTAACATAAGCAATTTAATCATTTAAAATGATACCAATAATTTGTGATGGGGATATAAAATGGAAAACACTGACATGGCCCAAGACTTTTGGTCTTCCCCCATTATAAGGAATTATTGGAAAGGGATTGTTTCAGTTTCATATTATGGATTATAGGTTATCATTTGATCATCTAATGCTACTATTTGGATTTGTAAAGGAATTAATTCTGTCTGTGCATATAGAAATGGTGGCGCATCAACTTGAATGCCGATTTCAACAAATTGGAAGAAATCAGAAACTCCAACTACCAAAGAATGGACTATGAAACTTCAGGGTATAGAATATACGGTTAAATTAACTAATGCATTAATGGTGAGAGAGGCTAGGAGACAGAACAATGTGCTTATAGAGGAGTATGTTTGTTTTGTATTGGGCTGACACAGTACCAGAAAATATAAAACTTCTTCTGTTACTTGGTTTACTGTAATGCTATTAATTTTGGGGGGTCAGTCTGAATGACACCCAGGTATACCCTCCAATCCCATGATCCTGTGTTTGTGCCAGTAGAACAGAGGTTGGCAACCTAAGGCCCATGGACCAGTTCCGGCCCATGAGCTTCCTGGAACTGGCCCACGGCCGTTCCATGGATTGGTGTGGAGATTTCATGCTTTTTTTTTTCACGGCGCCATTCCCCACCACCACAGGGACTGACTTCTGGGACAGAGGAGACCTGTGTGCATGTACACATTCTATTTCCGACACTCTTCCAACCCAGAAGAGCGCCAGAAATAGCTTGAGCGCATGCGCGGGCACGCACACTCCAGCCCACCGAGAGGTCTGCCAGGGCGTGGACCAGCCCGGCCTCAAAAAACGTTGCCAACCCCTGCAGTAGAATCTACAAGAGGAATACTTGTCAGAGCAGTTTCTTTGTGTTAGTAATGGCCTTAGCTGCCCAGTTAAGTGCTCTCATCATCATCTGAAAGGATGTCAGGGACCATGCTGAGGAGGAATGGTGGGAGCCTCCCCCTCCTCCTGCTCCTGCTCCTGAATCTTCCCAGAGCAGGAGGACAGTATAGATTTAGAACAGTGGTTTGCAGAGGGTCATACTTCAGAAGGCAGAAGCTGGGAAATACTGGATGGGGAACAGCTAGGAGAAGAAACACTGGAAGAGAGAATGTTAACAGATTCACAGTCTCTGGACAGCATTCACACACACACCCTTTCTCCAAAGTCACAGAGAGCTCAGAAAGTGGCAGAACAAAAAGCACAGAGGGTACAGACTCAGATTACAAGACATAGAAGTAATGTAGATTAATAGGGATGGTAGGGGGCAGATTCCTTAATTGGGAGCACCGCTATTTTTAGATGTGTTCTTTGTTCCCTTGCTGTGGTTGTTTAAGTTTCTAACTGGTAAGAGGACTCCTTTTCCTTTGTTCTGCTTATCTACTGCCAGGGGGGAGGAAGCAGACTCCCTGAAGCCTGACAAATGCCGAGCTCCATAGGTACAAGTGGGTTCCCCCCCCCCACCTGGTTGGATGCCATGTCATCTTAGTATGGTTAACAATGGGTGGGGCTGGGTATGAGAGAGCTGATGAGTTGGGCTGATGCTGGAAGCTGGAGACAGGAAAATCTGTTGGGGTGCTAATGCTGTGAGCCAGTGTGTTGTAGTGATTCAGAGAGGTGGACTCATAATCTGGTGAACTGGGTTCGATTCCCCGCTCCTCCACATGCAGCTGCTGGGTGACCTTGGGCTAGTCACACTTCTCTGAAGTCTCTCAGCCTCACTCACCTCACAGAGTGTTTGTTGTGGGGGAGGAAGGGAAAGGAGAATGTTAGCCGCTTTGAGTGATAAAGCAGGATATCAAATCCAAACTACTACTCTTCTTCTTCTTCTTCTTCTTCTTCTTCTTCTTCTTCTTCTTCTTCTTCTTCCATCCTATGTTCAGATGACCACTTGTCATGGATGCTTTAGTTGAGATTCCCACATTGTAGGGGGTTGGACTACAATATTCTTTCAGTAAAATTAATTATATGCACACACACACACACAGAGAGAGAGAGAGAGAGAGAGAGAGAGAGAGAGAGAATTTTCCCTTCTTTCTTTATAGCATTCAGGGGGTGGTTAAAACTGGATATTTTTAATTTGCTGAAGGAAGCCTTTTAGTCAGGTGTCCCTTAGGTCCCAGGTGGTTTGGCTTCAGAGGAGCAAAGGTGAGTAAATTCCCCTTTGATGATGAGAAGGATTTGAAATTGTTCAGCAGCAGCCTTCTGAGGACAACTAGCAAACCTGCCTCGGATGAAAATAGCACTGAATTATATGACCTTTGTCTGAGAGAGAGGGAGAACTCTTTGTCTGTGGTGGTGCCTCGTCTCTCACAGGCTGTTTAACTGTTCCTCTTGCTCACAGGCAGAAACAGCCCCCCGTCAGCTTAGAGTATTTGAAGTCCAACAGCAGGGATCATTCATGTTGTAATGTAAGGGTTAATTCTGTTAATGTCAAAGTCAGCTAGCCATAAGGGGGATGTGTGGAGGTGTTGCTTAGCAACCAAGCAGAGTGGCTTGATCTTTGCTGAGGTTACCTTGATTGGCTGTGTGGGACTGTGGGAACTTTTCCTCTGTATGCTTAAATTTTATGTTTCCCTGCTTTGTAGAAAGCCTGAACCAAAAAAGACAAAACTGCTGTACATATTTATTTCTCCTCTAATTATACACTGTTTTTGTTCAGTTTTCTCGGTAAAGTGTTATCGTGATTTTTCTCTTCAGACTCTATCTGTCTTACTAAAGTGACTTTGTTAACACAAATGTTCTGTGCTGCACATGCTGTGTGCAGGGTGTGTTTGAGGAAACTCCACAATAATTCCCCTTTTGCTGGAAGGTAGAGTCTTATTCACAAGGGACGCGGGTGGCGCTGTGGTCTAAGCCACTGAGCCTAGGACTTGCCGATCAGAAGGTTGGCGGTTTGAATCCCTGCGACGGGGTGAGCTCCCAGTTCCTGCCCACCTAGCAGTCCGAAAGCACATCAAAGTGCAAGTAGATAAATAGGTACCACTCCGGCGGGAAGGTCAACGGCGTTTCTGTGCGCTGCTCTGGTTCACCAGAAGCAATTTAGTCATGCTGGCCACATGACCCGGAAGCTGTACGCTGACTCCCTTGGCCAATAAAGCGAGATGAGCGCCGCAACCCCAGAGTCAGTCACGACCTGACCTAATGGTCCAGTCCCTTTACCTTTGCCTAGAGTCTTATTCCCACCACTGTGCATTCATCAGATTCCTTCTGCTCTCCATTCCCACTCTTGTCCCTGAATGAATAGCACCATACATGCTCCCTTGTTACATATCTGGTGCTTGTTAACCATCTCCCCCTCCTGGTAAGTTCAGATATCAGGAACTCTAAAGAAGTAATATTAACTAGGAAAAAAGAAAATACTGACACCTCCTGATGGATATTTTATACATTTCTGTCATCTTTCTCTGTCTCTCTCTGCCTTTTATGCAGCAGTTTCAATAAAGTGAATGGCTGTCTTGTGTCTTTAACTCACCAGCAGCAACAGCAAAGGAATGGACGGATTAAAGACAAATGAACACCAATAAAGTGAAATAGGAAATGGTGTTTTTCTTTTTATTTGTTTGGGTTGAAATTTCAAAATATCCTCTTTGCCCCTTAGAGGAAGGGGAGTGTATCTGTCTACAGCAGGTGTGGGAAACCTCAGAGCAAAATGTGGCCCTCCAAGGCCCTCTCTATATGGCCCCTGAGACTCCCAGGCTGCACACCTCACATCTATGAATGGTTCATGAATGTGTTTGCCTGATGAGTCATTGAACTATGATAGTGTCCCTTGCTTGCCTGGAGTGTGGAGAAGTGTGTGTGTGTCTTCCCATATACATAGAAATGTAAGGCTGTTGTCACGCAGTCCCCATTGGAGGACTTATAGCGCCACAAATTACAATCCTGGATTTGCATGAAGCTATGGCAGGATACTGGGATAGGGGTGGCGCTGTGGTCTAAACCACTGAGCCTCTAGCCTTGCCGACCAGAAGGTCGGTGGTTTGAATCCCCGCGACGGGGTGAGCTCCTGTTGCTCGGTCGCAGCTCCTGCCAACCTAGCAGTTCGAAAGCCAGGGGCAGAGGCAGACATGGCAGCCAGCAGCGGAAGTGGCTCCTCCTCATCTCTCACGGACCAGGAGGAGGCAGAGGCGGGGGAGCCAGGGGCAGAGCCAGGTCTGGTGGTGCCTATTGACTTGGGGGGGCACAGCCCCCTAAAATATATTATTGTGGAGGTCAAATCCCCCACAGCCCCCTGGAGTTGGCACCAGTGACCATCAGCATCACTACCAAATTTTTCAAAGGTCTTAATGATATGTTAAATGATTTTACTGTCTCCAACTGCTGGTGCATCCTAATTTTTAAATGGATCAGTGGAATTTAAAGTATGGGCATTCAATTGCTACTTTAATCCCCCAGATTTCATTGCTTGTGTAAATCCAACCACTTTTTCAAAAAATAAAATAAAATGTTTCTCTCTTTTATCATATTAACTTTGCCTTATGGTGTTTGTCAATTGTAGGAAGTGTAAACACAAGGGGGAAATTGCAAACAGTTGTGTTGTGATTCATCTTGGGTTAATCAGCTTGAAAATAATATAGATTTTCATCTCATCAAAAGTGATGGCTTATGACTGCCCATATGGTGACTTTAGTTTCAAGTGAGTGATGTGGAATCGTTTAGAACCTTTTTTCATTCTTTTTCTTTTTAAAAACTCAACCCATATTTTCACCATCACAGATGATGTTAGATCTGGATCTTTAGATAAAAGGTTTTGCATCAGTTTTGATGACTGTGAAGCATAATAACCCAGAAACCTAAGAGTTGCATTTCATCTTTGTGTAAGATATTAAGGAGGCAGCATAAAATGGAGGCAAGGGGAGGGGGGAGAGACAAAATCTGTCTATCATTTTACCCAGACTTTGTTTTAAATGCTTTTTGTGCATTGAAAATAATTGGTGTTTGAGGCCATTCAGAGGTAAGTAAACTGCATTGACTCTAGATAATGAAAGATAGCCAGGTAAATAGTTTCATATAGACATAGAGTGCAAGCCTTCTGAGGGCCACATTAGCTTTTGGGGTGACAGGGTGGTATGTTTGAACATGGGTCTGAGCCACTCAATCAGAAAGAAGAGACAGAGGTCTCCAAATCTAACTATGAAAGGCGTCAGGTGAGGAGATTTCACCCCTCCCATATCCAAGAATCTCCTGACGAGTCTGCTGATTCTCCAGAGAGGAGGAACAGTGTTCTGCTTTCTACTTATTCAGCTCCAGCACCAAGTCAGTTAGTCAGTCAGTCAGTGTGTCGGGGAGAGAGAGAGAGACTGAGTGTTAGAGATCGTGTGTAGAGATAAGGTTGCTGCTAAGAGCAGCTGCAGACACTCAGTGCAGCATTCATTTATGCTTAGACCTATTTAGCTCTGTATATAGTTTTGTATTATAGTTGTAGTTATAGAATAAAAGAAGATATTCTACAGAGCTGCTCTCTGAGTCGTTTATACACTGCCAGACTCTGCTATACTCTGCTGTGCGACGACTGTATTGTGGAAGTGAATCCGGTGCTCACAACTCTAAGCTGTGAGTCCACAGCACTTTGACCTGGTGGTCTCTGGAAGTGCTACCCAGCTCGCCTAGCCCAGTCGGGGTTGAAGTGCATGAGTCCAGTTGGTGACACTGGCTCAAGGGCGATGCTGACATCAGGTGGGGCGGGACTGCAGACCCCGCAGGCATCCGCTTGCTTTCCCACAGTCATTATTCCAAGAGCCACCAATCTTCTGGGGCCCAGGGATTTTTTTGTGGGTACTGCACTGCAACCAAACACTGCTGGTTTCTAGCCTAATTTCAGTGAGAGAAAAGAGGAGGATACCTGACAGACATTGGAAAGAACATCCACAGGCCTAGCCTCATTGCGAGAAGTGAGGCTACAGGGAACCAGGCGGAGGGCCTTCTCGGTAGTGGCGCCCGCCCTGTGGAACGCCCTCCCATCAGATGTCAAAGAGATAAACAACTACCTGACATTCAGAAGACATCTTAAGGCAGCCCTGTTCAGGGAAGTTTTTAATATGTAACGCTGTACTGTTTTTAACACTTGATTGGGAGCTGCCCAGAGTGGCTGGAGAAACCCAGCCAGATGGGCGGGATATAAATAAATTATTATTATTATTATTATTATTATTATTATTATTATTATTATTATTATTATTATAGCATTTTAGTGACTCTTGTCACAGCCTTTACTGTACCTCTTTTCTTTTTTCCTCATCATCCTCACCGATAGCACATTATAGTAATGGGCATAAGTTAGATGGGGAGTATTATTCCATCCAGCATTCGCTGCACACCTCCATTCATGTCAGCAGGTCTCCTTTCTATATGCTTGGATCAGACCCAAGTGTGACTTCCCTATTGATTGAGGTGAGGAAATGTTGGGATAGCAGAAGAAAGTGCTGTCTGAATGCAGCTTAAGTCTCTCTTCCTTCTACACTTTCCCACCCCTGTACAAATCAGATAAAGTTTGCAGCGAGGCAATTAAATCTTGTTTATTTCAAATATCAACCGGAAAGACCCCAGTATGATTTGTAACAAATAACACCTTGGAACACCTGTATGACAGACAAGAGAAGTATCACCAATGCACTTTCAGGAGCTAATTAATTTTTCTTCAACTCCCACAGCGTTTCCCCCGAGATGGGCATATATACAGAAGGTGACATGGACTTTGATAGACTGGAAACACCTTTATACCCAACACATAGAAGCAACACATTAACAGAGTAGATTGGGCAAGCTTCATAGCACATGGGTCTCTGCCTAATACAACAGATTTCTCATCTCTTCATCCACCTAGACTAGAGCTTTCCAAACTTTTCATGTTGGTGACACACTTTGTAGACATGCATCATTTTGCTACACAGTAATTCAGTTTTGCATCATTTCATGACACAGCAATTCAGTTTTACAAGCAAACTGGAGGTTAAACTAACCCTTTCCCAGCCCCGGGGGGAGTGCGGGGAGCATTCACGCGACACTCACACACACTGCAGCCAACTCACTGCAGTCACAACACACAGTTTGGAAAGCTGTGACAAAGACCATCATTCTCTAATTGGAGTAGAAGTGGCTCTCTGGGGTCTCCATCAAAGGTCTTCCTCAATACTTACTCTCTGATTCTTTTTAACTGGAGTTCCCAAGGACTGAACCTGGGACTTTCTGCATGCAAGGCATGAGTTCTGACACTGAAATATGATCCCTCCCCAAGAGATGTCTCTGATCACAAAGACCCTCATTCTGCCTCCTTGGGTCCCAGCATGAGACAGACATTAAGTAGGATCCAACTGTTCCTATTTATCAGTATTTATCTCAAGTATATCACAACATCTGCTGCTGCACTTTTAGATGCAACATGACTGCAAATCTGTAATTAGACAACCATTTGCCACGGAATGCCAGTTGATGGGACACACATTCTACTCTGCCATTCAGGGATGCGGGTGGTGATGTGGGTTAAACCACAGAGCCTAGGGCTTGCTGATCAGAAGGTCGGCGGTTCGAATCCCCATTGTGGGGTTAGCTCCCGTTGCTCGGTCCCTGCTCTTGCCAACCTAGCAGTTCGAAAGCACGTCAAAGTGCAAGTAGATAAATAGGTATTGCTCCGGCGGGAAAGTAAACAGCATTTCCATGCACTGCTCTGGTTCACCAGAAGTGGCTTAGTCATGCTGGCCACATGACCCAGAAGCTGTACGCCGGCTCCCTCGGCCAGTAAAGCAAGATGAGCGCCGCAACCCCAGAGTCGGCCACAACTGAACCTAATGGTCAGGGGTCCCTTTACCTTTACCTTACTCTGCCATTCATAGCTTGCTTGGAGGGCTTCCTAGAAGCACCGGGGTGGCCCCTGGGGGTTTGTTTGCTCCCTTTTCTCAATTCACATAAATCTTTCCTGGCATTACTTGTCCTGTACCCAAATCATATGATGTCAAGTGAGTGGAAGATGGGTGCAGCCTAGTCATGGAGGCTAAGTTGACCAAACAGGCAGGCTTCTCATAGAAATGTGCTTCTCGTATAATCACAGAGTTAGAAGGGACCCTGGGAATCATAACTGTCAACGTTTCCCTTTTTTAAAGGTAAATTCCCTTATTCCGAATAGGATTCCTCGCAAGAAAAGGGAAAAGTTGACAGCTATGCTGGGGATCATCTAATTAAATTATCTGCAATGCAGGAATATGCAGTTGTCCCTTACAGGGATTGAACCTGCAACCTTGCTGTTGTCAGCACCGCACTCTAACCAGCTGAGCTATCCACCTCCTCCTAAGTTGAGGTTTGGGTTCGAAGTTCCCCACTCATGACTCATGTCCACTAATCAGCTGGAGTTGGGCTTCAGCGTTCTGAATTCTTGTGCCACCTGTATAGCTTCTAATGAATTTCCTACTGCTGCCAGACCTCTGTTCAAGGCAACTAGGCTTATCATTTAGAGCAGGCATCGGGAAACTTGGCCCTCCAGATGTTTTGGGACTACAACTCCCATCATCCCTAGCTAACAGGACCAGTGGTCAGGGATGATGGGAAATGTATTCTTAAAACATCTGGAGGGCCAAGTTTGCCTGTGTCTGATTTAGAGTACTGTTACTCTGACTTCCACTTTTGCTTGCTATCTCCTGCAGTTTGGGGGCCTCCTTTCTATGCAGAGATGGTGGACCTGTGTTGACAGGGGGACTATGTGCCAAACTTGGTGGGTGTTTGGTACCTTTGTGAGATAGTATGGCAGGTATGGGACCTCCAGATGTTGCTGAACGACAACTCTAATCACCCCTACCAACCATGGCATGATGGGAGTTGTAGTTCAGCAACATCAGGAGGGCCAAATGTTCCCCACACCTGTGAAATGGGGATGCTGATTGAGTATGGTTTGCATTCCCTGTCCCAAACATGAGCCTTCCTTCTGCAATTCTCCATCCCTCCCACCATCCCTCTCCCACCATCCCTCTCCCTCTCCCTCTCCCTCTCCCTCTCCCTCTCTCTCTCTCTGTGTACATGCATGCCATTCATAACACTTTTGAAGAGTCTAGCCTCCATCTGTAGACCTTTCTGCCACAAACAGAAGATCCCAACCCATTTCTCCCTTGGCTCTTTTATTTTCCTTGCCATGCATAGGAATCCCTAGTTTCTTATCTTTCATGCGTAACATCAGAAATGAGAAGAGCAATTGGCACATACTCAGAAGTACCCTTGCCCCACTCCAGCCTCCTGGGTGGGGAGAATGTCTCCATTCATGTATTATAAGAAATCCTGCATAGATTCTTTGGTTCAGTCTTGGGTCAGATTAAGCAGTGGAATCAGATTTTTGTGGGAATTGCCGCTGCTTTCACATACCCCATTGGTTACTTCTGAATACTCCATGCTCCTGGTACATTGATTACAGCCACCAGCTGTTCCTCCTTTCCCTCCCTTTCGAATGTTGTTTCCCTTTCCTTCCTCTGCCATAACTATATGAACAACAAGGAGCTGGGTAGTACTTTGATGTCTCGGATAAAATATTCACTCAGAGACCTATCCAAGAGTGCATAATTAGGTGGGCTCACTGCAAATCTAGTTGAGTATGTAGATCGAGAGAGAGAAAGTGCTGCAGTGTCAGGACCCCAAGGCTCTGAAGGCAGAATTCTAAGCACCATCTCTGTTCCTTTCCCTGTTTTTGCTGACGTGTAATATCTTGCAGCAAAGTTTGCTTCCTTATGTAGACAATTGGCTAGCCGTGGTGATGCGCCCATGTCTATTACAAAAAAAAAATAAAAATGCTTGGGGTGAGTTTTAAAATTTCATCCAACTGCCTCAGCAAAGCAGACTTTTTGTTTGTTTGTTTAAAGCAGGGCTGGCACTCTGCTCCACGCTGAAAATTTTGGAATGAGCTTGCAGTGTAGGTGACCTCTGTTCCTTTGAGAAAGGGCAGGTTGAATTTTATCCCTTGAAAATTCCTTGCATCAGGCCTACTCTAGGCCACTGAAATTTCATAAGCACACAATGAGCAGGCTGGAAGATGGAGGGTGGGGGGGCTAAGTAGCAATCCCCTTCCAATTATTTGACCTGTATAGACAGATAATAAAAGATGCGATACAGACTTCCTGGGACATCAAGTGCCACTTGGATTATTTCTTCATGTTATGCAAACTTGGATCATCTTATGAATAACGAAATGTCAGGCCTAGTCTTCCCATGCACAAGAATGTGGCAGTAGAGTCCCAAGGGAGTGGGGAGGACTCTTCCACATCAAAATGAACTAGTCTTTAAAGAAGCCTCCTACTGACTGTAATTGAAGGTTTCTTTCAAGTTTGACTCCAAATCTGCACTCCTTTAGAAGTTGAGGTGTCTGGAGCTCAGTGGCGTAGCGTGGGGGGTGCAGGGGGGCCCGGCCGCACCGGGTGCAACATCTGGGGGGGGCTGCGCTCACACTCGCAGCTCTCTGCCCCTACTGGGTTAGGGGGCGCAAATTCCTTGCCTTGCCCCGGGTGCTGACAACCCACGCTACGCCACTGCTGGAGCTTACTCTCAGGTAACTGGGTAAAGGCTGTGCAGTGTCTAAGCATTTTTACTCAGTCCAACTGAGTTCAATAGGATTTACCAGACCTTTTTTCTTTAAAAAATGTTTAGGGGTACTCTCAATTTCCTATTCATATTGAAATACTGCCCCTCAATGAGGCCAAACTTAGATTCACAAAATGTTTAGGGGTATGCATCCCCCTGCGTACCCCCAGAAAAACATACCCTCTGGTATGTTCCTGAGCATTCTCCATTTCTATTATTATTATTATTATTATTATTATTACCCACTTTTTTCTTGTCAGGGACACAAGGAAGCTTACAGCTAAAATTTTATTTCATTCCATTTATTTTGAAGGTGAAGGTGTTCTACATGACCCCTTCCCTTGATCATTTTTGTTTACAGCAAACCTGTGAGGTAGGTTAGATCGAGAGGTTGCAATTGGCTCAAGCTGACAGATGCATATACTAATAATAACTTATTATTTGTACCCCACCCATCTGAATGAGATGCCCCAAAAACTCTAGGTGGCTTCCAACATAATGTAAAAACACAATAAAACATTAAACATGAAAAAGCTTCCCTATACAGGGTGGATATGTCTATAGGACATATATCTGTGTTGGAGATCAAATGTGGGAGAAGATTTCTGATGTAGAATAGAATGTCCCTATTTTCATGTGTGGAATGTTGGAGGGTATAGAGTCGCTGTCCTGGTTTTCCAATGCTGCACATTGCAGCTGGTTACTGAATGGGAAAGGGGCAAGGCAATCTGCACATTGTCGGTGCCACAACAGAGCCAAGCTGAAACTCCCATTTAGGATTGCCACATTTGTTTTAGCAAAATATAGGACAAGGTGGGACGGGGTAGAGTGGCTGGGGAATTATTTCCCCCCACCCATCTGGAGCTGAAGTGACTTCAAAGCAATCCATTACAATCTATTGCCGCCCCCCTCTGGAATTTGTCACACACACAAACACACACACACACTTGTAAATCTATCTGTGCTTGGCTACCCAGAGCTTAAATATATGACCTTTCACAGACCCTTTCAAACAACTTCATTTGGAGAGGATCCCTAACTTGGCACCAGGGGCACCATCTCTAGGGGGGCCTGAGCACACCACAGGACCCCCAATGCAACTTCTGGTGCCTTGTGAAACACCAGAAGTCACGTCCTAGGCCTCGCGAGACCTTGGAGATGCTGTCTGAGGCCTTGTGAGGTCTCGGAACCCACCAGGTCTGGTGCCACCAGAAGTCAGGTTCTGAGGCCGCAAGGCGCTTGATGTCATGATGTCACATTGCGAGTGGTGGGGTACGCATAACCTGGGGTGCAAGTTGGCGTGCCTGCTTGGCAGAGAGAGAGAGAGAGAGAGAGAGAGAGAGAGAGAGAGGAGAGAGAGAGAGAAGGCCTGAAATACAGCAGAAAACTGTATCAGTACAGGAGGTAGTATTTTACATTGAAATATGGGACAATTCTGTATTTTCTTCTTCTTCTTGGCGATCACTCGTAGCCAAGTAAGATTGTCTTCCATAAACTCGGTTGTTGTTTTTTAAAATGATATTTATTCAAATTTTCAAAAATACATAGGTATATTAAAAAAAGGATGAAAAGAGGAAAAAACAGGAAAATACAACAGCAAAAAAGAAAAAAGAATAAAAAACATAAATAGAAAAGAAAAATACAAATCCAAATTACATCCTTTCGTTTGCTTATTTCTTGGACCTCCTCACACCTCCCTTTTTGTATTCTAACTTAATTCATTATTTCAGCAAATTCTTCCCATACTTCTCAATTTTTATTTAAATAATTTATCTTAACAATCTGTCTCTTTTATTTGTTAACTCAACATATCCTTTCCAACTTTTACTATATTCTGTTATTCAATTTACCGTTAATTTCTTTAACCTTATCTTACCTTAAAAACCATAAAATTTCAAAATTTAAGCCATATCAAACCTTTCTACTAAAGCCAATTAATTCCTTTCCAGCATATTCCCTGATATTTCATTAGTATTACACTAATTCCAAAAATAAAAAGAAATTCTCCTTTTTATAAACATTTTTCTTCTAATTTTATCCAACGTCCCTTCTTCCTGGTTTCAGGTTATGTCAGTCCTTTCTAACCATTACATCCAGTCCATCAATCTGGTGTTCTAATGTCCGAGGCTCTTAGGTCTCTTCTATGCCCCCTCTGCGGATTTTTTTGTTCCTGTTTATACTTGCACCCTTCCCTGTCCCTTGTTGGTTTCTTTCGTAGTTTCTTCCCTTTCTCCTTGAGGAGTGGGTCTCCGGGGAATTCCAACCGGTAGTAATCTCCATTTTCTTTCATCAAGCTAGCCCATTACCTACAGTCCCACTCCCCCAGGTTAATTTTGTAATCTAAAAAATAGTTATTCCAAAAATAGTTGTCAACTTGTTTCACAGTCCCACCAGAGCTAAGAGCTTCCTTAACTTCAGACACTTCCAGACATACTCCAAATTCAATCTTCCAATGCTGTGGCTTTTGGTCATGCAGGACTTTGGATCTCTCCATTTGTATCATTTGAGGTGCAATCGCAACCTCTTCCATCTTCATCTGCCCTTGGGCTTGCCCTGTCAAGCCAGTTTCCTGAGTTGGTTGTTGTAAGATTTCTTTATCTTTGTTTCCTGTTAGTTCATATTCACTGGCTACAGCAGTCATAAAGTCCAACTTTTCATTCATCAAGTTCATTTTCTCATGCAACTGCTTCAGCATAGCATTTGTTTTGCCAAGGGCAGATGCCAGAACTTCCTCCCAGCACATTTCTGTTCAAGGTCAAGCAACTGGTCCCACGGTATAATTCTCACAGCTGTAAAGTCTCCCTGTAAACTGCAGCAACAAACTGACAAGCTCCCTCTAGGGGACACAATTTCTGTTTACGTCCATCTTTAAAATGTATCCAACAAAGGGAAATTTACTTTCGATTTTCAAATACTTTGTTTCCTTAAAATACAGAAATGCAGAAAGCAGCGTTGAAGTTAATTTGTTTCTCTCTCTTTTTTTTAAACTATCTGTCAAAGTGTTCCGCTTTCAATCAATGGACATCTCCAGCAATTTCTGTCCTGACACCCCATCCCCAGGTTTGGGACGGTGGAAACTTATATTCCTTTACTCTCTGTCTGCAGGCTTAGACGGTCAAAGTCCCCCCCCCTTTTCTCCTGCTGTCAAGGGGGTTTTATTGGTTGTAAATGCAGGAAATTTCAATCTTTAAATCAATTTTCCAGGCTATTTAGCTTGCAAAATCTTTGCTTCAGTCTATTTACAAAAAGCGGAAGGCGGACTTCCTGTTTAGACCTTCCCGCTTCGTTGCCTAATTCATGAGTTTCATAAATTTCTTGATTGAATCTTCCGTTTTTACTCACGGGTACTTGTTTAGAGTCCAATTGTCATCAGGAAAAAGTCAACACTCTCCGGCGATGGCTGTGCGGCTTCCCTCCGTGAAAGTAGCAATCGGTTCGCAACACCGCGCTGCTCACCCCACTCCGTTCCGGAGCCCCAAAGAGGGGTTTCCCCGTGAGTGGGGGAGGCACTCTTGGTGCTCTGCCGAACCCCACGTTCCCAGGCTTCTCCGCCTGGGATTTCTAGTGGGTCCCCGCCTTCGCCGCGGCGGGAAGACCCAATTTTCACGGAGCCCGTTCCTCCAGTCGGAGGAACTCCGCCATTCGCCGATGGCGCTGACCCAGAAGTCCCATAAACTTGGTTTTAACAATGAGTCCGTAAGTGACTGTGGAGGCCAATTCTGGATCCACACATCTTTCCACAGTGGGGACATAGGTTACCAGGCGGGAGTTCATCACGGTGTGGATTTGCCAAGCATGCCTTCCTCTTAGCACATTTCTCCCTTGCGTCTTTAGTTCGAGTGTCTTCAAAGCCCATGACACCTTTGGTAAAGGCTGTTCTCTAACTGGAGCGCTCGCAGGCAAGTGTTTCCCAATTGTTGGTGTTTATACTACATTTTTAAAAGCTTTTTAAGCTTTAAACCTCTTTTGTTGACCACCAGCATGACACTTTCCATTTTTAAGTTCGGAATAGTGTAGTTGCTTTGGAAGACGATAATCAGTCATCTGCACAACATTGACCAGTCCAATGAAGTTGATGTTGAAGAATCAGTGCTTCGACACTGGTGATCTTTGCTTCTTCCAATACACTGGTATGGCATGCAAAGACCTCTCTACTGCCTTGCCATTGCCCCATTCTGGGAAAGATGGGAATAATAATAATAATAATAATAATAATAATAATAATAATAATAGAAATTGCATGCAAAGTGCTGGCATTAAATCCAGGACAACGAATGCAACTAACCTTACATCTGAATGTAGCCTTTGTGGAATTCAGTCACAGAAGAAATGGCTCCTGCGTGTCTATGTCAGCCTTTCTTGGGTGTTAGCAGCACTGATTTGGCATACTAACCTGGATTCCAAGTGAGAGGAGGGATGCCTGGAAACTGTGTTTGTGGCCCAAGCATAAGTGTAGCTCCCAAATATATATCCAATGTGATTTCCCCCCAATTTTCTATTGTTTTGATTTATTCGTTGTACTTCTTTCGCATTTTTGTTTTGTATTAATATTCTGTCCACTGCTTTGGGGGACCTTTGGGTCAAACAGTGGTATATAAATAAATCATAACATAACGTACTACACATTGTGTGCTTACATGGGAACTAATTCAGCAGACCCACACATAAGGCTGTGCTAATCCCTGCGAGTTCAGACTGAAGATCAAGGAGTTAGTGGTTCAGTACAATTGGCACAACCTGAACGAGGGACTTTGAAGAGATCATTGCACAAAATCCCACATAACCTTAAGACTTTTTTTGCTCCTTTGGTGCTTTAGTAACTAAATTACACTCAGCCAATATTATGGGAAGCTGCTGTCTTCAGCCTTTTGATTGAATCCTCACTCCCAATCCTAAGCATATTTATGTAGAAGTAAATCCAATGGAATTTACTTCTGAGTTAGCTTAGGGCTGTGGCATATAATTGACCTGACCAACTTACTTTTACCTCTCTAGGATGAAAATAAAAAAAGCACAGAGAGATGATTCTTGTGTACATTCAGAAGTGTGGGAATTGGCCACAGACACAGTGGCTTGCATCCAATGTTACTTCTACTCAGAGTAGACCCAATGCAGTTAATGGATATGTCTAATACAGGTTCATTAATTTCAGTGTGTCTGATAGAGCCTAGTTGGATACAACTAAAATTCATTTTAGATCACTTTTATGAACTGGATATATTGCTATGGGTCTATTTGTTTTATTGCTATTATTTCTGTAATTTTATTGATGCATATCACTTTGAACATAATATACATAGAAAGGCCATTATAAATAAAACAACAATGACAGAAGAAAATTAACTGATTGATTAAATTCAATACTTTCGCTCCCTGCTTTTCCATGTAACATACTCAGAAGTAACTAATAAACTCCATACATGAAAGTGGTATAAAACTAACTTTTATTTAATTTATAGTTAATCTTACTTAAAATATATTGCTGTGAGTCTGGGGGGCATAGGCTGTATGTCTGAGTCCCTTGTAATTGCTGGAGGAGCCAAACAAGATTCTTGGTAATGAATGACCCCTAAGTCATTAACGTAACAAATGAAGTGATTCTGTGTCAGAAAACAAATAGGTGGGGCTCCCTCCCTCAACAATAGAAAAATGTTGGGGGGGAATTGACATTGGATATATATTTGCAAGTTATACTCATGCTTGGGCCGCAAACATCATTCAAATGGCAGTAGGAGCTTTGCTGTGAAAAGACTCTACCTGAGAGCTTGGCTGTGCATACCCATTTAAAGCATGTTTGAACACATGATTTTAGACAATGGATTCTAGGCATTGTAGTTTCCCCCCACAGAGTTACAATTCCCAGCCACCCAAACTACAGTGCTCAGAATTCTTTGAGGGGGAAATTGCTTGAAGATCAAAATTTGTCCAATCCTCTTTTAAAGCCATCTAAGTTGGTGGCCATCACTTCCTATTGTGGGAGTGAGTTCCGTAGTTTAACTATGTACTGCATGAAGAGGCACTTTTAAAAAATGTGTCCTGAATCTTCCAGCATTCAGCTTTATTGTATATGAGAGAAAGCATTTTTCTATCCACTTTCTCCATGCCATACAAAAATTTATATTGCTCGTCTTCCCCCTAAAAAGGTAAAGGTAAAGGGACCCCTGACCATTAGGTCCAGTCATGACCGACTCTGGGGTTGCGGTGCTCATCTCGCTTTACTGGCCGAGGGAGCCGGCGTACAGCTTCCGGGTCGTGTAGCCAGCATGACTAAGCCACTTCTAGCGAACCAGAGCAGCGCACGGAAATGCCACCCGCGTCCCATCTTCCCCCTAAACTACTGTAAATGTTGGATGAGTTTTAAACGTAAGGTGTGCACACAGCCTAAGCCAGAGTAGAAAGTACTGAGTCAGATGTGTGGTATAAGGCAGCTTCAAAAGTTTTATGTTCAAAGGACAAGGTGAAAAACATAAAATGACTGTAGTCTGAATTGAAAGAGTGAGGTCGTGGTTAGAGTACTGGACTAGAACCGAGGGGAACAGGGTTAAAACTCCACACAGCTAGTAAATGCACCGGGTAACTCTGGGCCAGTCAGTCCATCATATAAGTAAGGATGTGAATAGGAAAGAAAATAAATGAAAGGGAGGGATGAAAGAGAGGAAAAAGGAATCACTAACAAAGGGCGAGGGAAACATCAAAGGTAAATTCAGCTGGAAAAGAGAGGCAAGAAAGGTAAACAGCAGAAGAGGAAAGAAATGAATAAGGGAAAGAGAGAAAACTGTGGGGGAAGGAGGGGAATAAATAAGCCCCCCCCCCCCAAAAAAAACCCCACCCCCGCACAATATTTCCTTTTTATTGTGCATTCATGATTTTTGTTCATGATGGTATCAGGGCAGTAATGAGCAAATCTACTTTCAATACTCTTTGTGCCTGCAAAAGTTCCAGGCTGCACATCCTGCATGTCCCATCTCTTCCCACTGGAATGCTGCAAATTTTTATACCACAAATGTTCCAGTATGTTTTTCGTCCCACTTTGGTTGCATTCCAGAAAGCAATAATGTGGCAACATTGGGAAAGCATTCCAGAACAACTAAAAAACAACTCATGAGGTGTAGAACTGTGGAACTGAGTGTTGCAGGTTCCACATTCCACATTTGTAAGAAATCAATTTTTTTTAGTGTGGCAGCAGCCACACATTGGAACTCCCTGTCTATTGATACCAGGCAGGCATCTCTATTTTCAGCAGCTGCTAAAAACATTTCTGTTTAGATAAGCCTATGCAGATACCTAAAATGCAGGTGCTTTAAATTTAGTACTGGTTTTAATTTCTTGAATGTTTTTAATTGTTGATTTGATAGTTCTTATCAAGAATTTTTAAAAATCTTAAAAAGCATCTTAAAAAGCAGAGACATCACCTTGCCAACAAAGGTCCGTATAGTTAAAGCCATGGTTTTCCCAGTAGTGATGTATGGAAGTGAGAGCTGGACCATAAAGAAGGCTGATCACCGAAGAATTGATGCTTTTGAATTATGGTCTGGAGGAGACTCTTGAGAGTCCCATGGACTGCAAGAAGATCAAACCTATCCATTCTGAAGGAAATCAGCCCTGAGTGCTCACTGGAAGGACAGATCCTGAAGCTGAGGCTCCAATACTTTGGCCACCTCATGAGAAGAGAAGACTCCCTGGAAAAGACCCTGATGTTGGGAAAGATGGAGGGCCCAAGGAGAAGGGGACGACAGAGGACGAGATGGTTGGACAGTGTTCTCGAAGCTGCAAACATGAGTCTGACCAAACTGCGGGAGGCAGTGGAAGACAGGAGTGTCTGGTGTGCTCTGGTCCATGGGGTCATGAAGAGTCGGACACGACTAAACGACTAAACAACAACAATCAAGAATTTTATTGTTTTGTTCTTTTGTAAACCACTTTGAGGTGTGTGTGGTTTTTTTTTCAAACAAGCTGTATATGTTTTCTAATGAAATAAACAAGAAACCCATGACTAACACACTGTTTTTGTATCAATGACATGCTGGAGAATACAAGGGTGGGCGGGAGTCTGGAGGGGTCCCAAACTGAAAACCATATGTTCAGACAGTCCCCAAACAGCATATTGCTAAAAGAATAATCAATTCCCATCGGGTTCCATGCTGCTTCCTTTCAGAGAGGTGGCCTAAGAAGGCACCCTAGAAGCCAGAAGTCCCCCCCCCTTTTTACTCAGATGTAAATTCCATTAAGGGGACTTACGGAAGAACCTTGTGCATATTTACTCCAGTGAAGTTGCCCTCATGGTGCACGCCTAATCCTGACTACTGAGAAGTACAGTAAATCCTATAGAGTTGATGGGGTATATGGTCCTAGGCAGGACTGGATTTAGGTTTGATGAGGCCCTAAGCCAGGGGTCAGCAAACTTTTTCAGCAGGGGGCCGGTCTACTGTCCCTCACACCTTGAGGGGGGCCGGACTATATTTTTTTGGGGGAAAGAATGAATTCCTATGCCCCAGAAATAACCCAGAGATGCATTTTAAATAAAAGCACAAATTCTACTCATGTAAAAACATGCTGATTCCCAGACCGTCCGTGCACCGGATTTAGAAGGTGAGTGGGCTGCATCCTGCCCCTGGGCCTTAGTTTGCCTACCCATGCCCTAAGCTACTGTACATAATGGGGCCCAGCTGTCCTTTGTCAACAACAAATTCTTGCTGTTTTTTGTGTTGAATATATGCTATATGGTAATTTATGGACCTAATAGGTATCTATTCTAAAGCCATGTGCACATCACAAAATATGTATTTTATCAAAGTAATTGTTGAACTGAAATACGATTAAGAAGAAGTATATTAATAGTGGAAAAAAAAAATTTGGGGGGGGTCAAGAGAGTGGGGCCCTAAACTATAGCTTGTTTAGCTTATAGGTAAATCCGGCCCTGGTCCTAGGTCAACGCTGCTAGGAGTGCAGCCTTCATCCCAACCCCGCCTGCCTGGGAGTAAATCCCACGAGCTTCCAAGGGACTAACGCTCAGCATCGCACGGGTAGTTCCCAAGCAAAGCCCGGCCGGGACCTGCAAGCCAAGGCAGCCGCGGTTCCTCCGCTCCGCGCCGGGCTCAGCACCACCCGCACCTCTGATCGGCACCATCCGGAGCAGGAGCTGCCCGGGCCGAGCGCGCGCCCACTTGGCTTTCGGCAGCAGTAGAGGCAGAAGCCCCGCCCCGCGGCTCGCCGACGGAACCCCGGGCGCCTTGCCCCGCCCCTTTCGGCCGCTGGCCCCGCCCCGCCCTCGCCTAATTGGCTGGCGGGGAGGAGGGGGGTCTGATTGGGATGCAGGCGCGCGGCTGCTCGCCTTTAGTCTGGAGCCGGGCGGCAGGCGGGGAGGCGCTGCTGCTGCTGCTGCTGCTGCGGGCGCGTGGGAAAGCCAGCCAGCGAGCCGAGGGGCAGGCAGCAGCCCGGCGCTGCCTCGGCTGGAGTAGCCGCGCGGAGTTGAGCCTCCTTTCGTGGCCCTGAGGATCCTGCAGCATGGAGACCCCGCCCTTCTTCGGGCTGGCGCTGATGCTCTTGCTCCTGCCGGATCTGCTCGCCGGGACTGGGGCGCTGCGAGGTGAGTGGGATCAACCTCTCTCCCCCCCCCTCCATAGAAAGGAATGGGGAGGGGCTCCAGGGCTGGTAACTTTGCCTGGTCAGCCCCCACCTTGCCTCTTCCTTCTTTTCTGCTCCCATCAAGCATTGATCGGAGTCCACAGGTTGTCTTCTGCTGGAGTAGGAGAATGGATACCTTCCCACCCCCAATTTTATTTTTGGTCTCTTTGCACGTGGAAGCGAGTTTGCTAAGGGAGGCAGGCGGAGAGAGGAGCTGGTGCAATCCACGCCGCCTCCCTCCCACCCTCTTCTTCCCTGCTCGGTGAAGGGAAAGCGGGAGGCATCCTCTCCGGAACTCCCCTGCCCTCGAGACTCCCTCGCCTTCTCTCTCTGTTGGGCTGCTTTATGGGGCCTATCCGGTTTTTAAATACGGGTTTCTGGACGGATTGGGTTCTGCAGCAGAGAGCAGCGGCGCTTGGAGAGACGCGGAGTGCTAGGGAACGGGTTCAGACGGAGCTGGGCTGGCTTGAGGCGTGGAGGGTCGTGTGCATGCGTGTACTCGCTTGAGAGTGAGCATCTTTTCGGGGGGGGGGTGCATGTGCGTGCAATATGCTCTCCAAACGGCTTCGGTCGGCCATCAGTCCTAGAACAGCGGCTGGATCCTCGGGACTTGGCAAAAGTGCTTGCCGGTGCAATCCTGTGCCTCTTGGTACTTGGAAGCAAGTCCCGTTGATCGCCGCTTGAAGCTGCAATCCTCTGCGCACGCCGAGCTCCGGAGTAAGCCCCGTTGAGCTGCTGGGTAAACATGCATCGGATTGTGCTGCAAGCTTGTCGTTGTAATTGTGCGAGTCAGTTTCTTGTTGCGCTGGTCCGTTTCTTATTTCCGCTGCTTTCCCCGTACGGCCGCTCTCGGTTCTGAGATGCCACAGTCTCCCCATTGACTACAGCGACCTTTTGGACTCTCTGGTGGAATTCTCCCAGACCACTGGGCTTGGGTGTGTTGGATGTATGCTTCTGCCTCCGTCCTGAAGGGAGCTGACTTGCTAGCCATCTCCGTTGTCTGTAGTTAAGTAAATATGGAGGGAAATGGTTAAAAATATGTCATCAAAGTATTTGCCATCTTTTAGCAAGAATCGTTTTCACTCTTGCATACATCTGTGAGCCCCAGCATTTTTTAAATTGGTAAAATCACAGTGTACCCGCCCCTTCCCACCCCAGGGCTTCACCCTTATCTTCAGTCAATTCAGGGTTACACCTTCAGTGTCTAAAATTAAGCCTTCGGCAGGGATCTGATTGTAAAGTCTTGTCAGCTTCTGAGACTCTCCTTGTCTGACCACCACCCCTGTCTGTGTTTTCACAATAAAACCCACTTGCTTGCCTGGCTTATGGGAAAGAAATGCTTGCAGGAGGCACAAGACATTCCGGGATCCGTCTAATTACAACAGAGTTGTTATTTTTAGGACCTTGGACAGCAGCTTTGCTCCATGAAATGTGAACTTTGACTGTATCAAGGGAGCAGAGGGCAGCCTCCGTTTCCTCCTTCCCAGCCAATAGGGTGGCTCTTTATATTGGGTTTATGGAAAGCAGCTGTGCATATTAAATATACCGCAAAGCAAAATGTGGTTCATGGGAGGGCTAAGGGTTTTGACCCTGCTCTACACATCAAGAACACTTGGAGATGAATGCAGCAGGATGGGCCATAGTTAGCATCTGAAATCACCCCCACCCCATGTGTAGTAATGCTGCACTTCTCTGCAATCTTTAGAAGCACCTTAATTTCTGTTTATGATCCTACTAGATGCTTAGGTACCTGATTTGCTGTGGGTTTGTTCTTAGGCATTAATGGGAGAGAATAGTATTTTTAGCTTTGTTGCGGTCTTTTCCTTTGTTTTCCTTGTTTTGATCCTGCATAGTGTTTAGATGTAGCTATAGCTGGAGCACTTAACCCCAGAAGCTACCCACTGAGTGATAATGCTACAGTTTGGGAAGTTGTCTGGGGGCCACCTTGAAGAGAAATTGAATTCCCATCACAGTTTTTTATGGAGTGTTCAAAAGAGTGTATGTAACAGATTGGGGAGGGTGAGATGATGTTTTTGTTTGGTTTTTAAAAAATCTTTGCCAGGCTGCATCTTAGCCTATTAGTATGCATGTGTATACAACATTTGCCTTCTTTCCTACAACACACCTTTTATAGGCAATCTAAAATAAATTGAATATAGAACCTAGGAAGCTAATAATTTGACCTGATGTTTTTTTTTTTAAAAAAAAAAACTTATTGATGGCAGCAAAACCAATCTTGAAGGACTGTTTGTGACATTCCTAAGTTCTCTTGCCATGTGAAAATTATGTTTTCTTTTCTTTTCCTTTCTCTTTTCTCTTCCTCCATCCCTACCCCCTTGCCGGTCCCAAGATTAGAATGGGGTTTCAAGTGTGTCTTGTTCTAACTAGGGCTACAGCCTTAAGTTGGTTTGATGGGCCAGATTAACTAATTCATCTGGTTATAGAATAGTAGTAGTAGTAGTAGTAATAATAATAATAATAATAATAATAATAATAATAATTTATTTATACCCTATCCATCTGGCTGGGTTTCCCCAACCGCTCTGAGCAGCTTCCAACAAAATATTAAAATACAATAGTCCATCAGATATTAAAAGTTTCCCTAAACAGGGTTAACCAACACCTTAAGTGTCATCAATTCATAAGGCCATAGGAAGCTGCCTTTAAACCAGGTCAGATAACTAGTCTGTTCAGCCCAGAGACTTTCCCATGATCTGCTACCTGTTCCCTTTTCACCTGAAGAAGCTACAGATTGAACCTGCGGCATTTTACATGCAAAGCATAAACTGTACCACTGAGCTATGATTTTTCTCGCCTCACACCCAGTCAAGTCCTTAGCATGCCATTTCCTTACATGTGGCTCATCTCCCCACCCCATTCAAATCCTCATTTAGCACTCAAGGGAGGGACCTGTGTTGGATTTGTTTTGCTGGCTGAAAGTGGCACCAGCTTAAGGAAAGGAAGACAAGTAGAAAACAATGCCCCTCCATGCACCTGGTCTTCTACAAATGTCCTAGGCCTGCTCTGTGTTCTTCTTTCTCTATGAAATTTTCAGATGAAAAGGGGTGTCATTTTAGGGCAAGTTGATCTTGTTTTTGTTTTTTTCTTGTTTAAGCAAATGCTGTAGCTGATTGTGATTGTTGCAATGTTTTCCTTTATCAAAATCATTGCATGCCTGAAAAAGAAATAAAACAGTTAAGCACACATGCACAATGGGTTTTTAATGATCTAAGAAACATTAGGATGTTAGGCCAGAACATCCTTAAAACCTGTGTGCTTTTTTCTCCATAACTACTTTATTCATATGCAAACTTATGACAATTCACTCCATTAATATTCATATGATTCATCAACTTAAGATCTTTTATCAGGTGACAGCCTTAGTTCTAAGTAACAGCTAAAAGATTTTTTTCTCTGACTTTGCACGATGCCTTTGTATCCACAACACTGCCTGATAGTCCTTTCTGATTTATGATTATACACACCCAACAAACTCATTCAGTGGCATATGTCAGGGTCTGTGAGGCCAACCAGGTACTGAAGTGCAATTTCTTTTCTCTCTCTCAAAGTCCTGATTAAATAGTACCAAGGGCAGATTAAATAGTACCAAGGGCAGACAGAGCTATTTAATATCTCCTTCACACTTTGTGAAAAAGTGCTTTGTGACTTCTAGTTGGTTTGGCCCTGCACTGATCTTGAGGTATGCAACTTTTGTTCCCATTCACAGACAGAATGGGGGTGAAAATGCTGACCTGCCTACCACACCCCATAAATCTAAATTGAACCACTAGTCAAAAAGCCTGCCTTAAATGGGGTCCTCAGAGGGTCTCCCCTTGGGGCAGGTGGTATCCATATGATTAGATGTGACATGGCAGACTCAGATGTGTCTATCTGGGAACAACATGCTTAAGGAAATCATTCCAGCTCAACGAAATCTTTGCTGGGAAGCCTTGAATAAGTCAGTTTTTGTATATGTGAGTGATCAATCTATTTTAGCTCACAGTCCTATAGTAAAACTGAATGGGTTAAAATGCTAAAGGTATTTGTATGCTGAACAGTAGTACATAGTTACAAATATAAAGATTTGCCCACCATGAAGGACTTGAAGGGACTGGAGCCTGACGCTGGAATTAATGTCAAGTTTGCACATGTTCCAACATGCCAATTTTATTTGCTTTTCATTGTTTCTCATCAGGCGTGATATTATCTGTGGTTACTTTGCTTAAAGGAACAACGAGCAATAACATAGGCTGTTGGAAACCAGTCAATGTGTCTGGCTCTCTGCCGCAGATGGGATTCCTTTGTGAATTTGTTAGGCAGTCTTAAGAAGAAGAGAAAATACAGAATTAGATGGTCTACATGCCAAGCAGATGGAAAGGTATTGCTGTCTTGCAAGCTTACAATGCCTGTCATTCTTGGAAGGGAAAGTCATGTTGGACCATTGGGCTGCTACAGAAAACAGCAGCCTGGCATCCAGTTTTCCTTTCTCTCTGTGTACATCCAGTAAGGAAAATAGACATTGTGTTTATGTAGCAACACAGGCAAACTAGATACAGGTTTGCTGTCCTGTGTTGGCAGGGTGTGAACCTCATGATCCTCATCACTTTTAACTGCTGACAGAACCATTGAATGGGTGATATTGTTAACATTTCTCCCCACATATATTTTTCTTCTTCAGAGACAGATTGGCAAAGCTTTGAAGCCAGCTCATGGCTGGCTTCATAGCAGCTTTGACTTTTCTTCTCTTTGTGATGTTGTCCCCAAAACAATTACTGTTTAAGAAAAGCATGAGGTGACAACCTCGTATCATAGTGCCCAATCACCTTCTGCTGTGGCTGGGCTTATAATATTGGTGAAGTATGACATCAACTGCTGGGTTATTCATGAGACCTCAGTGTAAGGCTGAGAAAGATGGCTGCCTTTAACTTAGGAGCATCACTGCCAGCCAGAGTAGACAGTTCTGAACTAGGTGAACCAACTGGTCTGGGGTAAGTCAGCTTTTTTATATTTCTGGTTTCCTAGAGGGAGGGTAAAGGCAAGGATTCTTCCCAAGATTAATGTTCAACTGGCAGAATGTTGGCTAATATAATAACTTCCATAGCTAACTGCAGCATGCAAGCAAAAAAACCCCCCTCCATTCTGTCGTACACTAAGATGGAAAATTACTTGTGGTACAAGGGTTCCCTTGAGGAAACTTGATGCTATCTTCTCCCTCTCTCTTCCCTCCTCCCCTCTGTATTTTTAGCCTGGCTTGCTGAGGAAGTGTGGGGTTTGAGCTTAAGAGTAGAATCTTGACACCAGAGGCTGCTGTTTCTTTTGCTTTGCCGACTGTCACTACTTTTAGTGGAGCAGATGGCCAGATTCATTTATAGCAAATAGGAATTTATTTCATTCTTTCCCACCCCATTTCAACTTTTAAAGCTCTTTAAAGCCCTGTTGGGTGTTCTGATCGCATGCAACATCGACACATGAATGTGGAGAGCTCTGTGTTGTGTGCTATGCTAATCTCTGACATGTACTTGCCACCTTCCAACCTTTGAAGGCTGAAGGTGGGGGGCTATTCTCTTCTAATCTCTTTGTTCAACTTAGAGCCCTGCATATAGGTTTTCCACATGAGCAGAGCACCCAGTTAGAACATCAGCATATTGTAGCCTTACCTAATGATTATTATACACATATATATCAGTTTATTCCTTTACAAACAATCACTCCTGCCATCCCTCCCATGTTTAGAGCCAGTCTGGAATAGTGGTTAAAGTATCAGACCGGGAACTGGGAGACCAGGGTTCACATCCCCACTCAGCCAATGCATCTCACTGGGTGTCCCTGGGCTAGTAAATCTCACAGGGTTGTTGTGGAGTTTGGGAGACCCGTGTATGCTGCATTGAACTCCTTGAGAAGAAGGTGAGGTATCCAAGCAATGAATAAATACTCCCATCAGACTTCTGCTACCCAAGGTTGCATCACATGGGAGGTCTTGAGGGTTGGTTAGAGCACAGAAACCTGCATGTTTCTTATGAATCACAAGGCTAAACCCCATTGACTGAGAAATGCTGAGATGGCTTCCATATTGATGTATGTTTATTTGGGAGAAATAGATTTGGAGGTACCTTTTAAAACAAGACCTGCTTAAAAGAACATGAGAAGAGCCCTTCTTGATCACACCAAAGGTTATTGTTTATTTAATTGGTTTCAGTTATGAATCGCTTCCCATAAAACATTCCACTGACATTTAAGAATAACAACATCAGCATTTTTGTATGGCTTTAAAACAGTGTTGGATAGCGTTAAAGGAGGAATAGGCAAATTTGTGGAGGCTGAAGCTATCAGTGGCTACCAACCTTGATGGGTATCCTGTATGTCCACTGTCGGAGGCAGGGATGCTTCGGAATACCGGCATTTGGAAGCCACAAGAAAGCTGAGTGTTGTTGCGCTCAGACTTGTTGTTGAGGCTTCCCATGGGCATCTGGTTGTCCACTGTGAGAAGAGGATGCTGGAACAGATGGGCCAAGGGCCTTTACATTCTTAAATAAGAACAATTGCAAGTCCAGTACAGATGCATTCTCGTACATATACACAGATTTTAGTTCCTGTGCCCTGTGTCCCAGAGTGGCCAAAGAAATACCTTTTGGAAGTCCGTAAGCATGAAAATGAGTGTGTTGGTGGTGGTATGTTTTTAAATTTCCTTTCTAAAGCCCTCTGGCTAGCAGCAGCAATCATTCTCATATTCCAAGTGTTTATATATATATATATATGGCTCTTTATCAGAAGACAAAGTTGTTGACAGAGAAAATTGAACAAGAGAATCAAATGGCACAGTTTATAAAGCAGTACTTGGCTCTAGATGAAAGGCCGCCAACAGTCCATTTCTGCATGGCTTTATAACCTCTGTGACATGTCACCAAGGAGATCCTCCATACCGCATGGAGAGTGTCACTCTCCAGTTGGGGCCATCTAATGAACAAAGCCATATCAGTGTTTTCAGAATTTTCAAAAATACTTTAACTGGGGCTGAGGAAGGGAAGAACATGTGATCATAATGGAGGCATTGATCTTGCCAAGGGTCAAAACATAAAGGGGTGGATTTTATCTTCGCCAGAAAGGTACCTGTGTCGTGAAAGGCTTGAGTGATCTTGAGTGACATTTGGTTGGGTAGGACTAATTAAAGGACACACTTTCATTAAAAACAAATGGGAACTGCGTGGCCTGCAACACCATCTTGTCATGTGCCAAGCTGCCGAATAGGATCCCACCCACACTCTCCCCATTTCTGTTTCCCGTCCCAGTAGTCAGTCTGCATTCAATGTCCAGTTCTTTTGCTTGGGGGATAGGTGAGAGTTTCTGTGTTCTAACCTACACCTGGCCTCCTCCGCTTGCCGTTTCCCTGAGGTCTGTGTGAGGAACAGTACTCACAGCCTGGACATAGAAAGTAGGAGGAAGGATGCACCAATATGTTTTTGTTTTCTTTTGACTGCCTGACGGCAAACTAAATGGTGATCTCAAACTGAGTGGGGAGAGCGGTTGCTGAACAGCTTGGTAGGTTTCTGGATGAAACATCGGCTCTGGATCCATTCCAGTCCGGCTTCCGCGCTGGTCATGGGACCGAGACGGCTCTGGTCGCCCTAACAGATGATCTCCGCAGGCAGCTGGATCGAGGCGGGTCGGGGCTGCTGATTCTTCTAGACCTGTCAGCAGCCTTCGACATGGTCGATCACGAACTCCTGGACCACCGCCTTGCCGACGTGGGGATCCAGGGCACAGTCCTTCAATGGCTGCGCTCGTTTCTCTCTGGTCGGGGACAGAGGGTGGCGCTTGGGGGGAATTGTCATCCCGCCACTCCTTGGTGTGTGGTGTGCCCCAGGGTGCAATACTCTCACCGATGCTTTTTAACATCTTTATGCGCCCCCTCGCCCAGCTTGTCCGGAGTTTTGGGCTGGGCTGCCATCAGTATGCTGATGACACCCAACTCTATCTGTTGATGGACGGCCACCCGGACTCGGCCCCAGACACACTGATCAGATGCTTGGAGGCTGTGGCTGGATGGTTACGTGGGAGCCGGTTGAAGTTAAATCCTTTGAAGACAGAGGTCCTCTGGCTGGGACGGGACGACATGGGGCTGAGGGGGCAACTCCCATCTCTTGCGGGGGTGCAATTAGTGCCAGCACCATCTGTTAAGAGTTTGGGTGTAATCTTCGATACCACCCTCTCCATGGAGGCGCAGATTGCAGCTATAACAAAGGCGGCATTCTTTCATCTCCGCCAAGCTAAGCAGTTGGCTCCTTACCTCTCTCGCCCTGACCTAGCCACTGTGATCCACGCGACGGTCACCTCCAGACTGGATTATTGTAACTCGCTCTACGTGGGGCTGCCCTTGAGACTGACCCAGCGGGTGCAAAATGCTGCAGCGAGACTCCTTACGGGGTCTTCGCTTAGAGATCATATTCATCCGGTGCTATACCAGCTGCACTGGCTCCCGGTGGAGTACAGGATCAGGTTTAAGGTGCTGGTTTTAACCTTCAGAGCCCTATACGGCCTAGGGCCCTCGTACCTACGGGACCACCTCTCCTGGTATGCCCCACAGAGGAACTTACGATCTTCAAATAAAAACACCTTGAAGGTCCCAAGCCACAGAGAGGTTAGGCTGGCCTCAACTAGAGCCAGGGCTTTTTCGGCTGCGGCTCCAACCTGGTGGAACGCTCTGTCACAAGAGACAAGGGCCCTGCAGGACTTGACATCTTTCCGCAGGGCCTGCAAGACAGAGCTGTTCCACCTGGCCTTTGGTCAGGGCGCAGCCTGACTCCCTCCTTTGGCAATCTTTACAAAACTTTAGTTTATGGTTGCCATCAATTTTGATTTTAATTCATTTTTATAATGTTTTATAATGTTGTACTGTTTTAGTGTTGTTAGCCGCCCTGAGCCCGGCTTCGGCTGGGGAGGGCGGGATATAAATAAAATTTATTATTATTATTATTATTATTATTATTATTATTATTATTATTACTTTGCTATATAAAAAGTATAAATTTGCTGACTTACTGTTTTAGAAGCAATGAGAGGTGGTTCCCCTGCAGGCTTCCCATGGTTGCTGGATGTCCACCTGACTGCTGTGTGATAGCACTAAAAGCACCTGCAATGCAAATGATTTGCAAGTGAGAGAACCAGGGACCACAAGGGCAAGCTGCAGTGACACTTGGTAGAGTATCCTATCAAACAAAGTTAATGATGGCATGTTTCTATCTTCCGTAGAAGGTGGAGATGTTGTGGTTGCCAGTTTCCTTCATCACATACTTCACTATAATTTGGCCCTCAAGGCCTTGGTATTTGGCCCTTGGAAATCTTTGCAGGTAGGATGGCTGTGTGTCAGCATGTGCAAAAACTAGCTACTGTACAAAGTTAATATTAATATTCATAGCTCCACCCACTGTTGCCTTTGGCCACACCTCCTGCTGTCCAAAAGGTTCCCCAGAAAGAAATGGGACCCTAAGGCTCAACAATGTTTGCTTCTCCTGTTATTAGTCAATTTCTCCATGGAAATCTATGAGGAAACCTGGAGGAAGATAGACACTTAGAAGGAGCTGTTCCATTTCTCCCTGTTATTAGTGTTAGTTTTTATTTCTACTGATCTTGATATCTCTGTGATTATGCTTCAGTTTGAGTGAGGAAACGTTACCTTAAAAATTGAGTGCCTTATACTCGCCGGCATATCCTGATTGGTTTCTGGCAGGCTTCAGATGTGAAATCTCATAAGCCATCAGCCATAAAAGACTGTCAATACTAAACACTGCTGCATGTCAGCTGCCAAGTACCAACTGTCAAATGTTGAAATCAAGTGCTGTGGGATGGCACATAAAGAGATCAAATGTCAGAGTATTCTGCAAATAATTTGAGTTTGCCAGCAGAATATTTAAACATCCAAATGTTTGTAGGTGAATTTTGAGGGAAATTGTTTTGCAACAGTTGTCCTGGACACCTTTAGGTGCTACGTCAAGGATAGCTAAAATGATGCTCTCGAGGTCTTTTTGAATCCCAAATCCCACCAGCCAGAGGCAGAGGAAAAAAGAGAGGCAGTACAGTTCAAGGTCAATTCCAGGAAGGCAAAAGCACTTAAGGATCAGGACTCACCAGGGTGTGGCTTAGGGAGGAGGCATGGCCTAGAGCAGGCATGTCCAAAGTCTGTTTCAGAGGCCTAATTTGGCCCCTGTGGAAGTTTATTTCCTGGGGTAAAAATCCTTAAAAAAGCTCAACAGCTTCAGTCCTTAAAAAGGTAACCCACGTACTTTCAGCTGCCAGAAAACGGTGACCAGATACTGGAGAGACCTGTCAGGAGTAAGCATGGACCAATGGTACCAAATAGTATGGGAAACAGCCCTACTAGAAAAAATAAACCAATAAACTGAAACTGACACAGGGACAAACAGAAGAAGACACCTTTACCCCGGTATGGCTCCCCTTTATCACATACACAGCCCAACAAGACAATGACAATACTCCACCAACAGCATACAAATCAATATGGCTAACCTGATCCAAAACACCCACCCACCCCACTCACACACGAAAACAAAGACCACCACAGCCAATCACAAACAAACAACCACACCCTAGGCCAACCCCAACCTCTCTCACCACCAAAGAAACACAAATGAACAGCACGAGCAACGCTGACACCAAACCCTACATACATTAAGCAAAATAGAAAATCCCCACCCCACCCCACCCCATCTCCCCCCTCCCCCCAATGTCTCAACAAATGAAACTGATTTGTAAAAATGTTACATGGAAAAAATACGAGAGACATTACACATACTTCTGTAAATCTTTAATAATAATAATAAAAAGGTCAACAACTTTGGTTGGCCCTCATGCATGCTCACTTCATAAAATCTGGCCCTCTTTGAAAAAAGTGTGGACATCCCTGGCTAGAGAGAGTGTCTCAATGACCATTTAGAGAGGGGTGGAAGGCCACACTTGGCGCCCAGGCTTTGAGGTTCCCTGCCTCAGCTGTATATCTTGGTAGCCGCTATGTTGCCCTCCTGATGTAGTTGGATTCTAACTCCCATCAACCACATTTGGCATTGTCACAGACTCATGGATGATGGGAGATGAGAGTTCAACAACATCTGGAGGGCCAGATGTTCCCCATCATTTCTTGAGCCCATTCTCTCATGAAACAGAGGAAAGGGAGTGGTCTCTAGGACCTGGTCCATAAAAAAACAGTGAGACAGTAGAGCTCTGAGCTGGTAGAATGGACCATGTCAGAGTTCTGGTGAAGGACTACATTTTTTAATCTTTTCCTACATCTGAAAAAAGCAAGCAAACCTCCATGCAAATGGTTGCTCAGTATTCAGTGAAGAAAGAACCCAAGATTCATGGTTTTTGTTTTGTTTTTTGAAATGCACAGTTTTAATCTTCTAGTTCTGTAGCTAATGTACTGATGAACCTTTCATTCAAAAGCTTCTGTCAAAATGAATGGTTGCAAAATATAGTGTTCAGAGAAACTAGTTGTTTTTCTTCATTCAAATATAACCTGCAAAAAAGCGAATAATGCCCTAGTCTTTCATCAACTTAAAAATTGCAATCTATCTTGTCATGTGGAATCGCAAGAGAAATGAGCAGGGTCATGACTGACAAAAGAGAAATATCAAAGCATTTGTTTTTCAATGACAAGCTGTTAAAGTGGGGGGAATAGTTTCCTTAAAAATAATTATTAGCGTTCTTTATACCTTATCATCATCATCATCATATTTTGCTACTGAAACTTTGGTATTATCAGTTTCTTTTGGGATATTATCATAGCAAGAGATTAAAGTCTTCCAACTTGTTCTTGATAAGAACTCTTTGTGATACAACACAAATCCACCTATTCTCTAGTGCTTATCACCTCCCATATCCTGGGGCATTTTCGCAATCCATAAAACACTTGGAGCAAAACTCCTTTTGAAATGGAGAAAGTGCAGGCTAAGCTCTGTTTGGCTGTTAGTCTGAATGTGGGCTTTATTTACAATGAGAGAGGCTATCTCTGGAAATGACAGGGAAGGGCTGCAGCTCAGTGGCAGAGAATCTTCCTTGTGTACAGAAGGTCCCTGGTTCCTTCCCTGGCATCTCCAGGTAGGGCTGAGATAGAAGCCTGCCTGAAAGGAGCATCTCCACCCCATCGTTCAGCCCACACTGAGGTCCACCTCCGAGGGCTTTCTGGCGGTCCCCTCCCTGCAAGAAATGAAGTTACAGGGGACCAGGCAGAGGGCCTTCTCGGTAGTGGCACCCGCCCTGTGGAATGCCCTCCCATCAGACGTCAAGGAAATAAACACTATCTGACTTTTCTCTTTATTATTATTATTGATATTATTAATAATATTCTGTTGGGAGCTGCCCAGAGTGGCTGGGGAAATCCAGCCAGATGAGCGGGGTATAAATAATAAATTATAATATTATTATGAAACCCAGAGTGCTGCTGCCAGTGTAGGCAATGCTGAACTAGATGGACCAATGGTCCAGCTTAGTGTAAGACAGTTTTCAATGTTACTGAGACCTGTGGGTATAGGGCAGAATTTAAATTCAATTAATAATAATAATTTATAATATAACAATAGAAAATAATTCCTCTTCCGGATTAATTTCTACAAAATAATGATCAACCAGCAACATGTCCACAAAGATGGTACTGATGTCTCTGGAAGTTTTCTATTTATTCATTTAAAACCATTTTTAGCCAACAGTTCAGCTAAAAATGCTCCCAGAGCAGTGTGCAGTCGGCCATATGGTATTATAGAAGATGCAACATGAAAGAAAAATGGGATGAGCAGGGAAGAGGACAACAAACACACCCGGGCAGCGATTTTAAAAGTTATGCAATTATTCTTAAGATGACCATCTGGAATAGAATCAGTTCCGAAAGAAGAGAAGCCAAATGGAGTTTTAGTCTAGTTTCTCTACAGGTGGGAGCAGGGCATCAGAGTCACAGCTCAATCTTATTCATGTAATCATTCTCTGTGCCTCTGCCACCCAATTGTTTGAGGTTTGGGAAAGCAATGCAGACAGCTAGAAAGGAATGATCAATTTCCTTACAGCCAGAGTAGAAACTCCTGAATCAAATGCCCTTCTTGCTCCACCTTCCACCAGTTGTTCAACTTCACTTGAAGCAGGCTTAAGCCCTGGAATTTATTTGGAATGCATGGTATCTGCCATGGGAGGAAATGATGTGGATTTTAGGAAGGGAGAGAAGGCAAGTTGGCAGGGGTCTTTGCCCTCAATAAAGAAGGGTTCCACTGCTGCAGGGAAGCTAAAGCAATCAAGTTTCTCCTTGTCAGCTTGCAGTCCCTATTTAACCCTTCGGAGGTGTTGATTCAAGCTATTATAGCTCCCAGATGGTAGCCACTGACAAATATGTCCAGGCGGGAAGAACTCCATCAAGCCAGAACTCCATCAAGCCGAGCCATCGGATTTGCAAGGTGATTACGAGGTGATTTGTCCCAATTGCAAGGGAGGTGGTTGGTGCAGGTATTTCGGGTCAGATCCTGATCCCCTTGAGCGGCTACAAATGATTTGCTCCACTGCATAAAGCCATTACCATATGGAAGGTGGTTTATCTTTAGCAAGTGTCATGTTTAGGGTTATCATGAAATGTCACCCCTTGTTCATCACCCCATTCATAGGAGAAAAATAGGGAGGAGGATTATTTTTGTGATTATTGTAGAGAAATGGTGGCATTCTAGCCATGGCTGGTTGCTGCTGCTATTTATAATCTTCACCATTTCACCATTTTAAATTCTTACTTCTCTGAATTTTGCAGTGAAGTTCTTCAGCCAAGCAACTTGTACAAAAATGCATTATATTTGGGGAAATTACTTTGCAAAAATGCATGCAAAAATGCATATATTAGGCAAAATTAAAAGCCCGGCATATTTTTATGGAGCTTAAAAAAATAAATCACAAACTGATCTGGAAATGTAGAGAATGGAATTAAAGGCTTGCAAAATGAGCAAGCAAAATTGACAGAATAGTCCATCTCTATTTCTTGGCACAATTTTTCTGTGAATGCTTCCAACAGACTTTCAGAACAGCAATGTCAACGAGCTTTCACAAATGGCAGTTTGAGAGAGAAGGGGCTCCCAGTTAAGATGACAGATTCAAGATTTCTCTGAGCATCAGTGGCTGTCAGTATACTAAAAACAAGCTGAATGCATGTAAGGAGGGCCTGGTGAGATTCGAGCAACAGCAACATAGCTTCAGCTAGCAACCACTGATTAGCATATAATTAACATAATGTGTGAATGTGCTCACATTTTCTTTCACTTCAGCTTATGGTTTCTTGGGAGAGCTCTATGGCTTTGGCTTTCTTTGCATATCAGTACCTTGTACCCTTCCCAAGATCAACTACCCTCTGCTTTAGGGGGTACTCTGACTACTTCTGTGCACAGCAATAAATACTATTGTGTACATCATTACTGGATGGATTTATGGTAAGCAGATGGCTGTCTAATTCTAGACCTCAATTATGCCCCAACAAGTATTTAATACTGTCTGCATCATTGCATAGCATGCTAGCTGGTTTTGTGGTCCTTAGTGCTTGCTCTGGCAATCCAGTCTAGTGGGAATTTGTGCCAGGGTGAGTTAAATTCTAAGGATTCTTTTCTGACGCACCAGCTCCTTTGCACACTTGGGAGGTACAGATGTGCACAATGAGAGTTGTTCCTTGTCTTCCCTATGATATGTGGATTTCCTGTGCATGTCATGTGCGCACCCCATTGTATGCACATGAACATGGTGGCGATGCAAACTTTCTCTGCAGATTGTGCCATGTTGATGCAACAAACCAACTGGCTTAACTGCCATTGCTCCTGTGTTGAGGAGGACTGTGAGATGACACACCCCACTTAACAGACGATATTGTCACTTGGTTAATATGAGAACATAACCTAAGAAGAGCCCTGCTAGATAAGAGCAATGGCCCATCCAGCCCACATTGACCAAACATATGCCTATGGGAAGCTCACAACCAGGACTTGAGTTCAGAAGCAGTCTCCCCACTTATCAGTTCCAGCAACTGGTACTCAGAGCGTAGTTCTTCAAATCCTGGAGGACATACACAACCATCATGGCTAGTAGCCACTGAAACCTTACTCCCACTCAATTTGTCTAACCCTCCACTTCAAAGCCATCCTCTTTTCCATGAGTACAATTCATGAAGCTCTTGAGTGGAATCCACTGCAGATGCACATATGGACCTTTTTAGTGTAGAGATGCCCTCCTATATAAGGTGTTTTAGTGCAGGGGTCAGCAAACTTTTTCAGCAGGGGGGCAGTCCACTGTCCCTCAGACCTTGTGGGTGGCCAGACTATATTTTGAAGGGGGGGGAATGAATGAATTCCTATGCCCCACAAATAACCCAGAGATGCATTTTAAATAAAAGCACTCATTCTACTTATGTGAAAACACACTGATTCCCAGACCGTTCGTGGGCCAGATTTAGAAGGCGATTGAGCCAGATCCAGCCCCTGGGCCTGTTTGCCTACCCATGTTTTAGTGTTTCCAAGAAGCTATAGCTCAAGGGAAGAGCAGATATTTTGCATGTAAGTAGACTCCAGATCATGGGTAGGCAAACTAAGGCCCGGATCCAGCCAAATCGCCTTCTCAATCCTGCCCGTGGATGGTTGGGGAATCAGTGTGTTTTTACATGAGTAGAATGTGTCCTTTTATTTAAAATGCATCTCTGGGTTATTTGTGGGGCCTGCCTGGTGTTTTTACATGAGTAGAATGTGTGATTTCATTTAAAATGCATTTATGGGTTATTTGTGGGGCACAGGAATTCGTTCATTCCCCCCACACACCTATAGTCCGCCCCCCCATAAGGTCTGAGGGACAGGGGACCAGCCCCCTGCTGAAAATTTTCGCTGACCTCTGCTCCAGATAAAGGAGAAGTGTTGCTAATCTGAGCTGGGATAGATAGATAGGATCGGTGGTCTCACTTGATAGGAGGCAGCATCACATGTTGGTTCTGAACTTCCAGTGGTGAATTATTTTCTTCTTCTGAAGTATTGCTCCTATTTGGTACAGTGGTGCCTCGCAAGACAAAATTAATCCGTTCCACGAGTCTCTTCGTCTTGCGGTTTTTTCGTCTTGCGAAGCACGGCTATTAGCGGCTTAGCGGCTATTAGCGGCCTAGCGGCTTTAAGAAAAAGGAAACAAACCCGCAAGAAGTCACAAGACGTTTCGTCTTGCGAAGCAAGCCCATAGGGAAATTCGTCTTGCGGAACGCCTCAAAAAACGGAAAACTCTTTCGTCTTGCGCGTTTTTCATCTTGCGAGGCATTCGTCTTGCGAGGTACCACTGTATATAGTTAGCAGCAATACCACAACAGGCAGTTTATTGCAGTTTTGTGAATTCACAGAAGTTAGCAGTCCACATCTTGCTCTGTAACCGGAAACTTAGAGGAGGAGAAGGCTTGCAAATGCCTTTATGAGTCTCATCCCTGCTTCCCTTTCAAGATTGGAGGGAAAGGGATTTTGATAGCTGGGTGGCCCAAACTTTTAATCGATATTGATTCTAGGTCCTGCTGTACACAAGGGTGGGCTTTTTTTTACCTGAAGCATATTTGAAGACCTTCCCCTTGATTAGGATAACCACACCTTTCCCTCATTTCACATGCCCCACGTGAATGAAGAAGGAAGTGGCAATCACAATCTCAGTATACAGCCACTTACAATGTATTTGGACAGGTGTAGATGCAACTCTGTTGCTGGGACCACCTACATCTGTAATGAACTTTTAATTTTGTAATGAAGCCAATTTCCCAAGAAGTGCTTTTCAGAAGAAGAAAAAAGGGGGTATTCTCTATTGATTGTAGAATAAAATCTTGTGTGTATGCAACTTTAGGTGTACTGGATATGTGTGTGTTGTTGTTTTAAACCATGGGTAAGCAAACTAAGGCCCAGTGGCTGGATCCGGCCCAATTGCCTTCTAAATCTGGCCCACAGATGGTTCGGGAATCAGTGTGTTTTTACATGAGTAGAATGTGTGCTTTTATTTAAAATGCATCTCTGGGTTATTTGTGGGGCATAGGAATTCGTTCATGTCCTCTCTCCAAAATATAGTCTGGCCCCCCACAAGATCTTAGGGACAGCAGAATGGCCCCCTGCTGAAAAAGTTTGCTGACCCCTGTTTTAAACAAAGTTCCCCTTCCCCAATGGCCATTTGACAGCAGCACCTAATGTTGGCAATTCCAGCTGGCTCCCACAGTTTCCAGCAGGAATAGCTGAGCTCTGAAAGAGAGAATCTGGGTCTTATCTTGTGTCAAATGAGCTAACCAAATAAAAAATGAATTGAGCGAATTTAATCTGTCAGCATCAATGAATCTAAGAGGATTATCATTCCATTACCGCTAATAGATTTTTTCCAAAGATAACTTTGCTACTTGACTTGCCTATTCCTATAAAGACTGTTACGAATCTAATTTATGTGTATCATTTAAATATTCCTGTTCCATTCCAATTGAATCCCTGGGCTTGTTAATAGGCCACCTTTCTTGTTTCTCGCCCCCTACTTTTAGCTCAAAGAGGAATAGCCTTGGTTTAATGTTCTGAGTGCTGCTTCTATTGCTTCTTGCTGTAATTTGTTGCGGTAGTAGTGGACAAGTTCCACTTTTTGCCAAAGTCTGTTTAGCAACTCAATTAGCCATAGATTTCTCCTCCTTACACTTGTATGCTTCCCCCTCCCTGCTCCCACTGCTTTGCGCGTGTACTCTGAGGACTGGAAGAAAACAGTCAGTTTTACGAGCATGATTGCAAATTCCTCATCCCTGTCTAACTTGCAAGAACATCAGATCCTGCTGGATCAGGGCCATGGCCCACTTAGTCCAGCATCCTGTTCTCACAGCAGCCAACCAGATGCCTTCAGGAAACCTTCAATCAGGTCCCCGGCAACCTCACCCCCCCCCCCCGGTGGTTTATAGCAACTGGTATTCAAAAGCAATTTGCTCCCAGCAATGTCCACAACTACCTCAGGATTCAACCACCTTCTTCTCCTGCAGTGTACATAGACCTATATTGAAACACAGGAACCTCAGTCATGTCAATTTGGCCCAACATTTCCTACTCTGGCTGGCAGCATCTCTCCAGGATCTTGGGCAGAGGCCTCCAAACTAAGGCCCGCAGGCTGGATAAGGCCCAAGGGACTCGTTTATTTGGCCCATGGCGACACCTGCTGCCGCCCGCTCTTACCGGTGTTGCGCTGCACGGCTGCCCACTTCCGGGTCGGAGGAGCACCGGAAATAGCTTGTGCGCATGCGCATGCGTTATTTCCGGCGCACATCTGGGTTTGAGGAGGCCTGTGCACATGCACACAAGCTGTTTCCGGTGCTCCTCCGACCCAGAAGTGTGCTGGAAATAGTGTGTCTGCACGCATAGGGGCACGCACTCATCCGCCCTCCGGCCCGCCGCACGATCAGCGCTGGAGACACCGGCCCAAGGCGCGATAAGTTTGCTGACCCCTGATCTTGGGCATAGGTATGCCCTTCCAATCACCTGCTTCCTGATCCTTTTAGACTGAAGATCTTAGGAATTAAACCTGGGACCGTCTACATGCAGAGAACACAGATTAGTCTCTCCCTCATAGAACGAGCCATAGAATGAGCCATTGGTCGTGTATTCAGCTTGGGAAGTTTTTGAAAGCTGGCTGGTGCTTCTGAAGTTTCAAAAGTTGATGCTGCAGTTAGAGTCCAAAGCTACCAAGAGGCAAGGTAAGCAGAGTTGTGTGTGTGGTTTTTTTTTTAAAAAAAATCCACTACTTCATTTATAGCCTATCTTCTCTCCAATGAGCTTTAGCTGACATGTAGAGTTCTCCCCCTCTCCATATTACTCTCACAAGAACCTTGTGAGGTAGGTTAGGCTGAAAGATGGCCCAGGGTCATCCAGTGAACTTCCTGGCAGAGTGGGGATTTGAACCCACGTTTCTTGTGCCCTAGTCTGACACCCTAACCACTGTGCTACACTTTTCATTTTGCTGTGTTTTTTTTTTCCTTTTTGCATTTTCTAAGGAAGCAACTTCTGCAGACACTCGCTGCCTTCCCAGTGTGCAATGTGTTTTGAAATTCAGAGTGTTCTTTAGCTCCTTTTACCCTTTGAAAAAATATGAAAGTGCCCAAGAGCTTTCAGACTTTCAAAGGGCAATAGCAACTTCAGCAAAAGAGTAGAATGCAGCAAAACAGATGGCTCTACCTTTTTACATTTCTTACTTTCTCTCTCTCTCTCTTTGTCCTTTCTTTCTAAAGTGGCATCATGAAAATACAGGCCATAAATATTCTGGGCTGCTTTCTGCATTGGGGAAAGGACACGCAGTTGCCACGGTGAGAGGCAAGCGCTTTCTTCTGAAGGCCAAACTTAATTTCCCCTCTGCAAATGTGGCATGAACTTTGCCACCCACTTTTTCTTACTTCTGTGCCTCCCCGAAGCTCACTTAGATTCTTACAAATGAATGCACAGAGCAGAGGGTTTGGGAGGCTGCCTCCATCCTCTTTGCTAGCAATTTGCCAACCTATAACCCTCAGGGATGAAATCACAGCTATCAGTAGCTTGGCAGAGCTATTCCTGAGTGAATTTCTGCCTCCCAGTGTCGCTTATCATTACAGTCTCTTCAGTTCTGGTGAGAGGGAAGGGGCATCTCTAGAAGTAGAAGGAAAATCACATCCTCCTGCTCTGTATATTACGTTGAGTCTGTGTGGCAAGAGAAGTGGGTCAAAAACTGAGCATCTGCTTTGCATGCAGAAGGTCCCAGGTCCAATCTGCAGCATCTCCCGGTACAGCTGGGAATGAAACCCTGGAGTAAACTCTAATGAGCTAGAACAGATATCGTCAACCTTTTCAGACCTAGGACCCACTAACCAAAACATGCATTTGGGGATCCTTAATCTTTTAGCATATATTTGCAGGGTGATAGTGCTGCTGCTATGATCCACCTTGGATCAGTGGGTCCCAACCTACCAGTTGAAGACCAGTGTGCTAGATGGACCAATGACTGGGCATAAGGTAGCTTCCTATGAGGTGATGGGTCAGAGTTCAGTGATGAGGGATCTGTGCTGCATATAGAAGGTCACAACTGGTCTTCCACCTCTGCCAAAGGCATCTGGTTGACCACTGTAAAAACAAGAAGATGGATTAGATGGGCCTTTGGCTGTTCCAGCAAAACTCTTCTTATGAAGAATAGAACTATCAAGAAGTTGTTGGATAGAAAGGTAATCCATGCCTGTGGAAGACACCCAACAGCTTTTGGAATGAACAGGAAAACAGCTCATGTTCCCATAGTTAGGAGGAGGCAAGAGGTCAGAACTTTTATAATGTTCAAGAGATTATATTATAATTTGAGAGATCTTTTGAAAATCAGAACATCTGGTTACAATAAACCTTAAGCTTTCTGAAACTAGACTGTGTTCCATTACGCAACAAATGCACACCAACTGATCCTTTCATGGTAAAGTAGAAGGATTTATAACAAAAGATCAGCGGAAGTATTTCTTTTTTTAATCATATGGGGTCCAAAATTATCCGTATGTCTGAATATTAGAGGAAACCATTTTAAGATGTTAATGCAATGGCATTGAACACCCTGGAATTTGCACAAAATCTCAACTGTTGCAGTAGCTTCCTGGGATATGGTAACTGAAACCATTAATTAAATTCTTTAAAACGCCTGTGTTTTAAAAAGAGCCTTGGTTGCAAGATAGGTTGTCAACTCCTCAATATGCTTGTTTCAGCTAGATTAGCATGTCACTAGACAGTCTGGAGAGTATTTAAACCAGAGTGGCTGAATAAAGTCTGGCCGCTCATTAAGATGACAGCATACAAAACAGATCAGGCTGTTGGGAAAGTTGCAGCCACAGTTTGCTGAGCACAAATAGTCATATTAGATGTTCGGTGGCAGGTGAGCCTGGAATCATGGAGATGATGACGTCATTGAATTGTATTAATTGTTTTGATTAATTTGTGGCAGTTTTTGTTGCTTTTTTGCTATTGTTGTTGATGCTGCTGCTGCTATTGTGCTTATTGTGAGCTGTTTTGAGCTCAGTGTTGGAAAAGTGGAATGCAAATATCAAATCAAAATTAGATTGACCCATTGGTCTTGTCTTTCCCAAACTGATGCCCTCCAGGTGTTGTAGATTATAGAACTTTCATCATCCCTGACCATTGACCCTGGTGACTGGAACTGATGGCAACTGGAGTCTACCTGGAGGTTGCCATGTTGGGGAAAGACAGCACTAGGCTACAGTCAGGTAGTAAACCATTACTGCTCCCATGTAATAATATTTTTCCTTCCATAAGAGACAGCTGACATCCTATATTAAACTGCCTGGGTTATTCACTACCCTGCTGTTTGCCTAGCGGCCATGGTTGTTTGCTCCTAGTCTAAACAGAAAGCAACAGAGGGCATGCAAGTAGGAAGCAATCCAATTACTTATATGTTTCCAACTAGGTAACTTCTTGCAAGGTCTCTTACGGCTTCCTGTAGGTAGCTAGCTAGTTAGCAAGTAGCTATCAAAGCCGGAGCTCGCTCAAGACATTTTGCTGCCTGAAGCAAAGGGCAAGATGGTGTTCCCCTTCCATGTTCAAAAGGTGACTGGACTGAGAGCTGAGTCAAACTTCAGTGCTGGCAGCAGGATAGCAGCATCTTCCAGCAAACCTGAAAGCTGCTGGCTAGATTAGGAAGCACCATCTTGTCCTTTGCTTCAGGCAGCAAAATGTCTTGAGCGAGCTCTGGCTTTGATAGCTGCCATCCAACAGAGGGGAACAGTCAAGGAGGTGGTGCTTCTGTCCCTCAACTTCTGTTGTCTGAAGTGGTTGCCCCCCTTTGCCCAATGGCCATGCTGGCCCTGATCAAAGCTCACTAAATGACTATGGGCCAGTCACTATCTCACAGCTTAATAACAGCATTGTTATGAAGATAAAATGAGTGAGGGAAGTTGGGTGCCTCCCTTAGCTTCTTGGAAGCAGGGTGGGATGAAGATGTAACAAGTGTTAAATACTTAGCACTGTCCACCTTTGGTGATGGAAATGCAACTGTAGTAATTGCATATGTGTGTCATTGTGTAGACAATACTGAGCTCGCTAAAGGTAAAGGTACCCCTGCCCGTACGGGCCAGTCGTGTCCGACTCTAGGGTTGGGCGCCCATCTCACTTAAGAGGCCGGGGGCCAGCGCTGTCCGGAGACACTTCCGGGTCACATGGCCAGTGTGATGAAGCTGCTCTGGCGAGCCAGCACCAGCACAGCACACAGAAACACCGTTTACCTTCCCACTATAAAGCGGTACCTATTTATCTACTTGCACTTAGGGGTGCTTTCGAACTGCTAGGTGGGCAGGAGCTGGGACCGAAAGATGGGAGCTCACCCTGCCGTGGGGATTTGAACCACCGACCATACGATTGGCAGGTCCTAGGCACTGAGGTTTTACCCAAAGCACCACCCGCATCCCTACTGAGCTAGATGGACCCAAAAGCAGCTTCCTATATATGCACATTCATATCAGATTCTTGGGACGCGGGTGGCACTGTGGGTAAAACCTCAGCGCCTAGGACTTGCCAATCGCATGGTCGGCGGTTCGAATCCCCGCGGCGGGGTGCGCTCCCGTCGTTCGGTCCCAGCGCCTGCCTACCTAGCAGTTCGAAAGCACCCCTGGGTGCAAGTAGATAAATAGGGACCGCTTACCAGTGGGAAGGTAAATGGCGTCCCATGTGCTGTGCTGGCTCCCCAGATGCAGCTTGTCACGCTGGCCACGTGACCCGGAAGTGTCTGCGGACAGCGCTGGCTCCCGCCCTATAGAGTGAGATGAGCGCACAACCCTAGAGTCTGTCAAGACTGGCCCGTACGGGCAGGGGTTCCTTTACCTTTTATCAGATTCTTAGGCACAGAAAAGGTGTTGACATAGTATTCTGTTACTGAACAAGCATTTGCTAGCATTCTCTTATCCCTTGAGAAAAGAGGTAGAGACGAATAGAGGTTACCTAAGCACTGTTACTATTTTGGGCCTTGGCATGAGATACACAGATTCCTTAAAACCATGAGTCACTTACTACAACCTCTTCAGTGCCATCATATCACATTCATCTAATTGGGGAATAGATTCTGTAGCATTTACAAAATGATAGCTTTTGAAACTGATCGGTGCACTCTAAGGGAAGGCTAACCATCCCAAACAAGACTCTAGGGTCTGATGCATAGGTGATGTGGGAGACCACGTATAGATGAGTGGATCTCCCATTGATTTGATTTTATTTCGTACTTAAAATAAGTTGTAGCGAGTAGCTCTCACTTGAATCAGAGCAGTGGCTGGCTACAGAGAATGGGGGGAGCAACTCTTCCCATGCTGTTCTTCCATTCTGTCTGACTTATCCACTCTCTGAAAATTCTGTGTCATCCTCCACACTGTGATGTATTATAGCAAATTCTGGGAGGGGGCATTTTAGCTGTGGAGCAATGGGGGTTTATGGTACCACACTGTGCCTGCAGACCTCCCACTCTCCCCCACCCCCATGGAGGTCTGTAGCATCCTGTGACCATTCAGCCACCCTCCTAGGTGCAATAGGATTTTCCCTTAGTATGTAATAAAAGAAATAAATGCAAAAAAGAAATGTTTTTTCCCTCTTCATCCATGATGGGGACAGGCAAGAGGGCCTTTTCATTTGCAGGACCTAAATCATGGGAAAGTTTCCCAACTTTCCCAACCTGTCCCAACTTCCCAAGCTTTCATTCTTGGTACTGTTGACATTTTGGTGGATTTAAAATATATATATTAAAAGCCACTTGATGAGCTCAGAGATAGACCATCTTGCATGTGAATGCCCCAGGTTAAATCCCAGGTGTCTCACAAAAAGGGAAAGTGATGCCTTCTTGTGGAAGGTGTTGCACATATAAGCCTGGTCTGTTGGAGCAGTAGTCAGCTCCCTGCATAATAATAATAATAGCAAGCTGATCTGTGCTTTGACTGGGGAACTAGATAATTGTGTGCCAGTCAGCTGGGGATTTGAATGAGGAACCAGATGAGCATAGTAAGCTGGTCAGCACTTTGAGGAACAATGTGCAATTAAGCCACTTCTCTCTCATTCTAGGCTTACGGGAAGAATTTGCACATATGCATTTTGCAAAGAAGTAAAGAGTAGATGTGTCTTTAAACTTACAGGGTACAGTTTGCACTGTTAGGATAGGAATCCGTGTCTGAACAAACACACACACACACAAAATATATACTTTTATGAATTAATGCCTTCGACATGTGGCGGTGCTTCTTGAGACATGTGGCAACATCTTCAGAAATAACATGGAAGGATTTGTGTATCCCAGGATATTGCAATGAGGAGTTAAGCAAGTTTCCCAGTTGGCTGCAGCAGGGAGAGAAGTGACTCTGTTTGACTCAGCCTAGCTGCATGCGATGGAAAAGGTGAGTTAGCAAGGCCTTCAGCCTGCCTGGAAGCAATTGTCATCTGGGCTGCATAATTTCCAGAATTGTGTCCTAGAAGCTTCCATGCTTATGTCTATAAGCTTGCAAGCAAAGCCTGCACTTCTTATTTTTTGTCCGTTAGGTACAAAACATCAGGTATTTCATCTTCATCAATATTATTACTATTATTATTATTAAAATTTTATACCTCCCTTCATTTGAAGATCACTGGGTGCTTTTACTAGAATGTAATAATATGGCATATGAAATATATTAGTGGTCACATCCCAATTAGATTATTGCAAAGTGTTCTACATGAGTTGCCCTCAAAGGGTCTCTGGAAACTTTATTTGAACAAGAATGCATCAGCAGGGATGCTGGCCATTGCCCACTTTTGTGACCATATGGCACCTATATTGTGATGGCTGTGCTGGTTACTGGTTGTATCCAGGCCCAAACCTGGTAGTCACTGCATGCAGTAGGTGAGTCAGTGATGGAGTCATCCCAGGCCCTGCACCCAGCATAGAAACTAAGTGGGCTGCCAGAGAATGCAAGCTCTGGACTCAGCATAGTAATGCAGTTCTGCCTCCTGCCTCTGCTAGCCTGCAGCACTTCTGTTTGCAGTGGCTATGGAATGCAGCGCTCTGAATGCACCCTTAATGTTCTCTGGCAATCTCTTATTCCACAGAGTAGTTTAATAACAACGTGCATAAAATAGGGGTTGGGATCTCAGGCTTGAAAGTGGTCCTCCACACCTCTTTCTCTGGCCCTCGGGACTCTCCTTAGGCCACACCCCCACTAGGCCACACCCCTCACTGGCCCTGCTGTACACCCTCCTTGAGTCCTTTTGCCTGTCTGTACTGCGCCCATGAACTATGGCATGCCATATGGATGGTGAGATGGATGTGAAAGACCTCTGGCTTTCACTGGGTGGGAGTGCACAAAGTGCACAAATATCCTTTGCCATACCCACCTTTGCTTCTTGCCCTGCTCACCATTAGCATGTGGCCCTCAGAAGGTTGCACACAAGGGAATACAGGCTAAATGGGTCTAAATGAAGTTCCCCACTCTTGGTATCAGTGAAACACATCAAAAGGTTATTGTTTGTTTGCCTCAGTGTCTCTCTTTTTAAATTATCCCAAATCCATCATTGCAGAATGCATGGAACTTGCAAGTGTGAGGATGCCATCCAGCAAGGCTGGTGGGAGCCATGTGTGTAGCCAGGGTGGGGCAGCTGTTTCCCCTACATCCACAAATATTATTGAATTTTTTTGAAAGTACTCAGTTAACTGAGGTTATGCCTGCCCAGCAATGTCCTATTTACCTGTGATTTCCCAAGAAAAGCTCAACAACTTTGGCTGCTCCTCCCCAACAAAATCCTAGCTATGCCCATGGTTGGAGCCACATGCCTTGGAGACAATTTATTTGCTTTGACCTTTAGGCCCCAGAACTGTGTGATACACAGCCAATAATCCGAAAGCCGTAGATCCATAAAGTGCCATAATCTGGAGCAGTTCCGTCTGGGAGCCTGTGTTAATTACTCAGTGTCCTTGGCTCTTAGAGGAAACTTGAGCAAAGGTTCATTAGCAGTAGTTGCTGAGTGATACCTGAGCCATTGCCTGGAGAGCACACCATTTGCTTATTCACCTAATTCAATCTGCATTTAAGGAGAAATCCCATGTATGCAGCTCTTAGTAAATTAGCCATCTGCAATCTGAAACGGGAGTACCTTGGTGCATTTGTTTGTTTTCTGAGACGGTCTCTTATAGAGACCCAATCCTTTAAGGCAGTGTTTCCCAACCTTGGGCCTCCAGCTGTTTTTGGACTACAACTCCCATCATCCCTAGCTAGCAAGACCAGTGGTCAGGGATGATGGGAATTGTAGTTCAAAAACAGCTGGAGGCCCAAGGTTGGGAAACACTGCTTTAAGGCACCATGCTTGAGCAGACTGAATCTGACGCATCTTCCGGGCACCAGGTGTCTTTCTTGTTTGATTGGGGCTGCATGACTTCAAATGTTTAGACTGGTGACTCCTCCTCCAGCTTCTCCAGTGGGTGCTCCTAAGTGTAGGAGGAAGCTGACCCATCTCGTTTATATCATGCTGCCCTCAGTGGTTAGTATAGCAAAAAGAGAGAGAGAGAGAGGGAAACCCAGGTGGTGGTGGTCATAGGGAGCACAGGAAAAAGAGGTAGGGGAAAATTTGTAATGTTCAAAACAACATGGAATTCTGAGGTCAGTCACCAGGGAGTTCTACAACTAAATATATATTTTACGATTACAAAATTGTGCATAGAAGTCCAAAAAAACTGTGCACACTATGATATATATCCCAATCAACTTTTTTAAAAACCTTTTTGCTTCTTGCTCCCCTACCCCCATGACTCTGGAGGTTGCCAGAGCAATGAATCACTGTTACCAGGTCACCCTTTCTCCAGGAAGGACTGTAGGTGGGGAACCAACTATACAGTCTTATCTCGGGTTGAAGTACAGTGGTACCTCGCAAGACGAATGCCTCGGAAGACGAAAAACCCGCAAAACGAAAGGGTTTTTCATTTTTTGAGTTGCTTCGCAAGACGGATTTCCCTATGGGCTTGCTTTGCAAGACGAAAACGTCTTGCAAGTTTGTTTCCTTTGTCTTGCAAGTTTGTTTCCTTTTTCTTAAAACCGTGCATTCACTTCGAGGAGCAATTCATAGCACGCGGTGTGGTAGCCTTTTTTGAGGTTTTTGGAGACTTTGGTGATTTTTGAAGCTTTTCCAAAGTCCGTGCTTCGCAAGACAAAAAAATCGCAAGACGGAAAAACTTGCGGAATGAATTAATTTCATTCAGTGGTGCGAGGCACCACTGTAGCTTTGGGATAAGTATTTTCGGGTTGAGTGGTGCGGCGACCTGGAAGTAACAGAGCACTCTATTTCCGGGTTTGCCACTCAAAATGATGTCACGTGCATGCGTGGAAGCGGTGAATTGCATGCGCAGACATGGGTTGCATTCGCTTCTGGATGTGAACGGGGCTCCAGAACGGATCCCGTTCGCATCCAGAGGTACCACTGTAATTGAAAACAGGCACTCCAAGCAATAGCTCTGGATTCAGGAGCTATGAATCTGCCCTTTCCATCAGAGTGGGACTCTGTCCAAGTCTACTTTCTGAATGGATTCAGGTTTGTTTTCTTTGAACCAGTTACACTGCTACTTTCAGGAACCTGTCCAGAACCTTGATGAGAGAGAGAGAGTTGAGTATAGATGAATACTGAAGAAATCTCCTTGTGGCTTCATGAATAGCAAGAGTGGAAAAATTGAGTTTGGTGAGACACCGTGGGTCAAATCTCATGACTACCCATTGTCACCTGCTGGACATGACCATTACTGATAGTATTTGTGTACATCAGTGAATATTATGAAAATAATATTCAGACATATTTTGTGGGGGTTTTTAAAATGCATTCCAGAAAATGATGAATCTAAATACAGTGGTACCTCGCAAGACGAATGCCTCGTAAGACGAAAAACTCGCAAGACGAAAGAGTTTTTCATTTTTTGAGTTGCTTCGCAAGACGAATTTCCCCATGGGCTTGCTTTGCAAGATGAAAACGTCTTGCAAATTTGTTTCCTTTGTCTTGCAAGTTTGTTTCCTTTTTCTTAAAATCGTGCATTCAGGGGGTGCAGTTGCGACTTGACTTCGAGGAGCAACTCATAGCACGCGGTGTGGTAGCCTTTTTTGAGGTTTTTGAAGACTTTGGTGATTTTTGAAGCTTTTCCAAAATCCGTGCTTCGCAAGACGAAAAAATCGCAAGACGAAAAAACTCGCAGAACGAATTAATTTCGTCTTGCGAGGTACCACTGTAAACTTAATGGGTGTGGGAACTTCACATTTAAATATTTTTTCAGGGGTACCTGTAGAAACATGGAAAGCTCCCTTTTACCAAGACAGACCATTGATTTACCCAGCTCAGTGTTTTCTACACTGGTTGGCAGCAGCTCTCCAAAGTTTTAAGTCAGGAAGTCTTTCCCAACCCCACCTGGAGATGCTGAGGATTGAAGCTGGGACATCCTTCATGTAAAGCAGGTGCTCCGTAGCACTTCTTCTGTTAGTTTCCTGCAGCAGAATGAAATGAAATTATGATTAAAACGTGTAAGAATTCTATTTTTTTTTTAATAATATATTTAATTAATTTTACAAAAGAGCAAAAGAAATTCAAAACAACAAAACCAATCACAAACATACATCAGAATACAAAAAACAAATTAAAAGTAAAAACTCCAATTTTTAAATTCATGTTTACAAAGCTTTCTTTCTTGACTTCCTCACGCCTCCCTTTTTTGTGTTCCTCTTTGTCCAATCAGATACAGCAAATCCTTACCCTCTTTCAAAACTCATTTCTAATTATTAAAATCACTTCTATTATGTCTCCGATCTTTCCTCCTTATGTTTAAACACCTTTAACATATTGTTTACTTTTGACATAATATAACTTTAATCTTTCACCCTTTTTCTATTACGTTTTTGCATAGTTTTTAACACTGTATCACCAATGCCATATTATTTTTATATCCAACATCATTTTAGCATTCATAAACCTTGCAGTATTTCTGCAAATAAGTCTTAAACTTCTTCCAGTCCTTTTCCACCGCTTCTTCTCCCAGGTCTCGGATTCTGCCAGTCATTTCTGCCAATTCCATATAGTCTATTACTTGCATCTGCCATTCTTCCAAGGTGGGCAAATCTTGTGTCTTCCAGTACTTTGCGATGAGTATTCTTGCTGATGTTATCGCATACATAAAAAACGTTCTATCTTTCTTTAACACCAATTGGCCGACTATGCCCAAGAGAAAGGCCTCTGGTTTCTTAAGGAAGGTATATTTAAATACCTTTTTCAGTTCATTATATATCATCTCCCAGAAAGCCTTAATCTTCGGGCACGTCCACCAAAGGTGAAAGAATGTACCTTCAGTTTCTTTACATTTCCAACATTTGTTATCAGGCAGATGGTAAATTTTAGCAAGCTTGACTGGGGTCATGTACCACCTGTATATCATTTTCATAATATTCTCTCTTAAGGCATTACATGCCGTAAATTTCATACCGGTGGTCCACAACTTTTCCCAGTCAGCAAACAAAATGTTATGACCAATGTCCTGTGCCCATTTAATCATAGCTGATTTAACTGTTTCATCCTGAGTATTCCATTTCAACAGCAAGTTATACATTCTTGAAAGAATCTTAGTTTTAGGTTCTAACAGTTCTGTTTCCAGTTTCAATTTCTCCACCTGGAAGCCCAATTTTTTATCCAAATTATAGGCCTCTCTTATTTGATAATAATGAAGCCAATCTCGCACTTTATCTTTTAGTTTCTCAAAACTCTGCAATTTCAATGTATCTCCTTCTTGTTCTAGTATCTCCCAATATTTCGGCCACTTGGCCTCCATATTGAGTCTTTTCAGAGCCTTAGCTTCCAAAGGTGACAACCACCTTGGGGTCTTGCTTTCCAGTAAGTCTTTGTATCTTGTCCAGACATTAAACACCGCTTTCCTGACAATATGATTTTTGAATGCTCTATGAGCTTTAACCTTGTCATACCGAAAAAAACGTGTAAGAATTCTAGACACTAGAAATAGACAGAATCCCTATTCACAGTGGACCCCGAATACATGGCAAATCTATCTGATCTTTGGTGTGCATGTGCAACAGGGGGAGGGGACAATTGTCTGGAAACTTTTCATTGAGTTTATAATACTACTGCTGGGTGTTTAAGCCAGACACACAATGTGCCTGGCTATTAATATTTCACCAGATGCCTCCTCATTTTATTTTTCTGTTTTTTTAACTCTCACTTAATTGTGCATTGCTGGCTCCAAATCAAAAGTCTTTATTCCTTCCAAGAGCTGCCAAGAAAGAACCTTGTTAAATCACTCTGTGCAAGGCTTGAATGCTTTACCCTATGCTAACTCATCTTACTAATGTGCACCTTCGTAGTTTGAATAGGCTCACAAAATTGCAAAGACTTCGCTGCTTTTGACACATTTTATTTTCCTTTTCCCTTTTCTGAAACATCAATGCGTTCTCAGCAGGCCTGCATTTATTTATCTCATATATATTTCATGCTTGTTAATATTGCTAGTTGCCTTGAATATGTTCTTAGAGACTCCTAAATCCATATCTAAATAAATAAGATGAACTTCAGGTTCATGCATATCTGTGGATTTCAGTCACTCTGTGCCTGGAATACCCTTAGAATGAATATGCAAATAACCTTGGATTTCAATTAGCCCAGAGTCTAGTCCCTAAAGTCCAGGCAATATTTCCGGGGTGGGTGGGGGTGTTTGCTTGCGCAACAACTAATCAGCTGACTCTTTTTCTGTATTGACAGTTCAAACTGCATAAGCCATTTTCTCTCTATTAGTTATTTTGTTTAAATAAATATTTTAAGCATAGTAACCTGGGTGCTTCTCTCTTAATCCTCCTAAGCAAGCAAGACTATAGTGATATCTATTGGTCACGGCTAGTGTTTCTTAAGTAATGATGTCAATAATACCATCACTTTGCAAAATGAATCAGTCCTTCTGTGCCCGACATAGTAAACACTATCGTCTAAAGCAAACAATCATCTCCAGTAAAGATCCTTAAATTAGTACAGTGGTGCCTCGCAAGACGAAATTAATCCATTCCGTGAGGCTCTTCGTATAGCGTTTTTTTCGTCTTGCGAAGCAAGCCCATTGACAGCTTAGCGGATTAGCGCTATTAGCGGTTTAGTGGCTTTTAGCGGATCAGCTGATAAGCGGCTTATCAGCGGATCAGCTGATAAGCGGCTTAGGGCTTAGGAAAAGGGGGGGGGGAGGGAAAAAACCCCGCAGGAACTCGCAAGACATTTTCGTCTTGCAAAGCAAGCCCTTAGGGAAATTCGTTTTGCGAAGCGCCTCCAAAACGGAAAACCCTTTCGTCTAGCGGGTTTTCTGTCTTGCAAGGCGTTCGTCTTGCGGGGCACCACTGTATCAGTGTTAGACACAGGCTCATGGGCATGTGGGACTCCACAAGTAGGCAAGACTAGATCTTACACATGTGTTCCACAAGCACTGTTAGGAATTCACCAGGCACATTTTGCACCTGGCTATTGGCCACTTACAACCAAGTGAAGATGCCCAGGCACCAGGATCACACCTGGTGTCTCCGCCATCTGGAGGTGCATGTCTGGGGATCCTTGAATCTTGACTGCTTTCACACACCAGCAACGCATCCTGTAGAATTCTATCAGTTACATTTTTCTGCGCAATCAAATAATTTCAGGAACCAAAATGTCTTTTTGAAAAATACACCTCTCATCAATACAGTGGTACCTCAGGTTACATACGCTTCAGGTTACAGACTCCACTAACCCAGAAATAGTGCTCTGGCAGCACAGCAGCAGCGCGAGGCCCCATTAGCTAAAGTGGTGCTTCAGGTTAAGAACAGATTCAGGTTAAGTACGGACCTCCAGAACGAATTAAATACTTAACCCGAGGTATCACTGTACACCTTTTTTTCCATTTACTGCACAAAAACCATTACAACCGTTTTTCTTCCCCCCCCCCCCCCCGGCCCATCCCTAAATGTGTACTCTTTTTTTTGCTCTTCATAATATGGCAACCCTAGCATACAAAGCGGGAGATCAGAGGTTGTGGCAGAGGAGTGTGTGTCTTGGGCATCAGACAGAGAGGCTTGGAGGGCCGCTGTCACTCCCCCCCCCCCCCGCCCGCTCCAGGCTTGAGGTTCCCCACCCCAGACTAGAAAAAAACCAATCCTCCTTTATTTTGTAACCTGGAAAATCATTTATCCGGAAAATCAAGGAAAGTTGTGACTTTTAAGTATTTGTATACAATTTTGGGCCTGCGTTGGTGTCAGACATGAAGGAACCAGAAGCTCACGATGCCAATGATTGGAACTGGAAAGCCCCTCTGTTTCAGACGGTGTTACCTGTGTCAGTCTGTACCTCTGTGTGTATCCAGCTCACACACAACACCCTAAAACATACCTCCTAGAGAGGAGTGACACCTTTTGCTGGAGATAATAGAGTGCCGCCCTGGGAACAGGCCTGAACAGTATGCAACCCAAGAAAGTATACCCAGAAGAAAGCTATTTCAATACAGTATTTGTTGTTTTATGTGTGTGTTTGGGGGAGGCAGAGATAAAAGGCATAAAATCACTGTGCCATTAATGAATATTTGGAATGTTGCAGCATAACCACAGCAATGTTTGATTAATATCTAATATATTCATACCTCTGAACTAAGAAATAAAGATCCCTGTGCTGTGCAGTGCTGAATTACCCAATAGGCAGATGAAGCATGTGTTTAGGGCACCGGCAAAGCATTTTGACATTTTTTTTAAGCACTGAAGTAGTCATAGGAAAAAGCAGAACTTTGTTAGAGTTCTTATGCTCTACTACACCCTACCCCATTTTCTTGTTCTCTTTCTACTTACTTACTTTGAATTACATTTGGGGGTGGCGGCAACATAATCTTTTCAGTGTTTATGGCTTCTAAAGGTCTTAATCTGGCCTTGATACTATGAGAGGAAATTTGAGAGGGGTGGGAGCACGAAACTGTGACATGAAAATTTCCAGAAGTAGTGATAGATGGCAAATGTTACCTGTCCTGTCTCAGCGTTGAACAATTTAATGTGGCTTTGTGAACGTAGGTGTGTGAAGGAGTTCTGACCAAGAAGTAGGGACAGGCTATCTCCGCATCTAGGTCTCATCTGCTCAATCCACAGGAGAAAGTCAATAACATACTGAGGTTCTGAGACCCATTGACTACTCTCACCTGGTTTAGCCAGCCAGTGAAAGCCAGAAGGGTGATGGTTTTGAGGAAAGGAGAAAAAGAAGTATGGATTCAGATCCAGTTTGTGTTCTACTAAGAGTAGCCATTAGAAAGAGAACTGGTAATAATTATGAATGAGTAGTTCAGATGCTCTCTGATATCTGTGTCTAGATTTATCAAACAGGGGAGCACTAACGGGGCCTTTTCAGTATTTCCCCCATATCTCTGGAGCTTTCTCCAAAAAGTTGTGTGACCCCCATACTTACTCAATCTACTTTTTATTACAAGTGCTGTGAGTTGGGTTTTACAACAGAATCCAACAGTCTCTGCTAGTGCAAGGGCTGTTGCAGCGGCAGATGGGTGAGTTTTAATGTTGCACAACAAAGAAATCTAGTGCAACAGTTGTGCTAGTGGGAATGCAATGGATTGTGCAACAAAGTTAGTAGCAACCTGCTTATGCTTTCTCTTTTGCAAGAATAAGTATGCCGCCAAGTGACTTCAATTTATTACTATATTGGATGCAACCCTTATTTTTTACGTTTCAGAGATACATTTAGTTATCCTTGTAAGCTGCCCAGAGAGGGCTTTTCTCTGAAAGGCAGCATAAGGTAAAGGTAAAGGGACCCTGCATAGAAATGTCTTAAATAAATACATGCCAATATGTAGCATCCCTCTCTTCAAAGACGGAATATTTCTCATTTATTTGGTCACAACTTCTGGCAAGAACCAATGTATGCTGGTTGCTTTCCATTTGCAGCCCGCAGTCTATTTTTAGGTTTACTGTCTTTCAGTGACAATGCTGCTGCTCTTGTCTGCTGCTACAAGAACAGGAGCTGGAAGGCAGGAAAAATCCTACACTTGATTGCCCAGGAGCCAAAAAGAAAGAATGTGATGGTGCTTTGCAAATGGAAATATTTTTTTTTCCAATCTGCAGATTTGAAAAGGTAGATTTGATGGGTAAATTGCATAGAACTCCCCAGAAAGTTCAAACTCAGAACTAGTTTGTTTTCTTTCTTTCTTTCTTTTTTAAGGAAAGCGCTGAAATCCTTGGGAAGGGAATATGTACAACTGAACACATGTAGGTTCAGCTGTAGAAGGGCCAGAACTTAGTAAAAGACCTCAAGAGCTGCATGTAGCTGGTCCCAGATAAATCTCTGGAATCTCCAATTAAAAAGATCAGGTCCTGTTACGGAAAAATTCTGGGGTGAGAGACTACTCAACAGCCCAGCTCATCCTGCGGGTACATGGGGTCAGTAAAAGAAGGAAGTTCCAGCCAAGTAATTTGGAGCAAAACAACGGTTAGTAGACCACGGTCTTTATTGTTGCGCAACAGGTTCCCACATGGAGTAAGAACCCCGAACATGGGTTACAAGTTCTTTTAAACCCCACGCCCAAAAGATCTTTCCAAAAGCATCACTGATAAATCACCATCAACATGTCATACAGAGGGAGGGGGATCTTGAGGTTTGTTGTTGTTGTTGTTGTTTAGTTGTGTCCGACTCTTCATGATCCCATGGACCAGACCATGCCAGGCACTCCTGTCTTCTACTGCCTCCTGCAGTTTGGTCAGACTCATGTTGGTAGCTTCATGAACACTGTCCAACCATCCCGTCCTCTGTCGACCCCTTCTCCTTGTGCCCTCCATCTTACCCAACATCAGGGTCTTTTCCAGGGAGTCTTCTCTTCTCATGAGGTGGCCAAAGTATTGGAGCCTCAGCTTCAGGATCTGTCCTTCCAGTGAGCACTCAGGGCTGATTTCCTTCAGAATGGATAGGTTTGATCTTCTTGCAGTCCATGGGACTCTCAAGAGTCTCCTCCAGCACCATAATTCAAAAGCATCAATTCATAGGTGATCAGCCTTCTTTATGGTTACCCAAGTTCAACAGCTTGCTCTGCTTATCAGATTTAATGCCAGACACCTTAAGTACCTGCCACCCAAAGAACAATAAAACTACAGTGGTACCTCGCAAGACGAATGCCTCGTAAGACGAAAAACTCGCAAAACGAAAGAGTTTTTGTTTTTTGAGTTGCTTCGCAAGATGGATTTCCCTATGGGCTTGCTTCGCAAGACGAAAACATCTTGCAAGTTTGTTTCCTTTTTCTTAAAACTGTGCATTCACTTCGAGGAGCAACTCATAGCACGTGGTGTGGTAGCCTTTTTTGAGGTTTTTGAAGACTTTGGTGATTTTTGAAGCTTTTCCAAAGTCTGTGCTTCGCAAGACGAAAAAATCGCAAGACAAAAAAACTCGGAATGAATTAATTTCGTCTTGCGAGGCACCACTGTATTTATGCATATCCTTGCCCTCCAGCCTTCCAGAAGATGGCCTTTCAGAACACTTGAGTTGCTAAACTGCCTCTGTGGATGTCTGTTGTTGCCCCCTTGGGGAATTTCCCTTGGGGGAATTCTCATGCTTGGGGATGGGATGCCCTGCTCCTGCTGCCTGTGTGACTTCCCGCTTCATGGTTCATGGAGGGAGGTGGAGCCCAAATTCATCTTTCTTTAAGGGTTAAAATGGCATTGGAATGAGGAGAATCGGTTAAAGTATGGATTTTCTACAAATTTATAAAGCTAGGTATCTTCCCTGAGCTATCAAGTTCAGGCATAATAGTTGTAACCTTGTGTTATGATATGAGTACTACGCAGCTGCGAACAAGCAGTTCGATGTTTACATCACATGATGGGTCTAAGCATGGGATAGGATGTTCCAGGCGATTCTCAGGGTTATGTACTCTGTGTAACATGAGACCTTCCTGTCTGTGTCGAGGAGGACTGAAGCAGTTGCTCTGAGGATTCTGAGTGAGCAGACATGCTTTTGTCCAGTGTACAGTCAGGAATAAAGTAGAGATGAAATAGACTACTTTCTGACTGTTTTCTTTCTCCTGCTGCTATGCAAGGGGGAAGGGGGTGTGCACCTTTCATCAGGGAGGTGTCGCCTATCTCCCTGGTCTGCCAGGAAGTCAGCCAGGGTAGGTCACCGGCAACAGGCCCCAACAAGCCTGGGAAGAGGAGCCAGCCTTTCCCGAGGGGGCCAGTTTCCAACACCTTGTAACAACTTTAGGCAATCAAAAGATGTGTGTGTTGTGCTTGTGCGACTGATGGGGAGAAGAGCTTGGGCTCATCATCCCGTGGCTTAAGAGTAAAGGGGGGAGGCGGAAACCCGATCTTAAAGATGTGCCCCCCCCACTTGTCATTTCTGTAACAGGTCCTATCTGAGATGCTGCCAATCATACTGGGCATTTGGATGGCAGAGCTGAACTAAACTGTGGGTTCAAATTATGCATTTCAGTTTTACCATGATGATACTTTACTGAAAGAAAGAGCACAAAATTTCTGGAAGGAAGAAAAATTATACTTAGCAGTGTTGGTTGTAAGTTTCAGAACCCTCTGCAGAGAAGCTAAGAATGGAGTATTAAGAAATATTTCAACACCAACCGGGAAACTAAGCCAGTAACCCAAATAGTCTTTACACTTAGGAGTGTCTGCATTAGAACCCGACTAGGTTGGCCTTTCATGCATGGAGGGCCGGCAGAAATCCCCAGGCTTTGCGGATGCTTTCACTGCTAAGAAATTCTTCATAATCCTGCCAACTAATAATCTGTATTCAGAAATATGAATGTCACATTTTGGTATCTTGACTTTTTAAAACAGCAACTTCAAAAGGATAAGTTTATCTTATGGATTCCCTAGGATTCTACAAAGAGATGAAAAACACTTTGTAGGAGTTTAAACCCCTGTCTTCCCTCAAATCTATCTTGACAACTGTTAAATGGTATTAACATCACTAGCAGGGCTTCCACATAACTTCACTGTTCACTTTCGAATCACTGGCGGCTTGACGTGACGTCAGTGTGCATCTTAACATTGCATAGGAGAAATTGTGGGGTGAAGGGCAAGGAGGGTCAGGCTTTAGTAACATGAGGAAGAACATTAGTGTTGAGAGCAGCACTCCCTTACCTCCAGAACGAATTAAGTTCTTAACCTGAGGTACCACTGTAGTATCAGACTAACTTCATTGTGAATGTGCTCAGAAGAGGCGCTCAGGCCACAATATTTGAGGCAGGGCTTTCCCATGTGAGCTGAAAATTTGGTTTACAGTCACTCCCTCTATTTCCGATGTTCAGGCTGTGAGTGCCATTACTCACAGCCAAAATGGTTTCACCCACACAGGAAAGATTGGTCTTAGAAGGTTGGGAGAATCTCAACAGGCACAGAAAACCTTTATTTGTTGGAGGAGAGAGGAAAGAGCCTCAAATATGAGGACTGTGTATATTCAGTGGGCATGGTATGCTGGCTGACTGGAACACTAAATAAGAGCACTTCACACTGCAACATTTCATTGCAGGTCCCAGTGGTGCTCCCTTGTTTCCTTTTGACAGTGGAATCTACAGTGGTGCCCCACAAGACGAATGCCTCGCAAGACGGAAAACCCGCTAGACGAAAGGGTTTTCCATTTTGGAGGTGCTTCGCAAAACAAATTTCCTATGGGCTTGCTTTGGAAGACGAAAATGTCTTACGAGTCCCTCGGGTTTTTTTCCTTCCCCCCCCCTTTTTCTAAGCCGCTAAGCCGCTTATCTGCTTATCCGCTAAGCCGTCAATGGGCTTGCTTCGCAAGACGAGAAAACCGCTAGACAAAGAGACTCGTGGAACGGGTTCTTTTCGTCTTGCAAGGCACCACTGTATATTGGTCTCCTACACATGCATTGGGACGCTGGTGGCGCTGTGGGTTAAACCACAGAGCCTAGGGCTTGCCGATCGGAAGGTCGGCAGTTCGAATCCCTGTGATGGGGTGAGCTCCTGTTGCTCTGTCCCAGCTCCTGCCAACCTAGCAGTTCGAAAGCACGTCAAAGTGCAAGTAGATAAAAAGGTACCGCTCTGGCGGGAAGGTAAACGACGATTCACACCCCAGTCAGCAAATCTTTAATCTTCTACCCTTGGGCAGGAGATATAGAAGTATAATCAGTCGTACCAACAGGCTAACAAACAGTTTCTATCCGTGGGCTGTTAGGCTGCTGAACGGAAAATAATATAGTGCTGCTGACTTTTTGGGTTGGTGTGTTGTGCGACAAGCACACAGAGTGCAATGAGATTGAGTGTTTGTGGGGGAGGGAGGCTTGGTTGATTTCATTGTACATTGACAATAAAGGGATGATGATGATGATGTTTCCATGCGCTGCTCTGGTTTTGCTAGAAGCGGCTTAGTCATGCTGGCCACATGACCCGGAAAAACTGTCTGTGGACAAACATTGGCTCCCTCAGCCAGTAAAGCGAGATGAGCGCTGCAACCCCAAAGTCATTTGCAACTTGACTTAACTGTCAGGGGTCCTTTACCTTTACCTTTACCTTTACACATGCATTTACGTAACTATGTTGCAGGTTTGGGGCAACACATAGCTATTTCCAGCTGCACTTCGTGTGAGGATATTGCCTTGTGCCTGGGCTCTTTGGTCTTGAAACTAGCAGTGATTACTCTAGACTGTTTCTGGTTTTTTGTGGAGTGCGTCTCTGTGTTGATCTTCTGAGGAGTTTGGCACATTCTAAAGCTAATGGAAATCCTTTGATTGCATTGCATTTGACTTCCCTAACAGTAGCTTCACCAGAGACTGGATTTGATGCTGCTTTGTGATTTCTTTTTTCTTTTTAATATTAGCAGGAAACAAAACTTGCGGTACTCCCAATTACTGCTTTCTTACTGTGCCCTCTGGGGAAAGCACTTCTTTGTGAGACAATTTGCATGTTTGACAGCAGACTTCTTCCCTACGTTACAAATATAAGGTGATATCTGTCAGCAGCAGAAGCCGTCGCTTTCCCACATCCCTATGAGGTTCTTGCTTCTCTTGTTTCTACCCACATGCTTGCTTCAGATGAAGTATAAATCTATGTGTGCAAGAAAGGACAATTTTCAAGTAAGCCAATTGTTATGTTATGAACTGTTCAGTTACGAACTGAAACCAAAAACTGGGATTTTAATGTTCTGGAGAGATGCAGCATACTGGCTTTCAGATGGCAGTTCTCTATCTGCAAGATCAAGATCTCATCCACACTGTACAATTAAAGCAGTATCATGCCACTTGAATCAGTCATGGCTTCATGACCCTCATATGGGTTTGAATGTCAGGTCGAGAAGAAGGGCCTCAAATATTTCACAGTGATGTGCCTTCCTCTGTGAAGTCGCTTCCCATCCTTGAGTCTTGCTCAGCACCATTGAGTGTGCCCAGACAGAATCACATGATATTTCCCTTAGTAGGCTTAGTAGGCTCTGTCAACTGGCATAAAATGGGTGCAGTCCTGTTACTCAACTAAATAAGTTTGTTATCTGTACTAAAGAGGCAGAGGTGGGGTGAAGAATAGCAACCCTTTTTTAAATATAAGAACTTTCCCTGTTTCTTCTTTGAGCTAATATTTCTTATGAGAATAGCACTACATCACCACCTAGTGTCAATTTATAAGTATCAAAAGTATCACACCAGAGCATATCTTGAAGAAGAAAAAACAGCTGGGGAAGAAAGCACCCACATAACAGTATGCACATTAAAGTCTGCTGTGTTTCTGTAGAAACCACCACAGAGAGAGACAACTCTATATATTGATGGTGTAACTTCATCAATTTTTTGTTGTTGCTGAAGTAGTCTTGACATTTTTCCTTAGGCATGGCATGTTGGCATTGTGTCTCTTTCGTTCTTCCATTCTGTTTCCTCATCTTTCCCTCTAAAGATCCTCTTTAGATATAAGGTGATATCTGGTTCAACCTGGTTCTCTCCAGATGTTTTTGGACTACAGCTCCTTCCAGGCCCTAGGAAGCAAAGCTGCCATCCAAAACATCTGGAGGGGCACCAGTTTGGGAAAGGCTGGCTTAGACTGTGGAAAGGTACCATGTTGGGGGCAGTGCAGTGTTTCTGACAGTTAATGGGGGCGGTGGAATCTGTTGCAGGATCCCGCTGCATTGCAAAGATAACCTGCTGTTAATCCTGCAGCCCTCTAAAAAGGAACATTATATGCAGCGTGGATAGGACTCAGTGGTGATGTGGACTTCCCTTGAACTGCGCCCAGTGAATATAGAATGAAAACCAGAAAGATTTCCAGAAACTCTGCAAGCAGCAATAAACCTTCTCCTATAGATTATGGTGAGATACCATCTGGAATGACTAGCAAGCTGTCCAGCAGTTCTTGGATGACAGCTCCCATCAGCCCCATTGGCCAACATGGCCAATGGTCAGGAATGGTGGGAGTTGGATTCCAGCAACGACCACCAGTTCCCCATCCCCTGATTTGGCGTATAAATGTGACTACCGTATCTGACCTGCATCGTGTGTTTTCAGGGTGGACCCAAGACACTTCCTGCTGGGCTGAGCAATACATGAATGCAAGTACAAAATATAGGGTGGCTGAAGTTGGTAACGGATCTGTGACATTTCTGTGCCATGTCTTCTGTCCCCGAACATTTTTGCTATAACTTGTCCAACACACATTTGAGGATTTGCAAATTACTAAGTGCAATGAATATTTCATCAGGATGTTCTCTTGAGCTGATAGAGAATCTTCACTAGATCATTTTCCAGGTCAACACGCCAGCGATGCCACTTGTTCTGCTGACGGCAGGATATGTGCAATATGTGCTTAACTGCAGGTGTGGGTGGTACAAAATACAACACTTCAAATGAATAGACACTGCTTGAATTCATTAGGCTGAGATTTTCTTGATGCGGATTATGCTTTCCAGCAAGGTTGAGCTTCAGACAGGCCTGTGCTGTTGGCTATTCGTTTGACTGGAGTTGGTCAATTCAACACAGAATTTGAACCCTTTTTCATGTGGTTAGTTCACGGGAACCAGGGTACAATGCCTGTAGCACCTTGAACAAACCTACAGTCCAACCAGTTCACCACATTAGGCAGATAGGGGTGAAGGAAAAGCCCTCGATTTTGTCCTTCCTTGTCTGGATTTTGTCCATTCCTAAAGTGGAAAGTGGCTTGTTTACCTGTTACACATTAGAAAAAGAGGATTGAAGGTTCAAATTTACATTTCTTTTTTTAAAAAAAATGCATTTGACAATTTACAAATCCAAATTAGACGTAATTGCTATAGGAAAATAAAAATACAATCCATCTTATCTTAGTCATGAAGACTGTTACTAGGTGATCTGTATACCAGCTAAGTCTACTGTTCTGGTGCCAAATGTTGACTCAATTCAAGGCCCCTGCTTATGTGTCTTAGAGTTTTTTGGGTTGTATCCAATGCTAGTCCTACTCAAAGTAGATCCATTGAAATTAATAGACATGGCTAGTTTAGACCCATTAATTTCAGTGTGTCTACTCTGAGTAGAAGTTGGTTGGCTAAGACCCTTTGCCTTTAAACAAGATGTAGATCTGACAGCCCTTCAAATACAGGAGTGTCCTCTATTAAGTTGACCCTATAGCCGCCCTGTCATATCATAGAGTTGGAAGGGATCCTGAGGATCATCTAGTCCAACCCCCTGCAATGCCGGAATATGCAGCTGCCCCTTATGGAGATTGAACCTGCAATCTTGGCATTGTCAGCACCTTGCTCTAACCAATTGAGCTCTTCCAGTAGACCAAAGACATGTTGCTGCATTGGATGGGAATCAAACCTGGACATCCCACATGTCAGGCAAAAATTCTACCGCTGAACCACCAATGCTGCAGACATGTGCCAGACGAAGCCTTAAAACTTTGCAGCTGAGCAAAAAATGTCTGATGAATGATTTTCTTCTTCTGGAATCAGGAGCACCAGCCAATCATTGGAGAGCATATTTTGAAATGTCTGAAGAAATAGTAATAATACTAGTAATGGGGGCATTTCTCCCATGCGATCAGGGTTTCAGCTGCGACATTGAATCAATTGTAAAGTCACAAGCACTGCATTTGTGTGTTCATGTGCTATGTAGGAGAATGAAGGTCAGCGTTGTTCCAAAATAAATAAATAAATCTGTTTTTTACAAAGAGCCTGAGATGAGATTTGCAAGGTTAATTAAGCACAGGAGACCCTAGGGAGGGGCTCTGCCTTAACCTTCAACACGACATTCTAATGTTAAATGTTGAAACCTTGCAAATGTACACATGGAACATCTACCATTGTATCCCTTCCGCTGCCCAGCCCCATAACTTCTCAAGGCTGACCTCATTGAACTAGGGGTAAGAAGAATGAAGCTACTGCAATCCTAAAACGAGTACAGCTAGGCCAACTGTGGAAACATGGCTTAGGGAAATCCTATTCCGATTTTACAGGCTTTATATTTTACTTCCTATTATTGTCATATTGTTTAGTTTGGGTTGACCTATTATTTTGCTCTTATTTTGTAGCAATGTGACTTGCAACACATTTCAGTGCCCATACTTCCAGCCAGCCGTGCTCTTTTATAATGTCCTCTGTTCAGTCTGTCTGGTTTCATTTTTCTCCAGCTCAATCAGTATTCTGGAGCCACTGAGCATACTCAGTCCTCATTGGGCTGTTTTGGGGGTCCCTCTCTTAGATCCCTCCATATTCTGTCTGTAGGACTGCAATTTACCCAGAGCCTGCTGTTCCATCTCCTCTTGTGCCTGGATAGCAATGTTTCGGCTACACAAGAAGAGGCACTTGGAGAATCAGTTTGCTCCTAGCATATAAAAAACTGTGCTGGTATTTTTTATTATTATTGCTAGGCTTTAATATGAATTGTTAGGACAGTTCACTATCTTAGGATGGGATAATTTATTGATATGGCATGTCTTATTGTGCTCACCAGCTGAGCAGCCGTGATCTCGCTCTTACTCATGTGCAAGCAGGAGCATGGTCCAGGCTCTCTCAGTTGTGGGCAGGGAGGGCTGTATATGTCCCTCAGGCTGTGTGTTGGACCATCCTCCTATATCACATCAATTTCAGGGCAAGGAGAGAGAATATTATGAAAATGATTTATAGGTGGTACATGACCCCAGTCAAGCTTGCAAAAATTTACCACTTATCAGATAATAAATGTTGGAAATGTAAAGAGAATGAAGGTACATTCTTTCACCTTTGGTGGACATGCCCAAGGATTAAGGCTTTCTGGGAGATGATATATAATGAAATGAAAAAGGTATTTAAGTATACCTTCTTGAAGAAACCAGAGGCCTTTCTCCTGGGTATGGTTAGCCAAGTGGTGTTAAAGAAGGACAGAACTTTATGTACGCTACAACAGCAGCAAGGATACTTATCGCAAAGTACTGGAAGACACAAGATCTACCCACCCTGGAAGAATGGCAGATGAAGATGATAGACTATATGGGATTGGCAGAGATGACTGGCAGAATCCGGGACCAGGAGAAAGAGACAGTGGAAGAAGATTGGGAGAAATTCAAGGACTATCTTAACAAACATTGTAAAATTAATGAATGCTAGAATGACGTGGGTTTAAAAGTCAAGTGGTTTTCAGCGGTATTGAATAAGGAAAAGGAAAAGAAAGATAAAAAAATTATGGAAAATAAGGGAGAGGATTTGCTGATTTGACAATTAGAAATTAGAATACACAAGGGGGAGGTATGAGGAGGTCGGGGAAACAAGGCTTAAGAAAATAAGGTTTAAATTATACTTGTTTTTGTTTTTGTTTGTGTATGTTTGTATTGTTGTTTGTGTTTATGTGTATTACTTGAAACTTTAATAAATATCATTAAAACAAAACAAAACAAAAAAATTTCAGGGCAAGGTACAAAAATTCCATCTAAATCACAATTTCATTCTTATCATTTCTTTTATACTAACAGTTGCACTGAGATGGATTTTTTTTTCAAGGGCTGAGGGAGGGAGGCGGATGGAGGGAGAGGGAATTCTCTCTACATGTTGTGGTCTAAATAAAAATGGTTCCACCCTGTGCTTGTAATTAAGTAAATAAAAACGAAGCTGTGGCTGCCATTAGGTGTAACATGTAGTTTGACCCTGAGCCTTTCCTGGGGAGAGCTTTCTGTAAACAGGATCACAGCCAAGTAAGCTCTCCCTGACCTCAGATGGAGAATAGCTGAAGATGATGTGAGCAGAGTTGCAAGTCCATGTATCCATTTACTAGCTATCCTAGTCATGCACAGCTATATCCACACAGTCTGGTTCCAGGATGTGATTGTCAATTGAAGGGGAAGAGTCACACAAGTTGAGTTCCAGAACACCATGGAGGCTTTCACAAAATAGACAAGTTGCTTGGATGGAGGGAGAGTGCTGGTGGCTGTTGGAAACTCAAGACCTTATTGCCTCCTGCCACACACAATGTCTGTGGTCTAAAAGAAAGGCAGAAAATAGTTCACTTCAGGGGTGGACAACTCCTCCTCCTCCTCCTCTCAAGGGCTATATTCTCTTGGGAGTAATTTCATGGGAGCTGAATATTGGGGGTGGATGAGGCCAGAGTAGCTTTTCTAATCTATCTGACCTCCCCCATTTCCCTGCTTCTTTCCACCCATGTGAAAATAGGCCAAGTAGGTCTAGGCTGTTATGTGGTCTTAGGACCCTAGATTACCCATCCCTGCTCTACACCTTTATCTTGCTTCCTTTTAAGGACAAATCTCCAGATTGGAAGGAAATGACATGGTGGTCCATCACAGCACCACAAAGCCAAATATCAAAAGACAAGAAGATAAACATACAGCACTATCGTATGCTGAATCAGACCATTAGTCCATCTAGTCTAGCATTGTCTATCCAGATTGGCATCAACTCTCCAAGGTCTGGGGAGCGCTGCTAACTGAGATCCTTAAAAAAACCCCAGACATGCTAGGTATCACGGTTGAGCTCTGTTTCTCCCTACTTTGCAAAATGAATGAAGTCAGGCGTTCCAAAACCTGAGCATTGGTTGACACAGCAGAAGATAGTGGCTGCACATCTGTGCTTGAGTGTGCAATTATCTGAAGTGCAGACATTAAGCTGCTGCCATGTTCCTGAAACCCAAACCAGTATCACATCCCAGGGGGTTAGATGTGGTCGAGTTTTCTGTTTGCAGCGTTGTTTCATCTCTAGTTCCGTGTGCCATATAATCGCGCATAATTACATGTGTAATAAATCTTTTGAGATGGATTCCTGTCAGCCCAGAGCACTAGCAATCATGACCTATGCTCTGCATAGCTTTTTCAGATGTTTACAATAACATCCAAACCACTTAACCGTGATGGCATAATTGTCAAATATGTATTTGTGTCCTGAATGCCGGTAACGTTAACTGTCACTTGAAATGACAGCAAGTACGAGTCTAAGCTAGGCAGTCATTTCAAGAGCTGTCCAAAAAGGCATTCTCCGCTGTGATCAGAACCAATCCATTTCTTCAGCGCTGTTCAAAATTTAATGTTTTGTGTACCGTTGAAGGCTTTCTATTGACTTGCGGTGTTTGTAAAGCTTGCGGTCTATCTCTGCGTCAGACCAATCATACAATTTAGAGTAGCTGGGATTGGAAATTAGATTTCTGATTCTTTTTATCAGAGCACAGGTGCAGATCTATCAAATGACTGAAGCGTTTAAAAAGAAGAAGAAATAAACTGAATAATACTGCAAACTTAAAAATTACAAATATAGACTCTTGGAACAAAATGTATGTACTATATAAGGGGTATATGTAGGTGAAAATTTCCCCACATGAAGATGTGAAAATTAAATACACTTGCTCAATCACATCACCTATTCTCTTTTCATTCCAAAATGGGAAGACAGTGTCTGCATCCATGAAAGGTGTTGCCAAAGGGCTGGAAGTGACCTGAAATTGATATACTAGTCAGTTTCACATGAGGCCACTTCTGTGGCAAGGGTAGCCAATGGGGTGCCCTCCAAATGTTGCAGAACTATAACTTGCATCATCCTTGACCATTGTCCTTGCTATCTAGGGCTGATAGTGGCTTGGCATCCAACAATTCAATGACCCCAGGTTGGCTAGCCCAAGTTTATCAGCAGGCAAGCTAGAAGTCACTCGGGTTACAGACGTTTCAGGTTACAGACTCTGCTAACCCAGAAGTAGTACCTTGAGTTAAGAACTTTACTTTAGGATGAGAACAGAAATCGCGTGGCAGCAGCAAGAGGCCCCATTAGCTAAAATGGAACGTCGGGTTAAGAACAGTTTCAGGTTAAGAACGGACCTCCAGAACAAATTAAGTTCTTAACCCGAGGTACCATTGTACATGAAAAGGGAATTTTTCTAGCAGCAGAGAATAATTTGGGACTGAAGAAGAAAAACCAAAGCTGGGAATTCCTGAATAATCAAGGAACATGGGACACTGCCTTATAAAGCATCCTTCTTTGATTATGAAGACCATAAGACAGATGCACTTATTACAGGATTTTGGACATAAATATAGGATCTAGCTATTACCAGAACCTGTTTTGCCTTTCATTCTTGTCCTTGCTTTGCTAAAATATGTAATGTGTTGGTTGCTAGAATTGTCATTTTTCAGCATCCGGCTCCCTCCCCATGGATCTCTAGAGGTTGACGCTCTGAGTGTAGATTGGATGCATCATAGCTGGTGTCAATGCATGCATGCAAACACTAATATCAGGTCAGGCAACATAGTTCCCTCCCAGTGTTAGAAACTGAGCTACGGAAGCTAGACGCTAAATGGCACTTTAAACCTAGGCTATGGGCACAACAACGGAATGTCTAGGTGCACCTTTTTAATAACAAGAATACAAAGCTGAAAATTAATAAACTGCAGCTAAAATATTACTGGTATGTTCATTTTTCACATGGTCTAGTCCTCCCCCTGCCCACCCCCCTAATAGCCTTAAGAGGGTCTCTTCTCCAGTCTTCAGAGAGTAGCTGGAAGTGGGGAGGCAGAAAAAGGTCCTTCTTTCCATCCACTCTGCAGTTTTAATCTGAAATCTGAGGCTCAGTACTGTTCCAAGAGCTCAGAAACTGCTCACGCTATGGAGATTCTCTGTCACAAAATGTGCCTAGAACAATGGGAGTTTAGAACACTGTTCCCTGCAGATGTTGCTTGCCTTTAACTCCCATCAGCCCCAGCTAATATGGCCAGGGAAGCTGGGAGTTGTAGTACAACTACATCTGGAGAGCACGACATTGGCTATCTCTGTGCTAATATGTTGAAGTATATTTTGAATTATTGGTAGCCTGTTGTTAATTGATGCCATTCATTGATTTTAAATTATTAATAATTTTTATTTATTTGTGCCCCAGTCACTCTGGACAGCTTCCAGCATATATAAAAGCATGGTAAAACAATAACCGTAAAAAGCTTCCCTATACAGGTCTGCCTTCAGATGTTTCCTAAATGTTGTATAATTATTCATCTCCTTAACATCTGATGGGAGGGCATTCCACAGGGTGGGTGCCACTACCGATAAGACCCTTTACCTGGTTCCCTGTATCTTCACTTTTCATAGTGTGTCAACCCCCAAAAGGTCCCAGGTGCTGGATCTCAGTGTCCGGGCTGAATGATGGGTGTGGTGACGCTCATTCAGTTACTCTGGGCCAAGGCCATTTAGGGTTTTAAAGGTCAGCACCAACCAGCTTGGAAACATATTGGGAACCAATGTAGGCCTTTAAAGGGCCGGTGTTCTATGGTCCAGACTGCTGCCCCCAGTCACCATTTTAGCTGCCGCATTCTGGATTAGTTGTGGTTTCCGAGTCACCTTCAAATGTAGCCCCATGTAGATGGGTTTGTATCCAACAAAGTTAATCCTTGACTCTAAAGATGTTTCCAAATGTGCTGCTATGTTGTTGTTGTTGTTGTTGTTGTTGTTGTTGTTTTGGGGGTTGTTTTATTGTATTGTATTATACTGTAGTTCCTCAGTTTCATAGTTTGTTTCCTTGTTTGGGATCCCTTGGGAGAAAGGGTTTGATAAAAATTTGGTAAAATATAAGTTTGCAAACTCACACTCACACATGCAGTTTGCATTATTTACTTTGTAAACTGCATAGAGACTTTCTGGAGTATTAAGTCGTATATTTTAAATACACACACACACACACACACACACACACACCGTAATTTTCGCTCTATAACACGCAGATTTTTTCTCCTAAAAAGTAAGGGGAAATGTCTGTGCGTGTTATTGAGCGAATGTGTGGTCCCTAGAGCCGACTGGCCCGAGTGCAGGGGCAGAAATCAGGCAAAAATAAGATCATGCAGGCGGGTAGAAGGAAGGCGGAAGCTGCTGCTTTCCTGCATTCTGCCTCAGGGTCTTACTGCCCACCGGCTTCTGTTTCTGTTGCTGCGTTTGCTCAAACTCAACAAAGAGCAGGGAATCCCCTGCCCTCCTGGCAAGCAGAGGGTTAAGGAAAGAATCGCGTCCTTCCTTCTAATTCTTTCCTAGTCACACTGCGCGCAGGCTCCAGCCCACCACCTCCTCCTCTCCGTGCTCTAGGGACTCGCAGGCAGCCGAAAAACATGCAGGTGGGAGAGAGAGAGAGAGAGAGAGAGAGGGCTGGCTTGGGGGGGGGAACTTTTGCCTTCCTTTCCTCCCCCCCCATTAAACTCCTCCCCTGCATTCTTAGCCAGCTGCTTTTCCGCACACCCCTCTCGTGCTCCTTGTCCCTTCTGTGTTTTTCTTTCCCTCCCCATTTAAAACGTGGTGACAAAGCACGGATCGACATGGATCCTCAGGATTTTTGTATTGGGTCACCCCATATTCACCATCAGATCACATTACATGTCCATGGCTACAGCCTGTACCAAAAAAATCACGCACCCACTGTTGCCTGGGGCTGCAGTGGTGCAAAAACGTGGTTACAAAGCATGGATCCACAGGATCTTTGTACTGGGTCACCCCAAATTCACCATCAGATCACATAGCATGTCCATGGCTACAGCCTGTACCAAAAAAATCACGCACCCACTGTTGCCTGGGGCCACAATGGTGCAAAAACGTGGTTACAAAGCACGGATCCACATGGATCCTCAGAATCTTTGCATTGGGTCACCCCAAATTCACCATCAGATCACATTACATGTCCATGGCTACAGCCTGTACCAAAAAAATCACGCACCCACTGTTGCCTGGGGCTGCAATGGTGCAAAAACGTGGTTACAAAGCACAGATCTGCATGGATTCTCAAGATTTTTGCATTGGGCAACCCCAAACTCACCGTCAAATCACATGTCTGTGGCCACAGCATGAAGCACAAAAATGATACATCCACCATTTCATTCAGAATTTTTTTTCTTGTTTTCCTCCTCTAAAAACTATGTGCGTGTTATGGTCAGATGCGTGTTATAGAGCGAAAAATACGGTGTACATACACACACACACACACACACACACATATATATAATAAAATTATTTTTAAAAAAATGGGAGCAAAGACTTTCCCACCCCTTCTTGCATTTGTGCCAGAGAAGGAGGAGGAGTGTGCAAACCCAATATTCATCTAGCCTCGGTCCATACACAGCTATGGAACCAGCCTCAGCATCTCATAACCTTGCAACTGCTCCCCCCCCCCCCCTTTGAGGGGTAGGCTGTGTATCTACTCTGTGCTAGTTCTCCTTTTTTTTCTGAGAATTCTGCCTGATAGTGGCCTAGTTTACCTCTACTGTGATCCTTACAGAAGTTTCTAAGACGCTTCACCTTTTTAATTCTTGTTTTCCAGTCAGTGCACAAACAGTATTTGTAGCTGTGTGGGAGGGTGTTGGTTGCAGAACAGAAGGCCAAAAGAAATTACTGAGAGTGATGGAGGAGGCAGAGATATCCTGATGCTGAGGTCCTCCTTGGCTGAGGAGATGATCTAGGATGAAAGGAAAGATATACAGTGGTGCCCCGCAAGACGAATGCCTCGCAAGACGGAAAACCCGCTAGACGAAAGGGTTTTCCGTTTCGGAGGCGCTTCGCAAAACGAATTTCCTATGGGCTTGCTTCGCAAGACGAAAATGTCTTGCGAGTTAATAATTTATTTACGGCTATTAGCCCATAAAATATGTACAAACATAAAAGCACAGAAACATAAAAACCAATACATCTAACAACAGAAGGGGAACACCACGATGCAAGGGTGGGTCATTGAGCAGTGACAAATAACAGCTTGAGGCCCGGAAAGATCCAAGGGACGGTTCACAGAAAAAGGAGAACTGGAAATGTCTTGCGAGTTCCTGTGGTTTTTTTTTCCCTCCCCCCCCCCTTTTCTAAGCCGCTAAGCCGCTTATCTGCTTATCCGCTAAGCCGATAAGCCGCTAATAGCCCTAATAGCGCTAATCCGCTAAGCCGTCAATGGGCTTGCTTCGCAAGACGAAAAAACCGCTAGACGAAGAGACTTGCGGAATGGATTAATTTTGTCTTGCGAGGCACCACTGTAATCATATTCTTAACTCTTTGGTGTTTTGAAGATGTTGGACTGAAGGAAGTTGCCCTCATTCCAGCTTTGATTAGAACGAAGTGGCAAAGCTGGGGGCAGTGCTATAGAAGTTTTTGAAATTGCACTTGACGCAAACCATGACAACCCTCTTTAATGTGCTGATGTGTTAGCTTTTGAGTGTATTCTCCTGCTTTTGCATTATACAAAAAATGTGGATAAAGTGATAAGCAAACGTAAAAATGATAGCATAAGTGGAGTTCATTGTGATACAGTAAAGCATTTCACCCCGAGGGAACAAAATGAAACACCATCATTTTTAGTCCCTTAAGAAGTGCCTGTTAGCTTCCTTTTCCGCAGTTTCTGAGTGCTCTCTGTCTCTCACTCTCTCTAATTTAATTCCTATTTTTATTAAATTTTTGGTTTTCAAAATGGTGTGATATTGTGTGCTGGAATAGGGGGAGATAAATGCAGGTCTGTCTATAGAAAATGCTTGTCACTCTTGCAAAATTGTAAGATGGGCCGAGTGTTTAGAAATGGGCCACTTGTACAACCTTTCATTTAATATCTTATCTGCAGCCTGTGAGCCAATTATGTGCTTGAAGATTAAATGATGAAATTGAATCTGGGCACAATTGGAACAGAATAGTAAAGACTTGGCAAGGTGAATGTTTGGTTCCTTCAGCACATCTCTTTCCTTCTCTTTATAACGTTGAGGACAAAAACTAGCTTTGGTGTAAGTCTACAGCTAAAGGGATAGTTACTGTAACCCTATGCTGCAAAAAGAACCCTTTCTAATAGGCTTATTAGTTACAAACCCTCACACTTGTAACTCCCTCCAAACTGATTCCAAAGTTTTGTACTCGCCTGGTGCCATTTTGTGCCACAAACCCCAAATGTTGTGTCAAAACAAGATTTGCGGTTACTAGGGTTGTGCACCAGATTTGGCCAGATCCTGAATCAAGCAGGCTGATTTGCAGGGATCTGGGCTTGGGATGAATTGGGTCAGGAAAGTCCTGCATTGGGCTGCTTGGAATAATCCAGGGTTGTCAGGGGGAGGGACGTTGGGCAAGAAGGCTGCAGGGGGTTGTTTTGCTAACATCTTTTCTTCATTGCAGAAAAGATCCTTGCAAAACGGCACCCGGTGGGAGGAAAGGCCTTTGCAAAGCAGAACCTGCCAGGATTGAAGTTTTCTGCTCTTGGTAAAGAGCAGAGGAAGGAGATTCATTATCCCCTCCTTCTCCTTCATAGAGTAATAGAATTGGAAGGGACCACGAGTGGCCAACTCCCAAGAGACTGTGATCTACTTACAGAATTAAAAACTGGAAGTGATCTACCCCCGTTTTTGGGGGGGGTTCAGGTCAAAGTTGAGCATTTTTTAGGGAGGAGGAGAGTCCCGATTTTTGGAGGTTCAAGTCAAAGTTGTTGAGCTTTTTGGGGGGAGGAGGGAAAAAGCCCCATTTTTAAGGGGTTTTTTTGGGGAGAGGAACAGCCACTCACCAACAAATCACTGGGGAAACAAAGAGCCTCACTGAATAAACTCCATCTTCCGTTCTGCAGATTGTGCAACAATGGAGAGCGGGGTGAGGGGTCGGGGCCGGATTCGATTTCACCAACGCTAAGGAAAGGGACACAGCGATCCACTGTGATCTACCAAAACCTCCCGGAGATATATCGACCTGTTGGACATCCCTGATCTAGACCAACCCCATACAATTCATGAATTATAGTACTTTCCCAATGTGGGGCTTGAACCCACGACCCAGAGATTAAGAGTCTCATGCTCTTCACACTGAGCTATGTTTAATTAGGGTTTTATGAAAAACTAATTAAACATTAGTCCCACCCACCAAACTAATTTGGAGTGGAATCCAGGTTGAGGAGGGGGCTGTGCACAGCCCTAGGAGTTACTGCCCAAAGTTATATCTCCTTTAACTCCCCTTTAACTTTAACTCCCTTTATATATCCCCTTTAACTCCCCTTTTACTCCCCTTTTGATAATCCCAATATGTAATGGACTGATCTGCAGCTTTCAGACTAATGTACAAATCAGAACTTAGCTGAATGTTCAATCCATTGACCCAAATAAGCATTTAAATCCACATGCTGCCTTATATCCAATGGTCTCACTCAGCTGGTGGTGAGGCTTCAGTTAGCAGGATGAGAAATGAAACAAATTTTGGTGTTTCCCCCTCCCCTGTGTAACCGTGCCATTCTGCTAAAATTTGCTCCAGAGGGTTACTGTGAATCTCTAGAGCATATTTAGCAGGGATCACTGGTGCCTGTTGGGACCAGTGGAACAAAAGACAAAGAGCCCAACAGTTGTTGTTTAGTTGTTTAGTCGTGTCTGACTCTTCGTGACCCCATGGACCAGAGCACGTCAGGCACTCCTGTCTTCCACTGCCTCCCACAGTTTGGTCAAACTCATGCTGGTAGTTTCGAGAACACTGTCCAACCATCTCGTCCTCTGTCGTCCCCTTCTCCTTCTGCCCTCAATCTTTCCCAACATCAGGGTCTTTTCCAGGGAGTCTTTTCTTCTCATGAGGTGGACAAAGTATTGGAGCCTCAGCTTCAGGATCTGTCCTTCCAGTGAGCACTCAGGGCTGATTTCCTTCAGAATGGAGAGGTTTGATCTTCTTGCAGTCCATGGGACTCTCAAGAGTCTCCTCCAGCACCATAATTCAAAAGCACCAATTCATAGGTGATCAGCCTTCTTTATGGTCCAGCTCTCACTTCCATACATCACTACTGGGAAAACCATGGCTTTAACTATACGGACCTTTGTTGGCAAGGTGATGTCTCTGCTTTTTAAGATGCTTTTTAAGATTTTTAAAAATTCTTGATAAGAACTATCAAAACAACAATTAAAAACATTCAAGAAATTAAAACCAGTACTAAATTCAAAGCACCTGCGTTTTAGGTATCTGCATAGGCTTATCTAAACAGAAATGTTTTTAGCAGCTGCTGAAAATAGAGGTGCCTCCCTGGTATCAATAGGCAGGGAGTTCCAATGTGTGGCTGCTGCCACACTAAAAAAATTGATTTCTTACAAATGTGGAATGTGGAACCTGCAACACTCAGTTCCACAGTTCTACACCTCATGAGTTCTCCGCCCAACAGTTAGGTGGCACCAAATCCAATGATTGGCTGAGACAGAGCCAATGACAAGCAGAGCCATCTAATTACAGCTGGAGACTGTAATGCTTCTGAATGCCAGATGCTGGAAACCACAGGAGGGGAGAGCGCTCTTGTGCTTGATTTCTGCTTGTGGGTTTCCCACAAGCATCTTCCTGGCCACTGTGAGAACAGGATGCTGGGCTGAATGGGCCATTGGCCTGATCTAGCAGATTCTTATTATGTTCTTATATTCTCACGTTCTAAGGCTGGCTGCTGAGGGATGACTGGATGGTGGGGCTGTGCCTCACTTTTGCAAACTGACCAGCCTTCACTGATATTTAGAGGACAGACGAGCTGCATCAAAAATTACTTCTTTCTCCATTCTATGGATAAGAGCCCTACCATGGGATGATTGGCACCATTGGAGACAAGCGCTAGAGTCTATATCTTTGTTTTAATGTGCCTTGCTAATGCATATCTGTGAGATTTGTTGAACAAAGGGATTTTCCTTAATCTACTATGTTTGCAAAGTATATCAGCATTCCTAATAACTTGGCCTTTGGATATGAAACAATCCCCTTGAATGCTTTCAAGTGTTAAGGCAGGTGTTGCTACCCTGTACCATTTGTTTCTGAACTACAATTCCCAGCATTTCTGACTATTGGCTATGTTGGCTGGGACTGATAGGAGCTCTAGTTCCACAATATTTGGAGGGCTACTGGTTGCTCACCCCTACAGTCTTCTCACATACCTTTTGCATATAAAATGAACCACCAATGATTGGTCTCTAACAATTAGCACCCAAACCCTTTTAACAACACGTAAAACAATTAATTCCTATATGTTGCTCACAATATGTTTAGTGAAATTAACAAGTTGGGCCTGTCTTATCTGTCATGCAACATCTCCAAAGGGAAATTGCAAATTGGTCCGCTCTAGTAGATCAGCTTATCAGTTAAGCTGCCAAAATTAAACTTCATTTAAAACGCCAAATGCATTTTGATCAAATTAAGCATTCTAAAAGACAACACTCAGTGTCTTGACATAGTCACAGGCCCTATTCGCAGCACACATTTAAAGCATTATCATGCCATTTTAAACAGTCAAGGATTCCTCCAAAGATTCCTGGGAGGTGCAGCTTGTTAAGGCTGCTTATACTAGACAGGAGACCCTCACAGAGCTACAGTTCTCAGCATGGTTTAACCATCAATCCCTCTTCCCAGGAAACACTGGGAACTGTAGCTCTGTGATGGGAATAGGGTTCTTCTAACCACTCTCAGCACCCTGAACAAGCTACAGTTCCAAGGATTTGTTTATTTTATTTTATTGGCAGTGGAGAAGCCATGACTGCTTAAAGTGACGCGATGCTGCTTTAAATGTAAAGTGCACACGAGGCCACTGTGAAATATTGATATTGAGGGTGGCCCTCCAGGTGCTGCTAGATTACAACTCCCATCATCCTTGGCCATTGGCCCTCCTGGCCAGGGATTATGGGAGTTGGAGTCCAACAGCATATGGAGAATGGCTGCTTCCCCACCCCTGACCTATATAAGTTCTCCAGACTTAGTAAGTACTTTGAAAGCATTGGCAGAGTGCGCCAGTATAAGCTTTTCTGAGTAACAGGAATCCATAGTTAAGCTGGCAGAGCCAATTTTTTCTGCAGCTCAGGACCCCCAGCCTTTATTGCATGCCGCCTACATGGAGCAGGAATCTCCAGATATGAGGGTTCCTTTTCGAACCCTGGTAGCTCTTGGCATCCAGGTGTGGAATTATTTTGTATTCAAATGCTATTCAGTGCTGATTGGACTCCGCCAGTGGGGAGAAGAGAGTCTTCCTTCCTTGGTCCCAGTGCCCAGAAGATTAGAGCTATTGCTCTCATTTCATAACAATTTGATGGGTGCAAGCCAGATGTATCTCTGCTCGCTGGCTGGAATTCAGGGTACTTTCAACTGATTTCTTACCCTAAAGAGTTCCTCTGCAGAAGGACATTGGAAATCTGGTTGCTGTTTGGACTTAAACCAAACCATCTGGAAATGGGTCCTCTCTGTCTTGTGCAATGACGTTACTTTATAGAGCAGTTGCAGTATATTTCTCACAAAACTCACAGCCCAGTGAACTCTTGGCCTCTGTATACAGTGCAAGGAAGTTGCATGCATCACAAACCTTTGCTCCTAAATGAGTTCTGCATTATGCCTCATTTTACAGATCAGTCACCACCTACCCATTAATGGTCATCAGATCCTTGCTCTTCAGCTCCATTTATGCGGAACACTTAAAACAGCTTGTTAATATTATGGGCGAAGATCCAAGTTCACAAACCCCTAAGCACTCCCTTGCTTGCTGTTGGTCAGAGAATAGAAAATGCTTTCTGGAATAAAGTTTGCGGTGGAAGAAGATTGGAAGAAATTTAAAGTTTATCTACAGAAACATTGTAAAATTAAGGAATGCTAGAAGGATGTTGGAATGAAGTAATGTGTTTTAGCAGAAATGATATAAAGGATTAAGTAAAAATGGATTGTTAATTGGTGAAAGAACAGAACGTTAAATTATAGTATATTAAGATAAATCTTTAGGATAGAAATAAAGATGGAAAGGATTTGCTGAAATATCTAATTGAATTAGAATACAAAAAAGGGAGGTGTGAGGAGGTCAAGGAAATAAGCAAAGGAAAAAAAGTTATGTAAAGGATTGATTTATTTTTTAATTATCTGCATCTTTTTTCTGTCCCCCCCCCTTTGTTTTTTTCTGTTTAAATATGTTCTTTATTTTTCCTTTTTGTAACTTTTAAAATCTCAATAAAAATCTATTGGGGAAAAAAATAAAGTTTGGATCTACCATTCACTTGGACACATTAAAAAAAGAAAGTAAAGTAGTGATGATTTATTATGTACTGAAGATGAATAAACATTCACTTATAACAGGGATGGGAGCCTCAGGTTGAGTGATGGGACTAAAACTCATACAATGAATTAATTAGTGGTATGCCAAAAAAAAATAACTCACTTTTTTTCTAGCATTCTCCATCAATTAACAAGGGGAGAAACTTTGTGTTTGAACATTATCAAAGGGGAGAGAATTTTTGTTGTTGAAATTCTCATGGGTGGGTTGCACAGTTTTTGTTGTGCTTACTTTACTTTGAAGGTGGCTGAAGGGTGCTTGTGAGCATCTTTTCTTTCACTACACAAATCATTATTTGCTGTCTGCTTGGCTGTATGTGCTCCAATTAAAGCCCAGGGGAGGACATCTCAAGATAACTCCCCCTTTGTGGCTTCTTTCAGATCAGCTGGGCAACTTGAGGAATGTGTTCCGAGAAATGCTAAGACATTTGGGGGGAAAGAGGAAGCCTCTTCCGTAGGGAGAGAAAACTTTGGAGAAACTGGGGGCCAAACTTCATTGCAGCACTAGACTCTATTAAAATTCCTTTAATCTGTCTTCAGTGCTCATTGTGTGGAGTTTACGGCTAAATGCCACCTTGGGGAATAATATTAACAGACAGTGTAAGATCTGTGTAAGAAATGAAAAGGAGCATCTCTTTGAAGGATGGACTGTTCCCCCCCCTTTCTTAAGTGGTCGAGTTTCAAACAAAGCTTAGACATCCCTTGTTCTTGTGCGTGCCGTGCAAAGCCATTGAGTTAAATTCTAGCCTTCCTTGGTGGACAGGATGGCTTTGAAGATGTGGGAAGGAGAAACGAGCCAGAAAGTTGCACACACACACACACACCCCACAACAAAAAAGAAACAGAACGGCACAAAGGCAATTTGCATTAGAAGCTGCCATGAAACAGACTCCTCTAATCTATAACAGTTGAACATAAATTGAAATTGCCTTGGGACATTGTACTGATGAAGCCTCTCTATAGATTCATGAGAGCAGAATGGATGAATTTCTGCTGAATGGCAGCCAGAGCACAGCTGGTTGTGTGTGTGTGTGTATTTGTGTATTCATTCCATTGGTGAATGAGGGTGTCATTCCAGAGCCATGCCAAAAATGGGCCCCACAAAGCACTGCAGCTCCTCTGATGGTAAAGAATGTGTGTGTGTGTGTGTGTGTGTGTGTGTGTGTAGATTTGTCTTGGTCTGGTGCATGTAAAGTCTTTCATTCTGTAGTTGTGTGACTTGTTCTTATATTGTATTGTGATGGCCATTGGCTATAAACAATAAAAAATATATATTGATAGCCAGAACTTTGCACAGGGCGTTGCTGATCAGGATGGCTGCAAATCCTCTTTTGGCTCACATCCGATATCACTTGTAGGGCAGGTTGGTGTAGCTTGACCAAAACAGCCCTGCAGACCAAATGGGGAGGCCTGATGGACCTAAGCAATCTCTGTAGAGATACTAATGTAGAAGTCAAAGTGAACTTTCATTATCTAGAAAACTATGCAAGAGTATTGGGGGGCACTTTAGCATCTTCCAAAGTTTCTTTAAAATGTGATGGCAAAGCAGCAGATGCTAGGGGAAATGTCACATGTATGGCGCCTCCAAGCAGGGACTGGAAATAGGTATCATTTGAGACAGACCTGCCAAGTAAGGAATAATCAGGACAAACCTGCATGGGATGTTCTGCGGAGGTTGGATCCTCATTTTGATTTATGTATTCATTATTAAAATTACGGTAATAATAATTATGATTATTTATTTATACCTCACCTATCTGGCTGGGTTTGCCCAACCACTCTGGGCGGTTTCCAGCAGAATATGAAAATACAATGATTCATCAATGATTCATCAAATATTAAAAGCTTCCCTAAACAGGGCTGCATTCAGATGTCTTCTAAAAGTTCCAATAGTTGTTTATTTCTTTGACATCTGATGGGAGGGCGTTCTACAGGGCGGGCGCCACTACCAAGAAGGCCCTCTGCCTGGTTCCCTGTAAATCGCCTTTCCTTCAAAGAGCCCAGGGTTCTCCCCTGTTCTCCCCTGCCCTGTTTAATTCTTACAACTCTGGATGAAGTGTAGACAAGTGGTGTGTTTGTGGAGAAACTACCCTACTGTTCAGAGGTAGAATTTACATGTTCTGCTCTAACCCACTTTTACCTCTGGAACTGCCCTATCAGGAGGGAAAAAGACTCTTGGGATGAAAAAGATTCCTTAATCCTGCTCTCCAATCCTGCTCTGCACCTCTGCTCTAATATTAAAATGACTGGACACTCACTAAATGAACCAAACTATCAGTGAAACAATAACAACAATAACACCACAACATTTTAAACCAGAAGAGTTTTACTGTGGCATAAGCTTCCCTAGACTGGGGGTTTGGGTTGTCAGATATGTGAACTTTCCTCCTTTGTTGGCAAATATGAAGCTAAAAGGCCATGAAATGTCACAATAATGTCTGTGACATTACTTCTCAAGCAACAGTGACCATTCCTAGCAGCATTAACCCCACATCCTCTGTTAAAAAATGTACAGTTGTTCATATATTACATTCAACAGGAGGGAAGAGCTGGGGGGACATTTTTCTGCCATCCCACTGGAGCCTTCCCTGCTGTCCAGCCAGTGGCGTAGCGTGGGGGGTGCAGGGGGGGCCGGCCGCACCGGGCGCAACATCTGGGGGTTAGGGTTAGGGGGCGCAAATCCACGGGTTAGGGGGCGCAAATTACTTGCCTTGCCCCGGGTGCTGACAACCCACGCTATGCCACTGTGTCCAGCTGTCCACCTGCAAGAGGGCTAAGTTGCTCCCTGATATCAGAATCAGTGACCAGGATCTTCTAGTCCCAGCTTCCCTCAGTTGCTCCCACCCACCCCACCCCACAACACACCTCCATCGGACTCATGACAGTCTGCAAAATACGGGTTGACTTCAAGTACGTTGTCTCCTTTCTTGTATTTTACACACTTCCTGTATTGGAAGTTTATGAGCCATAGGCTATAATTCTATCTTTCATTTTGTACTTAGCCAGATGATCTGAAGAAGGACCAGCTGACAGCAGAATGTTAATGGATCTGATCCCCTGGAAAGGGATTTATAGGAACGTAAAATAAGCCAACAGCCAGAATTCTGCTTGGGTTATACATTCTTCTGTCCTGTTTTTATTTGTTTTCCCTCTAAGGAAGAACGTTTTGGCAGAATCTTTCTGTAATTTCATAGTGTTATGAATGCTGCATAGCAATGCTGACCATTTTTATTTTTTGTTTTTGTCAAGTAGATTACTAGTTAATGGCTCACGATGAGTGTAGCTTATGCCATTTTAATGGGAGAGATAGAGAGATCTCTGACTCTTGAATGTGAAAGCCATTTTTAATCTCCCCCCACAGCTAAGAGAAGGAGAAGGGGGTGGTAAAGTATGTGTGTCAGCACTTAAGAGAGTGTTCTGAAGTCCGCCCCCTCCATTAAACAGCTTGCCCAGGCCACCTTCAACCTCCACCACTCATTTCCCTGTCTAAGGTTCTGTCATCAAACTAGAGTTGGTGTTGCCACCTATTGGTGGCCATATGAACAGCAGCATGCCGAGAGCATTACACTTTTATGTATATAGGAATACACATACACAAGCACAACTACCAAGGGCCGGTAAGGAAAGATTGTTTCCATCACAGGCTCAGCATGTCCCTGCTTCTCAGCCGCACTCTCTTCCTTAAGAAGAGCTCATTGGGGTTTACTGCCTTGTACGACATCAGGGCAGAACAGGGCTGAGGACAGAAATTGCTGTCTGAATAATCCTGCTCCTTTATGGATCTTGTGCAATTTTTCTTTCTATGCTACATTTGCTTGTTTGGTTAGAACCTTTTCTGATTGCTTTAAGAGCTTCTCTGAGCTATAAAGTGGGATATAAGTATTCACAGTAAGTAATAGATAAAGTAATATGTTTGTGTCTGATTAATTTAATGGTAACTGTTGCAGCCCTAGTGTTAACCACTCAGAAAAAAGGACTCTCTATCCCTCAAAATGAGAATTGTGTACCTGTCACATGAGATTGAAAATAACGTTCAATCCATGGAAAAGTAAATGTTGATGTTAGAGGTGTGCAATCCCCACAAATTATTTCAAGGCAGACTGCCCGGATTTTGTCTCTTTTGTTGATATAGAAGCCATTGGCCCATAATCAGATGTTTTCTCCTCGGATTTCAAGGCCCTGGGCTGTGTGTACAAGACATTTTGATGACGGCCTGTGTCCCATGGAGGAGCTTAGAAACAGGCTGTTCTGCAAATAAGTCTTCAGTAACAGTTGGAAGCAGTGTCACCAGAGTGGTCTTCCAGCAAAACATCAAACAGTGCGCGAAGATGAAATGCTTCCAATTTATTGGTTGAGCAAGCAAAGGGATTTCTGCAAGCTGGCTGCTGAGGGTCCACAGAGGAGGCACCACTATTGACAGTAGTAGAGTGTTTGATGGGAATTCCATACTGTAATTTTAGAAAAATGTGTTACAATCTAGTTCTTTTTTTTTTAAGTATCAATGGTACAGATTGTATAGTTCTTTATGTGCACAATTGAGTGTATAGAGATTGGATTGATATCCCTTTTCTGCTCATCAAAATAGATTCCTTTTCTCAATGATGAAATAGGCAACACTGTCAATATTTAAAGTGGTGCTGTGGGTTAAACCACAGAGCCTAGGGCTTCCCAATCAGAAGGTTGGCGGTTCGAATCCCCGTGACGGGGTGAGCTCCCGTTGCTCAGTCCCTGCTCCTGCCAACCTAGCAGTTTGAAAGCACAAAGTGCATGTAGATAAATAGGTACCACTCTGGCGGGAAGGTAAACGGCATTTCCGTGCACTGCTCTGATTCGTCAGAAGTGACTTTGTCATGCTGGCCATATGACCTGGAAGTTGTACGCCAGCTCCCTCAGCCAGTAAAGTGAGATGAGTGCTGCAACCCCAGAGTCGTCTACGACTGGACCTAATGGTCAGGGGTCCCTTTACCTTTAAGTGAGGTTTGTGCTGAAAATCCTTTATCTCAGAGAGAGGGAATCTCTGGCCTATGTGCCTCAGCTGGCCCACCAAGTCTTCTTGAGTGGTCCACCAGGTCCTACTTCAGTTTCCTGACAGTGGCATCACCACTGGGGGTGGGCAGGAAGGACTCTATGAGGTTGTTTGGGGACAGCCCCATGTTTTCATTTCCACTGTTCAGAGAGGCTTGAGCCTCCCTGCCTATTACAGTGCTGCAGTGAGGGTGAAAATGCCCCTCCCCAACCACAAATGAGCTGAAGAAGGAAGCTATGTGCCTGCTGTCATAGAAGCATAGACTTGTCGAGTTGGAATGGACCCCAAGAGTCATTTAGTCCAACCCCCTGCAATGCAGGAATCTCAGCTGAAGCATCCATGACAGATGGCCATCCAATCTCTGCTTAAAAACTTGCCAAGAAGCAAAGTCCACCACCTCCCAAGGGAGTCCGTTCTGCTGTCTAACAGCTCTTACTGTTAGAAAGTTCTTCCTGATGTTTATGCACTAGACCACAAGACGCACCTAGTTTTTGGAGGAGGAAAACAAGAAAAAAAATATTCTGAATCCCAGAAGCCAGAACAGCAAGAGGGATCACTGTGCAGCGAAAGCAGCAATCCCTCTTGCTGTTCTGGCTTCTGGGATAGCTGCACAGCCTGCATTTGCTCCATAAGACACACACACATTTCCCCTTACTTTTTAGGAGGGACAAAGTGAGTCTTATAGAGCAAAAAATACAGTAGTTGGAATCTGCTCCTTTCCCTGTGTCTATAGTGTGCGAGTGTAAGTGGGAGACTGTGATGAGTGTGTGAGAATCTTATCCCACCCACCTTTTTGGACCCATTCATTGCTGGTATGGGGTACTTGAACGGCTGGTAATGAGGGAATGAAGCGACTGGGATTAAAATTGTCTGCACCCCTGCTGTATATGTGTTCACAGCTAAGTCCAGTGGAAACGACTTGTGGATAAGTTTGCAGAAGTCTACACTCATAAGTAACTGAAGCGACTGCAGCATTGTCACCCGTCCAGAGTTGTTGCTTCTAGGCATTGGTGCTTAGTTTGACTCCCATGCCTCTCTCTTGGTCACTAGTGCAATGTTAATAGTTACACCAGGGATGGGGGACCTTTTAGCTATATGGCCATATTATTCCGAAGCAATTTTTCAGGAGTTACATGCCAGTGGTGTGTGGGGCCAGAGGCAAAAGGGGGCAGAGAAATGTAAACTCTGCCATTCTGCAGTAGGTTCCCTACCTCTGACTTGAACACAGTATTAAGGTAAATGGGATGTTGCTAATAAACACGCACACACACTTGAGTATTTACCCCCCCCACACACACACACCAAAAAGGAGCAAAGCAAAACCACAATCTGTGTTTGTGCAAGCTGAGTTATATGCAGTAATAGATCCTTATTATTGTGCTGTAACCTATTTGGTTTCTTTCTTTCTAATTATGTTGGGTTTTTATCTTATATTGTGTTGTACTGTGTGTATGTGCTAGTTCCATACTGTATTCACATGCTGTTTAATTAATTTCTATTTACAATTTTGCACACTGCCCAGGCAACTTTTATAAATAGCTAACTTTAGGAATGAACCAAAGGGAGGATGGGAAGGAAGAAATGTTGATTGAAAGAAGCTGGGTGAAGGCAGGTGCTAAAGCTGCCTGCTCAAGCTAAGCAGGTCTTGGTTTGCTCAGTGCCTCAGTTGGAGACCTCCTGAGAACTGCAGATAAATGTATGCAGATAAATAACCTAAGGAGCATCTAATGCCTCATATGCACTTCAGTGTAACCGACACAAAGCCATTGAAATAATCACATATGCCTGTCATTTATCTAATACAATGAATATGACTGTACTAATGTTCAACTGTATGACTGCATAATAAAGACTTTGTAATCTGAATATAAAAAGTGATGTAAAATGTTCAACGTGTGTGCACGTGTATGTGTGTTATGCATACAAAAACCCAGATAAATGGTTCAATGGGAAGAGTGCCACACCTTCCTTTCTGTAAATACTCTTAGCAATTTGCACGTATTTGGGAGTTGGCTGGAGGAGGGAGAAGGAAATAGATCTCTCTCATAGCTTATGGTGGTCCACTCCCTGTGCATAGATCAGGGGTGACCCAATGAGTAGAGAAAGTATAGAGCCTAATCCTATATGCCTGCAAGGAGGGGCACAGTCACCACATTTGGGCACCTGCATGGGGTTCAATGCCCTGGCAGGGCACACAAACAGTGATACCTGGGTTCCTTGGGACCATTTCTTACATTACAGGGGTACCTTGGGTTACAGACACTTCAGGTTACAGACTCCACTAACCCAGAAATAGTACCTCGGGTTAAGAACGTTGCTTCAGGATGAGAACAGAAATCGTGCATCAGCGGCACAGCGGCAGCAGGAGGCTCCATTAGCTAAAGTGGTGCTTCAGGTTAAGAACAGTTTCAGTTTAAGAATGGACCTCCAGAATGAATTAAGTTCTTAACCTGAGGTACCACTGTATCCTCAATTTATGCATTAGTTTGAGCATTGTGGGAAGTTTTAATGGCCTGCCAGTGGTAGCTGGTGTTCGCTGTGATGGGTAGGGATATGGCAGGAGGCCAGCAACAGGTGTAGTCAGAAACAATGGTGTGCGGATATGACTAATTCCCATTCCACCCCCCATCACCCACCCTGGTGAGTTCTACAACTGTATCACTGAGGCAGCAAGGAAGCTGACAGGCAGTGCCACCTTCTGGGCAGGTTGTAAGGGGGCAGGTGGGTTGGCCAGGACTACCTAAGGGCAGACTGAGGTTGATGGTCCAGGGCTCTGTTCACCCTAACAGACCAGCCTCCACTGTGGCCAGCTGCAGAAACAGCCATGGTCCAATGATGTAGCAAAGAGCCCACCAATGGGCATGGGCACTGGCAGAGGAAGAGGGGTGGGGGGGAGTGTACTGCCCCTGGCAGTGCAATCCCGGTGGGGTGCCATCGCGGCTGCCCTGCGCCTGTGCTGGGTGCCATGCCACCACAGACGGTGCACTATGCCCCCAGGACACATGCCACACCCCTGTGGGTGGAGTGCCATGCCCCCAGACGCATGAAGCTCCACCACTGGGCATCGGGCCTCTCTACCCTTGGAAACAGGTGTCAACTTACAGATTTGAAAATAAGGGATCAGCAGCCAAAATAAGGGCTTTTCAGAGCACAGGTATGTTCAACTTCTGAGCCTCTCCGAGCCAAAGGCAGAAAGCCCAGCCAGCAGCCAAACGAAGCCTTAAGCGGTGGTTCCCACAGCGCAGCAACCCGGCAAAGGGGATGCAGCAAGGAAAACCACCGTCACCTCTCCGCTGGGAAGCGCTGAGCAAAGGCGAGTCCCCAGGCAATGCGGCCGATATATCGGCACAAGGCATGCAAGCTCCACCCCCCCAGTCGTTCTTAGACTCCTTATTGGGTGAGCAATGCAGCCAAGCAACACAGCTGGAGCCTCCCTCCTCCCTTGCCAGCAGGGAGGGTGGGAGAGGAGCTGCTTCCTTTGAAACCCGGGAAATTTAAGGGACATCATCAATAAGGGACAGCATCGGGACACGGCGCTGGGATAAGGGACTTTCCTGCCAAATAAGGGACGGTTGACAGCTATGCTTGGAAAGAATTAAAGTATATATACACACAGGGACGCGGGTGGCGCTGTGGGTAAAACCTCAGTGCCTAGGACTTGCCGATTGTATGGTCGGTGGTTCGAATCCCCGCAGCGGGGTGAGCTCCCATCGTTCGGTCCCAGCTCCTGCCCACCTAGCAGTTCGAAAGCACTCTTAAGTGCAAGTAGATAAATAGGTACCGCTTTATAGCAGGAAGGTAAACGGCGTTTCTGTGTGCTGTGCTGGTGCAGGCTCGCCAGAGCAGCTTCGTCACGCTGGCCACGTGACCCGGAAGTGTCTCTGGACAGCGCTGGCCCCCGGCCTCTTAAGTGAGAAGGGCGCGCAACCCCAGAGTCGGACACGACTGGCCCGTACTGGCAGGGGTACCTTTACCTTTATATATACACACAGGAAATATCTGCAATATAAGGTAAAAGACACAGCTATGTGTGCATGAAGATAGACAGTAAAACTGTACTTGGGTGATGGTTGTTTCCATCCAGGTTCTTCTGGCTAGTGTTTAATGAAGGGCTGGGGTGAAAGAGGGGAATCTGAAGAAATCCACCAGAATCTTTATTGACTTGACTGGATTCTCTGAATTGCAGCATTTCAAACAACAAAAGAATAGTAACTGAAGGTGGTGTGCGAAAATTTAATTTCTGCTCTGGAGCATGCTGTGTAAAATTAAGTCTGGATCTGAAGAATATAAGAGACTACCTTGTATTGTGAGAGAGACAGAAAGAGAGAAAACTGTCAGCAATTCTCAGGGGTTTCTAGTTAAGCTTTTTCTAATACAGCTACCAGGGAGCAGAGATTGCAGAGATCAAAATTAGGACTTTGCTCATTCAGAGCATGTACTCTAGCAGTGAACTCCTCTGATGCTAACATATAACATGCTTTTGCTGTGGCTCCATCTTAAAGCAGGAAGCGCTTTTACATGATGCTGACTGGCTCTTGCGATTACCTCTGCCTTTGTTTGGCAGTTTTCGTCCCAGAGCTTTAGTGATTTGTTTATTTATTTTCAAAATTTCTGTCTTCTCTCTGTAAACATTATACTCGTCATTCTAGCCATAGCAAACCCATAGGTGAAACTTCTATCTTTGCAAGGTTCTGAATGTTCAAAGTGCAACCGCAGGAATGATTCAGCTTGTAACTTATGGGTTAATTCTGTTTTCAGCAAGTCAGCTAATGAAGAGGGGCGAGTTGGAAGTGTTGCTTAGCAACCAGGCAGAGTAACAATGATCTTTTGCTCTGGTTGGCTTGTTGTTCTGATGGAGTCTTTCCTCTGTATGCTTGGTTCAATGTCTTTTTGCTGTGTACAGGGCCTGAAGTAAGAAAGACATCCTTTCTCCTCAAATGATGCAACTGTTTTTGTTCAAACTTCCTCAGTAAAACATTATCATGATTTATTTTCTCTTTGTGCTCTGTCTGCATTATTTAAGTCAGTGATGGCCAAACTTGGTCCTCCAGCTGTTTTGGGACTACAGTTCCCACCATCCTTGACCACTGGTCCTGTTAGCTAGGGATGATGGGAGTTGTAGTCCCAAAACAGCTGGAGGGCCAAGTTTGGCCATCACTGATTTAAGTGATTTTGCTAACACATGGAACCATGTAGGGAGTTTGAAATGGTGTGATAGTCTTCTTTCTGTGGAAGTTGCCCCTCTAATATGTGGAAGGAAGCACGCAGGGCAAAGTACAGGATGGATCCCTCTTCCTCTCCCATGCATAAAAGCCAACTAGATTGGCAGTTGAATCTTAATTCAAGACTGGTGATGATAGGACAGTGTTCTCTGCTTCACCTGAGAACAATAAGCTAGCTTATGTTAACGGAAAAATCCGAGGGCTCCCTTGGACAAAAACAAAGACACCAACCAGGATAACGTGGAGCAAAACAGCAGCCTGTAGGCTTGGCCTTTATTGAATACTGTCGTGACAGGACTCCCACCCGCAACAAGATGAAGCAAAATGGAAGCCCATAACAAAAGAAGACCCCAACTTTTATTAGTTACTAATCCCCTAAACTACACCCCTAAGACTACATCACAACTACATCACAAAAAGGAGGGGTTGAGGGAGGAGTTGTGGTGGTAACCTGAGTGTCCTGTCACCTGGCTGGTTCCTCCTTTCCCCTCTCCCCATGAGTACTTTCCAGGTGACAAAGGGGAGCTTGCAGTTTCCTGTCCCCAGAGGGAAGAGCTGATCATTGTCATTTGTTCCAGTCCGTGCTGAATCCACTCCCATATGCAAGTTCTTTGTGATCTTGATGGTCTTCTGTCTAGGACCATCAGGGTTGGCATAGCAACTGGGCAGGGCCTCCTGTGTATGTGTTTGTATGCTCAAGGGATTATGGCTGGCCTGTATCAAACCTTTCCCATTTTGTAGTCCTTCCTTCATGGAGTAAAATAAAAGTGGAACAGTGCAGATCCGATGTATGGTTGATTTTCTATGAATTTGTAACAGAAGCGTAGCGTATGTATTGTGTGAGTGTGAGTGAAGTTTGTACAAACTGAATGATTGGGGGGGGGGGTTTCCTGCGACAGTTAAAAGGCGTAGGGCATGCTGTGTGACACACACAGCTCTAACTTCTTAACACCTCACTCCTCAGCTGTGTCACTCTGCCTAAAAGTACAGTGGACTGGTCGAGAAGGACGCAATGGTATGTCTGTATGTGGCCAACAGACTTGTCCCTGCTCTAATTTTGTGTGTGTATGTAAACTACAGAATAAGGCTTCTGAGTGCAAGTAGTATAAGATAATGGTATGCATTTTTCTTGGAATTCATAATCATATAAATCTGTTTTCTTACCACCACCACCGCCGGCAGCACCACTTAAGTCATTTTTCTCCCACCTAAAACTCCTTTCTTCCTAAGGAAGGAACCCCAACCCTGTGATTATCAAGTTTGCTCTCCCCCCACTCACTTCAAAAACATTTGATGGTTGAAAGATGCTGTTCCTGGCAAGTTTGAAATTATTAGCTGTAAGGGTGTGTGACTGTCTTTATGGCTTTTCAGATGTTCTTATTGTTTTAAAATGCTCTACGCGCTTTTTACTTTTAAAGGCTTTGATTCTGCTGTCTTACTGCTTTGTTGTTTGTTAGAATGGACTCCTTTGGGAGGTGGGATAGACACAAAACAAAACAAGAGGGAGTGATGATGATGTTAATTAATAATATTTTATTATTATTTATATGCCATTCATTTGACTTGGGTGCTCCAGCCACTCTGGGCAGCTCCCCCCAAAATATTAAAAACACCCAGGGCCTTCTCAGATTTGAAGATGGCCTTGATTATACAGTGGTGCCTCACAAGACGAAATTAATCCGTTCCGTGAGGCTCTTCGTATAGCGGTTTTTTTGTCTTGCGATGCTAGCCCATTGGCAGCTTAGTGGATTAGCGCTATTAGCGGTTTAGCGGCTTTTAGCGGATCAGCTGATAAGCGGCTTAGGGCTTAGGAAAAGGGGGGGAAGGGAAAAACCCCCGCAGGAACTCGCAAGACATTTTCGTCTTGCGAAGCAAGCCCATAGGGAAATTCATTTTGCGAAGCGCCTCCAAAACGGAAAACCCTTTCGTCTAGCGGGTTTTCCGTCTTGCGAGGCGTTCGTCTTGCGGGGCACCACTGTAGTTCTTGCAATGTGGGATCTTCTATATCATGGGTAGGCAAACTAAGGCCTGGGGGCCGGATCCGGCTCAATTGCCTTTTAAATCCGGCCTATGGACATTCAGCGTGTTTTTATATGAGTAGAATGTGTCCTTTTATTTAAAATGTATCTCTGGATTATTTGTGGGGCCTGACTGGTGTTTTTACATGAGTAGAATGTGTGATTTTATTTAAAATGCATTTCTGGGTTATTTGTGGGGCATAGGAATTTGTTCATTATTATTTTTCAAAATATAGTTTGGGCCCCCCACAACATCTGAGGGACAGTGGACCGGCCCCCTGCTGAAAAAGTTTGCTGACCCCTGTTCTGTATGCTAACCAGCTATGTTTTACTTTTTCATCAAAAGCAGACACAACAAGCAAATTCTTGAAGTAGTGCCTGGGTGCTGTTACACTGCAGTTACCTCGGGTTAAGAACTTAATTCGTTCCGGAGGTCCGTTCTTAACCTGAAACTGTTCTTAACCTGAAGCACCACTTTAGCTAATGGGGCCTCCCGCTGCTGCCGCTCCGCATGGTTTCTGTTCTTATCCTGAAGCAAAGTTCCTAACCCAAGGTACTATTTCTGGGTTAGCAGAGTCTGTAACCTGAAGCGTCTGTAACCTGAGGTACCACTGTATTTCTGTTGGTATGGCGTACCACCCCCTCCCCCCGCCGCCACCCCTGCCATCGCCGCTTCCTCCCCCCCACGTTTACAATCACTGTTGCTTCCTGTGACTGCAGGTACAGCCTCCTGGAGTGTGGTGGAGTCTCCTTCTTTGGAGGTCTTTAAGCAGAGGCTTGACAACCATATGTCAGGAGTGCTCTGATGGTGTTTCCTGCTTGGCAGGGGGTTGGACTCGATGGCCCTTGTGGTCTCTTCCAACTCTATGATTCTATGATTCTATGATTCTATGCTTTGGTGCCCCTTACAATCCCTAAATCACCTTCTGGGATGGTAGTAAAAAGGGCGCGCCAGAGATTTATGATTGTCAGGCACCTTCCTGGAAGACGCACCAGCAATTGTAAGGACCGTGCCAAAGCAACTCCAGGAGTGATGGAGAAAGTGGCAAAGGTGTGTGGGGGGGTGAGCGGGGGGGCATGGTGCATAGTGGCACTTACTTTTCTTACAAACAAGCCCCACTGTGTTACAGTATGGTCAAGAGACATAATTTTGGGCTCATTTTATGTTCAATAACACTATAGTTAGCTCATCTTGTTGGCTAAAAGGGGAGGACTGTAAGGAGTAGGGACCAAGCCCATTGCTTCATTCAATATTAAGAATATAGAACAATATTAAGACCAGATACAGTGGTACCTTGGGATGCGAACAGGATCCGTTCCGGAGCCCCGTTCACATCCCGAAGCGAATGTAACCCGGGTCTGCGTGTGCGCGGGTCATGTTTCGGTGCTTCTGCGCATGCGCACGACGTCATTTTGATGTGCAGCGAAACCCGGAAGTAATGCGCTCCGTTTGCCTAACCCGAAGCGTATTCATCCTGAGGTATGACTGTATATGGTTGTACTGCTCAATTCATGGATGATGAAACTGGGGAGGGCATTTCATAAAATATTCTTTAGGGGAGGACTGAATTTCTCCCAAAAATTCTGGGGGCACCCAATTAAATATTGGCCGCTTCTAGATTGTCATTTTGGGGGTTGAATGCAATCATTTATCAACAAATTTAGGGTTGCACAGTTAAAGTGGATTTGTGCAACAAAATCATCCCCCCCCTCCCAAAAAAAAAGACTTATTCAGTAAGGAAATGACAGGGACAGATACAGATAGGTAGCCGTGTTGGTCTGCCATGGTCAAAACAAAATAAAAAAATTCCTTCCAGTAGCACCTTAAAGACCAACTGAGTTAGTTCTAGGTATGAGCTTTCGTGTGCATGCACCGACAGGGGTAAGCCCTGGGCATATGTACAATAACAATTGATTGACACCGTGTCTATAACTTCCATGCAAACAAATCGATGCTCAATAAACAGTGAACATCATATAACCTCTGTGAAAATGGATCTGGATAATGCTAAACAAACAGGTAACCTGGAAAAGTCTAAACCTGATCCAATAAATAAATTTATTTTTGAGAAATTTCAGCTCAGCCCTAAATTCAGATGACTCAGGGCAGGTTTGTATTTCCGGTGCCAAGGGGAAAGGAATCCACACAGTTACTTGATATGATAATGGCCTCAGATTTAGGATATGACTTGCTTGCCAGGACTTTATATGGATGGCCCCTAGGACACCCAGGTAGCATGCACATTCATCTAAATGGCATTGTGTGTTCAGGTTGGAACTGCAGCCTAAAGAGCACCCTTAATCCACAGAGTCCAGTCCAGCTTCACCAACCTCATGCCTTGCAGATCATTGACCCAACCCAGCTGTGGGGCTGATGGGACTCATTGTTTGAAACATCTGAAGGTCACCAGCTTTCTAAAGACTGGCCTAGTCTATCTTGTTTGCTTTTGGCTGGCGCATTGGTGAAGGTGCTTAAAACTGACCAGTCAGATTCCAGGCTTGAGATCCCTCACCCTTTGGCCCACTCCCTTGGAAGACCACTTGACCCAGAATTTGACATTTCACCACCCTCCCAGCATATCACATCTCGTTGTGCTAAAGGTGCACAAAATGTCTTTATATCCTTCTCTAATAGCAACATAACCTGAAATTTGTTCCACATTTGCAGGCATGCTGCAACAACAATAAACCCCAAGCTGTGGCTCACCGCTCACATTGAGCTATATTATACGTTAAACCTTTTAAACAATCTTTTGCCCTTTATGTTGTCATTATTGATGTCGAGTTAGCATATATCAGTTCAGGCAGTCGCACTGTATAACTATAGAGGAATGTAAATTATATTCCTTGATATGCTGAATAGCTGCACCAGAATATAAATGATATTTATGAGGAATTTGGGAGTGCTTTAAATATTGTGAAACCACTGACTTTGACACATTGGGGATAATGATGCAGAAACACTGGGCTATTTGTAAACCACTTAATGGCAACAATTTTCTGAATCAAAGCAATCTACACTTCCCCATTTGCAATTTTGTCTCTAACTACTACACTTCTCATAAATGGCTTACAAGGCGGAATCTTTAGCATCTATGAACTGCTATTGAATACTTAGATTCTCTGGCATTAGCTTCAAACCATTTGAATGTTTTACCTTTGAAATTATGCCGTTGGTTTTGTGTGTGTCTTTTCGTTTTTGTTTTATGCCGCCGTCTTGCATGTAGAAATAAGATATCATCATTAACCGAAGCTGAATGCGTTTGAAATTGCACATGCTCAAAAACCATGCTTCTAAGCTTTTTTAAAAACAATACTAAATGCCCCAGGTAATTGTCAGATATTAATAGCAAGATGTTGCTGCAAAATTAATAACTGCAGTCCTTGCGGTTTTGTTCAGTGGCGGCTGGGAGGCTGCTGTCTCTACAAAAGCGCTACCATTTACTCCTCAGCAAAGATAATAGGTGTTGAAGTCAACATGAGTGGAACTTTGTTGGCTGATATACAGCCATAACCTTGGGATGGACAGATCCATCAGTTTTTTCCTATGTCCAGTTTTAAATTCAGCTCTCTACATTTCTGCATCAATTTGCATTTTTATTTTTATTTTTTTAAAAAAGCCTCATGAAAATTCATGAGTGTTTTTTAGTGAGAATTTATCCTAATCTCTGAGGGGTGAGAAATTCCAGGAGTGCAGTGCCTAACTGGGTTTAGTTGCCTCTGAAACAGATTCACTGGGGGCTTGTTGGTGTTTTGTAATATTTGTAACTGAAACCAAAGTCCACTGCTCCCAAGTCAATTCTCTGAAGTAGATAGCTGGCAACCTAATATGTGCACAGAGCCCAATCTTAGCTCTCTGTCTTCTTCTCCATTGCTGCCTGAGCTGCAGCTTGTCTTTTTGTTTCCTTAAGGATGATGAAGAGCTACATAAACACTGGCCTGGTGAGGAATCAAAGCTAAAACTGGCTTGTGGGGTGGGGCAGCGGCTGCCATGGGGCGCAGGGACCATTCTCCTCAGGGTATCACATAGCTTCCTCCTATCGTGGGGGCCTTTCATCTGAAAGACAGGCATTTTTTAAATGACCGTCCAAGGCTACCCACCCTGTGCACGACAACCAGATAACCCCTCGCCAAATTATTAGATTATATTGACCCTTGAATGGGACAAATTTTTAAAGGTTGCAATATATCAGGTACTGTTAGCCTCTACCCAGTACAGTCATACAGTGGTGCCTTGCAAGACGAAATTAATCCGTTCCGTGAGGCTCTTCGTATAGCGGTTTTTTCGTCTTGCGAAGCAAGCCCATTGACAGCTTAGCGGATTAGCGCTATTAGTGGTTTAGCGGCTTTTAGCGGATCAGCTGATAAGCGGCTTAGGGCTTAGGAACGGGGGGGGGGAAGGGGGGAAACCCCGCAGGAACTCGCAAGACATTTTCGTCTTGCGAAGCAAGCCCATAGGGAAATTCGTTTTGCGAAGCGCCTCCAAAACGGAAAACCCTTTCGTCTAGCGGGTTTTCCGTCTTGCAAGGCATTCGTCTTGCGGGGCACCACTGTACCTTGGGTTACAGCCACTTCAGGTTGCGTTTTTTTTTGGGTTACGCACCCGCCGAAACCCGGAAGTACCGGAACAGGTTACTTCTGGGTTTCGGTGGTTGCGCAAGCACAGAAGCGCTAAATTGCACTTTGCGCAAGCACAGAAGTGCCAAATCGCAACCCGCACATGTGCAGATGCGCCGCTGCGGGTTGCGAATGCTGCAGGTTGTGAACGTGCATCCTGCACGGATCACATTCACAACCCGAGCGTCCACTGTAGTCTTGAGGTAGACTTGTCCTTTATTCATGGCATCACTGGGTCAGCTGATTAGAGAAAGGAACTGCAGGAGTTTCAGCTTGGCTAAGCAGAAATCTTACTTTGGCCACCTCATGAGAAGAGAAGACTCCCTGGAAAAGACCCTGATGTTGGGAAAGATGAGGGCACAAGGAGAAGGGGACGACAGAGGACGAGATGGTTGGACAGTGTTCTCGAAGCTACCAACGTGAGTTTGACCAAACTGCGGGAGGCAGTGGAAGACAGGAGTGCCTGGAGTGCTCTGGTTCATGGGGTCACAAAGAGTCGGACATGACTAAACAACTAAACAACAACAAAGCAGAAATCTCTTAGCAGAATCATCCTGAGCAGGGAGTTGGGGAACAATGGTGGAGAGAAACACCTTTTGCTTTCCCCCATGTAACCTCCAGGGCCTGCTGCTGCGGCCTTGTCTGTCTGCCAATACGGAAGACGGCTGCAGTCCACCTTGGTACCTGTCAGAATATGGTCCTCTTTTCTTGAATGCTCATCAAGACGGCCAGCACGGCTTTGCCTTGACCTGCCCTACCCTACCTCACCTTTGCCCATTTGCCTATAGCAGGTGAGGGACTCTGTCAGAAGTTGCTGAACAACGACTCCCAGAAGCCCCAGCAGAAAAGGCCAATGGTCAAAACTACATTGAGAAATCCACTGGTGCTGACAAGTTCCTAAGAGGATGTCTTTCTTTAACCCTCACCCTTTGCAAACTGCTGAGGAAATCTGAAGAACTGAATTTAAGACTGGCCAAACGAAAAAGAGATGGACAGAAATTGATAAGACTCCTCCATCCACAGTGATCATAGATATACTTACTCAGAAATTGTCCCACTGAATTTCAGTAGGATTTACTTTCTAGGAAACACAGCTGGAGACTACTTTCACCTGCATCCTAGATCCATTTACTTGAGCATTATGGCCACAAAAGGCATATTTCTATGTAAGCATGTGAAAGATTGTGCTGGAATCATAACCTTTAAATGCACTTACTAGGGAGTAAGTTGCATTGAACACAGTGGGGTTTACTTCCAAGAAAACACACTTCAGATTGCGCTGTTGAAATGCTTTTGAGCCTCTCTTTCATTAGGTGTATATGTGTGAAAGCTGAAACACAGTTTTTAATGTGTTTGTATATTCAGATACTTGGTTGGCTGTGCAGGAAGACAGAATTGCACCTCAACCTTTCTGCTGTTTCTGTGTCACTTGAAAACAGGTTCATTCTGCCTGATAGGCGTTTTTGGTCTTGCTCTCATCTTTTATGCCACAAGAGCTGAAACAAACTTGACAATAACTTTCTTTGTGTACAGAAGTGTTTGCGTTAACAGAAATGCACCTTCTGACCCAAATCTTCTGCCTCTGCAGGAGCCTGAGACTAGGGGCAGAGCAACTAGAAACCCATTCCTTCACAGGGTGTTAATGTGTGGTGGATCTAACTTCAGAAACTTTTTACCCAGTAGAGATGCCATTCTGATATTATGTATTGCTAGTGCAGTGGTACCTCAGGTTACAGACGCTTCAGGTTACAAACACTTCAGGTTACAGACTCCGCTAACCCAGAAATAGTACCTCGGGTTAAGAACTTTGCTTCATGATGAGAACAGAACTCGCGTGGCAGTGGTGCGGCAACAGCGAGAGGCTAGCTAAAGTGGTATCTCAGGTTACGAACAGTTTCAGGTTAAGAACGGACCTCCAGAACGAATTAAGTTCTTAACCCGAGGTACCACTGTAACCCAAACTTTCCCAATAAAACTTTTTCTGATATACAGTGGTACCTTGCTTTATGAACTTAATCTGTTCTGGAAGTCCGTTCTTAAACCAAAGCATTCTTAAACCAAGGCATGCTTTCCCATAGCAGCAGGGGACTCAATTTACAAATGGAACACACTCAACAGGAAGCGGAACAGTTTCTGCTTCCAAGGCAAAGTTCACAAACCAAAACACCTCTTCTGGGTTTGCAGCGTTCTTATTCCAATTTGTTCATATACTAAGCTGTTCTTAAACCAAGGTACCACTGTATTCTTTTTTCTCTTACCCTCTTAGAAAAGGGTCACTTTAAATAGAATATTCTCCACTCTGCTTTGTTTTTTGTTTTTGTTGTTTTTGTAATGGCTGCCATTATCTGGCCACAATGCTATGGAATGACACTAGGGACTCAGCTATACAACTGCAAATAAAACGTTTTAAGTGCAATATACGATGTGACACTAGATGGCGATGGTGAGCCTTATGGAAAATTCAATGTATTTTCTAAAACACACACACAGACACACAGAGAGAGGGGTGTGTGGGGTCATCATCCTTTTAAAACCTATGGGCACATTTGCAAGCCAGATAAACTGATAAGTGATGGTGGGCATAACACACAAACACACCCACCCCATCCAGTCGTTTTGACTGCAACTTAATGTTTCTTTCAAACCTATTTTCAAAATGGGGAGAGAATCCTGGGGGCAGAGGAAAAGCACATTGGTAGGTCATGGATTCTATATTGTCAAACCTTCATATAAAATTTAGGGGGAAAGAAACAAGTTGTGCTGCTCCCATTCGTGGAGAAGTTGTGTAAAAACCCTCACCCCAGTTTTCTCTGCTCACAGGTTAGATAGAAAATTTCAGGAGTTCATTTGTACACAGCATTAATCTAAACACATCATAAAAATGTGAATTGATTTGCTCCTAACCAGTGTTTGGAATGAACACACACACACATTATTTATACCCCACACATCTGGTTGGGTTCCCCAGTCACTCTGGGTGGCTTACAGAATATCTAAAATCATAAAACATCAAACATTACAAACCTCCCAATACAGGGCTGCCTTCAGATGTCTTTTAAAAGTTGTGCAGTTCTTTTATCTCCTTGACATCCGGTGGGAGGGCATTCCACAGGGAGGGCGCCACTACCGAGAAGACTCTCTGCCTAGTTCCCTGTAACTTCACTTCTTGCACAGATAGGTAGCCGTGTTGGTCTGCCATAGTCAAAACAAAACAAATTCCTTCCAGTAGCACCTTAAAGACCAACTAAGTCAGTTCTTGGTATGAGCTTTCGTGTGCATTCTTCATGTGTATCTGAAGAAGTGTGCATGCACACGAAAGCTCATACCAAGAACTGACTTAGTTGGTCTTTAAGGTGCTACTGGAAGGAATTTGTTTTGTTTTCACTTCTTGCAGTGAGAGAATCAGCAGAAGATCCTCGGAGGAGGAAAGTGAGCTGAGCGGGTGGAGACACTCCTTCAGGTATACTGGGCCAATGGTTGGGTTTTTAAGCACTGTATTAAGACTGGAACAGTGCATATCCTTACTTGGAAATAAGTTAGGTTTAACAAAGTTCACCAACTTAGTTAAAACAAAAACAACCCCTTTGCTCTGTGCCTGAAAGTAAATGTCATAATTGCTGAGTGAACTGAAAGCAAATCAAACTCATTTGGGGATAGTTCACCTTCAAGTTAATTCTCTTGCATGTGCTTTGTCTTAACTCATTAGACTCTTTGGACCTTTAACCTTAAATATCATTTTTCTGGGGTCTGTGTGGAATCAAACAATTCTCGTGTGTTTGTGTGCATATGCCTTGCTTGGGTTTATGTCTTCTTAATCTTAAGTATATTTTATACTTCAGTACAACAGCTTGTGACATTCTGAATGCTGGAAAACAAAATCCAGAGGATCATTCAGATGAACTTGAACTGTGAACTGAATGTGACCAAAACTACAGTGGTACCTCTGGTTATGAACTTCTGTTCTCATCCTGAAGTAAAGTTCTTAACCGGAGGTACTACTTCTGGGTTAGCGGAGTCTGTAACCCGAAGTGTTTGTAACCCGAGGTACCACTGTACTTTCTTGTAAAGAGACAAACATGGACAGGAATTACTGTATTTTTCGCTCTATAAGACGCACCAGACTACAAGATGCACATAGTTTTTGGAGGAGGAAAACAAGAAAAAAAAAATTCTGAATCTCAGAAGCCAGAACAGCAAGAGGGATCGCTGCGCAGTGAAAGCAGCAATCCCTCTTGCTGTTCTGGCTTCTGGGATAGCTGCACAGCCTGCATTCGCTCCATAAGATGCACACACATTTCCCCTTATTTTTTAGGAGGGAAAAAGTGAGTCTTATAGAGCAAAAAATACGGTAGTTCCTTTTGGGGCATGTTGAGCTTATCACTGGAGCAGGGAACTTTTGTCTCACCCCAGATGTTGCTGAACTATAACTCCCAATATCCCTGGCCCCTTGACCATGCATGCTGGGTAGTTCATCAACACCTGAGGGACCAAATGTTCCCCCATCCCTGTCTTAGCACATTCCCTGGTGTTTCAGCAATATTCTTACAATGCTTCTGAATGCAGCGATAGATCCAAAGCTGCTGTTTGCAATTTGCTGCATTCATCCGTATTTATTGCTTGATGTGAGGTTCTTTAGACACAGGTTTTTCAAAAATGTATGAGCTTGTTCTGCACAGATCCTTCACCCCAGAAAAGGTAGTTTTCCATGTAAGGAACTGTTACCATTGCTAGATTTCTTCCTGTAAGAAAAAGCCTTCTTTGCCTTGTCCCTTTTATACCTTCTCCTCTGTCCTCTGAGATGGAACACCATAAATCCAGTTTAGACCTAGATTAGAGATTTAGCAACACAGTGTGTTTCTGGGTTTGCCCTATAAAGTTTTATTTAAATGTCCTCTTGAGCCCTCTCAAAAACAAAGGGAATATGAAATATGTATTACCCTTCTTTGTCTAAAATATGTTGAATGTAAAACTGTCTAATAAAAGTAATACATCAACAGTACTGGAAATTTATGCCTCTAATTCAACTCTCTTCCTTTCCCCCACCCATCTTCCTCTCAAAGAATTGGGCTTCAAATGGCACATTCAACTGTTTGTGAAAATGGATTTGCCAGCCCAATATGAAGTTAAACAAGATTTGTGCATTTAATTTCAGTCTTTAAACTTAAATGCTTCTGCACCTTCCTGTTAATGCTGTTTGCTTTAGCCAAAGGGTTTGGAGGCAATTATTGTAAATCTCCAGCCTTTTTGAAGAAATAGGCTCTTCCAAAAGGATTCAAGCAAGGGTTTAAATAGCTTTCTCTTTAGTTGAGTATACCGTTCCCACTGGCAAGAAACAGTAAATCTTAATTTAGTATTTCTAATCAAAAGGCTCTCGTACGAAGATATTGTATTGTTGTTGTGTTGGGTAATGAGAATGGATGGAGGAACTCCATGGAGATGACCTTGTGTTCATTCCCCCCCTGCCCCACTCTCTCCCTTTTCTTCTTTGTTCTTGAGTAAGACGTACATAGCTTTAAATGAAAATGACATCCCATTCTATCATTTATGCCCAATGCAGCTATGACAAATGCCTCAAAATATTAAAGTACTGAAAGGGACACAGGGAAATTTCTTTGTTTACTGTCAGAGTCCATGTTATCTATAGAGCTAAGGCTCACCCCTCCACGTATATTAATGGTGTTTTTCAGAAGTCCCATCTTCTTGGGTTTTTAAAAACCATCTACACTATTCTAGGCTTTGTTGAGTTGCGATTCATTGTTATGTCCTCAGTGGAGCTATATTTGGGAATGTGGGGGATGCATAGTGTTCGCTTCCCTGTCCTTTTCACTTTGATCGGGATGCTCTGAAGAGGCTTCTAAGTGCTTTCGGATGAATGTGGTTAGAAACCGTGGTGCAATCAGGAACCTGTAGGAAAAATGTATATCAATGCATTTCTTTCAAGAGCATGAAACCGCAAGCACATAGGCACACAGGTGGGCGGGCGGGGAGAACGCTTTCTCAACACGTAAGCCGACTTTGCCATGAGAGGCTTGTGGTTAGACTTGCGAAAACAGGGAGAGAAAATGGGGAACAAGCAGAACAAAGGGAAATGTCAGGGAACAGGGGTGCGTGAAGGTAGCCTCCGCATGATGTGTACTGCACGGCACATGCAAACACAGAGACGGGAAGTAAAGAGCCAGGGATTTGCTGGCATGTACATACTGGAACGTACAGATTGGGACTTCATGTGGGAGACTTGAAGGATGTAGGCCCAAGTCTCGTGTGATGAAAGGGAGGAGGTCAGAGAACCAATGGAGTCCTGGAATGTGGCACATTATTTCTCATGGAACCCCTGTACTTTAAGAACTGTATAAAGAGGCGTAGAAGGCTTTGGTTCCTTGACTTGCCTTGGCCAGGTTGAAAGGTCTTTTCTACTAGTAGAACATTGGGTCCACTGGAATTGTACAATACATTTATCTGTATTCTTTTATCCATGCTTGACTGATTGTACTCTCTCTATACATTTTAATGCTCCTGGGAAGCTGGATGGGTGTTTCCAAAAAAGCTTCATGAAACCTTTTAACTCAGTGTCTAGGTTTTCATGAATTGTTTGGCTTAGTGGGTTGTCTGAACCAGAGCTCTCTCCTCCCTAACTATGAGCTTGGATGTAGGCTTGGTCTTAGTTATTGGCTCCCAAAAAATTGCATGGGAATGCAATTTTAAATGTGTACTTTGAGAGGAAATAAATTATAAATTTTTTTAATGGGGGATTTTTTTTAAGAACTAAAATTTAAAAAGCAGAAACAGAACAGAATGGGTTTGACATGTATGCAGGTGAGATGGACTGGAAGGAGATAGTCTGATTTCTCCGTTCATACTATGGTGATGTTGAAAAATTAACACAGAGAATGTTGGCTTAAGTATTTCAAGATACGTTACACTTGGGAATCAGGCTCTCTGCCATCTGTAGCCATTAAGGCTTTTTTTAGTAACCTTAAAACATCAGGGTCTGAAAACAGATTTATTAATGGATGTTGCTGCAACTTCAGATCCATTATAACATTCTTCTCCGGTGCGTGGCAGACTACGAAGCAATCATATCTAATAACAGCAGATTAATGGAAATTATTTTCTCAGCTTCTGTCACAATAGAGAACACTAGTAATCAGGCATTCTCTCTGGAACAGGTTCCTACAAGGATGAATGTACTCAGATATTCTTTCTTATCAAGCTTGCTGCTGTGGGTGGAGAGACTAATACTTCATATTGCTGGCACCAAAAAACTAGGTGACCCTCCGGGTCCCACCCAAATCTACAATTCTATGATTCTTGTTATCAGACAAACAAATGCCTTATTCTATACTATTATTCTATGACAGGGGTGGAAGATTTCAGGGTTATAGTGTTGGCTCTTCCCCATTTTTCACAACTAGGTGAAAAATATGGGCTCTGTTTAGATGTATCCTAATGCTTCAGATGGCAGGACGCAGGTGGCGCTGTGGGTAAAACCTCAGCACCTAGGACTTGCCGATCGCATGGTCGGCGGTTCGAATCCCTGCGGCGGGGTGCGCTCCCGTTGTTCGGTCCCAGCGCCTGCCAACCTAGCAGTTCGAAAGCACCCCCGGGTGCAAGTAGATAAATAGGGACCGCTTACCAGCGGGAAGGTAAACGGCATTTCCGTGTGCTGCGCTGGCTCGCCAGATGCAGTTTGTCACGCTGGCCATGTGACCCGGAAGTGTCTGCAGACAGCGCTGGCTCCTGGCCTCTAGAGTGAGATGAGTGCACAACCCTAGAGTCTGGCAAGACTGGCCCGTACGGGCAGGGGTACCTTTACCTTTACCTCAATGCTTCAGATAACGCCATACATTTAAAGCAAGCCCCCTCAAAAAAGAATCCTGTGAACAGTAGGTTGTTGAGGATGCTGAGAATTGTAGCTGTCTGGGGGATGAACTACAGTTCCAGGATTCTTTAGAGGGGTATGTGTCCTTCAAATGTATGGTGTTTTTGCAGCCCAAGAAGCAAGGAACTGGGTTCATGCTCATCCTGGGACTTTGCAAGTAGTGCCAGAACACAGCTCACAAGTCCTTTGACATGTAAATCCACTTCTGGTGTTCCACAATAATTCTTATCCAGCAAACTTATTTGTGGAGGTGTATGTGGTGCATGGGTAATATAAGAATAGGACCAATTGTTTAAAAATGCAAATAGCTAAATAAAATGGACCCCCTGTGCTTCATTCACATTGGCAAATATCCCATTGGGTCGACTCCAGTGCTTGTTACACTGAGAGTAGATTAATTGAAGGTAATGGGCATGGCTAATTTAGGTTGATTAATCTCAAGGTTTCTTCTCTGGGCAGAACTTGGTGGAACCCTAAGTAAGCCTCATCACTCCACTCACTAATGTCCTCGTGTTCAACATGGATGTCTGAGAAGAGGAAGTCTGTTTAAAGTCTACATTGGCATCCTCTCTGAATGAGAGCCAGTGTGCTGTAGTGGTTAAGAGCAGTGGACTCGTAATCTGGGGAACTGGGTTTGAGTCTCTGCTCTTCCACATGCAGCTGCTGGGTGACCTTGGGCTAGTCACACTTCTCTGGAGTCTCTCAGCCTCACTCACCTCACAGAGTGTTTGTTGTGGGGGAGGAAGGGAAAGGAGAATGTTAGCTGCTTTGAGACTCCTTCGGGTAGTGATAAAGTGGGATATCAAATCCAAACTCTTCTTCTTCTTCTTCTTGGTCTCAAGTGCAGGTCTAAAAAACAAGAACAGCATAACCACAGAAGTGGGGCCGGGGGTATGTTTGGTCTCACTACCTCTTTCTGCCATCTGCATCCTTCTGTTAGAGGACATAACTGTGTGTAGTACCTGTTCTGCATAGCCATTCCATAACTAGCCAATTGTCTTTATGTGTGGTGGAGAACCCTATCCTGTTGCTGATACTGAAATTAGATTCAGCCGTCTGTCCAACTGGCTTCCATTCATGGTATTGTGGGGTGCCATTTTGTCCTTCATTTCAGACAGCTAAATGTCTTGGGCCCCATTTCCAACTTTTGATGTGAACAAGTAGCCTTTTATTCTAAGTAGTGTGTTATACGAAGGAACTTTCTGTTCTGCTGCTACAATTGTGCTTATTGGAGAATGAATTGATGATGAACTTATATGTGTTGTGTTCACGTCTCTGCAATCAAGATTTATTGTGAGTACTGAAGCCACAAAGACAGTTTGAGTAAACCCTCAAAAACCAAACTTGTAAATTATAATGCGTGATATGATGAATTTCTCAGTGTACAAAGCGCACATATATCATCATTTACATAAACATTTACAAATCAATCTTCATTGAGTATATAAAGACATGATGCAAAATGCAGTTAGAAAGCTCATAATGCAAAATTCACCCAATCATCAGTCCATAACGAATGGAGGTAAATAAACTGTCACTCATTTAATGCAAATCTGTAATGCTCATTGTGTTCAATGGGAACGACTTCCAGGTTAGTACATATAGCAAGCATAGGCAAACTCGGCCCTCCAGATGTTTTGAGACTAAAATTCCCATCATCCCTGACCACGGGTCCTGCCAGCTAGGAATGATGGGAGTTGTAAGCCAAAAACATCTGGAGGGCAGAGTTTGCCTATACCTGACATATAGGGTTATCCTCTGCATGCTTACCTGTAATTTGTAATTTGCATTGAACTCAATGAAGCTTACCTCTGAGCAGCAATGCATAGGATTTCACTGTTCATTGTATGTTTTACGTAGGCTGCAATCTTTAAGGGGTAGAGCTGTCATTCAGTGGTAGGCAGCATGGTATATATGAGGAATAGCTCATTTGGTAGAGCATGAGACTCTTAATCTTAGGGTCATAGGTCTGAGCCCCACATTCGGCAAAAGAAGAAGAAGAAGAAGAAGAAGAAGAAGAAGAGGAGGAGTTTGGATTTGATATCCCGCCTTTCACTCACTTTTCAAAAAGATTTCTGAATTACAGGAGGTTGGACTAGATGACCCTCAAGGTCCCTTCCAACTCTACAGTTCTGTTTCTATGATCAAGGTTCAATCCCTGCTGTCTCCAGGGCTGGGAGACACTCCTGTTTGACAGTCTGAAGAACCCCTGCCAGTCTGCATAGGATCACAGACTAAGCATAACCAATGCAGTGTCCTCCAGATATTTGGACTACAACTTCCATCATCCCTGACTATAGGCTATGGTGGTTTGATGAGTGTTAAGAGGCCAAAGCAGCTAGAGGGCACCATGTAGACTACCCCGCTACAGAGAGCACAGTGTTGGATGAACCAGTGGTTTGACTCAGTAGAGGACAGTCTCCAGTTTTACCTGGGGGTGAACCCCATTGAACTCAATGAGAATGATAGGATTGTGTTGTTAATCAATTGAATTTTACAAATACATCATTGTAAAGCAATCTCAGAAGAGGCATTTCCTTCAGAGGGAATATGTTTAGACAAAGGAGGTGTCTTCTACAGATGGATTTGCACCACTAGGGGGAAAAAATTACTTGTTACTGCTTAGGGCTGGTTTATCATGTCATTCTTTTTCAGTGGATGAAAAGGTTCCAAGGGGTAGTCTGAAGGTGCACGGTGTAACAATCTTGCTGAAGCCAAGTAGGTCTGGATCTGGTGACTGCCTCCATGAGATCCTCTCCACGTACTCCGCCTTAAGCCCCATTAAAATACTTTATCTATCCATTAATTGGCATAAGTGCTACAGTAAATAAGAGAGAGAGAGAGAGAGAGAGAGAGAGAGAGAGAGACTCTATATCTATAACTGTATATACAGTCCTTTTTCTGGGGGTATGCAGGGGTACACATACCCCTAAACATTGTGAATCTTTGTACTTTTGTCCATTTACTATATTTATTTTTCCTGATTTGAACTATAAAATGGTGATTTTCTTGAGTCAAAATGAAAGTACCCCTAAACATTTTAATTTTTTTTAGAAAAAAGCGTGGTCTACATAGATATAATATAAAACCACTTTTCAGACAAAATATGCCTCCCAAATCAGAATAAAAGGTAAAGGTAAAGGTACCCCTTCCCGTACGGGCCAGTCGTGTCCGACTCTAGGGTTGGACGCCCATCTCACTTAAGAGGCCGGGGGCCAGTGCTGTCCAGAGACACTTCCAGGTCACGTGGCCAGCGTGACGAAGCTGCTCTGGTGAGCCAGCACCAGTGCAGCACACGGAAACGCTGTTTACCTTCCCGTTGTAAAGCGGTCCCTATTTATCTACTTGCACTTAAGGGTGCTTTTGAACTGCTAGGTGGGCAGGAGCTGGCACCGAAAGATGGGAGCTCACCCCGCCGCGGGGATTCGAACCGCCGACCATACGATCGGCAAGTCCTAGGCACTGAGGTTTTACCCACAGCGCCACCCGTGTCCCTTCCAAATCAGAAGACAAACTATTTAAAATATATAAAACCTCCTGCAGTTCTAAAGCATGCCAGTACCACTGCGGCAGGAAGGCAAACAGCATTTCCCTGTGCTCTGGCTTCCATCACGGTGTCCCATTTTGCCAGAAGCGGTTTAGTCATGCTGGCCACATGACCTGGAAAGCTGTCTGCAGACAAACGCCGGCTCCCTCGGCCTGAAAGAGAGATGAGTGCTGCAAGCCCATAGTCTCCTTTGACGGGACTTAACTGTCCAGGGTTCCTTTACCTTTACCTTTTACTTTTACAAACTCTCTCTCTCTCTCATAAACACACATATATGCAATAAACACATATACAATAAACTATAGAATTAATAGTAGAATTGTTTTAGCAGGTCCTTGACCGTATAATGAACAAGTGGAATAGAATTAAAACTGTTCAAAACATTTAAAACATAAGTTTCTTCCTAAATACGATTACAAGTCTGTATAAGCCATACAATAACAATAGCCCAGTAAAATATTTCAGAGCTATTGCCAATCTTGAATAGGAAAATATGAGCTTGCAAGCCCAAAGGTTTCCTTAGTTCCAATCATATACACACACACACAAACACACACACACACACACAAATTGACATGATTGCTGGGAAAGGATTCATGCTGACTCAACAGAATGCCAGTCATAAATCCAATTTGGCATATTGCCGTATTAATGAGTATCTAACGATTCCGGCACAGACCAGATTGCAAGGCGTCGCATGTGATACCTGCATCTACATCATTGTGTGTGGAACTCAAAGGAACAATGGAACTCAAAGGAACAATTTTAACAGCCTCGCTCAAGAGTTTGTATGCAACAAATTGTTGGAACATTATCCTATTATAAGAGTCATCCTAAGCTCCCCAATCTCTTTATCCCCTTTAGGCAAACATTGCATCTCAGATTTCAGTATGACCTTCCCTTCTGAGGATTACAAGCAAATGATTTGGTTATTACACTGTGGCATATGGATACATTAAGATAAAGGGGAAAGTGTAGTTGATAGTAACAGATGGATTTGAACTATGCTAGGATCTGTTGAATACTTATAAATATTTAATTTACCATGAATCTTTAATAGAACATTTAACTAAGTGTTCTGTCATAGCCTTTCTTAATGTGATGCCTCTTCTGTATAATTGTCTAAGTGATTTTGTATGAATATTGAATGGTTAAAATTAAACAGGCGCTGGATTATGGGAGGAGGGGACGTAATCTCACATAAAGTTTACGGTTCAGATGTTTGCTGAGTTTGGAATGTCATCCTTAAAAAGAAAACATTTTTTTTCCCTAAGAAGGGAGGAGAAAGAGATGAGGCAAAATAACTTTGTGCAGAAGGTAGTCATGGTACCCAAATATTTCTGCTAGCACTGAGTGACTCTCCCCACCCCCTGGTTTGTATTATGCTATGGTTTCATCACAATAAGTTACAAATAATCACTCTTCTGCCCCGCAAGACGAATGCCTCGCAAGACGAAAAACCCGCTAGACGAAAGGGTTTTCCGTTTTTTGAGGCGCTTCGCAAGACGAATTTCCCTATGGGCTTGCTTCGCAAGATGAAAATGTCTTGCGAGTCTTGCGAGTTTTTCCCCCTTTCCCCCCCTTCTTCTAAGCCGCTAAGCCGCTAATAGCGCTAATCCGCTAAGCCACTAATAGGGATGCTTCGCAAGACGAAAAAACCGCTAGACGAAGAGACTCGCGGAACGGATTATTTTCGTCTTGCGAGGCACCACTGTATATATGGAATGCACGAATGAATTTCATGGACCTACTACTTAAACTGTTTAAAAATATTTTTCTTTTGCTGAAGTTTTTATTGATGTTTGTGTGATGATTTTGTATGATGACTGAAACTCTGCGGGATATTTCATGGGAAGGAATCTGTAAATGAGATCACATATATAAATAAATGGCAGCCATCAGGTTGGGGCAATCAGTCTTGGGAGGGCCTTGGGTCTGTCCCCTGTGCTGTTGCCTTGATTGAAAATCCCTTCAAAGCTCACAATTACCCTAGGAGAGAAGGTACTGCTAGCAGTCTTTTCTGTATGTTTTTGATGGGGGGAAGGTCATCAAGATGGCAGCACATAGGAGGAGGAGGAGTTTGGATTTGATATCCCGCCTTTGACTCCCCTTCAGGAGTCTCAAAACGGCTAACATTCTCCTTTCCCTTCCTCCCCCACAACAAACACTCTGTGAGGTGAGTGGGGCTGAGAGACTTCAGAGAAGTGTGACTGGCCCAAGGTCACCCAGCAGCTGCATGTGGAGGAGCAGGGAAGCAAACCCAGTTCACCAGATTAGAAGTCCACCGCTCTTAACCACTACACCACGCTGGTGTAAATGTTTAGTCTCCTTGCTTAAATTCTGCACACACACCCTTTTAATTTTTTTTAATATGTACTCATGCATTTTACCCTTCGTCTTGTTTGTCCCAAAGAATACCTAAAGAAGAAAAGTAATGGTAACCATGTAAAATGCAAGAGTGATATATAGCTCGGGTCAAGGCAATGCAACCTCATTGCCAAGAAGCTAAGCTGCAAGCTAGGAAGTCTTGGGTTCAAGTCTCCTCTGCACCATGAATCCTTAGACCTGGCTTCCTCAACCTTGGCCCTCCAGATGTTTTTGGCCTACAACTCCCATGATCCCTCAGTAGCAGGACCAGTGGTCAGGGATTATGGGAATTGTAGCCTCAAAACATCTGGAGGGCCGAGGTTGAGGAAGCGTGCCTTAGACAAACCACTCTCTTTCACCATCACACCCCCATCCCCCAGTCATATGTGCCCTTCCAGATTTCCCTTCCCAAGGCTAAACTTTTATGGAACCTTATTCCCACTTCAAACTTGTTCCTCTACCCTCAGGCATAGGCAAACTCCTGCCCTCCTGATGTTTGGGACTACAATTTCCATCATCCCTGACCACTGATCTTGTTAGCTAGGGATGATGGGAATTGTAGTCCCAAATATCTGGATGGCTGGAGTTTGCCTATGCCTGCTCTACCTCTGCATTTTCCAGGGCCGTATTTAGGTTTGATGAGGCCCTAAGCTACTAAAGGTAATGGAGCCCTTTATATAGCCAGCTGTCCTTTGTCAACAACAAATTGTCACTGATTTTTGTGCTGAATATGTTATAACGGTGTCTCCGAAATTTTTTACACATCACTTGGGAAGACAGGCGAACTAATACCAGTGTACTAGAAGAAGCAAAGATCACCAGTGTTGAAGTAATGATTCTTCAACATCAAATTTGTTGGGCTGGTCATGTCGTGCGGATGCCTGATTACCATCTTCCAAAGCAACTACTGTATTCTGAATGGAAAGTGTAATGCCGGTGGTCAACAAAAGAGGTTTAAAGACTCACTCAAGGCAATTTTTTTTAAAAAATGTAGTATAAACACCGACAACTGGGAAACACTGGCCTGCAAGCGTTCCAGTTGGAGAACAGCCTTTACCAAAGGTGTTGTGGCACTGAAGGCACTGAAACACAAGAATTTATGACCTAATGGGTATCTAAAGCCATTTGCACATGTTGCCATGCAACCTATCCATGCAGAATATAGGCACCCTATATATTTTAGGGAGCAGGCTAGCAGGCAGTACCCATTACTTATATCATAGGAGCCTACACAACACAGGTTTTATTTTTTGTTTTTTCTCTTATATTTTGGAAATGTACATCCAGTTTCTTTCCCCTTTACATTTTCTGCCCCCCCCCCCCCAAGAGAGTGGGGCCCTAAGCTATAGCTTGTTTAGCTTATACGTAAATCCGGCACTGGCCTTTTCTGAAAGTTCATTCGATCCCGGCTCTAGTATGTGTTGGACTTGGTTTTCCATCCCAATATCACATTAACTACATGAGATCTGTAGCTCAGTGGTAGGTCATCCGGGTTGCATGCAAGAGATCCTGGGTTGCATTCAAGTAGGGCTGGGAGAGACTTCTGCCTTAAAGCCCAGACAGCCACTGCCAATGGTCTGACTCAGGATAGTTAGGAACATAGGAAGCTGCCTTATAGTATCTGTATAAGTCGTGACCTCATGCGGAATCTGTATTCAGATGTCTCCAGAGATGAGGTGGGGTGCAAGGCTTCAGTCAATGAGTTTTCTAACAACATGTTTGAAGTGGTAAAGTCCCAGGAAGAATATACCACATCTTTTTTACCAGACTTACAGTGCTTGCACTGAGATTATGTTTCTGTGGCCACGTTATTGCTAGGGATGAATGGATCCGTCACATTTGTGTTTCTGCCACTTTTGCATGTACGGTGGAAGGGGGTTGAAAAATGAGGAAACAAAGATTTTGCTCCTTGCTATTTCTTTGCTAATGTGCATTCAATATTTGAGCATCGGAAAAAAAATTGCTTGAACTGCCTACATTTTTAATTAAAAAATTGAGCATGTTACAATATCAAATAATGAAGGGGGAAAACAACTTCAATCACAAATGCATAAAGCATTGGTTATGATTAATATTGACATACTAGTCAGCTAGACAACCAAAGAGGGACTTGAGTAATGGCACCATGTTGCTCTCATTCTTTTTCTTAAATGCACACAGAAACACACACTAAAAGGGTTTGAGCATAGGAAATTTGGGTTCAAATTAATGCACAGCCCTAACTCTCACTGAATTCCTGGATTAGCTGAGCCTATATTTCACAGGATGATGCTGTACACCAGCTTGAAAAGTGTGGGTGGAAACAATTGGTCAGATCTACTTTCAAACACCCACCAAGCTGTTTTTAATGGTGCGGAAAGCTACTTGTTTTGGTGTGGTGTTGTGATGAGACATTACCAATACCGTACCCTTATAGCCTCTGACTTATCACTAGAGATGTTAGAGAGTTCTGGCAAAAACAGGAAGTGTTTGCTTATTTGTCTCATATGCAGAATGAAAATCTGGTTGATTTTCGCTGTTTTTGCTTTCAGTGTGCAAACAATACAGAACTGATTATGTTTGCATTGTGTTTGCAATAAAATGATGGGAGTGGGGAAACATAATCTACATAAGTTATGCAAGTTATGTAAAATCGCCACAGCGAGAGGTGAGATGAATAATGTAGTTTTGGGCAGAAAATGAACTGCAGCGTAATGGAAACAGTGCTGCATGTGATGAACACAGGGCAAACTGGGAAAAGTTGCCGTATGATTCATATGAGATGTTAATCCTTCTCACTGCATGACCAAAGCCTATAAGAGAATAACCCTCTGTTGGTAATGCTGACATGGGGAAATTTAAAAATGGTGCTTGCACAGTTTTTCATCATTTACGGTGCAGCCCAGGAGTCAAAACCTCCAAGTAAGGGGATTAAGGCCATAAGGGGCACTGCTATCAGAGAATGCATGCCTTTTGCTGGAAATCCTAAATGCAGAGAGTGCTGTTGTACCCAGCTCCTGTTTGTGGGTTTCCCATAGGCCTTTGATTGGCCACCGTGAGAACAGAATGCTGTATTAAGTAGGCTCTTCAAACATCTTTATGGATTACTCCCTAGGGGACGTGACCTATGGAGTTACAGATATAGTTTTATTTATTACATTTATCACCTTTGCAACAAAGGTCTGTATAGTTAAAGCTGTGGTTTTCCCATTAGTGATGTATGGAAGTGAGAGCTGGACCATAAATAAGGCTAATCACCGAAGAATTGATTCTTTTGAATTATGGTGCTGGAGGAGACTCTTGAGAGTCCCGTGGACTGCAAGAAGAACAAACATGTCCATTCTTAAGGAAATCAGCCCTGAGTGCTCACTGGAAGGACAGATCCTAAAGCTGGGACTCCAGCACTTTGTCCACCTCATGAGAAGAGAAGACTCCCTGGAAAAGACCCTGATGTTGGGAAAGATGGAGGGCACAAGGAGAAGGGGATGACAGAGGACGAGATGGTTGGACAGTGTTCTTGAAGCTACTGCGGGAGGCAGTGGAAGACAGGAGTGCCTGGTATGCTCTGGTTCATGGGGTCATGAAGAGTCGGACACGACTAAATGATTAAACAACAACAAATATTGTCATTCCTGCATCAATTGAATCATTACAACAACTCTGTGAAGTATTTTTGGGCTGAGAGATACACTTAGCAAGCTTCATGTGCAAACACAGATTTGAACCTAAGACTCTTTGGCCATACTCCAGTACCCTAGTCCTGTGACCACACTGGCTCTCATGTGGTACAACTGACTGTATTTCAGCTGTTGGGGTTGGGCTCCTTCCACTGCATTTGTGGGCACAGTGCTGAAAAAAAGACAAGAAGTTTCTTTGGTTCAACCACAGAGCATGTCAGTGCAATCAGCAGATTGAACCCTAAGCTTTCATTCTCCCATTAACACCAGTGGTTTAGCGGTTGGATGTGGCCCTCCAGGTGTCTCTTTCTGCCCTTTGAAATTCTCTCCAGACCATGTACTTCACTATCCATCCTTCACATCCTGACTGGTTTTGCCTGAAATGTTTCTTTGTACTTATCATGCCTCTTGTTGTTTGGAAGCTGGGAGGTGTGCACATAAACACTAGCCTACTGTACAAAGAGACCCAAAGACCCTAAATGGATTTCAACTGGGATATTTGAAAGGCTATCTTTTTCTACACAAATCCACGCACCAATTGTGGTCATCGAAGGTACTGATCCTATTTAAAGTGCAACAGCAAGGATCATTCCATGTGTAACTTAAGGGTTAATTCTATTATTGTTGAAGTCCGCTAGCCAAGAGGGAGCTCGTGGAGATGTTCCTTAGCAACCAAGCAGAGTGGTATGATCTCTATGGAGCTGGCGTATGATCTGATTGGATGTGTAGTTCTGAGGGAGTTTTTCTCCTGGATGTTTGGTTGAATGTCACCCTGCTATGTACAAGGCCTGAAGCAAGAAATACAAACCTTCCCTATTCCTTTCTTCTCAAACTGTGCATTGTTTTTGTTCGGCTTCCATAGTGAAGTGTCACCAGGACTTTCTTCTCTCCGGACTCCTTCTGTTGCTAATAGCTCTGTGGACCACTGCCACTGGGCATCTGGCTAGCACACGACTGGGCCTTTTTCAGTTACATCAACAAGACTATAGCATTCTTTTATGAAGCCAAATTGGCTTCCCCTCCATTGGCAGTCTGGGGCATTGTGAATGCTTTTTTGTTTTGTTTTGTATGTCCTGCATTTCTATTTTGAGTGGATATACTACGGCTGTGTTTGACTCTCTGTTCCTATTTTATTGGTTAGGGTTTGACTATATATTTTTCTTAACTTATATTTTGAGCTGCCTTTGGGGGCCTGTGTGGAGCCGAAAGGCAGAATATAAATATTCCGGAGAAAATAATATTGCCCACCCTGGTTGGGCTATGGGAGTCACAGATTGATTCAATTCCTTTCCCTCTCCCCTACCAGGCAGCAATTGGTGGTTGGAAGTTCAGGAAGCCATGTAAGGGGAAGAAATAAAAATGAATAATATACTTTGATCCCTTTACCTTTGGGGAAATAGGCTTAACAACAACCAAAAAAGATTTAGACATGGTATGCCTCTTATGCATGCTTTGAATTCCGTTCTTTCTGCTGGGAGATCTGTAATACTGAAACATCATTTCAAACCAAAATGTACATTTGGCTGAATATATTTTGTCCCCCTCAGTTAATTATGTTGTTTAATTATATTGAAAATGATATTCAGTTTCTGGTTCATAACTCTTGACGTTTGAGTTGAAATTGCTTATAACCCAAGTAGCTGCAATGAAAATGACTTTGCCATTTTGCTGCAAAAATAAAAGATGCACTTGTTTCCATTTGGGAGTTGTGGGGAGATTATGGGGTAGAGATGCGTCAGATGAACGTTTGACCTCTACCAGCATTTAAAACAACAACAGCAACAACAAAAACCATAACACTGTAAACAATAAAATAATGAAAACATTGTCTGAAACACAAGAAGACTTCTAAAACTGTCACATCGGAAAATATAAAGAATCTAAAATAATGCAAGTGTAAAAACAAACAAACCAGAAAGCAAAAATAGTACATTTAGAACCCAGCAGCATAAAACAACCAACATTAAATATCAATTAACAGCAGATTGGTATGAAAAAGAATTATTCCAGGGCATGAAAAAGAATTATTCACCAGCATAAGGGCCATACATATTGACCTAAGGAGGGAGCTCCATAGGCATGAAGGCCACTACTGAAAAGGCCCTGTCTTTTGTTCCCACCAGCCTGCCAATCCACTACTTCTTTGCTATGAATTTGCACATCAAAGAACCTGCCTTGCACTGTTTTGTCACTGAACTCCCAAGGAAAATGATTGGCAAGCCACGTATCAAGAATAAGCACAAATACAACATTAAAAAACTCGTACTCCATAAAATGCAAAAACAGGGCACTGAAACAGAGAAAGGGAAATACCGTATTGGCCCGAATATAAGCCACACCCAAATATAAGCCGCAACTTTAAAGTAGGGGGGGCAGGAAAAAAATACCTGAATATAAGCTTCTCCCTTCCTCGCTGCTCCTGGCTGCATACTGTGCCACCCCAGTGGGGGGGGGGCACATGCTGCATTGCCAATGGCCTTTCCCCTTCCACACTTTCTCCCTTTGCGACCTTGGAAGAGACGACGGGGACTACGCGCAGGGTGGGCACCACTTCATCGTGCTGTTTGCCCCACCCTCCTGGCTGCATACCATAAAGTTGTGAATATAAGGCACACTTTCACTTTTCACGGTTGGAATTTTTTGGGGGGGAGTGCAGCTTATATTCAGGCCAATACGGTAGAGCTTCTCCCCCTCCCAAATGTGACACTTACTGTAACAACTTCATGAGTACCTGCACTGGGCGTGGGCAGCAGTGGATATTGTGATGGGGTAGCGGAGATCACCTGCCCTCTGATCGGTTGTGTCACTGCTGCTTAGTGGGAGATAGAGGTAGGGTTAGTGCAGTGCAAACCCACTGGTGAGAGACCAGATTGGTTCAGCTGGTGTGCGCGCACGGTGCTGAACTCACAACTGCCTTGGCCCACCTCCTCTGCCTCCTGGTAGATAGCAGTCATGTGGCTGACCAGATAGGTTTGCCTGGCCATCGCTCAGGAGGCTGCGGGTTCAGTGGCTGATAACCAGTTTTATGGCTCTTAAATAGGATAACTATACAGGAACGTAGGAAGGTGCCTTATACGGTGGAACCTCATGTTACAGATGGGATCTGTTCCGGAGGCCTGTTCGTAAACATGGAAGTGATGTAAACTGAAGTCTGCGCACACGCGGGGTGCGATTTAGCGCTTTTGCACATGTGCGGAGCACGTTTTAGCGCTTCTGCGCATGTGCGAGCGGAGAAACCTGGAAGTAACCTGTTCTGGTACTTCCGGGTTGCCGTAGGACGCAAGATGAAAACACGCAACCTGAAGCAGACGCAACATGAGGTATGACTGTACTGAGTCAGACCACTGGCCTAGAGCAGTATTGTCTAAACCAGGGGTAGTCATCCTTATTATACCTACCGCCCACTAATGCATCTTTCCTTACTGCCCACCAGTGCTTGATGGAAGGAGGATTCAGCTTGTGTCATAGAACCTCCACTACCCACTTAGAATCCTGAAACGCCCATTAGTGGGCGTTAGGGGCAGGTTGACAACCCCTGATCGACACTGACTGGCAGCTGCTCTCCAGCATTCCAGCCCTAACATCTAGTGCAGAGAACACTGAGCTTTGTGGGGAAATGATCAGGCAGCTTCATATATTCAAGCCCAGAATTCCCTGTCTTTTGGCATCTTGGGAGATCTTCAGGCTGACTAGGGGTGGGGAGGGGAGTGAGGTTAATCCTCCGGAGGACTGGGACTTGTAACATTTATTACATTTTGAGCAGTTTAATTAGATTTTAATTGAATTTTAATGAGATACTTCTATACTTGCTTTTAACTTATGGTTTTCTATAGTCCAAGCCTACAGCATATAGCATGTGCTATACACTTAAAGTAATGAATTGAGTAAATCAAACGTAAAGGATTTGTAGCAGGCTGGCTGGAGGGCTTTGTGGCGAGGTTGGGCAAGACTCTCTAAACAAACACTTCTTGTAAAGCAAACATTTTACAGCAGGTGATCACTCTTAATGTTCTTTGTTATTTATTAAATTTATATGGCCAATCAACAAATAGTATTTGAGCGGTTTATGGAGCAAACAGCAAAAAACAAAAAACAAAACAGGCGAAACAAGTTACAATATTAAAAATACTATGTGCACTAATTAACAAAAGGAAATGACAAAAAAAAAAAATAGTCGAAGCTTTCCTTCTACTGAGAGCAGAATAAAACAATTAGCAGTTCAGATTAATTAAAAACACACATAAAAACACGGAGAACTAAAGGTTTGTTTAAAATGTAAGTTTGTTTAGAAAGCCAGGAATAAAATAAAAAGTCTTTGCTTGCCACAACAAAAGCCATTGAGAAGGTGCCAGGTGACCTTCTCTCAGGAGGCTATTGTATAGACAAGGTCCCACCACTAAGAAGGCTCTCTTCTTCGTAACCACTAGGGAGGTCACTTATGCATTGCTAAAAAGAAAAGGAAAAAGGAAAAAGGAAAATTTGCATGAGCTAATTTATTTGCATACATGGAAATTTAGAAACCATTGCTATAATTTAAATAGAAATACAGTACATCTCACCACAGTAGGGAAGACTGTGACTAGGTGACCTATGGCCTTGCTCAGCCTACTTCCCACGTGTTACTGACTTTGACGGGGAATTTAAAGTCCCCTGGTCATCTTTGAATTCTTTATCTTTAAACCAGATTATAATTTAGGTCTGTCATCTGTCAGCCCTTCTGAGAGAGGACTGTGATCTGCATCTGTGAAGTGTAATAAGTGGCCAGCCATCTCACAACACTTGGTGGAAGCATGCAGAACAATGCCTGTGAATAGAGTCTTAAGGTTCTGGAAGGCCTGTTCAGCGCTTCTGGCTTTTTGGTGTTAGTCCCATATGCCAGTACTGAAGTGTAATTGCTGTAAATGTTTTATATTTGCCTGATGTTAACAAGAGGCATGATTTAAAGTCTCCAAATGATTCAACTGTGTCTACAAATGAAGCCTGAGCAAAGGTTCTGGCAAAACAATAATTTCTTGGCTCATAGGTTGCGTCTTGGGTGACACGCTTGCATTTTTTTGTCAAGTTCAAGGGGGTTGGAAGGATTATTAAATGTGTTGTTATGAGTAATCTTTAATTAGATGGCATGTTAGAGCAGCTTTGTGAAGCTGAGACTGGGACATAAGTAGCATTATGGAAACCCTTAAATACCAATTAACCCAGTAACGTTGGAGCTGTATACAGATGGCCTATATTTGGAGACCTGGAAGTCATTGTCATTTTCCTGTTTAATTTCCCTCCTGGTGTCCCTCATTTTGCCTTTTTACTTTGCTGTAGAGCTCAAAGGATCTATTAGGGTTTGTCATCTGCATCTGATTCAAGGTGCTCAATCTTCAGTGTTTAATACATGACAGAGTCTCAGTTCATGAAATTGGTATGTTTGTGTGTCTTGCATTCTTTATATGCTTTGGTTTCTGTGACACTAAATTTCTTTATGGTTGTGGCACCATATGTTCTGACATTCCCTATTTCCTGGGACAGTCCTCCAGACATAAGATGAGCCTGCTTGATCAGGTCTGTGGCATCCTGCCCACCATCCTTTTCTCACACTGGCTGACCTCTGGGAAGCCTGCAAGCTGGACATGAACACACCTGCCCACCTGTGATTCCCTGGTGTAATGGGAATTATGGTTGCTTGTGCGTAAGTGGCAACTGCTCCAGACAGCGTTGTCCGGCTAACTTTTCCCTGGCTGCACAGCCCTTACTCCGTGGCTGTGTCAGTCGCTGGCAGAATCCGTCAGTGGGCGTTTCCTGAACTTCTTCCAACATAAAAGCTCTTTGACACCAAGTCTCCGCCTGGCTTCCCTGCGCGGAAGCTTTCTGCGCAGAATGGGCGTGCCTAGCGGAGGTCCTGCGCTCTCCCCGCTGGTCTCGGTGGAAGAATCTCGGAGCCCTCCCTCCAAAGCCCTCTCATGCTCCCCTTTCTTCCTGGTGTCATGCTGATTTCCTTCCCCAGAGGAAGTGCTCTCTCTCTCTCTCCCCCTCTGCTGGGCCCTTCTCCTGCATCGCTGGGGAGCCTTACCTCCGCTCTTGGCTCCGATGGCAGTTCCCTGACACCTGGTATTAAGAGGCATGGTGCCTCTGAGGAGTTAGAAAAGTCATCATCAGGCCAAAAGCCTACCTGGTCCAATTTCTCACAGTGCCCAACCAATGCCTTTGGGAAGCCCATAAATTCAAGAGCCTTCTCCCCATGTGTGAGTCCCTGCATCTGGTATACAGAGACATGCTGCCTCTGACCGTGGAGCTTGTTTGTGAATCACATCTGAATTTGGCTGACCAAATTACGCATGCTGATGTAAGCTGGTTCCTCGATGGCATCTTGCTTAGTAGGCCAGCAGAAATGAAGTAGTAAACAGGTATGCAGGAAATATTACCAAGGGCTAATGATCAACAACATATGCTCAACAGACAAACAGTGTTGCTCTCTGTTGCTATCTCTGTGGTTTGGCAGTTGATTTGGTACACAGAAAGCAGGTGCCACTCATTCAGCTACTCCCACAGCCATGTAGCAAGCAGGCGTACAGAAGTAATAATGCAGTTCCCCCAGATTTAGTGCATGATATCCCTTCATGAGGATATTCGCTTTGAGTATCACTGCGGGTTCCAGGTTTGGGGGAATGGGATATCCATAGCAGGGCATAATTTCCCACAATTTCCTGTTGTTCTTTCCCTTTTGGTCAAAAGCATGCAGCTGTTCAGAGAAAAAGAGGGCAAGGTGAGTAGTGGCCATTGGTCATTCACCTGGATTTTGGAAATGAACTGGCACTGAGAATAAGGAGGAGGAACAAGGATGTTGCTGGACTCATCCTGCTGGCAGTTTGCTCCCTCCAGAGTTGTGAGTTTCAACAGGCATCCATTACTGCTGTGTTCTGGCTCTAGCCCTGTTGGATAGGAACACTTACCTATTCATTCTAGCAAACACTTTTGCAAACGCATGTACACAGCAAGAATGTGTATACAGTGTAAGCCCTAGCCATGCACTACTCATGTGTAGGGCAAACCTGTGATGATGGGGGAGCAGATTGTGCTTCTAGCTTCACCCCTGGGTGGCCTTTCTGCAACAACCATGTGTTGGGAGCAGTTGCCTGCAGAGAAAACCAAACTGACAAATATCTAGTGGCATGGAGGGGTTCTGCATGATCAGGTTGTGTGGGTGTCTGGATTGTGCAGAGACCCTGCACACAACTAGGAGAGTACATTTTCAAATTTCTCTTCAAGAATCACGCCCAACTTGTGGTTACTGAAGAAAGAAGATCTAGCCTTGCCCCACTCTACCATAATCATATACTGTATATGCCCTACATGAGAGTAGCACGTGGGTCCCAGTGGCTGGCAGGTCACCAATGAGTGTGCACTGGAGGAAGGGGGGACTGGGGAGAGAGAGGGCCAGTGATTTGTGGAGAATTGTCCCTGCCAAGAGGCAAAAGCTGGAGGCAGGAGTAGCTTCAGAACTGGAGGGTGGAAGACAGGATGCAGTGGCGTAGCCTGGGGGGTGCAGGGGGGGCCGGCCGCACTGGGCGCAACATCTGGGGGTTAGGGTTAGGGGGCGCAAATCCATGGGTTAGGTGGCGCAAATTACTTGCCTTGCCCCGGGTGCTGACAACCCACGCTACGCCACTGACAGGATGGGTCAGAAGAAGAGGAGGAAGAGAAAGGTCAGGCAAGCAAAAGGCCAGGTGTTCCCCCCCTCTCCTGCACCACTGTCTCCCAGGTCCAGCAGCAAGTTGAAAAGGGATGAGCAGAGGAAGTTTCCATGCGGTGTAGTCTCAGGCTGCATGCATGCAGCCTATTGGGGGAAGATACATAAACTGGTCCCTTCAATAGAGCACGGACCTGGGAATACAGTGGTACCTCGGGTTACAGATGCTTCAGGTTACAGACTCCGCTAACCCAGAAATAGTACCTCGGGTTAAGAACTTTGCTTCAGGATGAGAACAGAAATTGTGCGGTGGCAGCATGGCAGCAGTGGGAGGCCCCAATAGCTAAAGTGGTACCTCAGGTTAAGAACAGTTTCAGGTTAAGAACGGACCTCCATTGGACTATATGGAATTGGCAGAAATGACTGGCAGAATCCGAGACCAGGGAGAAGAGTTGGTGGAAGAAGATTGGAAGAAATTTAAAGATTATTTACAGAAACACTGTAAAATTATTGAATGTTAAAATGATGTTGGAATGAAACGAAGCGGTCTTAGCAATAAGGTTAAAAGAAATATGTAAAAATGGATTGATATTAGATGAAAATTCGAAGTTATAATATGTGAAGATAAAGAATTAAGAGAAAATAAAGAGGGTATGGATTTGCTAAACTAACTATTTGAATTTGAATACAAAAAAGGGAGGTGTGAGGAAGTCATGAAAATAAGTAAATGAACTGTAAGATATAGAAAGAGGGATTTGTTTTTGATTGTTTTGGTTTTTTCTGGTGTTTGTACTTTTTGTGTTTTCTTTTTATCATTTTTGTAACTTTTTTCTTGTTGAAACTTCAATAAATATTACTTTTAAAAAAAAGAAAGAACGGACCTCCAGAACAAATTAAGTTCTTAACCCGAGGTACCACTGAAGCTGACTAGATGCTAGATTGATGTGCGTAGGTATCCATAGTTGCGGAAACGGCTGTGTTTTCATTGACAATAAGGAGTCATCTCTCTGCTGTGTGCTTTCTTTTGGATGAGGAGAACCCTTGACACATGTCTAGGCAAGGCTAAGAGCTCTGATACAATTCTTTTACTTAACAAAATGCATATTCTCAACAGAAAACTTCTAAGCAATTTATCAAGCACCACCTACAGCATCTCTTGCGAAATACCAGTCAGAGCAATGCTCAAAAACATGGTGACATAAACGGTTCTCAAAACATAAGTAAAATCAGCATTTTTTAATTCAGTTAAAATTACCTGCCTGGGTAGGCTTGCCAAAACAGGCAGGCACCAAAAACAGGACAGCAAAGGTGCCTGCCTCATGTCACTGGCCAGGGAGTTCCAGATTATAGGAGCTGCCATGCTAAAAGGTCAGTTTCTTACAAGTGTGGAATGAGCATCATGTTCTACAGATCAAAGCAGTTGGGTGGGTACATATAGGGTAAAGCAATCCTTCAAGTAAATTGGTCCCAAGCTGCTGAGGGCTTTATATAGTCCTTTATAGCACACTGGATTTAGCCCAGTAACAAATTGGCATGCACTGCAGATCTCTGAGCAAGCCAAGAATATGCTGACAGATTTCCACTTCTTTGAGCAGTTGCGATGCAGCATACTGAGCTAACTGTAGTTTCATAGCTGCTCTGTATCAGGGTTCGAAATTAGCAGGACACCAAGTGCATTTTGCGCCTAAAGATTCTCCATTTGCGAGCGCCTCAAAAAGTCTGGGTGCCACTTTTTGCGTCTGGCTGACACTCAAGGATTACTGAAATGTATGTGTTTTGAAGCCCCAAAGTATATGTTAAGAATAGACAATATGTCATTGAGTTTAACAATAAAGAATAAAGTGCTTTGAAAACTGAAGTATGGTACCAACATTTTTATTGTAAACACCAAATTAAACATGCTTAAAGATTAAACATTGCATCACTTATGTGAATTGCATATTAACTCATGCTTATCAGAATAATAAATAAAGTGATGCTGAAAAAAACACACACACACGCACACACGCACACACACACACACACACGTGACTAGACAGTCTATTTTGGCGCCCACAACCCAGGTCCCAGAAGGCATTTGGCTCCTAGCTTTTCTACCCCAGCTTCTAACACTGCTCTGTATGAGAGGAAAGACCAAGTCACTTTTTGTCAGGCATCAACGACCAGAAAAGAGATGGCATGGACCAGTTCATAGGAGGTGTGGTGATTTTAATGATTTAGAGACTTTTCCTTGCCAGAAACATTGGGGTGGGAGATTAGAGATGCTCTCTGGAGTACGGTGTGAGGGTTTGCAGCCTCACTGGCCAAAGGAGTTGCAGAAGAAAACTAGTTACAGGTAGGTAGCTGTGTTGGTCTGCTGTAGTCAAAACAATATAAAAAAATTCCTTCCAGCAGCACCTTAGAGACCAGCTAAGTTATTGGTATGAGCTATCTTGTTGCATCTGCTATTTAATAACAACAGCAACAATACTGTGTTAACTCTTGTCTCAAGATGTACAACCTAAACTTTGGGGAAGGGAAACAAAAAATTCCTTCCAGTAGCACCTTAAAGACCAACTAAGTTAGTTCTAGGTATGAGCTTTCGTGTGCATGCACACTTCTTCAGATACACTGAAACAGAAGTCACCAGACTCTTCTATATAGTGAGAAGGTGGGGAGGGGTATTACTCAGAAGGGTGGTGGGAATGGGTGATTGGCAGATAGCTGTGATGAGCCTGTTGACGACTCTTAATGACTGCAATAGGTCTTACAGGAAAAAGCAAGGGGTGAGAAGGTGAAAAATGGCTTTGTCATGTATAATGAGATAAGAATCCAATGTCTTTGTTCAGACCAGGTCTCTCCATGGTTTTAAGTTTGGTAATAAGTTGCAATTCAGCAGCTTCTCTTTCCAGTCTATTTCTGAAATTCCTTTGTAATAGAACAGCTACTTTGAGATCTTGTATAGAATGTCCTGGGAGATTGAAGTGTTCTCCTACTGGTTTCTCTGTCTTGTGATTCCAGACCAACACGGCTACCTATCTGTTTGGGGAAGGGCTGTAGCTCAGTGGTAGAACATCTGCTTTGCATGCAGAGGGTCACAGGTTCAGTTTCCAGCATCTTTAGGTAGAACAGGGAGAGATAAAGTATAGGCAAAATTAATCAGGGTGGACCAGGGCTGTGACTCAATATTGGGCAGCATATGATGTTCCTAGCTTGATGCAAGTGGTAAGCCCAGAAGTGAAGGAAGAGGTGCCTTTTTGCTGCTGATTTCCTTTTGCTTTTTAGCAAACAAGATGAGTAGGAAGAGTTTTTAAAGGTGAGCCAACACTTTTGTGTGCCAGGTGTGTTTAACAAACAATACTTACAAAGGATTATTATCATATTTTTGAAGACATTTTCAATGCCTTTGGGATTCCTTTTGAGTACTTCAATGAGAGATAATCCCAAAGTTTTATCAAGAAGTAATTCTGGTTTTTTTTTAATTGAAGAAAAAAGCAACAACTCCAAAGACTCGTAAATGACCTTCACGAGTTCTTCAGAGGTTGCAAGAACATTTGTTGCTGTATATGATTTTCATCTTCATGGGTACGAAGGACTTTTGTTTAATATGAATAAATGTAGATACCTAAAAACTTGACCTTACAGATGATAATTTGACTGAAATTAGTAGCCCACAATCATTTTAGCAGCCACCATAACTTTATTAGCTATTTATAGCACACAGGTGGCATGATAGCAAAAGAGAATCAATGTCCCTTGAAATTGAAAAAAAAGTTATTTGTCTCAACACCTGGATTCAGTTCCAGAACCAGGATGTTGAAAGGAACTGTTTCCTGCTTTATAACCTCCCCAGATGCTAAGACCAGCCTTGGAGTCTTTATCCCAGGGACTGGTAACCTGGGATTCTCCAGATGTTGATAGACTACAACTCCCATAACCCCTGACCCAGAGGCATAGCAAGGTCAGGTGGTACCCTGCGCAAAAATTTTTTTGTCACCCCTCTGCCCGCGACTCCCAAGCCTACAGCGAGCCGGAGGAAGGTGGGGAGCTTTGCTGCTTGGCTGGTGGCTGGGGCCACCACTCACTGTAGGCTTGGGAGTCGAAAGTCACCCCCTTCAGGGAAGAGACCTCTCCTCTCCTCTGCCTGCCTGCCTCCTCCAGCTGGAAGCCCGGGCAGCAGGGCAATGGCACCTGCCCATGACTCCCAAGCCTATAGTGAACCTGGGTGGAAGGGGGGGGGGCTTTGCTGTCTGGGCCACTGCTCTCTGCAGACTTGGGAGTCGCAGGCAGGGGGCGTACTGTATGTCACCCCCCCCTTCAGGGTTGTTAGTTTCTGTTTGCCACTGTGCAGCTGCTTAGAGTCACAGGACTCTGTTTACATTCCAAACACATTCCATACTGTTGGAAGTCTCACAGGAGAGGAGACGGATGTGATGTTAGTGGTTTCCTGTTCCTTTGTTGTTCAGTTGCTCTCTGCTTTCATAGAGAGAGGATGTATTTTTCTTTGCTGTCTGTGTAACTTAGAAATAAAGCATAGCATGTAGCTCATACTATCTCATCCTTCCGCATGCTGCTGGAAACTCTGCTGAATAGGGGAACGTGCCTTGGAGCCTTATCAGAGGCTCAGGTCGTTAATTATTCGCCAGGAGGGCGATTCCGGAAGATGAGCTTTATCAGCTTGGTTGTAGGGGAGATCCCGACAAGGGTGACACCTGGTGCAGACCACCCCCATCACACCTCCTTGCTCCGCCCCTGCCCTGACCATTGGTCATGCTGGCTGGGACTGATGGATGTTATAGTTCAGTAATAACTGGTGGGCCAAAGCTTCCTCATATCTGCTTTGAGGCTTTTTTTAAAAAAAAATTGGAGCTTGTCTGCTATGTCATACTACTGAAAGTGAATCCAGGTGATCAGACAAAGACACTGTTTTCATTCAGAAGTTGACTGCCAAGCCAGCAGTTTTTGGAAGGGGGTCCTTTGCCTGTTCAGGACTTCAAAGTATTGCCTATTGTTGTAGGGAAATTACTCAACTCTGTGGCATCTTATTATGGGAAGAATCCCTCTCTTCGATTATGCCAACAGCAAAATGACCTTGATATCTCATGCAGAAAATTCATCACACGCGAACACACAATCAGACCCTTTACTAAGGAAACCATAGATTCCAATCCTGAGCTGTCTGACAGTTATCCATAATGAGTGATTCACCTCCTTTTATTTCGGCTCAAAGAAAGAAACCGTTCATGAGACAAAGCTGTGAGGTGGTAGCCTGGAAATGTGTGTTAAGCCACTGATGCATTCCTGCCCTCCAGGCTACAGGGTGATGACTTTCTCACTTGCCTCCCCTTCTACTTTTCCTAGGTGCATCCAATAAATTTTAAATGGTTCGAGCAATAGGCTATTGATTTCTCTCTGAATTTTTCCTTCAGGTTTTGATGCTTTCATTTTTCTTTTGGTCTTTGTAGCTGATCTTTGTATAACCCCCCTGTTTCTTCAACGTAGCAGCATGTCTGCAATCACAGGGTTGTTATTGTACTAAGTTGTACTCAGAGCAGACTAACCGAAATCACTGGACCTAAGTGAGTCATGTCTGCTAATTTCTACTCTGACTAATGTCAGGTGCAGCCAGTGAGCAAGAGTACTGTGAGTATCAAAGGGTTCTTTCGTTCGTTCTTTCTTTTTCCTGTGTTTTAAAAGAGACAATGAACATCTTAATCCAGTAAGAATGATTGGTTGGTTGCCAGTCGCTTTGGGTTGCCCTGGGCAAGGCCTGGCCTTCTTATATAGCTGGGGTGGTGTTGATGGAGGGGAATCCCAAAGCCCAGCCTGAGCAGAGCTGATCATGTGAAGAGTGCCCTACACATATACAACACTATACTTGCCACATGTTCCCCTGTGCCCTTATAGAGAGATGTGCAAGTATCACCCACCCACCATGTAAGGAGGAGTCCTTACATGGATACCTATAACATATAAAATGCTGTAATACAGACACACCAACACTATAGGGCTGAGGTGTCTTTAGCCCCTTCAGTAACTGCTGGCAGGGGGCCAGGATCCCGTAATGTTGAGGGGGAAGAGGAGGTTGAGTGCGGAGCAGAGCACACCATAGGCTCCCCCTGAGCTTGAGAGGGGAGGAGCCACTGGCCACTGAAGCCAAACTGTGCCACCTCAACGCTTGGTTGACTCCCAACAATGTGACATCACGTATGATGTCACACACATGTGACGTGTGCCAGGCCCCATCAATCTTGGATGCAAGATGGCTCTCAGCAAAATATGTCCCTGCTTTTAAAATTATCCAGCTTACATGTGCTTTCTATTACAGTGGTGCCCCGCAAGACGAAAGGGTTTTCCGTTTTTGGAGGCGCTTCGCTAAACGAATTTCTCTATGGGGTTGCTTCGCAAGACGAAAAAATCTTGCGAGTTCCCGCGTTTCCCCCCCGCTTTTTTCCGCCCTTTCCCTAAGCGCTAAGCCGCTTCTCAGCTGTTCCGCTGATAAGCCGCTTCTCAGCTGATCGCTAAAAGCCGCTAGACCGCTAATAGCGCTAATCCGCTAAGCTGTCAATGGGCTTGCTTCGCAAGACGAAAAAACCGCTAGACGAAGAGAATCGCGGAACGGATTAATTTCGTCTTGCGAGGCACCACTGTATATCCAAGGCAGCAAACTTCACAGACATTTGAGGCATGTCGTTGGGGACAGACTCCTTTCCTTCCTATCTGGATAGGTTATTTTCACAGTGGTAATAATAATAATAAAACAACAGAACAGTGGCTGAAAATGCTTATTGCAGCCTCACTACATCCAAATGCAAACACAGAGTTAATGGTAAAAAACAGAAACGCAGCAGTGCAAATCCCAATTGCAGTTGAAGATACCATATGTTTTTGTGTGCAAAAACACCTGCATCTGTTAGCAAAATCTTACTTGTTTATAGAGACTTGGTTGGCTCATCTGAGTTCAAATTTGTATCCTTCCTAATCAGGTTGAAAACTATATTCTACATACACTGAGGCACTTTTCCCTGCATATGAAAACACTTTTGTATACCCAGCCCCTCTATTTGAAGTGTACAGCATAAATTGCATAAAAGTATCTGTCTGGCTTTCTCAACTGTTTTCCACAGGCCTTCAATTTGAATACAGAATGCCAATGGTCAGGGATGATGGGATTTGGAGTCCAGCAACATCTGGAGGGTCATAGATGCCACACTACTCCCATAACATGTTGAACAAGAGTCCAGACCATTTCTATTGAGATCCACGTGTGTCTTAGATGAATGATACCAATATTTCAAAATCCACATCAGCAGCTTAGTTGGCATCCGCCTGTCTTGAGAGTCAATGGAGTATGCCTCTGGGGGTGAAGTTTAACTGTTGGAGAATCATAGCACCTGCAATGGCTGCAGAGACGTGTAACATGAAACTGCTGCCTCTTGTGTTGTTTTTGCTGCATTAGCAGCACTGAAGTGACTTCTCCAGGGCAGTGGCGGAGCTTATGCCCACACTGCCCAGGGCGGGCGCACTCCCAAGGTGGAGCAGGGCTTGAAGGGTGCCCTCCCGTGACTCCCACACCTAATGTGAGCTGTCAGGGGAAGGGGGGAGCTGCTTTGCTGCTGGCACAAAGGGGGGGCAACATCTGGCCTGCCACCTGCCCACGAATCAGACTCCCACACCTACCGTGAACAAAGCAGCAAAGCAGCGCAGCAGCTCGCCCCCTTCCCCCAACGTCTTGCGGTAGGCGTGGGAGTCCAAGTCGTGGGTGGGTGGCATGCCGATTGTCACCCCCTCCCCAGGGATGACACCCAGGGTGTTGTCCCCCCAAACCCACCTTCCTCTGCCAGTGTTCCAGGGCACAAGACTGGGCAGTGTGTGTAGAGGTCCTGGGCTGCCCAAATGATCAGCCTTGCTGGTGTGATCCAAAGGAAAACCGAGCAATACATTTGGCACCAGCTTGATTGCAAAAGTTGCCAGAAGGAGGAGTACAAGATGCCATTCAACTTATGTGTCCCCCACCAGAGGTACTACCCCTCCGCTAACATCCCAGCAGCTGCAGTATGAAATGGTAGGCTGTGTAAGGGGAGAAATCCGATTCAGTTCGCATTGAAAAGTGAACTTACCCAAACACAGCTACCCTTCAAAATCTTCATTCATCAACATTTTGCAATGCCAAGGTAGCGTGCGCAGATATGCACTGACTATTGTAAAGTGTGCTTATGAATGAATAATTTTGGGGGAAATAGGGTGAAATGCTTTGCAAAAATGTGGATACTTGGGGAAAGTAAAAATAATAATAATAATGTGCAGAGTAGGAGAAAATCATAAGGAAATGATGACAAATTTTCATGAGGACTTTAAAGTGAAATCATAAACTTATGTAGAAACGTGGGAAATTGAATTTAGGATTGGAAAAATGAGAGAGAAAGTGAAATGGACATGTTTGCCCATCCCTTATGTGCTGTGCTATAGTGTGCCATGGTGCATTTATGTTTACATACATTTGCACTAAGGTTGAGGTGAACTGTTGTTTGCTTGGATTGCTATTTTATCTTTTGAAATAAATTGGCAATAGGTTATTTAGTGTAGCAATGCATTGCTGTGCATCCCTGTTCTTGCATTGTGAGCTGACTTGGGTCCAATATCAGTGTGGGAAAAGGATGCACAAATTAAAGCAGTAACAGGAATAAGAGGAAGAGGATCTCTCCACCCTCCTCTCTGAAATGCATCTTTTGGAAGAACGATAGCTGATGTGCTGCCTCCAGGTTTTGTCGGACTCCTAACTCCCATCAGCCCCAGTCAGCATTTCTAATGGGATGAAGGGAGCTGTAGTTCAACAACTTCTGGAGGGCATCATGATTATAACATCACAAAATAGGATTTCCCAAAAGCAGAAATAGGGACCATGACTTATCAGGAACAGGTACCAGAAAAAAAAGAAAAAGAAATCACCAGTTCTCAGTAAATAAGGCTGCAAAGCTATACACACTCAACCTTGGGAGTAAGTTTGTTGAAACGCCATAGAGCAACCTTCACTAACTTGGGTTTTCCAGATATTTTAGCAGTCCCAACTGTCAAGGTGGTATCTCCCCTTCACATTAACACTCCGGCACAGTCAGATGGGTATTGACAGTCTTTATTACATATGTACAAGAAACAGCTACAGTTCAGGATTACGCGTCTGAACCCGTTGAGTCAGATTCAGGGAGTGGCTTCCTTTGATTCCTGTGCCAACAAAGTAGGTGTGGGAATCGCGTGAGACTTCTTTGATCCTTACATTTCATTTCCCTCCTTGTCTGTGCTGATCTGAAAGCCCCCCTGCCTTCCAGAGTCTGAGCTCCCTTCCCGAGCCTCTGGGCCAGCAGTTCTCAACCTGTAGGTCCCCAAATGTTGCCAGACTTCAACTCCCACCATCCCTGAGCTCTGGCCTTGCTAGCTAGGGGTGATGGGAGTTGTAGTTCAACAACATCTGGGAACCCACAGGTTGAGAAAGGCTGCCGGTTGAAGGGTTCTGCAGCATCCCTGAGCCCTTCTTCTTCCTGGCTAATCTCCTCCCTCTTTTCCGCTTCCTCTGTCTCTGGGCGGTTGAAGGGTTCCACAGCATCCCTGAGCCCCTGCTCCGCTTCTTCTGCCACTTGCTCTTCTGGATTCTCCCTGACACCAACGAACACAGCTATGTTGTCTGGGACTGATGGAAGTGAAGGGCACCAGGTAGCAAAAACTGCCACAAGAGATTAGACACAGATAGCATTGCACTGTGAGACAGTTGGAATGCATTGGAGTGGCTGATATTGAAATGTTCGGAAGCAGAGGTGCTAAATTGAATAAAATAGGGGGGGGGGGGCAGGTAAGCCCTGCCCCACAGAACTGATCACAAGACATGGCACACACACAATACCCAAATGGCAATTTCCAACCGTAAACTTTGTGGGGCTCTGGCCCCCTCAAATGTTTTATTGAGGGACGGCTGCAAAGGGACCTTGGCCCCTAGGAGTTAGCTGCTATCTTAGAAAGGGAAGTAGCCATCTGAAGCTGGAAGGATCGCTTATTAAGGTTACTTAGGCCATTTGTTCTCTTGTAGATGTGTATACTTGAGCTGATGGCATTTATGTTGCACATGGAGCATCAGTATGGCATAGTGGTTATAGTGTTGGCCAGGAAGACCCGGGTTCAAATCCCCACTCAGCCATGCAACTCACTGTGTGACCTTGGGCCAGTCACAATGTCTCAGCGTAACCTACCTCACAGGGTTGTTGTGAAGATAAAATGGGGAGGAAGAGAACCATGTGTTTCTCTTTGGAGGGAAGGTGGGATGTAAACAGAATAAATAAATACTGTATTTTTTGCTCTATAAGACTCACTTTTCCCCTGCTAAAAAGTAAGGGGAAATGTGTGTGCGTCTTATGGAGCGAATGCAGGCTGTGCAGCTATCCCAGAAGCCAGAACAGCAAGAGGCATTGCTGCTTTCGCTGTGCAGCGATCCCTCTTGCTGTTCTGGCTTCTGAGATTCAGAATATTTTTTTTCTTGTTTTCCTCCTCCAAAAACTAGGTGCGTCTTGTGGTCTGGTGCGTCTTATAGAGCGAAAATATGGTAACTCTTTTGTATTTCGCTCTGTACTTTAGAGTGTGGTGCATTGCACAGTTTTAATTTTTGCCTTCTTTCTGTTCTGTTGATGGTAATGATTTAATGGTGATATCCAAATGTGTGCAGATTGCCTCTTAGATTTCTCCTGGAGAACTTGGTTCTCACCCACTGGCCCCTTGTCCTTACCATCTGGTGTCGCCTGTATGAGACTAAGGCACACAAAACAGGCAATGTCGTGGATGCTCTTGTAATTTTTTGCAGACGCAGTTCAGCTTGGGCTGTATGAATATGCCTATATAAGGCTTTTACAAATCTGCACTCGACAGCAAACATTTCTTATTAAACAACCATTTCTTTTTCTTTCTTTCTTTCTTTCCTTTAAAAAAAAAAATGCTCTCCCTTGTTTAAAAGCTAATATTGTATTTCTCCATGTATGGCAGCAGGAGCAACAGCAGCAGCAGCTGTCCTCCTGACTTCAAATACCAATTTAGTTTCCAAGGTAGGGGACTGCAATATATTGCAGATTCAGTTAAATTCCTTAATGGAGTGCTGGATAATATTGAGCTGCTTATCTGTCTGAGACAGTGTTAGTCTACTATCTGGGATAATCAGAGGCGCGCACACACAGCTATTCAGACAGATAAAGAGCTGTCTTGAATGCCAGCCTCCCTGCTCCAGACAGAGCCATTCCAAAGGTCTTGGGTAAGCACATGGTTGCCATAGAATGCACAATACGAGAAGTGCAGCGATGTCAGCCTTCAAGGTGTGGAAGCCACATTCAACCTAATTATTATTTTTTTGCGCTCCATTAGTTTCTTTTGGTTATTCCGGAAAACCACCTCTGAGAATACCTTTCCAGTATGCTGATGATGCTCTGAAAGTTCTTTAATCCTTAACCAAATTTCTCCCAAGTTTACCAATGGGCAGGTGAAGCTTTATTTTATTTTTTATTTACTAACCTTAAGGTTGGGAGGGGTGCTTTACAACATCAAAGGGCATAAACAAGAAATTTTGGGCGGTAACCAATGAACATATCCTCTTGCACAAGGGGGATTTCTCCTCTCTGCCCCACCCTTCCATGTTCCTTGCTCCCTCTGGAGGGTTGAGGGACCCCAGCACACATTTAGGGAGATACCTAAGGGAGGAGAGTGGAGAGAGTTCCATTGTGCAAGAAGCATAGCTGTCAACTTACAGATTTGAAAATAAGGGACCAGCAGCCTTGAAAATAAGGGACCTGCAGCCTCACCTGTTCCAGGCACTCCAGTCTTCCTGTCCTCCTGCAGTCTGGTCAAACTCATGCTGGTAGCTTCGAGAACACTGTCCAACCAACTTTGTAACCAGAGGTTCAACTGACTAGAATCTGAATCGCATGCACCACAAGGCCTATGCAGCCTCAACTTAAGATGGCTCCCTGGCCTGGCTTTGCACTGCAAAGTTTGTAGCAGCACGTGCAACAAAATGGCGCCCAGCATTCAAAACCCCCCTCAACTTGCATTAACTAGCCACACACAAGGCATGCAAGCTCCACCCCCCAGTCGTTCTTAGACTTCTTATTGGGTGAGCAACACAGCCAAGCAACACAGTTGGAGCTTCCCTCCTCCCTGGCCGGCAGGGAGGGAGGGAGAGGAGCTGCTTCCTTTGAAATTTAAGGGACATCCATCAATAAGGGACAGCAGCGGGACATGGCACTGGAATAAGGGACTGTCCCTTCAAATAAGGGACACTTGACAGCTATGGCAAGAAGCAATCATTATGCTATTTGGGACATGTTGCTCAGCAGTACTTTGGATACAACCCACAGTCACTAACCACAAGCACAGGGTATAAACTTTAATCACTGGTAAGATAGTATCTCCTCCTCCTCGTCCAAATGTGCTTCCCAAAAATTGTATATAATTATGTGAACAGGTGACTTGTGTTACAGGCAAGTGATGTGTACAAAATGGCATATACCAGGGTAATGTTTGCATGTAAATGCATGTATCCATGAAAATAACATGCTAATAATACATTACATTAGGGGAAAGTGATTTGCCCCTCCAAAAAAAAAGCATATTAAGCAAAACAGCATGCAAAACTATGCATAGTAGGAGAGGTTTGCACTAAAATGCAAACATAAATGACAAACTGATGGAAAATGTGAAGAACAGAATTTGCATTTTTTTGGGGGGGGAGGAAAAACTGAGAGAAACCAAAATTGATATCTTTGCCTGTCCCTAGGGATGGGTTGTGGCGGTGGAGTTAGCATGCCAAAACACACTCTTCCCCCACCGTCACGTTTACGTAAGCCCCACTCAGAATGCTTGGATGGGATTCTCTCTCGTGATTTTCCAGTGTTGATACAAGAATGCGAAATGAAAGAAAGCCAAGTTAGGTAACTCTGGGGCCTTCATTGATCAGGCCCAGGATTTGCAGGTGGACCCACACCACAGAATGCCCTCCCCTACTTTATAAAGGTAAAAGTACCCCTGACCATTAGGTCCAGTTGTGTACGACTCTGGGGTTGTGGCACTCATCTCGCTCTATAGTTCGAGGGAGCCGGCATATAGCTTCCGAGTCATGACTAAGCCGCTTCTGGCGAACCAGAGCAGTGCACAGAAACACCGTTTACCTTCCCGCCGGAGAGGTACCTATTTATCTACTTGCACTTTGATATGCTTTTGAACTGCTAGGTGGGCAGGAGTTGGGACTGAACAACGGGAGCTCACCCCATCGTGGGGATTCGAACCGCGACCTTCTGATCGGCAAGCCCTAGGCTCAGTGGTTTCGGCTACAGCGCCACCTGCGTCCCTTCCGCTGCTGTATATCATGGAATAAACAAGGGGGGACCTTTGTGGCTCAGTGGGCCAGATCCTAATCAGGATCAGCCTTGTGGGCCAAATTTGTCAGGTGCTTTCTCCTGCCCACATGACAAGATCATTTGAGCACGGTTCCCAAGAGCCTGGCAACCGGCTGGTTGTTGCGTGCTTGGGAAGCACAGCACAAATGGGTGTTTCTAGCCCTGTGCTTGGCACTTTGGGGAGTGCTGAGCCCTGGGCTTGCAAAGTGCCTCTCTCTCCCCTCCACCTTGCGCAGAATAAAGGAAGAAGCCTGTATTTTACAGGCTTTCTTTGGCTATTTGTGCTTTTCTCTGGAACAGGTGCACACAGCCAAAGTTAATGGGATTTAACGCCCACTTTTACACTGGTGAATGGCAGTTAAATAATGTGCTGGGAGCAGCCAATGCAAACCTGATAGTAAGAGCTGTTTGGCATTGGAATGGACTCCCTTGGAAGCTGCTGGACTCACTTTCCTTGGAGGTTTTTAAGCAGAGGTTGGATGGCCATCTGTCAGGGATGCTTTAGTTGAGATTCCTGCATTGCAGGGAGTTGGACTAGATGACCCTTGGGGTTCCTTTCAACTTTACAATTCTATGATTCTATCTGTGATCTCCACCATTCTGATTGGCTGCTGACAAGTGGGTGTGGTTTGAGGAAAATGGGCTCACAGACCAAATTGGATTCCCTGGTGGCCCAAGATTGGCTCAGAGGGCAAAGGTTCCCCACTCCTGAATAAAATCCATTCTCTGCCACCCCATTGCTCCCCCAAACTATCCTCCCCTGCTTCCATTGCCACTGTCTTTCTCCCTAACAACAGATTCTACTAGCACACTTGAAAGCACAAAGATGGGAGGGGGAGCATGATCTGTGTTATGACACTATGTGAAGAAAATGCAAAGTTTTCAAACTGTTGTTCTATTCATTGTGTGCTAGTTGGGCCCAGGAGAGCATCTGTTATCTCCTTCAGATGATTATGCAAATATGTCTAAATATCTGAATACCTATTCCTACTTTTTATCCTCTAATCTAATGACTCCCTTGACATGGTACTGTTTCAAATTATCTTCAGTGAGTAATGGCTTGCATTTAACATTTTATATCAAACCTGTCATATAGATCATTTTCTGTAATATTTTACATAAATTAGCAATCCTTCCCTCATGGCACGTATGGTATCGCCCGTGGGGTTTTGTGAGATTAGAAGTGCAAGCAACACAATCTTGGTCTCATTTAGAGCTGAACAAAATGGACTGGCAAAGTCTGAGTCACGGAGTGCATGTTAGTTACAGATAAATTGCAATGCCATCAGTGCAGGGCATTTTATTTTGTTTTTATTAAGTACAGCTCTGTATAAAAACGTTGACACATAGTTATTGCTTGCAAAAGGCTGGCCCAGTCTTTCTTACCAAATAGCTGATGCGTATGTGTTTGATGTCAAATAGTCTTAAGCCAAAAGTATATGATATGTTAAATGATGCACAAATCGCACACAAATCACTCTTGATCTGGATTTTGACCACAACTCACATGGAGGGGATTCGTCTTCCCACCCTGTGGGCCATGCTCTTGACAAATCATGGTCTTGATTGGGAGGTGTGGGAATGTTCAGGGAGGCAGGAGAGGATATATTGTTTATTAATATCCTTCCTAACTTGCGTTTGCAAATTCCTTTACTTAGCAGAGTTTACATTCCCCTTTTAAACGCACAGTGGATAGCTGGTTGCAAGCTTGTGTAAGCCTCTCACTATTAGGTTCCTGGTAAGTTCCCTTAGATCCCTCTTAAAAGAATAAACACATGGCAACCTTATTTAAAGTCAGTAAAAGGAGTTTACTCACATCATCAGTTCACAGTTGGATCCCTGAAGGCAGACTTAGTTACAAAGTATATACATGTGGATCTATCCCATATGGAGATAATCCCAGTGTCGTCTGTTGGCTGAAAGCTAACAATTCTAGCTAAAAAGCTGCTCGAACGATGGAGGAAGTCAAAGAGAGAGAGAGTGCTGCATGCCTTGTCCTTTTGTTTTACCTGGACAGGTAAGGTCACGCCCACCTCTAGTCACATGCAAAGGAAGTATGTCCCAGCCAGGAGGAAACAGGAAGTTTTCGACTGGCTGGACCCAACATTCCCTTGCATGTCCACTCTAGGAAAACAAGGAATGTTGTACTTGACTGCTACTTATGTATCACAGGAGGATCTGCAGTTCAGTGGTGGAACATCTGCTTTGCATGCAGAAGGCCCCAGGTTCAATTGCTAGACTCCTGCCTAAAACCCTAGGGAAACATCTCCACTCAGTGCAGCCATTACTGAGCTAAATAGACTAAGGCAGTTTCCTGTGTGCCTATATTTCTCTCTCTTTGCCAACTGTCAGGGTGCCAGCTGTAGGGGGCAGAGCCCATTTGGCTCCCCCTATGTTTTGGGAGTTGGGGTTGGCCCCCCACAATGTCTGGAAAGCATGGAGGTTCCTTGTCTTCTTCCTGTTGCTGTAGAGGGGAAGGAGGGTCAAAGCAACCTCCTGCTGGAGGATCCAGTGGCCATCAAAGCCAAGCAGCTGCTGCATTCGGCTCCTCCCCTGGCTCCTCCCAATGTTCTGACACGTGTGACTCCCCCACCCCAAATTGTCCTCATAAGCTGATGCCTCTGGCAACTGCTATCCATCCTGGCAGGAAAATTGGCATCTTGAGGTGAGTAGCAGCTAGGGGCTGATTGCCACAAGAAGTGTGTCATGAAGGAAAGGATTAACTGCTCTCTCATGCCCTACAGTTCTAATCATGAACCCCACTACTTGTTCTTGGTTAAAAGAAAAACAAAAAACCAGACACACTTTAGCATGTACTTATTGTCTAGTTTAACTCAATATAGGTTGACTTTGCAGTTTGCCACAGATACAGACTTAGATTCTGCACACTCTTGCTTAGTTTATATAAGGACGGCTTTGACATTTCAGACTGTGGAATGAATTTGCAGATGGTCTAAATGACCCTATTTGCTAGGGTCAGTTGTTATGCACTAATACCTGTGCACAAAATTGAGGGAACAATCGGTGTAGGCTCAGAAAAGCATCAGACAGATTGCAAATGCATGCCTCTGATTGACCCACTTTGAAATTGGTTGGGGAGGTTGCTAAAATCCTGTGGTTAATTCAATGTTTTCCTGGGGGAATCCTGATTGGCTAAGTTGGGGTGGAGGAAAAATGAAGATGCAAAGGAGCCCAATGTCCAATCTAAGCCACTCCTACAGAAACAACTTCAGGAAGTCTCCAAATGAGAGTCAATGTAAGTCCAAGGAGCAGTGGATAAACTGAACTAAAGCTTTAGGAGTTTGGCGGTTCAGAAAAAAAATACAGGGGGGGGATGTGCCGACACAGTCTTCATGACTCTTCCATTAAAGCAGTCTTCCTTTTTTTTAAAAAAAAATCTCCAGCTCCATCATTGCTTATCTCTAGTAAATGTCACTGAATGTCATTGGACTTGCAGCAATTCAATAGGCAATTTCACACAGGCTCTGTTAAAACATTATTCAGTTGTTTTTATTAAGGAAACTCTTATGGTCAATTTAAAATCCAAGAAGTGGTGAAAGGATTTCAACAATTCTGTGTGTCTTATTGTTGTGATCTTTGCTTTGAGAATGGAGGTGGGGCTCACAAAGAAGTCCGGGGGGGAATAATAATATAATAATAATACCCCACCCATCTGGCTGGGTTTCCCAGAGCAGGGCTTTGGGGGAGGAGATCTAGGGCCCCACACAGCAGAACGTGCAGGAGGCCCATCAAATGAAACTGGGCTAGCTCATTGCATTTAGAGCTAAGTCTGACACAAATTACCACCTCAAGAGAAGTGAGGATATAAGACCATTTTAAGGAAGTGAAGTATCACCCATTTCCATCTGAAGGGCGCAGCCCCCACCCCAGTAAGATGGTTATGACCAGAGTCTAAAATTCACTAAGTGCATCTCATCTGCTAAACATTGAAAAGGTTGAACATTTCACAGTATAGTGCTTTAGGACTGAATTGAGAATAATCTGTCTGAAAACGGGTAGACTTGCAAAAAGCACAATGATCATGGTAGGTTAGCCCAGAGTGAGGGTTGATTCATACAACATGTTTGGCATGGTAAAACAAGGGTTGGCTTAGTCCATTTTCCCTGTTTAATAGAGTACAGTCCTCTGTTTGAAGGACCATCTGGAGACAATCCTACATTCTCTGTCTTGAAGGACTCTTTTTGAACAAGTTGCCTATTTGAAGGGTGGTCTCATCAAAGTTAGATTTAAAGAAAAAAAGGGTCATGAGAAGGATGGATCCTGAGCCAAAGACAGGCGGTCTCCTTTCATCAGGTTTTGCCTCCATGGGGTAGAAGTGAGGAGGCTGACAGGTTTGGATGGATTGTATGTAAGAAGTTTGGCAGATGTTGGCTGGCTGAGGGCCAGAGTGAAGCTGGTAACTTGCATTGGGTGTAGCCAACCCATAGTGGTAGTCATTCTGTCTTAGTTGCTCTGAATGTGCACTGCTGGCGATTTGATAGTTTTTTATTGTTTCAATTGACTTGTATGAAATTAGTGACTTTTCTACATACATTGTACCCTGCTCTGGGACTGATGATTGGAGGGCAGGTAATTAATACATAAATTAAGAAACCTGCACAAATTATGAGGACAAAAATAAATTCCCTTGACCCTCGGAGTACCTCCCAGTTCTACAATGATATGATTCTACGGTAATGTCTCAGGCTCATAACTTGTGTGCACTATGATAGTGTAGGAGGAGATGACTCACGAATAACTAGCATTTTGACTATGACCTATTCATTGTAAGTGTTTTTAACTCTTGAAGAAGGCTTCACACAGGAACAATCACTGGGGCTGATGCTATGAATCACAGGAAGGCAAAAAGACAAAGGAAGACTTTGTCTCCATGCTTATGCCTTTAGAAAGCTGATGTTTTGCTGCTGAGGGTTGCAAAAGAGAAACCCTGCTTCCTTTTCAGCAAGGCTCTTCTCCCCAGCCCAAGTGTACAAAGGGAAGCTACTGAGAGATGCTCCTTTACGTTTGCGGTACTCTGGACAGCAAGTGTAATACTGAAAGACTCCTCACAACATCTATTGTTTCAGTTAAGTGAACCATCTGTAGACTGTTGGAAGTGCCACAAAGGATATTAATGTTAGTGCCGTCATCCCTGTGATGGTGCCCATGATAAGGAGTATGAAATGTGATATCCATTTCATGTGGTGCTGTGATGGTAAAGGCCATGTGCATAAAATTTAAATTGGGTGTGTAACCTCAGGCCGAGCGGGGGGGGAGGGGAGGGCAAATATTCAGACCTCTGACCAACCCTCATGATTCTCCCAGGCCGTGCCCCTCACCAGCTCTGTTCTTCACACTCCTTGGGTGTTTTGGCCAGGCTGAAATGTGTCCTTGAACCATAACATTGCATGTCACCTGCCTGGATGGAGAGAAGGGATGCGATCAAAAGAACTGCTTTACTTTTCTGTGGCTGGAATATAGGCTTCCATATAAAAGGAAGTATCACATTTTTGCCTCTTCCCCTGCCCACTACTGTCTGGCATGCAGCCCCTGGAAAGTTCTCCATGAGGGAATGTCACCCCCAGGCTGAAGAAGTTTCTCACCCATGATTTAAATTGATGCTACTACACCTCTTGGATGGTACGAGATGGAAGGAAAGTGAGTTTTTCCTTTTCCAGTACTCACATAAATTCAGTTGTTCAGTGAAACTCTAGCGTTTCTAAACTGTGTCTTGATGCTGCAAATCCAATGTACCGTATTTTTCCTTCTATAACACGCAGATTTTTTCTCCTAAAAAGAAAGGGGAAATGTCTGTGCGTGTTATAGAGCGAATGTGTGGTCCCTGGAGCCGAAAAATCAGGCAAAAATCAAATCGCGGCGCTTCACGGAAAAGGGAAATCTGAAAAGAGGAAGCGGCTGCTTTCCTGCATTCTGCCTCAGGGTCTTACCGCCCACCCTCCTCTGTTTCCTTGCTGTGTTTGCTGAAACGGAACAAAGAGCAGGGAAAGCCCCTCCCTTCCAGGCAAGCTCTGGTGCTGCTGGGGGAGAGGGAGAGAGAGGGGGGGAGGGAGGGAGGGAGGGAGGGAGGGAGAGAGAGAGAGAGAGAGAGAGAGAGAGAGAGAGAGAGAGAGATGGCTGGCTTGGGTGGGGGGAAACTTTTGCCTTTCTTTCCTCCCTCCCGTTAAATCCCTCTCCTGCATTCTTAGCCAGCTGCTTCTCTGCACACCCCTCTCATGTCCCTTCTTTGTTTTTCCTTCGCTCCCCACTTAAAATGTGGTTACAAAGCATAGATCCACATGGATCCTCAGGATCTTTGCATTGGGTCACCCCAAATTCACCATCAGATCACATAGCATGTCCATGGCTACAGCCTGCCCCCCCAAAATCACGCACCCACTGTTGCCTGGGGCTGCAATGGTGCAAAAATGTGGTTAAAAAGCATGGATCCACATGGATCCTCAGGATCTTTGCATTGGGTCACCCCAAATTCACCATCAGATCACATAGCATGTCCATGGCTACAGCCTGCACCAAAAAAATCACGCACCCACTGTTGCCTGGGGCTGCAATGGTGCAAAAACGTGGTTACAAAGCATGGATCCACAGGGATTCTCAGGATCTTTGCATTGGGTCACCCCAAATTCACCATCAGAGCACATAGCATGTCCATGGCTACAGCCTGCACCAAAAAAATCACGCACCCACTGTTGCCTGGGGCTGCAATGGTACAAAAAACGTGGTTACAAAGCATGGATCCACAGGGATTCTCAGGATCTTTGCATTGGGTCACCCCAAATTCACCATCAGAGCACATAGCATGTCCATGGCTACAGCCTGCACCAAAAAAATCACGCACCCACTGTTGCCTGGGGCTGCAATGGTGCAAAAACGTGGTTACAAAGCATGGATCCACAGGAATTCTCAGGATTTTTGCATTGGGTCACCCCAAATTCACCATCAGATCACATGTCTGTGGCCACAGCATGAAGCCCAAAAATGATACATCCACTGTTTCATTCAGAATGTTTTTTCCCTTGTTTTCCTCCTCTAAAAACGATGTGCGTTTTATGGTCAGGTGCGTGTTATAGAGCGAAAAATACAGTATTTTCTTTGCAAAATATAGCACTATGGGGTTGTTTCCTGCATCAAGACAAAGCTAGAGTCAGGACTGTAGAAGGATAGCAACAAACACAGCCGTAGATCAGTGATAAAACATCTGTTTTGCATACAGAAGGTCCTAGGTTCAAACTCTGGCATCTCCAGTTCGGACTGGAGAGCCCCAGCCAGATAATGTAGACAGTAGTGAGCTAGATGGACTAAGAGTCTCACTCATTATAATGCAGATTCCTTTGTTCCTAAACTAACCTGGTTCATATTGCCAAAAGCTAATGCAGCAAACAAGGTCATATCTGAAAATATCTGCCAAGTCTTCATGGCTAGGTTTTGTCCCACCCCTCCCTCACTCTGTCCTGAAATCTGGTTGCTTTTCCTGAATCCAAGAAGGAAATAAATAACTGTTGTACCCCTTCTTAGTATAGTTAGGCAAGTTATTCCATTCCATTCAGGGGAAATCAAGGCAGCAGCAGCTGTGGGAAAGTGGGGCAGCCTAACTAATAATTTTAGACTAGGGCAGGAAAGGGGAACCTGTGGTTCTCCAGATGTTGCAGGACTCCTGTGTCAGCTTTGATGATCACCCATCATCTGTGGCCATTGGTCTTGCTGGCTGAAACTGATGGAGTCCCATTCTGCCTTTTGGGTGGGAAGGTTGGTTGGAGGAACAAAGGGCCTGGCTTGAAGAAGACTTTCTCTTGAGGAAGCCTATTGCCCTTTTGCACTCTCCACTTAAAGCTGTAAAATCCTGGGTTGAAAGAGGTTTGAAAAATTGATCACAGGCAGGCTTGCTACCTTTTTCTTTTTTAAATCATCAAGGCTTGGAGGGTCAATTGGGGGGCAGAGGGAAGGCCAGCCACTCTAATAAACTGACAACATCGGGGTGGATTAAGGATAATTTTAAAAGCATTAACTTTTTGCTTCCGTGGTTTGTGTGGGTCTTCCTCGTTATTATCCTAATAAATCACTCGTGTGCATTTTAAATCACTCCCGACTGCATTATATTTACAGGAATATTGCAGTTTAACACTGATGTTTCTGCAAGGGTGAGGCTGCATTTAGTTGGCATAAGAAATGAGGTGGCATCCATCCCAGAGAGCACTTTTTCGGCCGCTGATCAGTGTATGTAAAGGTGCCTTAAACCATCAGATTATTGCTCCATCTTGCTTGGTGTTGCCTCCATGGACTGCCAGCTCTCCAGAGTTTCAGATACAAGTCTTTCTGAAAAGGTTGAGGGTTCAACCTGCTGCGTGTGAAACATGGGGTGCTGGGTATTCTGCATTGTCTTTTATGCAAGGGTGTTTTTGGAAAATGTTTGGGAACAGAATCTGATCAAGTCCTCCTGCCCAACCATAAAAGACTCATGGTGGAAAGCTGGCGCGTTAGCTTGCCCTCTTTGACTCCACGGCTGTTCTGAGGGTTTGTCTTAGGATAAGAAAGGGGCATTTAGAGCCTATGGTTGGTGTGATGTGCAGTTGAGCAGCCTCCCATTCTGACCCCCTATTCATTGCAGGTTTTTAAATATATACTTTAGGCCCTGGAGGGTATTCCAATCCTATTTTGAATTCAGTAAGACTGAGTATCTTCATGGGTAGAGACTCTTCCTAGTCCAGACATTTCCCCTGCTTCTCATCTCCTATATGCACACACTTTGACTGTGATGATAAATAGATTATTAGATATATGCATTAGTTGCAAACACATTATATTATTTTAAACTCCTTGGCATCAGCCATTTGGGTGTGCGAACTATTGGAAGTGCTTAATATAGTTATAGAATTTTTATGTTTTATTCCGCTGCTCCTGCTTTTGGTAAATTCTCTCCACCCCTTTTTTTATTTAACCATTACCACCACCTAGCTTTTATATAGACCTCAACCTAGCTTGGGACGCAGGTGCCGCTGTGGTCTAAACCACAGTGCCTAGGTCTTGCCAATCAGAAGGTCGGCAGTTCGAATCCCCACGACCGGGTGATCTCCCATTGCTCGGTCCCTGCTCCTGCCCACCTAGCAGTTCAAAAGCACGTCAAAGTGCAAGTAGATAAATAGGTACTGCTTCGGTGGGAAGGTAAACGACATTTCTGTGTGCTGCTCTGGTTCGCCAGAAGCGGCTTAGTCATGCTGGCCACATGACCCAGAAGCTGTACGCCGGCTCCCTTGGCCAGTTAAGCGAGATGAGCGCTGCAACCCCAGAGTCGTCTGTGACTGGGCTTAACAGTCAGGGTTCCCTTTACCTTTACAACCTAACTTAATGTGAGTGACAAAGAGAGTGAAATGGTGTGAGGGAAAGCAGCAGACAGAGAGAAAAGGAATGTGCCACCAGCATATTAGAATCATAGAATTGGAGAGTTGGAAGAAACCAAGAGAATCCTCTGGTCCAACCCCCTGCAATGCCAGAATCTTTATGCCCAATGCAGGGCTCAAACTCATGACCCAGAGATTAAGAGTCTCATGCTCTACCAACTGAGCTGTCCAGTTGGCCTTTGACAGAAATATATATATATATATCCCAACCTCTGTACTAAAGCATGGTTTAGTGCAGAGCTGGAGACCTTTTTGGCCTAGTAGGCCAGATCTTTATCTCTCCACCCCCCCACCTTGTGGGTGAACTTTGACAGATGGGTGGTGCCACCCACATGTCAGTCATATAATGCCATAATAACATCAGGCAGTGGATGAGTACCGTATTTTTCGCTCCATAAGACACACTTTTTTCTTCCTAAAAAAGCAAGGGGAAATGTCTGTGTGTCTTATGGAGTGAATGTGTGGTCTCTGGAGCCAAATTGGCCAGGGGCAAAAAGCAGATCATGTTTTTTTGTTTTTTTGTGTTTTTTGAAAGAGGGAAGTAGGTGTTGAAACAAAGCTGTTGATTGGCAAGCGATCGGGAGCGAGATAAGGGATGCTAGCAATAAAGGAGGCTGCCTGGGAGGGGGGAGGTAAAAGCCCATGGATCCTCAGGATTTTTACATTGGGTCACCCCAAATTCACCATCAGATCACATAGCATGTCCATGGCTACAGCCTGCACCAAAAAAAATCACACATCCACTGTTGTGTGGGGCCGCAATGGCGCAAAAATGTGGTTACAAAGCACAGATCCACATGGATCCTCAGGATTTTTTGCATTGGGCTACCCCAAACTCACTGTCAAATCACATGTCTGTGGCCACAGCATGAACCACAAAAATAATACATCCACTATTTTGTTCAGAATATTTTTTTTCCTTGTTTTCCTCCTCTAAAAACTAGGTGCGTCTTATGTTCAGGTGTGTCTTATGGAGCGAAAAATATGGTATATGATTCTGCTTACCTTTCAAAGCTGATCTGTGGAATTGCTAGAACCCAATACTAAGAACTTGTCTAGAATGTATAACTTGTTGCTGAAATGGAATACACAGGATGAAACAGTCAAATCAGCTATGATCAAATGGGCACAAGACTTAGGTCATGATATTTTGTTTGCTGACTGGGAACAGTTATGGACCACAGGCCTTAAATTTACGGCATGCAGTGCCTTGAAAGAAAACATAATGAAAATGATCTATAGATGGTACATGACTCCAGTCAAGCTTGCAAAGATATACCATTTGCCCAGTAATAAATGCTGGAAATGTAACGAATGTGAAGGAACCTTTTATCATCTTTGGTGGACCTGCCCAAAGGTTAAAGCCTACTGGGAAATGATCTACAATGAAATTAAGAAAGTCCTTAAGTGGACATTTGTAAAGAAACCGGAGGCTTTTCTCTTGGGCATGGTCGGCCAACTGGTACCAAAGAAAGATAAGATCTTTTTTATGTACGCAACTACAGCAGCAAGAATTCTCCTGGCAAAGTATTGGAAGATGCAAGAATTACCTACTTTGGAAGAATGGCAAACGAAGGTGACTGAATTTATGGGACTGGCAGAGATGACCGGCAGAATCCGTGATCAGAGGAGGGAGACAGTGGAAGAGGACTGGAAAAAATTTAAATTATATCTTAAGAACTGTTGCAAAATCTTGGACTGATAAAATGTTAAGGGTTAAGAAATAGAGAATTATAGCTGTAAATATTCAAGTTAAGAAAATTTTGAGGGAAATTAAATTTTGAAAAGGAATGAAGGATTGCTAAAAACTTTTGAAACAGGGGTGCAGTGAAGGGGAGGCATGGGGAAGTCATGTATTGTTTGTTTATTTGTGTGTTTTTTGTTTTATGAAAATTAATAAAAATTATTTAAAAAAAAAAAAAACCAAAGCTGATCTGTGACAGGAGGGGCAGGGTGGGGGAGAGAGATCTGTGCATTCCTTTTCAAGAATGTGCTGGAGATGCAGCACCCTGCAGGCCTGACTCTCTCTGCTCACCAGCTGATGAATGGAGGGTTCAGTGATGCTCTCTGCAGGTGTCTGCTGTACCCTGCCTTTAAGCTGGCATCTACCAGCAACACCATCTGATTGACAGGTGGGTGTGGCTTTGGGGAAATGGCCTTGGGAACAGAGTTAGGCCCTCTGGTATGCCAGGACAGCTTTGCATCTTAATGTGTCTAATAGGTAGGTAGGTAAGTTTAGGAACTCTGTGTATTGCTACTTTTGATGTTGTTCTGCATGTTGTTCCTTCTACAGAAAAGAAAAAGTAGGATGTAAATATTCAAATTAAATGAAACAAAGTATTTATATTAGGGCTAGATTTTATTAATGGATAGGTTAATCAACTAAAGCCTTAGTTGGTGAAGTCTGTTTTTGCCGAGAGGAGCACTGAGTTAAATACAGCATTTAAAATTTAAAAACTATTTCAGTTCAGGTGTGTTGTTGCAATAGGGAATGAAAGAAGATATTAAAGATGACCTTTCTTGCTAATAATCAGTTACATCATTTCTGTTTCCTTGATGGAGGGAGATTATCTCCAAAAAGCCCTTATATTGATCTTTTGACAATATACAAATGTATATCAATTTAATTATTAACTGATTGATCATTTAAAAGGAAGATGCTTAATAAACTGAAAACACTGTAATTGGTTGACAAGCCTAATTTATATAGAGCTACGTGCTGTTACCTCTGCAAATACCAGCTAATTAACAAATGCTAGGAGTACAGATTTTTTCCCCTCTCCAATAAAACGTTTAATAGCATAATATCAGTGCTATTAATCCCTTAGAAACTCTAAAGGCTTTGGGGATTTAATTTGGGTCTGAATAAAGTGCTGAATGAGACAGTATTCAAGGTAGGGAACACTTTTCCTTTGTATGAGCAAATGCTAATTTCCCATCAAATATAAACAAAGTGGAATTTAAATGAGTTCATGGTAAACACTGCACAGCAGAGCTTTTCAGCTGATACTAAAGGGAGCCAGCCTGCCTCACTGCAGCAGAGTTACAGACTTAAAGCTCTGCCTAGGAGCCAAAGAGGGGGCCATAGCTCAGTGGAAGAGGACAAGCTTTGCATGTATAAGATCTTAAATTCAACCCCCAGTATTTTCCAGTAAGTGCAGTAGACTCCTGCCAGAGAGTCTTCTTACAAGGCTGGGATGGGGGGATGGGCCACATCTAAAAGGCTTTTCAGGCATTTGCTTGCATAGATGAGGGCTAAACCTCTGCAGAGGGGTGAGGGCACACATGCCAGCCACATGGCCAATGTCTCCCCATGCAATGGTCTCCTTCCAGGCTGCCTTTGAAGGTTCTGCTTGCTTGTAGATAGGGATGGGGGAGAAATCCTCAGGAAAGAGGCAGTTTGCTTCTGAATACCAGTTGCTAGGAACTAGAGAGCGCATATGCTCTGATCATGCTTGCAGGTTTACCACAGACATCTGGTTGGCCACTGTGAGCATAGGATGCTGGACCACAAGGGCCATGGGCCTGATCCAAGAAGCTCTTTATATGTTCCTATGCATACCCTCCAACATTTTCTCTGGTGGTGCATGCCCTTCTGCACTCTTTATAAAGACTTGAGGGATGAGGTTATCACCCCTCTTTTATTGTCCATTCCGGGTCGCCCAACCACTGCCACAGTGCCCTTTCTCTTGGCAGATCAAGAGGAGCAGGTGACAGCAAAGGTTGCAAGGTTTTTAGCTGGGGCAATTAGAATAAGATCCACTATTTGACTATTGATTCAAAACCCTAAAATGTATTTTATATAATTGACTTTTGATTTCTATTCTTTGTATATCGTATTGTTGTTTTATTGCTATGGCCGATGGCTGATGCAAACATTCATTCATTCATTCATTCATTTCTTTGATGAAAATGGGGACATTGCATTCTGCATCAGGAACATAGCTGTCAACTTTCCCCCCTTTTTAAGGGAAATTCCCTTATTCCGAATAGGATTCCTTGCAAGAAAAGGGAAAAGTTGACAGCTATGATCAGGAAGATAGCTCCTGTTGCTTAGAGCATGGTGCATGTTCGATCTTGTTATGCGCATATAAGTAATATACATCATGTACACCTGTCACCTTAAACCAATGATTTTTTTGTGTAAAGTACCTGAGCAATCTCCCCAAAATCATTTGAAGGAAAGGGCAGCTGACTTTTTAAGTGCATGTTTTGTTCTGTCTTCGTGATTTTATATTTTACTTTTACCAGTAACTTTTTAATGTCACTGTTTTACTCATTGGTAGTCAATCCATTATGTTTAATAAACCATATAAAACTAGAACAGTGCCCTCCTTGTTGTTGTTGTCTTTTACAATGCAATATTATTCTGATAACTGTACAGGGGGCAGTTTCATACTTCACTTAGATGCGGCAGATGCTCACATCAACTGTGAGATGGTTGGTAAGCTAATTCCGAGGAGCACATAGGAATTAAACTGAAGGACCTTCTTCTTGTTTTTGTTCAGTTTTAGGCTTAGCTAGAAGTGGATCTAACAAAACAAAATTGTCCTTTAAGGCACTGCTTCTTGCATAACCCATCTATATTGGTTGCATTATTCCCATCCAGGGGAAAGAGAATCCCCTTCATTAATTTGCTCCCCATGTTTAAAGAATATGCATATAGGAGAGCAGAATGTTCTTTGAATGAATAGAGCAAAAATCTGAAAAGGACACGAGAAGCCCTATTGCAATGAGAAGACCATTGCTAATGATTTAGGGTGATCATTTACACATCAGCACAAAGTAAACATAACAAAAAATAACCAAAGAGGACACTTTTGCATAAAAATTGCATATGGCTATTGTTATATTTGCATTCAGATTAGGAATAATTATTATAAATATTATAAATAGAAATACAACACATTTCACTATAGCAGGGGAGATTGTGGCCAGATGACCTTCATGGCTGCTCAGTCTGCTGCCCAGATAGTGCTAACTATATTTGCCCACAATCTGTTATCTGCGTTTTAAGGTCCTGCTTGTGTGTCCACTCCTGAAATGGGTTTGGTTGACCAGCGCATGAGACAGGGACTTGGGGGTGTTGACCCCTCCCTTGTGGAACCCTCTTCCAGTTACATTCATTTGATGTTGTAAATTATGCCATTCAACAAGACCTTTACAATCTTTACAATCTTTACTCTTACCTTTCCTTAAGAGCATGCTGACTATCAATTTCAGTATCTCTCATGGATTATATTTGTTTTTATCTATAGTTCTTCTGCTCTATCTTTCTGTTTTTATATATATTTACATTGCACTGTCAGTATAAATTGCTTCAGGGGGCAGGTGTCAAGGGGCAGCAGTTGCACTCCTCTGGGCCTTCCTCCTGAGCTCCCTAGCCATTCCTCTTTAACCTACTGCCCTTGGAAGGACACTATCCCATTGGTATTACAGAAGTAAGATTCAACTGCCAGGAAGGGGCACAATCTTGTCCTTTGCCTCAGTCAACAAAATGGCTTGAGTTGGGCCTGTCCTTCACCCATTGCTTTATGAAGGCTTAACTCTGAAATAACTTGAATGAATGGCTGTTAGTGAGCAATGCTGAGCCTTTGTTCTTCCTTCTTATAATTATGTGCTCCGGAACCTGTGGTGCTCCAAATATTAGAATCATAGAATCATAGAGTTGGAAGAGACCACAAGGGCCATCGAGTCCAACCCCCTGCCAAGCAGGAAACACCATCAGAGCACTCCTGACATATGGTTGTCAAGCCTCTGCTTAAAGACCTCCAAAGAAGGAGACTCCACCACACTCCTTGGCAGCAAATTCCACTGTTGAACAGCTCTTACTGTGAGGAAGTTCTTCCTAATGTTTAGGTGGAATCTTCTTTCTTGTAGTTTGGAACCATTGCTCCGTGTCTGCTTCTCTGGAGCAGCAGAAAACAACCTTTCTCCCTCCTCTATGTGACATCTTTTTATATATTTGAACATGGCTATCATATCACCCCTTAACCTCTTCTCCAGGCTAAACATGCCCAAATATTGCCTGACTCAGGGCCGTCTTAACCACAGGCCCTAGGTGTGTGGGGCACCCAGGCTCCCAGGGGTGCCAGGCCGAGAGTCCGAAGCCAAGTTTTGGAGTCCAGGGATTGAAGAGAGCCAGGCCAGCCGACAGCCGCTGCTGAGCGCAGCAGAGCCCGTCGGAGCGCCACAGGTTTTTCTGCTGTGGGCGCTGAGGCAGCCGGCAGGCTCCACCCACCTGCGCACCTGGGATTGGTGGGCCCTTGAGAGGCCCGCCCAGCGCATGCACACTGCTCACATGAAACGCTCGGCACCTGGCCCTGGCCTTGCTCTGCCACCACCGCCACCTTGGGCTCCTCTGCTGCTGAGGCGGCCGGCCAGCTCTGCTGTGTGCGCCTTGACAGCCCGCCGGGCTGGTTTGTTGTGCTGGGCTCCTCTGATAAAAAAAGGTTGACAATTCTGGGCAACCTGGGGAGGGGTGTGCTGGGCAGATCTGTGCACCCCGGTGCCGCATATATTTAAGACAGCCCTGGCCAGACTACAATTCCCATCACCCTCTGAACATTGGCCATACTGGCTGAGGATGATAGGAGTTGCAGTTCAACAACATCTGGAGGACCACAGGTTGCTGGGGCACTTTCAAATAGGAGACTGTCCTCTATCAGACCTCCAGATGCAGACGTTTCTCTTGTATAGTAGGACACATGGCTACTCTATAACCAGCTGAGGTGAGCAGGCAAAGTGACAGATGACAAGATGGATGCAATTTCCAGCTGTTGTGTTTTGGTTCATTGCCTGCTCAGGGAGGGAGAGGATGCACATTAGCACGGCTTAACTGATACCAAAGTTTTATTAGAATGACCCTCCGACCTGATGTATTTGCTCACAGAGCTGACTGGCCCCTGGAGAAACAATTAATTCTGAAGACTTCAACCTGAATCCACGTCTTACTTCTGGCACCGAGATGGAATAGTGCATGCTTTGGAGATTCAAATGAGAATGGAGAAAGAAAAGGACAACTTCATTTGACTGTGTATGAATGGATATAGTGGTACCTCGGGTTACAGACGCTTCAGGTTACAGACTCCGCTAACCCAGAAATAGTACCTTGGGTTAAGAACGGTGCTTCAGGATGAGAACAGAAACTGCGTGGTGGCGGCGGGAGGCCCCATTAGCTAAAGTGGTACCTCAGGTTAAGAACAGTTTCAGGTTAAGAACGGACCTCCAGAACCAATTAAGTTCTTAACCAAGGTACGACTGTATTAGTAAAAGGCAGTAATTCTCTTTCTCTCCCCCCCTCTCCCCCTCCGTCCCTCCCCTGCAGCAGTGTGTGTGTGTGTGTGTGTGTGTGTGTGTGTTTAATGAAAAGGCTCTGTAACTGTTACCCTGGGATTTGGAGGTTGTTGGGGGGTTTTTGGTGTGTTTTTTTTACAACCCACTCTGTATCACCTCCAATCTCCATTAGGTGATATTTCACAACCTTGCTGTCATGGCCATAAAACGTGTCTTTTAAGGAACAAACTGGGGCTCTCTGGCTTGCTTAACTTAAGAGCATTTACGTTTAGCTTTTCTGATTTATACAACTGTTTGGGGAATGGTAAAAAGGGGGGGGGGGTCTCATTGCCTTTCTAAAAATATTGTTAAAGTGCCTTAGGGCGTGATCTGGTCAAAGTGAAGCACTTTCAATTCCTGTTGAATTCAGTGAGAGCATTCGGCCTCTGCATAAATCTCTCGCAATCAAATCAGGGTTAAAATTGCTTAACTTTCACCAGGTCATTGGCTCTTTAGCATGTAACTACTTCTATAAGAGCAGGGAGTAGGAGATGAGAATAAACTGGGGGGGGGTCACAGAGCAGCAAGCAGGAGTTTTGTATTAATAACAGTGGGCAAAACAGGACCTAACATTTAACCAAGCAAAGTAAAGTCAGCGCAAATGGCACTGTATCTGTTTCCAGGGTACTGCGGTTACCTTCGCACTGCTGAGAAAGGAAACAGAAAGCAATCCTGATTTGCATAAAATTTGCATGTGCTGATTTATATATAGATGTCAAATAGATTTCATCATTGTGAAGACAGGCTGGCGTCCAGGCATTTGACTCTTGATAGGCAACTTTAAGATCCCTGCTCTCTCCTCTTGTGGTTCTAACCAGACATCCTTCAATTAGAGGATGCATCCAAATAAAGGATTGTCTTCTGCAAAGCAGGACACATGTTCATCCTATTCTCGGATTGCATGTCACACAATAGGGAATGTAATATGCAAGAAAAAAAGTACCACATACAGAAATGGAAATTATAAGAAGAAAACGCCCACACGCAACATTCTGTGGAATTGTGAAGTCTGAAAAAAGCACGAGGTTGAGTGCCCTTGGATAATATATTATACCCTTTCTCTGCATTTTAGTTTTTGTTGTAGAGCCTACAACAGAGGCTGCTAATCTGGCCACCATGGGTGCCAGTGTACCCCTTATATCTCCTGTGGTGCCCAGGAAAGGTCTCAGTAAGGGTCTCTTCAAAGATCCACAATACACAAAAGACTTTGCTCTTCTTGCTCAGGTGTTGTTTGTGCCGGCTTGATACTGCCACCCGAGAACATAACATTTTATTGGGTGGCTGCCCAAACTCCCAACCGTTCTGAGCAGATGCGAGCCACAAAGAGGTGCCTTTTTCCATTGATTGGGGGGGGGGATGGAGACATATGTTCCTCTTCTCCTTTAGATGTGACGGCCATTTTGTATTGTGGCTCCCCCTCTAAGCAGCCATTTTGTGTCATGCCACACCCCCATGGTGGCCCATTTTCATGGAATCATAGAATTGCAGAGTTGGAACGGATCACGAGTGACATTTAGTGGTGCCTTCCAACTCTGCAATTCTGTGAAAATGGCTGTTGTGATTTTGTGACGTTTTCTCAAAATAATCACCCCTGCTGTCAACAACAGTCCTATTCAGTTGTCCCCACCTCCCCATGTCACTACCTTCATACAAGGCTGAAGAGCAAAGACAAGCTTTTTGGTCCCACATACCTGGCATGGTTTCTTCAGCCACACACATTGAAGCCTGAGTGTGCCCACTGTTGTTTTCTTACATAGCTTGATGATAAGCTGAGGTAATAAGAACCACTTTTATTTTCCCTTTCTTTCTTGTTGACCCTTCAGGCTGGGAGAGGTTTCAGTGTAAGGAGGCTTGCTAGGCCAGTTTTGGGGTGTTTTGTTTAACCTTAGGAAGGTGACTGAAGGATGTTTTGCAAAACTTGTTTTAATTTCATGTGCTCTGGTTGCCATGGGAAACAGAAGGTTGGAGCAGAGATGCTTTTGGCTGTGCAGTAGACATGTGCAGAATCCCTCACACCATTGGTCCCAAGCCTTGATGTTACTCAATCCACCCCCGGCCATACTTCAGCCTCCATGTGTTAACCAGAAAGTGCCCACAGAGACCTTTGAACTGATCTAAACAGCTTTTGTTTTTGTTCTTAAAATGCGCACTTGGCTTGTGTACTTCTGTGTAGTAGTTGTTATCATGAAAGTTGGGGGGAGGGGTTGTAAAATGTATGCAATTGCCTACGGAAGCATTCATAGCAATTTCTGGGACTTCCGGGTTAGCGCCATCGGCAATGGCGGAATTCCTCTGACTCAGAGGAACCCGCTCTGCCAAAATCGGGTCTTGCCGCCGCAGCGAAGGCGGAGACCCCTCAAAAATCCCAGGCGGAGGAAGCCTGGGAACGTGGGATTCGGCTCACACCAAGAGTGCCCCCCTACCCACACGGAAACCCCTTTTCGGGGCTCCCGAAGTGACGCGGGGTGAGTGGCGCGGTGTCTTGAATCGACCACTATTTTCGCAGAGTGAAGCCGCACAGCCATTGCCGGAGAGCGCTGACTTCTTTCTGTGGACATTCGGATTTCAAACAACAACCCGTGAGTAGTACGGAAATTGGATTTTTAAAAAATACTTTTAAATTCGGCACGATCGGGGAAGGTCCAAACAGGAAGTCCACCTCCCCTTTCTGTAAATACTTTAAAGCAAAGGACCTGTCAACTAAGGTCGTGGAGAGAGTTCCCCCCTTTTTTTTCTGTAAAGGACTTTAATTCTACGGATTGACACCATAAGAAATTTTATTTGGAAGCAGGGGAGCCTGCAGGAAAGGAACTGAATTTGGGAAATGATGTGCCACCCCCCCCCCCCGGACCTGGGAGTGGTCCGTGAGAGCCCGTTGATGAAGCATAGAACAATTTGACAGCTGTCAAACTAGCTGTCAAGACGCAAAAAGAGGACTTTGTTTCTGTTGCCTACATTTGTTGCAAGCTTGTTTTTGAAAAGAAGGAGGGACTGTTACAATTTAACTGGACTTTTGGATCTGAGCTGAAAGGAGTAAAAAGTAACTTAAATTCCCCTAGAGGGAGTTTGAGGATATTGCAGAGAATGGCTGTTGGAGAGGAACTGAATAGGGCATTCTTTCTCTTGGGAAAGTTGCAAGCTCAAATTGATGTTTTGACTACAAATGTTACAATTTTGGACACAAGAGTGAATACTATCCTTGAACCTGATAAGAACTCGGCACAGGAATTTTATTCAACTGAACAAACAGGGAAATTTGAGCAGGAGAACCATGTCGTCTTTGAAGAAAAGAAAGAGGGAGCTGTAACCCTGCAGATGCGAAAGGAGCGCTGCAATTTGAGGCCTGATATGATGACAACAAAGGGAAATAAATTTTTGAAGATGGAAGTTTGGCCTGAATTGGAAAGTGAAAGATGGAGAGATCATCTTATGTGGAGATCAGATGACCTTAGGATTACAAGTATGATTCAGGTGGAAGTTGGAGCTTTGGGGACATTTAGATTTGAAAGGAGAATGAAACAAGATTTGGAATACCCCATAGGCCTTACTTTTAAGCACGGAGGTTTGGCTGGAAGGAATGTGGATGCTGTTGGGTTGGAGCTTCCCCGAGATTTGGTTTTCAGTACTAAGGACTATCAAAAAGACTGGCAGAGGGTACATGAGAGAGACTTGAGAGCCTCTGATGTAAGATCTCCGGGCTGAGGGCTTCTTGAGATTGATGGACTTATGTTGGGGACTGAAACCGGGAAGGGGGTATGGGTGGAATAGAAATTGGGAACTCAAAGGGTATATAATATAACTTGCTTTTTTGTTTTGTTTTGTATGAGAGTTGGGAAATTCGTGGAAGGGAATTTTTTTTTCTCTCGACCTTGGAGAAATGTCTTAAGAATAAGTATTGATATATAGGTTTGGATGAGAGCTAAGATTGGATAAAGTAAAAGTGGTTTTCGAAATAAATTAAATTATTTAATGAAAATAAGGTTGGAAGAATTTGCAGAAATAACGATTTGAACTAGATTACAAAAATGGGAGGTGCGAGGAGGTCAAGGAAATAAGTAAAGGAAGAAAGTGATGCAAAGGTTTAATCTGTTGTTGTTTTTTGTTATACTTTTCCTGTATTTTGTACTTTTCTTTTTTGTTTTTTCTTTGTAATTCTTAAACTTTGAATAAATATTATTATTATTTTAAAAAAAGAAGCATTCATAGCAATTTCTATTAGCAGTACAGTGGTACGTCAGGTTACATACACTTCAGGTTCCCACAGGGCTCCCTAGGCTGCGGATAGCAGCCTGCCACCCTGCGCGTGGGGCGCCCTGAAGCAGAGCGCCCCGCGCGCCGGGCAGACATCAGCCATCCCCACAAGCTCGGGGGACAGCGGGGAGGCGCAACGGCGCCATCCCGCTGTTCCTTGACCTGGTTTGGAGGCTGGCACTGGGGAGAAGCGCGCTTCTCCCCAGCGCCAGCCCCACAAGTTTGGGGGACAGCGGGGAGGCGCAGCGCCGCCATCCCGCTGTTCCCCGACCTGGTTTGGTTTCCCCGACCTGGTTTTTGGGGGGAAATAAAGGGAAAAAAAATTCCTTTATTTCCCCCCCCAAAAAACTAGGTGCGTCCTATAGGGCGGAGCATCGTATGGGACGAAAAATACGGTAAGTACTTAACCCGAGGTACCACTGTATTGTATGTTATTACAGTGGTACCTCAGGTTACAAACACCTTGGGTTACAAACACTTCAGGTCACAGACTCCGCTAACCCAGAAGTAGTACCTTAGGTTAAGAACTTTACCTCAGGATGAGAACAGAAATTGTGCGGCTGCGGTGCGGCAGCAGCAGGAGGCCCCATTAGGTAAAGTGGTACCTCAGGTTAAGAGTGGTTTCAGGTTATGAACAGGCCTCTGGAACGAATTAAATTCGTAACCAGAGGTACCACTGTATATATTTATTTATTTATACCCCACTTTTTGCCCTGACAGGGACTCAAGACTGCTTACAGAGAAAATAAGCAAAGCTTTAAAAGGTTGGAAAGCATTACTAAAAACAGTTCAGGATTAATAGACTTATATACGTGTGTGTGTGTGTGTGTGTGTGTGTGTGTGTTTGTGTGTGTATTAAAAACATACAGACATTCACAACGAAAACAGAACAGCACCAGCCCCCTCATTAAAAGCAGCTTCCCAAAAGCTTGTTGGGACAAGGTCTTCAACTTCTAGTGGAAGGACAAGGAGGGAGCCAGGCTAACTTCTATCCAGGGAGGGAGTTCCAAAGTCTGGGAGCAGCCACCAAGAAGGCCTATATAGAAGTGCGTTTGAGATAGGAATTCCTTACAATGAGGAGGCCCTGTGATTCTCTGGAGCCCAGTTTGTTAATAGCCGTATTGCCCCATACGTGCATTTTGGCAGAACCTTGGTTTTTTAACGTAAGACTGTTCAACTTCCGAAATGTCCGAAAACCGAGGAGCAAGGGGCCATCAGCAAAATCCATTGAGAAAAAAGAAAAACACACAGCGGAAGCTGTTTGACTTCCAAGGCGCATTCAAAAATGGAAGCAATTACTTCTGGGAATTCGTTGTTCGGCTTCTGAAACGTTTGGCTTCCGAGATGCTTGAAAACCGAGCATCTCGGAATTCATCTGTACTGAGAATTCATCTGTTACTAAATAGCATTTTACACTGTAATCCTGTGTCTACTCAGAACTATGGTTTGTGTGTGAGAGCATGTTCAATGCAATTCACATTTAAAGGTAAATCTGTTAATTTTCACTTTTCGAAATAATGCATGAAATTAACACAGCCATCCTTTGAAATTCACACTTCTCTGAATTTTGAAATGCCATTTTCCAGCCAAGTAACATGTACAAAAATGCATATACTAAGGGAAACTGTGTACTGTATAATGATGCATATATATATATCCACGAAAATAAGCTTTAAAAAGGCATTACGTCAGGGAAAATTGCTTTGTGAAAATTTGTACATTAGGCAAGGTATATTTGGAGAAATTTACTGATGATTTTTCATGAGGACATTGAAAAAGAAACCTATATGTATCAGAAACTGTTACTGAAATGTGTTAAAATGAACTCAAGATTGGAAAAATGAGAAACTGAGAGAGACTAAAGTATACAGATTTGCCCATCCTTATTCAGAAGTAAGTCCTAATGCATTTAGTGTCGTTTATTTCAAGGTTAGGATTGCTGCCTTAGTTTCTCTAGGAGCATGACTACATCAGTGATAACTTGAATTCTTTGTATGCCCATAATACATGTTTATGTCCAGTTGTAGCTGGAAGACTCCTACTTGTAGCTGATACCCATTTGGGTAAACAATACTAGCGGACCACTGATTCCACTGAAGGCTGCTCTTTGTATCTACAAATGTTGATATTACAGCTGCATTCTCTGTAAATTACTGAAGATTAATATTAAACCTTTCAGTTGAGTAACCCATAAGCAAACTTTATTCACTCTTTGCTGCACAACGCCCCCTACATGAATAGTCTCTCCTCCCAAACTATGATTTTTAATTAAGAAAGTTCAGAGAGGAATCTTCTAAGGCTAAACTTGATTTAATCTGCAGGGTGGTCTATAAGGTACCAGATATTATTAGAACCATATTTCTTGTTGGCGAGAAACACATTTCTTATTTGTACTGTAAACAGACTAAATAAAAACCCTTTAAAAAAGGTCTTTTTTTTATCTCTAGAGTTTTGTTACTTCTCTCCCCCAACCCCCCGCCCCCCAGCACCTTTTAATGCTTGAAATTAAACAGCAGGGAGATTTAGGCTGAATGTTTCAAAGCCATTATAGCTTGCTGTACCTTGGAGATCCATTCAGCACCGTGGAGCTAACAGAGCACTTAATCCACGTCATTGCAGAGACTCCAGGGGTGTGAGCCCAACGGAAGGCATTCATTTGCCAAATTAAAAGCACAGCAAGTAAAAGCCAGGGTAGTATTTAAGCGCTTTTTATCGACTCCTGTTCCGCTGCTATTTGCTAAATTTCTTACTGATGGAAGATGATGGATTGGCTGATTGCTTGGCTCTCCTAAAGCTGAAATGCATCTTCCGTGATTTATTCCTCTTGCATTGACAAAACAGCTTTTGGTATAATTGTAGGTGATCCAGCTCCAGTGAGATATGTAGAGACTGGGCAGAAGACTCTGTACTTTATTGCACTCTATTAAATGGCTTTAAATCACATAAGGGAGATTTTGACAGGTTCGGTGTTCAGTGTCGAATCTGAGAGCTGTCACTGTTGCACCTGCCTGTCTTGTCTCTTTTTATGTGTGTAATTTTAAGCGCATGTACCTGTTACATATGCACACATGTGTCCTGCCACACAAGGGCAGGTACATAGGCCTGGTTGCAGATGGAATATGCCAGTTATATTGAGCTGGAAATAGGCCAGTAGTATCAATTGATTCAGATGGAGTTTTGCCTCACTAATATATTGCCCTTATCTTGTGCTGTTCGTTTACTGCCGGTTGACCTTACAGCACGCTCAGGTTTACTATTTGCCCATGACAGTTCTGGGTTAGATTTTGAGCCTGCAGAATATAAAATGCATTTGGTTATTAAATTAAATCGCATCATAGCTGGAAGAAAATGCATAGTTTTGAGCATCCCAAATGGTGCTTTGTTATACAGAGATGCTGTGCTACTCCTTAGCAAATCTATATCCCCTTAATTGTTGATGGGAACAAGGGGATAAAAAGAACCTTTGCTTCTTCAACATAAATTACATGCAGGGCAAAAAGCAAGGGAAACAGAAGCAGAAAATGCCAAATCTAAATGTGGGGATGGAAAGGAAATATTTTGGGGGAGAGTAGAGGCAAGGGGTTTACTGGAGTGAAACAGACAATCTGTTGTTGCTATTCGTTGAGAGGTGTGTGAGAGAGTGTGTGTTTCAGGGGTGCCAACTTGAATAAAATATTGTGGGGGCCCAGGTAAGCCCCACTTCTTATAATCAGTCACGTGATGCAGTGTACATGCACCATTTGAATGGGAATGCCCATCAACTTTGTGGTGGCCCGGCCCCCTCAAATATTATATTGTGGGGGCTGAAGCTCCTATGGCCATTAGGAGTTGGCTCCTATGGTGTTTTTGAGTCACATTTGTGTAAAGCAGCCTTCACATCCATATTGGTGCCTTCCAGATGTTTGGGGCTAAAAATCAGTCCAGATGTGGGAGAAGTGGTGCAGAGAATAGTAACAACAACAACAATTTTCCATAAAATGTACCATATTTTTCTATGTATAAGACTAGTTTTTCCCTCTAAAAAAATAATGTCCAAAATTGGGGGCCTCTTATACATGAATAGGTCTCCCCCCCATTTTCTTCAATAGGAGTCCCCAAACATAGGCGGTGTCTTATACTTGGGGGCATCTTATAGACGGAAAAATATGGTATATACCGCTTGATTGTACGAGAACACTCCCAGCAGACAATAAAATTATCATTCAAAAATTACTGCTGTGATATACTGAGGAATCACCTACTGCATATATGTCTCAAGCTGATTTATAAAAGACATATAAAAACTGTTAAAATGGTTTTTAAAACAGCACAATGAAACAACAAATGAAAAAAAGAAGTCTGAAAACACCTAATAATAAAAACACCTAAGGTACAGACCTTTTCATCCAGCTGGAAAAATCTGTCAAAATAAAAAGGTCTTCATTTTTTTGCTGGAAAGTACTGACAGTGGATGCCTGTTGTATCTCCCTGAGGATGATGGGAATTGTAGTCCAACAGCATCTAGAGGACCAGAGGTTCTGCACACATCTTTAGCTATGGCTGATGGGAGTTCTTGTCTTAACACGTATATAGGGCACTGGGCTGGACGAGACTGATGTCATTCCAGCCTTTAGTAAATACAAGTCTTGAATTAGGGCTAAACTATGCATATGAGGTATGATATGAAAAAGTATTGATTAGGTAGGTGATCAGATTGGTTAAAAGCGACATGGGATGGTTGTTTATTCATTTTACAGTGGTGCCTCGCAAGACGAAATTAATCCGTTCCGTGAGGCTCTTCGTATAGCGGTTTTTTCGTCTTGCGAAGCAAGCCCATTGACAACTTAGCGGATTAGCGCTATTAGCGGTTTAGCGGCTTTTAGCGGATCAGCTGATAAGCGGCTTATCAGCGGATCAGCTGAGAAGCGGCTAAGCGGCTTAGGAAAAGGGGGAAAAGGGGGGGGGAACCCGCAGGAACTCACAAGACATTTCGTCTTGCGAAGCAAGCCCATAGGGAAATTCGTTTTGCGAAGTGCCTCCAAAACGGAAAACCCTTTCGTCTAGCGGGTTTTCCGTCTTGCGAGGCGTTCGTCTTGCGGGGCAGCACTGTACGTGTAACATTTTTGCTGACTTAAATATATATCTCAAGGCTGCTTAATAGCTACTTAAGGGATGCAGGTGGCACTGTGGTCTAAACCACCAAGCCTGTTGGGCTTGCTGATCGTAAGGGGTGAGCTCCCATTGCTCTGTCCCAGCTCCTGCCAACCTAGCAGATTGAAAGCATACCAGCATGAATAAATAGGTACCACTGCAGCAGGAAGGTAAATGGTGTTTCATGTGCTCTGGCTTCTGTCACGGTGTCCCGTTGCGCCAGAAGTAGTTCAGTCATGGTGGCCATATGACCCGGAAAGCTGTCTGCAGACAAACACCAGCTCCCTTGGCCTGAAAGCAAGATGAGTGCTGCACCCCTAAGTTGAATTCAACTGGACTTAACTGCCCAGGGGTCCTTTACCTTTACCTTTTACCTAGCTGCTTAATGGGGGGGGGGAATGCAAAAAGGGTACTGTTCCTCCCTCCCCCCCTACTCCACAGACTGTAATAGCTTCAGGGCAATTTAGATATGAGAACATTGTGAGGGAAGCTTTAATTCCCCATCCTTTAGCTCTAAAGCACAGATTCAAAATCCACTTTTCTTTCAGCTGCTTTTAACCAAAGAAAAAGTGCTCAGGACACCAAATAAGAGAGAACCATTACTGGACCCTTTATTATTAATAGTTTTAATTGTTTTCAGCAATGTGTAAGTTGATCCCCATTGCATCACTCTGAACTTAACCTGCAAGTTCTGTTGCAACTTTTGCGCTGGACCATGAAACATATGGGAGGAACTCTTTCGCCTTTTAATGTTGCACATTAAGCTAAAGTTTTAACGAACATATACTGTAGGTTGTGGAATTAGGTTGGATCAACTAGAGAAATCTATAATATCTTTGCTGATGGACTGGGTCCTTAGACCTTTGAATATTTCCCTTTGGGACATTTGTTTAGCTCTCCATGAACAACAATTGGTGTCTAGTACATGGGTTGCAGGATTAAAAATAGACTATTCTATACCACAATCCTGAATATTCTTAACTATTCAGTAAGTTCCATTTAAATTTATTGAGATTTGCTTCAGAGTAAATACGCAAAGGATTGCCCGGTAAAAGCTGAAAAGCAAAACACACATGCAAACAACAATACTTTTTTGCACATGTCTATTTCACCCCTCCCCGCCCCCATTCTGAGCTAGAGAGGAACTTTGAGGGAAGGAAGGTTTGGTTATGAGCTGGGCAAGTTTCTGTTCCAAACTACGGTAACCAGCTAATTTATGGATGTTTTTGAGTCACTCCTTTTTGCCCTGGCATCCAAACCAAAAAGAGAGAACCCAAGGGAATGGGAGTACAACAGGAACTCAGATACACTTCGTTCAAGGAAACCCAACATTTTCTAGCAGAAAACATAAGATGTATCACTATAGGAATTTTTAAAAGGGAGAATTCCCCCGAGGAAGGAGTTTACATTTCAAACATATGTATATATGGAGCAGTTTCCCCAGCAAACTGTTTTATGGCAATTTTCTTTGTCGCTTCTTTTTCGCCTTCCATTATTCTCAGTTGCATTGTATAGAAAGGCAACGTATAGAAAAGAACACAGATGTTGGCAAATCTCCCACAATAAGGAGACATCCCTATGACAGGTCAGACAATTTCTACATCTGGGGTGGTAGATAGGAACGTAGGAAGCTGCCTGACAGTCATACCAGTGGTCCATCATTTATAACGACTGGCAGCAGCTTGAAGACCATAAGATGACCCTGCTGGATCAGGCCAGTGGCCCACCTCATCCAGCACCCTGTTCTGACCAGATGTTTTTTGGGAAGACTGAAAGCAGGACAGGCGCAAAATAGCACTCTGCCCAGCTGTGATTCCGAGCAGTGGGTATTCAGCAGCTTAATGCTTCTGACATTGATGGTAGAATACAGCCATTGTGGCAAGTAGTCATTGATAGCCTTGTCCTCTGTGAATGCATCTAATCCTCTTTTAAAGCAATCTCCCAGTGGGTAGCTGTCACTGCCTCCAGTGGGAGTGAGTTCCATAGTCTAATGATATGCTGCATGAAGAAGTGCTTATTTTCTCTGAGGTTTCAGACAGGGCTCTCTCTCAATATTACTTGGAGGTGCCAGGGGGTGATCCTGGAACCCCTACCATTGCACAATGGCTCTTTCCCCCTCTAGAGTAGAGAACTGTATCTCCAGGGTCTCAGGGAGACAAAGGTCTTTCCAGTCACGGTCACCTGCTGCCAGACCCTTTAAAATGGAGATGCCTTGGACTGGGCATGGGCAGTGGCGAAGCTGCATGCTCAGGCACCGGGAGCGAAGAGCGGGGGGGGCATGGCTGGTATGCCGCCCGCAGGGGTGTGGCACCCAGGGTGGTGGTGGTGGGTGCACGGTGCATGTCCGGGGGGGGGCTGCAGTGGTACCCCCTCCCCGATGGTGCCGGGGGTGGTGCTCTCCCCCCACCTGCTCTGTTCCTCCACCAGTGGGCATGGGACCTTGCTGCATGAAAAAATATATACAGCCTGCAACTGTGCTTTGATTTAATAAGAGCAGAATCTGAACATTTGATCGTATTTTGTTTTAGCTGGAACATGATGTCAGTCCTAAGTTAATGCAAGAGTGAAACCAAATTAAATCTCACTCCCTTTTTGTAAGTTTGAAACTATTGTTGCAAATTTTTCTTGATAATTGTTTTACCTTTTTGTGAACTTTGAGGTTTTTCACGAAGCAAGTGGTTATATGAAAAGCAAAGTAAATACATAACTACAGAAAGAGAATTCGGCCGTGGTCATGTTTTTAAGCAAACCAACCTAATTAGCACCTCATAGAGCAATACATGGATTTTGTACTTCTCTGAATTTTGTGGTAGAGTTATCAGCCTAAGTTGTTTCCCCCAAAAGTGCAAACAGTATTGATGGAATACATATTTAAATATAAATTTCTTATTTCAACCCCCCCCTCATATTTATGAGAAAATAAAAAGATAGAACAGATTTAAGAATGAACACATGTGCAGTCATATTGTCTTGTCACAGACCAGACAATGACTGAACTGTCTCAGCAACTTTTCCCAGTAGTTCGTGCCCCAATGAGGCAGTGGCAAGGATTGAAGGTCCCAACTTCCAACTGCTCTCTAAGGCACTTCCCCTGCTTCCTTCCCCAGCAGCCCAAGGCTCCTTCATCTTGTCTCTCATTGTTCTGCCATCTTTATTTCCCTGGCATCTTCAACAGCCTACCTCCACTCTGCCTCTTGACCCCCTCTCCCTCCGCCTCTGAGTCTGGGCTATTCTCTGCCACAGCTTCCTCCTGCTCACTAAACCCTGTTGCCTCCCCAGTTTCTGACATTTCCTCTGCCCAGTCTGCTCTCTCTGATCGTCATCTGACCACCAACCCCCTGGTTTTGAGCCTTCTTCTCATAAGGATTGCCTTGGGGGGTTCCCCAGCTGATGCCTCCCATCACTGTTCTGCTTCCAGCCAGTCCATAACACCAACCCTTTTATAACTATGTTAGGGGCAGCTAAACTGTAGCTCTCCAGATGTTTTGGGTTACAATTCCCATCATCCCTGGCCATTGGCCATTCTGTCTGAGGATGATGGGAGTTGGGTATGCAACAGCATCTGGAAGGCCACATGTTCCTCATCCTTAGATTATGTTCCAAGAATGCAATGTACTCGTAATAGAACAGAATGTAAAGAATAATAAAATTCTCTATGTGACTTGTATAGTGACAGATGATCATACGGGTAAGGAACTGAGAATTTAATTTACTCTTCTCCCCGTTCTGTTCCCTACCTCCCAGTTCTGTTCTATTGTTACCAATTGCTTGTGCTTTCCTGCTATAAATTCTTGTTCTTCTTTTTCTGAGACACTGGTGCTAGCTGCAAGGCTACCACTAAACTGTCTGGCTTGACAAATAAGTCTCTCAGTCTGGGAACAAAAGTCTTTTCAATCACTCCATAGTCAATGATAAACATACCAGATTAATAATGTTGTTTTTCTAAGGAGAGCTGGCGAGAATGAGTCAAACAGCAGAAAAAAAAACAACGCATTAGGATGAACACACACATGCATCCAGATGCAACATGCCTCTTCAAATGTTATGGGAGAAAGTGGGGTGGGCATGCTAAAACCTATCCTCTTGGTCACCATCCCAGTCACCCTCCACAAGTTGAACATTTCCTGTACACGTGCAAGCTCGCTGCATGATGGATTCTGAATCAGTTGAGGAGTTTCCTGGAGTACAGGGGGCTGCCCATTTCAGAAAATTGATCTTCAACTTGTGAAGGGGGATAGAGGAAGCAGAATTTAGTGTGCTGGTCCCCAAACTCCCACAAACAGCACTACCGTTGTGAGATATCATAATGCCAAAGGTTTTGTGTGTATCTCTATAGTAGACTTGCATGCAGAAGGTCCTAGGTGTACTTCATGGTATCTCTAGGTAGGGCTGGGAATGTCCCAGTCCAGAAACCTGGAGAGCTGCTTCCAGTCAGTTGTAGACAATACTGAGCCATTGGGGCTGATATCTGACTTGGTACAAAGCAGCAACTGTAGAAGATCAGGCAGCAGGAAGTTGAGAAGTCAAAACGAGAGAACCAAACATGAACCACAGTTCTCAGAAGCAAGTTCCATTGAGTTCATTGGGACCTGCTCCCTAGTAAGGCTGCCCAAAATTGCACCCTTCTCTGTAGTTTTGTTCAGGAGTTCTAGTCCTTGCATGACTGGAATTGTGAGAGGAGAACTGGGATGTGCTCCCTGGCCCCACACCCTCGCTTGTATTGCCTTCACCAAGCGCCACAACCTTCCACATGTTAGAAGAAACGTGCATGCAGTGGAGAAGCTGCCCCTATAAACAAGGAAGCTCCTTGTGCAGTTTAGAATCCCTCATGTGTACAGCAGTAGGAACAGGAGTTAGAAAGTGTGTCCTTGCTCTTCCCACATTGCATGAGGACTAGAATGCCTGGACAGCAGGGACACCAGGTATGGGGGGCTCTGGGTGCCTGGGCAACCACAAAACTTTTGTTGCGGGTGCTCAACACCCACAATGCAGGGCCTTCACACAACTTCTAAGGTCTTGCAAGGCCTCGGACAGCATCCCCATTACCTGCAGCCAAGTTGGCTCCCCTGCTGAACAGGGTTTGCTTTGCTCATCAAAGCATCCTGAAACAGGGAGATTTATTTGAAAGTTGTACTGTGTATCTGCAACAGCCAAAAAAAGAATCCCAGCTTACCCAGGAAAGGCTGATTCTAAAGGGTAACTTTCTTGGGAAAGTGAGAAGCCAAGAACAGAACCAGCCACGGCCATCAGAGAGCTCATTTTAGGATCAGGTTGCATTTGGTGAAGAGAGCACTGCTTTTCATTTCAGTTAAGCTGTCTTTGTCTCAGGCAGACTATAGATCCAGTGCACAGGTTTGGTCAATTATTCATGAGAAAATGACATTCGGAGTATTTTTTTTGCTATTCTTGCAAAGCATGTTGACATCTGGGGGTTTAGCATTTTAGAAGTGTGTAGAATGACTGTGCCCCTATTAGGAGCATTGTATTTGAACTTGGGGAGGTGTTTTTCTTTATTTCTTAACTTGGGGTGGTGATGGGTTTTTTTTGGGGGGGGGTTGAATTTTGGAGGGATGCTTACCTCACCATTAGAAACAGTGGTGGGCAAGCTCCCTCACTTTCCTGTTCTCCATCACCACTTGAAACAGCAGCAAGGTCAGCGCTCATTTTTCAGTAGCCGCCAATCTCCCAACCCCAAGCAGGGCCGGCCCAAGACATTGTGCTGCCTGAGGCGAATGCTGAGTTGGCGCCATCTGCCGCTGCATGCAGAAAATGCGAAGGGCCTGAAAATTGAATTTCTCTTCAACTTTGCTGACAGGTCAGTGTTTTCCGCTGCAGGTTATCTTAGTGGGCACAGTGGAGACTTATTTTGTCTTCCTGAACCCCCCCCCCCAATATGTCCCACCAGAGACAGGAATCTCATTGGCATCATGGTAAGGCCAGCCCTGTTCCCAGTGGCGGAGGGAGCCTCTCTGGCACCTGGGGCAGGACGGCCCGCCCAGTGAAGCACGCACAACGTCCATATGGACTGTGCACGCATGGCAGCCCAGATGGATGCCCGTATGGACGTCATGTGAGAGCGGCAGTCCATACGGACGTCATGCACCCTTGGCCACTCTACAGCTGGGGGGAGGCAGGGGCCATCTTGTCACCTCCCCCGAGTGGCACCCAGGGCAACCCCCCCTCTGCCCCCCACTTCGTACGCCCCTGCCTGTTCCCACCACAAAAATAATGTACCATATGATATTCATCTTGACCTTACTTTTTTCCATTTTGCCATTATTCTGGAGAGGTTTTTTTTTGTTTTATTTTTTAAAAAAGGTCTAAAATATAAGCAGTTTTCTACGTATGTTCTTCTTAATATCCTCAGTGTTCCCACATGCTCAGTTTAATTCTACATTTGTATGTGCATTCATAAGGGCTTTCCTTTGCAGTCTTGAGATGCTTCAACCCAGCATGGGAAATACTGGTGGTTGCCTTGTTCAAAATGTTGGGTAGGACAGATTCAGCAGTATTCCCCATACCTGGCAGAATCCCACCCCCCACCCCCAAAGTTTGCATGCTTATAGAACCCATGATTTATTCGCAAGAGCTACATCCAGGAAGAAAGCCCTAAACTTGGGGGAACTTAGAATCATATCTAAGTTCCCTCTGGGCACACAGAACATTCCACTGGGGCAAAATCTGAGGCAGATTGGGCAAAATGAAATGCAAAATATAATAAAATAAAATCTGTGTGCCCAGATTGATTCACACAGCACTGAACATTGGTGCAGCCAGGATTTTTGTTAGTGGGGCGCAGGCCTTTTGTTGGGGGGGGGCAGAACCTCAGTTAGCTATGTATTTTTATTGATGGGGGGACTGCCCTTTCCTGTCCCCCCTTGGCTACGCCCATGACATTGAATGTATTTTCTCAAAATACACATGTTATAAATGGATTTTTATTTTTTGAGCCATGAAAATTTGATTGAATAGTATCTGCTGATTTGTCCCAGTGTGGATAAAATCAGTTTGGGTCAGAATTTGTCAAAGATCAAACTCTTCAAATTTCCCTGGGGTTACCAGTCCCTAAGATGTGAGGCATGGCTTCCCTCTACTCTGCACTCACCCTGACTACAGCCGTTTTCCATTCTCCCATAGAACTTAATTATTCTCAATGACTTCCCACTACAGATACAAGCTACATTCTAATGGCATTTCACCGGCTTGTAAATAAAACGCTGTTCTTCTGCTGAACAAGCTTCCCCTATCATATTCCAATTTGTGTAAAGATAGTCTTAATCCATCCGTCCTGATATAATCAAAAGCTATTGTTTCTGTGTAACTTAATAGTGCAGATACTTAACATGAAGATAGAACCTTGCTAATCAGCAGATTGTAATCGGTCTTGGCGACAGATGTCAATGTGGTCAAACTAGGAGTTTAGCTACCCTCCTTGAATATGTGGGTATGTGTCTCCGAGATATGAAACAGGTAAACTGATTGTAATTATTAAACTAAGCCTTGTTGGTAAATAATTATTCAATCTTTCAAATTATGTAAAGTAACTAGCAATTTAGAGTTGTGTGTTGACTATTGTTAGTTATCATCTGATGCAAATATTTTTTATGCTTCAGGTATTGTTGGACTTCATTTCTCATCAGGCTGACCAGAATGGCCAATGTTCAGGGATGTTGAGATTTGTTGCCCAACAACATCTGGAGGAAACCAGGTTGGGCTGTCTTCTTCAGAGGTCTTACTTCATAGACAGAGAAAACGCTGTGTCGTGTTGGACCTTAGTCTCTAGTAGGAGGCCATCTCCCTCTAATTTCCACTGACTTTGGAGAGATCAATTATTTTCTGACAGCATAAGGTAGATTTTACATGGGTGAAAGGAAAAGCCTTGTCTGGCCACCTGCTTTTCCCCTGAATATCTTCCAAGTGACACACATAATTGATGTAGGAAGGTGCTTTAAATGCCAGCTTATCCGAGAAGCACTGGTAATTAGCTTTAAATTTGGTCTACTGAGCGCAGCAACATTTGCTTGTCATAGCAAAAGTGATTAAGAATCAGAGCATGCCTTCAGTTAACTGACCTCCTCCACAGAAGCTACATGATCATGGAATGTGACATTTCTATGCATAGCAGAACCCCTATTATTCAAATCTCCTGATTTATCCATATGCACTGTGATTCACCTATGATGCCTCATGGAGGCACCGCCTTAGACAAAGAGATAATACTCTCATTTATCCTGACTTTTTACCCAAATGTGTTTTTGGGGGGTGTCTCCTTATTATACTTTATTGCATTCTCATTTGGTCTAGTTATAGGCCATTGCATAAAAAGAGGTGGAGGTGGAGGGGAGGAATACAAATGGAACAATGATTCACATTAAATGCAGAATTCAGATGAGAATGTAAATAGGAAAGACAACAGCCATCGCAAACGCTCAAGTCGCTCCACCACAGCTCACAGTATTTAACACAGCATAGGCAGCTGCCTTATGCAAAGTCATAAGAACATAAGAGCCTGCTGAATCAGGCCAATGACCCATCTACAGTCCAGCATCCTGTCTTCACAGTGGCCAACCACATCCTTCTACGAAACCCTCAAACAGGACTGAAGCACAAAAGCTCTTTCCCTCTTGTGGCTTCCAGCAACTAGCATTCAGAAGTATCCTGCCTTTGACTGTGCAGGCAAAGCAAATTCACCATGAATTTGTCTTCTCCTCTTTGGCCATCATTGCCTCCTGTGTGAGTGACTTCACTATGTGAAGAAGTCCTTTCTTTAGTCTGTCCTGGAATGGGCACTCTTTCTCTCTCCACCCCCCTCCCGAGGATCCTATGAGGACGGGGGGCAGGGTTGAGGCTTGGGATCTCTAGTTGGAAATTTTCCACACACTCACCAAACCTTAATTCCTGGATGTCTTTGGAGAGGCCATTAAACTGGTGTAACACTGATACGTTTGAAAGTGCAGATGTGCCTCTAACTTAGTTATCAGGTTCCTAGCTATCAACCATTCTGCTAGCTGCAAATATATCCCTTTCGTTAATTGCAGCAGAGTCTTGTGTTGTAAGGCATATTGTTGTGGTGTAGCATTCCAGGCAGATTGCAAAGAGCCCCAGCTCTACAGAGGAAATGGCATCCTATCAGCTTGGACTATTTGTCCACCAACAAATAGTCCATTGTGGCAACATCTCTCCAGGGTCTTAAGCTGAGGTCTTTCCCATAACCAGTGGCGGAGGAAGGGGGCAGGCGAGCAGTCCACCCCGGGTGCCATCTCTGAGGGGGGTGACAAGAAGTCACCCCGCGGGGGGCTCGCCCTGCTGCCCCCAGGAGTGGCAGTGCGAGCCACTGCCATTGAACCGCTGCAGCCATGAGCAGAGGATTCCGCCACTGTCTGTATGGTGCTCGAGTGATACCATATGTAGTGGTGCTGCACATGCGCCACTGGGTGGTTTGCCCCGCCCCTGTGGGCAGTTCACCCCGCCCCTCAACACCCCACACTGGGTGCCAGAGAGCCTTCCTTCACCCATGTTGGTCATGTGATCTTTTCACATGCAACTGGTGATGCAAGAGATTGAACCTGAAGGAGAGAGAGAGAGAGAGAGAGAGAGAGAGAGAGAGAGAGAGAGATGTTCGACCACTGAACTTCACTCCCTTTTTGACATGTGGGGACTCTGCACAGGCGCATAGGTCATGGGTGGAAACTGCTAGCATGTTGCTACATTGTTTCCCTGGAGTGTGTTTATTTTATAATACAGTAGTACCTCGAGTTACAAACGACCCAGGTTACAAACGCTTCAGGTTACAAACTCCACTAACCTGGAAGAGTTACCTCGAGTTGAGAACTTTGCCCCAGGATGAGAACGGAAATTGTGTGCCGGTGGCGCAGCGGCAGCAAGAGGCCCCATTAGCGAAAGCACGCCTCTAGTTAAGAACAGTTTCAGGTTAAGAACGGACCTCTGGAACGAATTAAGTTCGTAACTAGAGGTACCACTGTATATGAATAGGGGGAGTGCACAGGGAGACTGAGAGCTGCCTTATTCTGAGTTAGATCATTGCTCTATCTAGTTCAGTTCATTCTAGCTCACTAACTTGCAGCAGCTCTCCAGAATTTCCATATGGGAGTTTTTCCCAACCTTACCTGGAAATACAACAGCTCAGGACACGCACACACCCCACGTCATATAGTGCAAGAGATGCAATCTGCAACATTTCTATGCAGTTCTCAACTGTACATGAGATAAACATAGTGCCCATCATCAGCAGCTGTGATTGTCAAGGGTGTCTGCCACTTCAGCTGTTAAATTATCATAGCAAAACCAGGGAGATTTGTTATCACAAATTACTGCTTTTTTTAATGGTCACTGTCCTTAGCCCGCATTCGCCCTGGCTTTCAGTAGGAAAATTACAGACTGTACCACTTACATTTCATTACCTTTCGGCCCCATGGTTAACAATGCCCCCCCTTTACCCGCCCTTTTTTACTCATTGCCTGGTGAGAGTGACTATGCCTATAACAAGGTGCATGTGCCTAGGCTCTGTGAAGAAAATGTTTTGCAGAACCGTAGAATTTTAGAGTTGGTGCCCTGGAGCTCAAATCTAATCTCAATGCAAGATCTCCCATGTGGGATGCAGTTACAACATCACTGACCAGTGGCCATCCCACCTCTGTTTAATATCTCCAGTGACCACCTCCTAAGGCAGTCTGTTCCACTGTTGAATCTGCTTCCCTGAAGATTTCACCCACTGGGTCTAAAACTTACTCTCTGGAGCAACAGTAAGCAAGTTTGCTCCATCTTCCCTGAGACAGCTCCTGAGATCTTTGAAGGTTGTGCCTACTGTTAATTTTCTTGAGGCAAAATACATGCAGCTCTTTCATCCATTTATTGTAGGATCCGATTGCAGACCCTTTGCTGTCCTGGCTGTCCTCTTCTGTGTGGGCAACCGCCAATAGTGTCACCACTCACAGAGCCTCCCCTGCTGACTGTAATTCACTTAAATGCAAGCATTTATATTTAACTAGACCTTAATATAGTCTGAAGTCACATAATAATGCAACTTTCTTGGTACTAAGTAGGTCTGGACCTGGTCAGTACCTCTCAGATAGGTGTTTGGGATTGGGAACAACAAATGGTTTTCTGCTAAGAACTCCAGTTGTGTGGAAGACAGCAATGAAGGGATAACAAGTGAATGTCAGCCATGTCAAAAAGAAGTCTCTGAGCTGACAATTTAACATCTCTTCTGATCATTGGTATCAGCTTCCATGGCAAAGATTCACACTGTAAACCTCAGACACCTTTCAAGAATCCATTTTTCCTCAGCGTGGCAAGGAAAATGACCAACTATGTCATTCAGATCCTGGTTAGCTTCACAGGCATAATGTTTCAGTCAAGTTCCATCTTTGTTTAGAGGTGCTGGGCTTTATTAACTGTAACAAGTGACAACTTTTAGGGAGAATTTGACAGACATGGTGCCAGCTATGTTGACGTCTCTTTCTGTTGATGGCTGATGTCACCAGTCAGCTTTTCACTGCTTGGGAAAATGTCACGATTATGTACATCGACACTGTCTTTCTCATTCACTACCATGAAAATCCTCAATTAATTCCATATTTATCCTGGCTTACTTAAAGCAGTTGTATTTCTTCCCTGGGGGATGCATTTCAGATCTGGTTTACCTATTGCAGCTCGACAAGGAACTATGGGGCACACATGACACGTGGATGTAATTGACCTCATGTGGGTGCCATTCTGAGTACTGCAAATTAAGAAGGATGTAAACAAATGGGGGGGGGGGCAGCTGAGAAGAGGTTGATGAAAACGGTCAGCAGCTGCATGGGAAAATAAGTCTTGTGAGAAATGGTTGAATGAACTGGGTATGTTTGGCTTGGAGAAGAATGTGAGGGAACGTGAAAGCATTTGCAAGGCCACCTCAGGGCCTACATTAGCTCCCCATCCCCTACAGGGTGGTCTAGCATCAACTGTCTGGTGGGAAAGATTCCAGGAAAGAGTGGGAGGCTGGCTTTCTTCAGCTATACTAACCCTCCTCCCTGAATCTACCATCAAATGTCCTGTGAGAGGGATCTTGACGTGTTCAAAATATGTTCACCATCACAGTCCCTGAATCCAGTCCAAGTTCAGAGCATTGAGCTGGGGGGGGGCATGGTGACTGAGGCTATGAGACAGAAGCACCCCAAAAACCTCCTGTACACCCCAGAGCCTGTAGGGCCTGAGCCAAGACCCTGACAGCAGTTTTCCCTTGAGAAACTAAATTTCTCTCATAGGACCTCACTCCTACAGCAGTGCAGGGTGTGTGCACCAGATGAGAGGCTGTGGAATGGAGGTGCGCCTTAGTCTACCTTACTAGTTTAACAAAGGGCTTCTATTTTTCCAAAATGGCTTCCTCCTGCCAAGTTTTTCATGCTCACTAGTGCCTGCGAGCCCCTTTCTTCAATTTCCTCATAAAGTGTCAAGTTCTGAAACTGCTAAGCTCTGTGCCATGAACCTGCTCACACGAACCTCTGCATTTTCTGTTTCGTTGTTAGAAATGTAGGGTTGCCATATGTCCTCTTTTTCCAGGACACGTCCTCTTTTTCATGGGTAGAGTCGTCATAGCGATCCATAGTTAAAAGTAGAAGTCGACATTCAAACTATGACAACCCTACAGAAATGACTGGTAGTATTGGCTATGAATGACTTTCCCACCTGAAACTGAACCCATAGTGCAGTGACAGGGTATCTTTTTCAGTCCAAGGGTCATATTTCCTTCTAGGTAATCTTCTGGGGACCATCAGCAGTGTCAGAGTCAAAAGTGGGAGGAACAATGGATGCAAATTTCACCTCTGTACACTGTTTCTACACACAACCCTCTCTGTCCTCCATTCACACAACCAAGAGACATGATCAGAATTCTAGGACACATTCTAACAAGGCACAAGCTCTCAAACAGATAATGGAGCAGGGATGATGAGACATGTGGTCTGGGTAGAGTCGACTCCTGAAGGCCAGAGAGACACAGAGAGCTGCATTTGGTCCCCAGGCCTGAGGTTTCCCTAGCAAAAAGCATTCTTCTCACTGCTTGTCATTGACCCTTTCCAACCCCAAGGGTTTGAAATGACATCTTTGTTATGCATCCTTGCAAGCAATCATCCTTTCCCCTATTGAAGGCTCAATGGTGTCAAACTGGGCAGAGCATTGGAGCAATGCTTCACTATCTTACGAAGGAAGTCTGCTAATGAGAAATCATCAATTAAGTAGGCGTGAAAATTATATTAATTTCCCCCCCACTTTTCAGATCTGTGGCTAGGGAATGTCAAAGCATTGACGTTTCACTTCCAACTGACCTCTTTTTATAATTGCCTTGTGTCTTCTGTTGTCCTTTCATCCCATTACTCAATGAGATCTTTCAGACCAAAGGTAGGTTTTGTTTTGAGGAACTTTGCTAGCTTCTAGTTAGGTTCCATATTTAGAAACCTTCTTTTATTTCCAAGCCAATATGAATGTGTATTGAGCCTGATCCCTTAACTGAATCCAACCGCCTTCGTTGGCCCCTTCCACTTGTCTCTCAGGCTTCTACCTAATCAAATTTCTCCTCCATCCCTAAAAGCTGAAAGAGTAAGTGGAAAAGAGTTTCACTCTACCTCTTTACATGCTTTCAAAGTGTAGCTTGGCAGCTCTGGCTCCTATCTGAGCTTTGAGAAGCACATATAGGTGAGAAGAAAGCAGCTCTATGTACTTTTCCAGGCGGAATGTACCACCCTCAACACCCCATGACAAATAAGGCAGTGAGAAGTGGGCTAAGAGGCTTCACTGGTGCCAGAGGAAATTCTCAAGGGATCTCAGATGACATCACTATCCCTTTTTCTTGGACGTGTTCTCAGCTGTTTTTAAGAAAGCTTGATTTCCTTAATCCCCTGACCACTATTTCTTTAGGTTGAGCCTTTATTGAAGTATACACTCCTCAATGAATTTCCATTAAATTGAAATTGTGCTGGGCTTGGCTGCACAAGCCCTCTTGACCCTGGAGGTTGACGCTGTTGACGCTGAAATTTGAAGGTCAGGCTGTGTATTGAAGGGAAGATGAAAAGTGATGGAAAACCACTTTTCCCCATTTCGGCTACAGGAACAATCTTTAGATTTCACCTGCCACTGTCTCCACACACAATAGTAATCCATTTTGATGAGGGGAAAAGTCATTTTATCTCAGGCATTATTCAAGGGTTGGTTGAGCATCTTGTTCAAAATCTGTTGGGAAACAATAGTGGTGTCCTACCTCCACTGTTGGTGGCAGTATGCCTAGGAGTACCAGTTGCTGGAAATTTCAGGAGGGGGAATGTGCTGTTGAACTTGAGCTCTGCTTGCAGGCATCCCATAGGCATATGGCTGACCATTCTGAGAATAGGATGCTGGGCTCCATGGGCCTTTGGGCTGATCCACCCGAGGCCTGGTGGGACCTCTATTCTATTTGTGGTTCCAATCCAATACAGTCATACCTGTATTGACTGTATTGCAGACGCTTCAGGTTGCGTTTTTTTCGGGTTGCAGACCGCCTAAACCCGGAAGTAGCGGAACGGGTTACTTCCGGTTTTGGTGGTCGCGCATGCGCAGAAGTGATAAATTGTGCTTTGCGCATACGTAGAAGTGCCGAATTGCAACCCACGCATGCACAGACGTGGGTTGTGAACGCTGTGGGTAGCGAACGTGCCTCCCGCAAAGATTACGCTTGCAACCTGAGCGTCCACTGTACCAGAGATTTGACCAAGCTGCCTGAAAAACAACTCTGGTGCAGGTTTGGTACTCAATTCCATATTATTTCCTAATTGATTCCCCCCCCCCCGAATCATATAACATAGAGATGAACATGGAACTTGCACTGTACTCCACTACAGTTCGAAAAGCGGCTTTTTCCAAAGTATAACACAGAACTTAACAGTTAGGAGAAAGTTGTGAAGACGGAATGAACTGGCACACAAACACAGCCTATCAAACTTGCTCTCCTCCTCTGTAACACAGGGGCGATAATGCTGACCTTAAATTACAAGGTTGTTGCGGTTATTAATAAAATATTATGTGTGGAGTGCTTGAAGCATTTATGAAAAGCCATCCAAATACTGCTTATTGTTAAAACCAGAATGAAAGTGAATACTCCCCAAGTGAGTGGTATCTTCCTTAGATATTGACTGCATAGGAACCTTTACAGCTTTTTTATTTTCTTATGTGTTCTCTGCACAAAGTCCCACCTTTTCCCCTGACAGGGGCACAAGGCAGCTTACCGATAAAAATAATAGCTAAAAACATAGAGGGGAAAACATTTTTAAAACCACACCCACCCAGCCACCCCATAATTAAACACGGATAGAATTAAAACTACTTTCTATTTCTTTTGACAAAGTTCCTTTTCCTCATTTGAGCAAGACTACCTGTCAGGGGCTCAGGAGCAGAGGCACAGGAGAGGGAGGAAATGGAGAGCGAGGGGGAGGAATCCGAGGGAAGCACAGGAGATGAAAGTGGTCCGAGGGATTCCATGAGCCTTTCCAGCGAATCGGAAGATTCACAGAAGGGAGCGCCGATGGCCAGGGCAAGGGGGGTGCCAAGGGGGAAACCCCAGAAGGAAGGGGCCAGCGGGGACTCCCAGAGCAGCAGTTGGAAATCAGGACCAGCTTCCCCACCAGAGTGCAGTGGGGGGGAGGAGTCCCAGGCATCGGGACCAGTGTTCTCACCACCAGCGAGAGGAGATGAGTCAGGATTGACCACGCCTCCATCGGAGAGCGGGGAAACGGTCGAGAGGAAAGTTACCGGCTGGGCGCGCATGCCAAGTTCAAATGTACAGGCGAGCGGCACAGCAGGCAGCCCGGATAGGGAGCCAGGTCCTAAAGCCCGCCGGAAGGAGGGGCAAGACTCAGGGGGGTCAGCGTCAGAAGAGTCCAGAAAGGAGGAAACCCCAGGGGGCAGAAGGACCCAGAGGAGGAAAGAACAACGGAAGAGGTGGAGTAAAGCTAGAGTCTTAAACTGGTGTCTAGGAGGCGGAGACTCAGATGGAGCTTCGCCGGTCTAGCTTCTAAGACGTAGAGTTGCACGCTGCGGTTTGGAAATGGAAACTAACCTTCAATAAAGACTTATACGTTATTACTGGCTAGCGTTGGTCCTCTGTGAGCTGGGACCTAGAGGCAGCTCTGACACTACCATTTTCTGAAGGAAGCTTTCTTTTACTCTATGCCGGTATCCTCTGGTACATTACTGATCAGCTGTAATGGTTCTAGGGGTTGCTCGTGCGTAAATCGGCGCCACACCTGGCTGGGTTGCCTGACTGAACCCTATTCTGTCCGGACAGCCACTCACCCGCGGCTGTCTCAATCGCTGGCAGAATCCGTCAGTGGGCGTTTCTTGAATTTCTTCCAGCAAAGAAGCTCTTTGACGCCTAGTCTCCGCCTACTCTCCCTGCATGGAAGCCTTCTGCGCAGGGAGGGTGTGGGCAGCGGAGGACCCGTGCTCTCCCCGCTGGTCTCTGGCGAGGAGTCATGGAGCCACCTCGCCGATTCCCCCATCTGCCCCCCTTCTCCACTAGTGTTACGCTGATTTCCTTCCCCAGAATATGGGCTGCTTCTCTCCCTCCCGGGATTCTCTCCGGAATCCCTCTGTAGCCCTCCCTCTTCCTCTGGCTCCGATGGCAGTTCCCTGACATCAGCGTATATATTCTGTGTGAGCTCTTATTAAGTTTGAGGGCTTTGAACAACCCTCAAGCATTCTGGAGAGATTTGACCTTCCTGACTTTCCTTTTCAGCCCTTTTTTATCACCTCACTTTTTTAAAAAAACACGTTTCCTCTTTTGAAGTTAAAATGACTTTGTTGTACTTCTGGCAGTTTCCCACTTTACATATATGTTGAATTTGATAGCATTGTGTTCACAGTTTCCAACTGACTCAACACTGCAGGACAACAGCAGGAGAGGGCTATTGCAATTCGGTGTCCTGGTTTTGGGCTTCCCAGAGGTGTCTTTTTGGCTACTGTGGCAAACAAGATGCTGGACTAGATGGGCCTTTGTTCTGAAGCAGCAGGGATGCTCTTATATTTACCAAAGAGTTATGTGAGCCTTGGAACTAAGCCAATGTACTAATGGTGGCATCAAGGTCCAGGGCTCCACCCAACAGAATGAGGAGAACCTTCAAATACATCACTATAAAATTATACACTTTAGCATCTAAGGAGCTTTCCCCATAAGCCCATTAAGTCTAGAGTTGAGCAGATGAATTCTAAGTATCGGGAGCCTGCAGAATTAATTCTGTCTTAACTTAAGTCAGAGTAAGTTTTCCCTGTTCCAAATTCCATTCGCGAATCTAGAATAGCCCCCAAAAGCCCTAACCTGGTTGAATAAGCACATTAAAGACATCTCCCCATCTGATAGTTAATTGGTATTTTCAATTGACAAGAGATGCTAAAGATGAACATTCTCTCAAACAAAAACAGCAGTTTCACACTTGCACCTTCCGTTCCCAACCAGTTGGGAAGAGGGTGAAATTAAGTCAAATCTCTACATTCTAAATGGCTTTATATCTTCGTACTTGGGGGAAGTAGGGGGAGGACTGCTCCAAGCTCTGTTTCTTCACTTTTTTAAAACTGTCATTCCTACAGAAAAAAAAATGCAACTGTCAGGCTGAGGTAGCTATTCAGGAAGCATCTGCTCAAGGGGAAAAAGAGGGGGGAATCTCATATTGTTAATTGGCCAGTAGGCTTGCAGACTGTGATTTAGCTGACGCCTTTGCAAAACCAGCAGAAAAAAGAAAGAAAAAAAAGGAGAAGGAAAAATTCTTTTATCAGAAAGCTGTCTCCAGGCTTGCTAGGGGAGAGGTTTAATCCTCTCTTGGGAAGATAGTCTGTCAGTGAAAAGTGCTAGACTGGCGGGATTTGTGGTTTCCTTACCATCCCACATGCCAGTTACATTGGATTCCATGTTGGTTAATCATTTCGATTGCACAGTGCATTGTGTGAGAATGGGGTGTGAGTGTGCCTTGTAGGTTTGTTTTGTGGCAGGGGAGGTCACTGAATTGTGTCTCCCTATGCCAGCTACTTCCAGTCTTCAAGCTTAGGTCGACTCCAGTGTAATGAAGCTAATGCATGGGCTAGACCGCAACAGCAGTTATTTTTTATTCATTGATTCTGGGGGAGAAGTTATGTATTATTTATTACGCCTATAAATCATACTGTTCTTAAATTTCCAATATAGTAGCTTAACATGTAGACATTTGGTCAAATGTAAGCTGAACAATGCCTGCAAACTGATTTCTTCTCCACCTTTTATGTTGTTGTTGTTTAGTCGTTTAGTCGTGTCCGACTCTTTGTGACCCCATGGACCAGAGCACGCCAGGCACTCCTGTCTTCCGCAGTTTGGTCAGACTCATGTTTGTAGCTTCGAGAACACTGTCCAACCATCTCGTCCTCTGTCGCCCCCTTCTCCTTGTGCCCTCCATCTTTCCCAGCATCAGGGTCTTTTCCAGGGAGTCTTTTCTTCTCATGAGGTGGCCAAAATATTGGAGCCTCAGCTTCACGATTGGTCCTTCCAGTGAGCACTCAGGGCTGATTTCCTTAAGAATGGATACGTTTGATCTTCTTGCAGTCCATGGGACTCTCAAGAGTCTCCTCCACCTTTTATAGTCCACGTATAAACACCATGCCTGCTTTGGGATTTTGAGGCTGTAAGTCAAACTAGCCATGCATATCGCCAAATTTGCATAAAACAAAAACAGAGAAATTGTAAAGAACTGGAGAAGGGTGTTGTCTCGAACCCAGACATCCAGCAGTCAGGCCCTGACATCTTACCTCATATGCCATCCATTGCCTGGGGATGCGAGATCAGTTGCAGAACCAGCCTGCCTGAGCATCCAACCAGCTGACCTTCCTCAGGGCAATCTTGACAAGTGCAAAGTCCTATAAAGCTCTAGCCTTAGAGGATTCCCTGATGCTGTTACGACTGCAACCCACAACATCCCCAGCCAGCATAGCCACCAGTCCATAAATTATGGGATTTATACTTCAACAACATCTGGGAATCCAAGGCTGGGGAAGGCTGCCTTAGACCCTGCACCTTAGGACTTATCTATTAAGCCCTTCTAGTTGCCCCATTGCTTTTCCCTGGGAAAATCCATGGTTTGCCATTTGTTCCAATTTAGCACTAAAGAGTGGGTTTTTTGGGGGGGAAGCGATGGGGCAAAGGCAAAACCACTCAGCCTTGTAGCTAGAAAGCACCCATAGTCTAAGCAATGTGACTCTGGTGTGATGATAATGCCTAAGCCCTTGTTCACTTCCCCCTCATTGCCTTGGAACTTGACCCTTGCCTGGTTTTGTCTACAGTTGTTGCTCCTCATTTTCTGCTCATTTTCTGGAAGTCAAGCAGTGTATTGGACAAAGTGTCAAGTTCTGGTTCACTTTTCCCGGTTCTGAAACATGTTGCCCTGTATCCTATCCCTTCCAGAGACCTAACAGAAGTGCCTTAACTTTTCAAAATATTACCTGCAGTTCTGGTGTAAAGTGGGGCCTGAATGTTGCTTCTGTGTAAAACAAGCATGAAACTGGAGACAGGAGTGATCAGCTTCCCATACTTCTGTTTAACTAAATCACTAGATTAACTAGGCTTAAGCCTAGGTACATCTGTCCCGTCCCCGTCCCCCCCGACTATGGGGGGAAGGGGCAGAGAACAAGGTAAGAATTTTCAGAGAGGGAAGATAAATTCCTCCCCCCCCCCCTGCCGCCCCTGTCCCTGGAGAGGGCTTACCTTGATGGGTGGCAGTGGCGGAAGCAGTTTTGTGTGTGTGGCTTTTTTCTAAGTTATTGCTTCGCAGTCCCTTGCAGCAGCTGAGCAACAAATGTGAAGCACCATTCCTGGCCTTGTCTCTTGATAACCTAGTGTCAGAACACTTCTAACCTGTGTTAGAACACATTATTTCAGAGACACTGTGTGTTTATGTGTCATTCAACTTTATTATTAAAATTCATCTACAGAAAACGTTTCTGCAGCATGGTACATAAAAGTGTTGTGCAGTCTTTCAAAAAGAGACGGCAAATTTTACAACTTTGATCAAATCATTAAGCACAGAGCAATCTTGAAATGTGCCCATCTAGCCAAGAGAGTGGGGAGATGCAGACTTCACCTATCACAGCACACATCAGGTTTCTCTGCTTGTTGTAGATAGGAACACAGGAAGCTGCCATACAGAGTCAGACCACTGGTCTGTCTAGCTCAGTATTGTCACACTGACGGGCAGCATCTCTGCAGGATTTCAGTCATTACCAGTCCTACTTGGAGTTGCTTGGGACTGAACCTGGGACATTCTGTGTACAAAGCCAAAACCCTTCCCCAAAGAGGAAACAGAGATGGGCAGATTATTCTATTTCCGGTCCATGTCTGTCTCACATGTGTTCATTCACATTTTGTCCCACATCAATTTCTGTTCTTTCTTTCCAGTTTTTTTTTTAAAAAAATGCACTAAAATGGCATTATTTCATAAAATACACATTTTCACAAGCATTTTACTTTAACATACTTATTTTTGTGGGCATTACACATTTTGGTACTTAAAAAAAGAAAAGGGGAAAAAAATCTAAGAACCATATTGCAAAATGTGAAGGATAATGACCTTCTGATCTATGTGTTTGTCCAGGAAGCACAAATCTGTTTGTTCCTTTTAAAATGCAGGCCAAATGAACATATCTAGTTGTGACACTCAGAGATGATCTCAGCTATCCAATCTTGCTTGTGTTGTACAATTAAGGAATGACTGTAAATGCAAGAGGAATGAGGGGTTTTCTTCTGCAGCTAGTACTAAAAACAGGAGGCATTATAGAAAAAAAAACAATATTATGGAAGAAAGATGCATACAGTGTTAAACATTTTAAAATATCATTATCTGGGAGATGAGAGCTACATCTATCTAGGCAGGTGTTGGTGGTAAAACACAAAGGGTGAATTACTGTTTGAAATTGCCCCTGCAGAAAATCCATTTGCCTTTTCAGATTTGATTTAATTTGTTTTGCCCAGCTATGTCTCTGATAAAGATCCCTCTGGTTATATGCTCTATATGTTTTTCTCTCAATGCCACACTGGATGATGAGACTTGTAGCCTTGAAGTTGCATGGACAGTACCTTCCATCCATTAGTGTTCATTCAGGAGCTTTGTTGCCAATCAATTAACACTGCAAGATTTTCGCTAATACAAAAATACAGAGTGCTCATTGCGCAGACACTACAATGCCCCACTGTTTGGCTGGCCTTGAAGTGAATCCAGTGAAACAACAGAGATTCCTGTAATTCAGGGACACTTTCTCTCTTTCACCTACTGCCTCCCCAATGTGACCCACATTATGTCTGTGGTGGAATTTAGCAGTAGGTTAAACAGTATAAAGAACATACAGATGTACAAAAAAGGTAAAGGTAAAGGATCCCTGACAGTTAAGTCCAGTTGCGAACGACTCTGGGGTTGCGGCGCTCATCTCGCTTTTCAGGCCGAGGGAGCCAATGTTTGTCTGCAGACAGTTTTCCCGGGTCATGTGGCCAGCATGACTAAGCTGCTTCTGGCGAAACCAGAGCAGCGCACGGTTTACTTTCCTACTGGAGCGGTACCTACTGATGTACTTGCACTTTGACATGTTGCACTTGCACTTGCACTTTTGTCGGTTTGGCAGGAGCTGGGACCGAGCAACGGGAGCTCACCCCATCACAGGGATTTGAACCGCCGACCTTCCGATTGGCAAACCCAAGAGGCTCAGTGGTTTAGACCACAGCACCACCTGCAGCCCTACAGATTTATAGCTTCCAGTCAATAACAATGTAAGTTGTATAGGCACTCCAATGCACTGTGGGCTCTCAGTGGATGCCTGATCATGGCAACCCTTGATGTTGAACCCAGAATCCAATAGTTTTTATATTCTGTTAACAGCGGTCCAGAAGCATTACCCCATGAGCATCCCCTGTGTATCCTCCTACTTGGAGAACTTTTGTTGGTGGGGAGAGGGTCTAAACCACTGAGCCTCTTGGGCTTGCCGATCCAAAGGTTGGCGGTTCAAATCCCTGCGATGGAGTGAGCTCCCGTTGCTCTGTCCCAGCTCCTGCCAACCTAGCAGTTCGAAAGCATGCCAATGCAAGTAGATAAATAGGTACCGCTGTGGTGGGAAGTTAAACAGTGTTTTTGTGTGCTCTGGCACTTGCCACGGTCCTCCGTGTGCCAGTAGTGGTTTAGTCCTGCTGGCCACATGACCCGGAAAGTTGTCTGTGGACAAACGCCGGCTCCCTTGGCCTGAAAGCGAGATGAGCGCCAGGGGTCCTTTACCTTTTATCTGTCCAGGGGTTCTTTACCTTTTACCTAAGAATGCAGAATACAAATGTGAGTCAATAATAATAATAATAATAATAATAATAATAATAATAATAATAATAATAAATACCTCTTCTATCCTAATTTGCTCACAGTTGCCTTGGTCAAAACAGTTCTCTGTTGGGAATGCCACTTTTGCATTTTAGCTTTTCATTTTCTTGGTGCTTAGGTCTGTGAGTAAATTAGAAATTCCTTGAGCATAGCAAATGCTGGCTGAACCGCAATATACTCTGAAGTGGGTTGTAAAGATCTATTGTTGCACTAGAAGAAGAAAAGGGGGGGGGGAGAGATGAAAGAATTCCTCCTGGCCTCTTCATCTTGGCAGGAGTTCCTTGCTTTTGCAGAGCTAAGTAATAGCTCTCTTCTACTTAGATGAGAAAAACAGGGAAAGGAACAGATTTGCAAAGAACAATTTGTATCTGCTGAAACAATTAACTGGAGGGCATTGCAGAAGGATTATCTTTTTTTTTTCCTCAAATGAAAAAAATCTATGGAAAACAACAACATAACATAACTTCTCGCATAATAAAACTTTCTGTATAATAAAATGTGCAAAATGTGTTGTTTTGACTTAAACAGCATGAATGGTAGTATAGCAACATTAATCTGAAGAGAAGTACTGTTGCACTTCCCTGCCTCTCTAATATTTTCGTCGTTTCCGCCTGTCATCTGAATCACCCCCACATTTTGTGTGTGTGTGTCCATTCCCTCTCCCGTACATACCTCATTAAGTTAAATATTTGAAATTACAATTTAATAACATAAAATGAACAGAGCAGAAACTAAAATACAGGGGTATTTGAAATGACTCTGAACTGTGCTTAACCTTAAATCTTTACAGCACTGTTAATTTTAGAACATCTGTGATGTGATAAGCATATTGATGGTGGATTAAATAAATAATCATGAATGTTTAATGTGTAAATATAGGCCTAAATTTTAGGATTTGATTTGAAATGCTTCATCAGTTTGTGTGTAAACTGGGGGAGGGAGGGAGGATCTGTGTTTGAATGAAATCTTCAGAATGAAATCCAGAAATGTAATAGAGCTGTTAGCTAACTCTTGTAACTGCATGCATGTTAAAGTAAGCACATAAACCCTACTCAATGTGTGGATGGGAGGAAAGGAATTGCTTCTTAATCCTGCTCCCTAACCTTCACTAATTGATTCAAACGTCTGTATAGAGCCAACATGGAAAAATACCATACATTCATATTATTTGCGCACATATTATTTGTATTATTGCATGGCCATGCAATATAAAGTGCCCAGAGGAATCCTAAACTGGGGCCTTCATGCCAAAACTTCAGCACCTTAATGTCCTGTGCCACCAGCACTCTGGGTGCTGGTGACCATAATCCGTGACCATGTAGCCCAACACATCTGGAAGGTACCCTGTGGAGGAAAGCCAGAATTAGTCTGCCATGCTAGGTCCTGTTGGGCAAGAGCCCTTCTCAGCACTGTTGTCCTGGCCTTTGTTAGTGGACCCCACAGCCTAAAGATGGCTAGATGATCCTCCAACATAATGGAGAGACAGACAGCCCAACAAATGTCTTCCTTCTAGGCCAGCTGGGGAGTCTGAACATCTCACATCACCAAGTAACAGAGCACCTCCTTTGCTTCATCTTTCTAATTCATTATCTGGCCTCTAGCTTGTTCATGACAATGCCTCTTGCTTCTGGTCCACATGACTATCGCCTTACCTATGCCACCCCCAGATTCTCTGCCAACCTAACCAAATCTAAGCCCCAGACCCTACAGTTAGCCATGCTGGTGGGTGTGATTTGGCTTCCATCACATTCTTGCACTGATTTTACCTGAAGTCTGGGATGCATCAGGATTTCCTGGATAGATAAATAGATGATAGATGATAGATAGATGATAGATAGATAGATAGATAGATAGATAGATAGATAGATAGATAAAAGCAGGTCAGGGAGGATAATGTGCACAACTTGAGATCCTGGGAGGAAAAGCAATAAATAAATACAGGGGTACCTTGGTTTACGAACAGCTCTGTTAATGAACTATTTGATTTATGAACTCCACAAAACCGGAATAGTGTCCCAGTTTGCAAACTTTTACCTCGGTCTACAAATGGAAGCCGAATGGTGGAAGGGCCTCATTAGGGAAAGTGTGTCTCGGTTAAGAACGAATTTGGTTTAAGAACAGAATTCAGGAACGGATTAAATTCATAAACCAAGGTACCACTGTATAAAACACACAGAAAATACTCTAAGCAGAACTCTCAGAAAAACCCATACATACAGAAGAAAACAGTTTGACAAACAAAAACTTTATGATATGAAGGTGTCTTTGCATTGAAATCCATAGGAATTTTTAACTTACTGCAGGTGTAAGTTGATTTAGTGCTTATATTTGCTGATTCCTTTTGTATTTTATATTTTTTTGTTTTAAGTTTACTGTATATTAATAACAATCTGGTAATGACAAGCAGACTGTAATTTGTACTAACTACGGTTTTCTGTGATGGCTAAAATGACAAAAGTCTATTTACAGCTGTTCTTCTACCCCTGCAATATTCCCCACCCAGAGACCATGGTGTTGAGCTGGTTGAAAATGAAAGCTGGAAAGTGACTCTAAACTATAGTTTACCTCCCTTGGAACTCTAATCATGGTTCGGTTTAATACAACGATGGATTGGTTTGATGTTTGAATGAAAGTATGGCATGTAGAAAACAAAATGGATTTTTTTTTTATGCCTGTGCATTGTAAAACTGAGGAACAAGTACTGAGTAGTTTATGTGCAAACTTGAATCAGCCTCTTGCAGTTCTATTTTCCAATTTTCAAGCAAGGTATTAAACCACACACACAAATATTCATTGCAATATATAATTTTAATGGAGACTAGGAAATTGCAAATTTATTAGATTGATCAGAATGAGTCAATAAAGCCATAGGAACCGATAAACAGAATAATAGTAATAAAAGGATTGATTTAAGATGACCTTCAGAAAATTACAAGATACCCATGAGTAAACAGAGGCATGTTTTGGAGGGGAGGGTTGTTGTTGTCTCCAGCATCATAATTGAACACTCAGTTTTAACAGCAACAAAAAATAGAACAATAACACTTTGAAAATGTTAAGGAGGAGGGGAGGAGATAACACCTTAAGGCTCAGATATACCACACAAAGACCAGTACTAGCTGACACACTCCCTTTAAAATCTGCAAATAAGACTGTGAGGATAATAGGTACTATGTGATTTGGCATATGAAGTAAAAATAACAACAAAAGCTGCCCAAAGTTGCTGGGAGCCAATTGCATTATAACAATGGATGTAGTAAACTTGCCAGGCCTTTGTGTGTAGTGTGAATTTCCCAAGGATGCTTTTGGCACATTAGCTTGCACCATTGCTGATAATTTATCACCCCTTTCCCCTCCAGAATCCTTTGCTTTTCTTTCTTTTCTCTTATTCCATTGTGTAAGCATTTCTAACTTCAGTTATCTGGCCCCTTTCCCACTTTCCATGCATTCATCTGAAAGCCTCAACAGAGAGTATAGGTGTAAAACAGGACCTCCAATTTTCTGAGGAGAAACTGGGCACATTTGGTAATTGGGGAAAAACATTTTGGGAACCATCACAAAATGACCACTGTAGGGCCTAGCTAGTCACAAAATGGCGGCCAGTGTTGGCCTAGCAAGTCACAAAGGACAAATAACTTGGCCAAGAGTCCAAGACAGAGTTTGGGGCTTCTGCCCCAAATGCCAAATAACATGACTGACATCAGATAAACATGAAAGTACACACACACACACACACACACACACACACACACCCTTTCTTTTCCAAAAGCCAACACAAACCAAACACAAAAACAAAAACACTGATCATGCATTCCAACCACATAAAAAGACATAAAATGCTCACACTGTGAAAACACAAAACAGTCTCCTATAAAACTACACATAAAAGTTCCACCCCACACAAAATCCACACTGTAAACAGATACAAAAGTTCCAAAGCACTGGGCCCCACAAGGAAGGTAGGTGGCTGCTGTGCTTGGCGTTAGCTCTCTCAGCCATAGTGTCTCCCCATGCTGGTTCTCAATCCCAGCACTGCCCTCATTCAACTAGCTCCCCTCTGCCTCACCAACCCCTTATTGGCTCTCTTCCCCATTGCTTTCACCAGCCCATGCACCAGCTCCTCTCCAAGCCCCCACACTGGAGAAGAAGAACACAATCATGCCATGATCTTCACACCTAAGTGCTTTGTACACAAATGGGTCTGAACCTGGTGGTGCCCTGAGGATTTGAAACCCAACATTTATTTGGGGTAAACCCAGAAGCATCCATGCACCTTCTACAAAGGAAGTGAAAATTGGCGAAAACATATAGGGATAGTGTTGCCCATATGACAAATGGACTGCAGAGGAGTCAGCTAGGGAAAGGTGGCAGAGGGACAGATCTCTGGCCAGCAGGAAGCAAACGAGAAAGAAGTGTGCGTGTAGGGGGAAAACCCTAACACACGGCAAAATTGTGTGTTATTACTGAAAAGAAGCTTGGAGAGTTGTTTGACTTGCACATATTGATTTAAAATAGCTCAGCAGATCTGCGGCCTAAGGTCGGTCAGTCTGTGACTCTCAAGACTTATGTTCTGCATTTTAATTGAGATCAACCCCTGTAATTTTGATCCTGCTGTGTTGCATATAATTCTAATTATGAACAGTTGCATTTCTCTCAAGTACCGTGTCATACATTGTGGCTCGGGATTTGCCCCTCCTGAGCGGGTTATTGTTATTAAATCATTATTTTCACTATTGTTGTTGTTGATAATAACCATGTTGTTAATAATAGAATTATTGTTGTCCTTGTTAAGCTTCAGATACCTGAGGAAGCCGAAATTACATGCAGCCTTCTTTGACTTGGTTTTAATTAGATCATTAGGGATTAATTGTTCTCTTGCTTGACTTAAGCTGTGGTACCTCAGTCTTGACTATTGAGTTTATTTGAGTAGTTTCCCCTCTCCCCTCCAAACCAAACATTACACAAGGCATTTAAAATAAATTAATTGAATGAAAATGAAAGGCAACTTTTTGGAGGGCTTTAGGCCGTGGGAATCCGCTCAGGAAGCATCTATAAGGAATAGGTTTATTTTATCTTTACTTAGAATAGGCAGATCCTTAAAATTAGCAAAACCTTTGACCCCATACAGATGGACATGTTTACTAGCCAAAGCATCCTGGACCAAAGTTGTTGGGGGCTTTGAAATTAATACAAGTGTTGCATAGGCCCCATACCTCTTCCAGTCTACTGAATGCTCTCTTATGGTAAATGTCCTCCTAATGGACCTTCCTGATAATTGTTACTCAACTCCTACCAGGCATCTGTTCCTTCCTTGCAAAGACTCCTACTTACATCCACTTTGATTTGTAACCAATATGCTTTTGATTGACTCATAAAATCAGTAGTTTTTCCTGAAACTTGGAAATTAAAAATGTAGGGTCGAATCCAAAGTAGTGTTGTGTGACAAGGTTTCCACCAGTGAAAGGATTTCTGCTTGCACAATGGAACACCCCCCCTCTCCCCTCCCCCGACTGACCCACCGTGCTCTCCCAAAATCTGTTCTAAGGCTTCAACCCCGTAGGGAGGGCGTGAAGCACGGGTGGGGGAAGGAGGGGGGGAGTTTATTTGCACCAGTGGAAATCCTTGTGCAAATGGAGTGAGTGTATTGGATACAACTTCAGCTTCTTAAAGAAGGGTGTGTGGTTGTGGGTTTTGTGAGAATGCAACATTTGTTTGGAATCCAGCTTCCTAGTTGCTGTGAGGTACAGATACAGTGGTGCCTCGCAAGACGAATGCCTCGCAAGACGGAAAACTCGCTAGACGAAAGAGTTTTCCGTTTTGGAGGTGCTTCGCAAAACGAATTTCCTATGGGCTTGCTTCGCAAGACGAAAATGTCTTGCGAGTTCCTGCGTGTTCCCCCCCCCCTTTTTCTAAGCCGATAAGCTGCTAAAAGCCGCTAATAGCGCTAATCCGCTAAGCCGTCAATGGGCTTGCTTCGCAAGACGAAAAAACCGCTAGACGAAGAGACTCGCGGAACGGATTCTTTTCGTCTTGCGAGGCACCACTGTACTGTACCTTGTTCAATACCCAACTGCCAATGGAGTGTCTTGTCTGCGGAACCTTTATCGCCATTTCAGATTCGACTTAGATGTTAGACTTAAAAACAATAATTAAAAAATAGGGCTATTTACAGTTCCCTGGCACAGTACTTAAGGCCAGCCTGCTGCAGTTTCTTGCAGGTCGAGCAAATAATATTTGTGTGTTTTGTTTGGATTTGGGAAGATGGACTTTATTTAAAGCAGAGGTGAGGAATCTCTAGCCCAAAACCAGATTTGTTTTCCCATGTGATAACAGGTGTGGGGAAGCTGAAGATGTCTCTAGATGTGGCTAGATCAGTTGTGTGACCAAGTTCCTCATGGGGAATTTAGTCACACAGGCACTGTCTGCAGAAAGCAGGGTTTAAGTCACTGCCCATCAGTTGATGGCTGGGGATCTCAAGCCTGCTGGATCATTTGGAGTAACTGATTGCACAGCTGATCTGAGCAGACAGAAAGCAACTTAGCAGGCATAGGACTGTTCGACATTCACTTGGAGAGGTAGGTGGGACAACCCACTTGTCAAATTGGCCTGCAGGGGTTGGGACCAGTAAGGACCTCACCCACTGGGCCAAAAAGGTTTCCCACCCCTTGGTTCCCTTAAATTTTAAGGGAACACTGCATAATCAGTTCACTTCCTGAACACATATTGCAGTAACTCTTCTTTGGTTTCACTCACCCTAAGTGGACAGGCCAAACTAGTATTGCTAGTATTTTCAAAGAAACACAAAAACACATTACACAGAAAGTTATATCCACAAATACAAATACTATGTATATAAAGCTCATTAGATAATATCACAGATTTAAAACAAGAACAAAATGTTGTGTTAAATAAGCACAGAACAATAAAATAAATGCTTAAACCATAATCAGATCAGAGCGTCACCACGACATTGTACAGCCTTCTCTGAACGTGCTTTTGCATGCATCCTTGCAGTAGCCCGTTCAAAAAGAGGGACCCTAGAAGTCATTAAAAAGTCAATAGCTGACAATAGGTAGCATATCTGTTCTAGGATGATTTTTGAGTGCAATCCCATTAAACTAGTATCAAATGCTAAGTGTTAGCCTTGATCTAACATTATCTATTGTTAATCATTCTACTCAGCATGCTCTCTCTGTGTGATTGTTTATGTGACTAGATTATTGATCTCATCTGTTTCATCTGAATTGTCATAATTGGTTAAGACAAGGGCTATGTACACAATAGCATCTTGAAATGCAGTGAGGTTGTCTCCCCACCCCTCCGCCCCTCCGCCCCTTGTTTTTCAAGTCCCATTTGCTGTACTCACCAGAGATGGAGAAAGGATGTCTTCACTTAATATGCATTACCCGTTTGGTTTCCCTGCTCCTGCAACCCACCCCAAATTTCTACTTATGAAGCTGTCATCTGAGCAGGTGAAACCGCTGTCTCAAATGTACATGCCTCAGCTTGACAGATTGGAGAACTGGGGGTGGTGGACTCTCCTTCCTCAGAGGTTTTCAAGCAGAGGTTGGATGGCCATCTGCCATGTCTGATCTAGTTGAGATTCCTGCATTGCAGGTGGTTGGACTAGAAGACCCTCGGGGTCCCTTCTAAATCTACAATTCTATGAGTCTATGTGAAGTGAATATGGTTTTTTGGGGGGGGCGGGGGCGGTGCATCAAACAGCAGTATTTCTCAAGACTCTACAGGATAGATATGGATTTTTACTACTGTCATTTGTAAACACCAGCAGTAGGAGTCCGCTGGAGCCTGGGTGAAAGGATAATGTACACACAGCCTTGGTTATTCAACAGAGCTCAGCAGAGGTTTTGCTAAATAAGTATGTTATGAATAGGGAAGTTGGCTTCAAGAGGAGGAGGGATGGTGATTTGCATAAAGCAGAATCCTCCTTTTATCATGCAGAACAACTTGACTTCTGTGTTTGTAGCTGTCCTTTTTGAGTACCCAAGGTGCTAATCATTTTAACATCATGCATAGAATCATAGAATCATAGAGTTTGATCTTTCAGAGCTTGCTTTTCGGTGACAGTGGGTGGTTACTCAAGTCTGATTCATAGCACAGTTATATGTATAACTCATGTGAAGAAAATTAATGAGAAATGGCAATATTTTCAATAGGAGCAACGTTTTAGGTAATCGCATAATTAACATTGTTAGGAATATCAGCTATTTCAGAGCACTGTGAGGGCTGGATTATTCATGGGTTCGGTACATATCTTGGGTGTCTTTTCTTTCATCTCTACTCCCACAGGTTAGAAGTGACTGAGCATCTGTGAAGGCTCTGGATTCTTTGCCTGATTACACATCATGCTATTTGATTCAGAACATTGTGTTGGCTTGGGATCATGAACTGCAGCTGCAGTGCTTTTAGAAATCCAAATGATCCTTTGATGTTGCCTGCGTGTTGAGTTTGGAAACACTTAGCAAATGCTTTCCATGAAATATGTTCAGGGCTTTGAACACTCGACAATGAAAATGGTACAGGACTCTGTGTGCTGCACGGGAAATGCTACTTAATCAAGTGCAACAGGGGTGGGGAACCTTTTGGTCAACCTTTGGAGGATCCACATATCAACAGTGGTTGGGGTCAGAGGTGAAAGTTGGTGGAGCAGCTACTGTCAGAATTGCCTTCGTACACTTGGCTAGTTTCAACTCACTTGCACATCCCTCTCTATGTGGGCAAGAAGCAGAGTTGATGAGGGGCATTCAGCATGGGGAGAAGGACTGTGGAGTGTGGAGAGTCCTAAGGTAGAGACAGAGAGGCTTGGGAGACTCTGCATCCTGAGTCTGAGGTTCCTCACCTCTGAAGTAAGGTTATCAGATGTCCCCGTTTCCTGAGGACAGTCCCTGGATTTACCGTATTTTTCGCTCTATAAGATGCACCAGACCACAAGACGCATCTAGTTTTTGGAGGAGGAAAACAAGAAAAAAAAATATTCTGAATCTCAGAAGCCAGAACAGCAAGAGGGATCGCTGTGCAGTGAAAGCAGCAATCCCTCTTGCTGTTCTGGCTTCTGGGATAGCTGCACAGCCTGCATTTGCTCCATAAGGCGCACACACATTTCCCCTTACTTTTTAGGAGGGAAAAAGTGAGTCTGATAGAGCAAAAAATACGGTACCAATCAGTCCCCTAAGAAAATCCATCCTTTCCGACTGAAGTTGAAAAGTGTCCCCAGATTCATTGAAAAAAATCTGGTAACCGTACTCTGAAGCCATGGAGTCATCTCTTTATTGGGTCAGAAACGTCTGGTTCTTATTTTAGACATTCAGCATGGAGTGAAAGGGAGGCCATGGCTTCTGAGTCTCCTGCCAACGTTGTTGCACCAAACATCCCAGCTCCGCCATTGCCTTGACCTTTTCATGTTCAGTGAAGGCCTCAGTGGGGATCTGGCTGTGCGCCTTTGGCTTCTACATGCAATCGTGTTCCCTTATTATATGGGTCTCTGAACTACAGGGGTACCTCTGGTTAAGTACTTAATTTGTTCCGGAGGTCCGTTCTTAACCTGAAACTGTTCTTAATCTGAAGCACCACTTTAGCTAATGGGGCCTCCTGCTGCCCTGCGCCGCCGCCACACAATTTCTGTTCTCAGCCTGAAGCAAAATTCTTAACCCGAGGTACTATTTCTGGGTTAGCGGAGTCTGTAACCTGAAGCGTCTGTAACCTGAAGCGTCTGTAACCCAAGGTATCACTTTATTTGGAAAAACCTACATGAGGGCAGCTGGCTCCTCCTACATTGACAGATAAGATGTGTGGGCAGAGTTGTAGCATGGCCCCATGCTTCCATGTTCACAGCTTAGCCCTGTTCATACATGGACTATGTCCATGTTAGTTTCATTAAGCAGATTGACAAATTTAGATTGATCCTCTAATCCTTATGGCATCTACATCCCATCAACTACAGAGAGATTTGCTAAATATGAACGGTCACTTGCTGCTGCTCTTTTAAAAATGATGACACTTTGCATATCTTGTTTCCCTTCCAAATAAAGATTTGCATCAGTGACAACAGTGACAGTCTGTCTCTGCCTTCTGTTTAAGGCAGATGTTTTTAGGGAGCGAAAGCTGGGGTCGATACTGATCACACTCAAAGCAAGGTTGTTTGTAGGCCAACTTGGGAAAACAATGCTAGCAATCAAAATGCAATACTTTTCTTTCTTTAACAAATAAAATGAAATACACGAAGCTTATCAATTAAAATGCAAGGCCCCAGGAATACTCATATCGGGGGGGGGGGGAGAAAGCATTGTTGATTACCAGCCTTTCTCAATATTAAATGGCCATACTGCTGAATTCTGAAATATACACATGCTAGCAGATTACCATAATCTAAAGGGCTTCCAGTATAGATTATGTCCACCTAAATTAATGCTCCTGCTTAGTCTTCAGGAGATGCTTCTGAATCCAGATGTTTTGACACTGGTTATTTAGATAAATTTGCTAAATGTAATCGAGTTTTGTTTTCTTGGAACCTAACTGGATTTGCAAAGTGGGTTCCAACACAAGAAAGGACTATAGCAATATAGGCTAGGTGGGACTTTGCAGTAGGTGGCAATAATGAACACATTTAGAACTCCCTGGTGGTGGAGAGGGATAACCTTCTCCACAGTATCTCATTTTGCTCGGCCAAATGCTGTTTGAGGTAAACCAGAAAATGGCACCCCCCCCCAGGAGTTGTAGTTTGTGAAGCGTGCAGGGTTAAAGAAAATGGCACCCTGAGGAATTGTAGTTTGTTAAGGGTACAGGGTTAAAGCATGGATAGGGAATGTCCGAAGCAGCCCTCAAAGCCTCTGAGTCAGGGCTCAGGCCACCTGACTCAAGTTCTGCTTTGTACCATCCTTGTGTGTTTTTTGAGTGAAATGTGTGTTTGGATGGAGAGAAGGCATTGTAATGCTGGGAGAACACTCACCCTTCCTTTAAGCATAGGGACTTGTTCCTTAGGCACACGTGTGTGTGTGTGTGTGTGTGTGTGTGTGTGTGTTTTACCTGGTGTTGCCATGCCTACTTGTGTACCTTGTTCAGCTCAAGGTCTGCATTCCTTCAAGGGTAACCTTCCAGGGGTTGCATGCAGGTGATTGGTGGGGTCAGAGACAAAAAGAGGGCAGGGCAACCGACATGACTCCTTCCTTTGTACCATAAGCAGCATTCCGACCATTAAAAAAGCAGGTCCATAGCTATCCATATCTATCTTTCTCCAGACAAGTGACATTATCACAGTTCAAGAAAGCATTCTACCCAGGCAAAAGCTCTTGAGAAGGGCAGGGAACAAGACAAGTGAGGAGTGTGGTTTTGCTATGAATGATGGTTGCATTCCCTGCCGCCCTGTTCTGCATGATTCACAAGCTGTCCTAGTAATGTCTTCCAACAGGAGCCTCTTGTTCTTTCCTTTTCCAGTATTCCATCAAAATTAAAGGGGGAAAAAATCCTTCAGTAGCACCTTAGAGACCAACTAAGTTTGTTATTGAAGGTTCTGAAGGGAAGATATGGAGGAGTCCCATATGACCAGAGATTATGCCATTGTGCGTTGGGTGAGGTAGAATCCACAGAGCACATTTTACTGAGCTGTCCCTTCTACAACGATTTAAGACAGTATCTTATAACTCCATACTTACCCCAGCTCAGTCCCCGACAAAGAGGAAAGCAGACAGCATATCTGCTAAATAAGTCTTCTGGGAAAACAACTTTGTCAGTGGCTAAATTCCTTTTCCTGGCACTCAAGTGTCGGAAACATATAACTGAATGCCTTGATGTGGGTTATCTGTGAGAGGTTTAGTACTGTGGCCCTACCTTATTTATGTACCCCTATGATGTTTTAGTTTATAATTCTGTATTGTGTTTTATCTCTGACTATCGGTCGAATAAAGGAAATTGATTGATTGGTTATTGGTATAAGCTTTCGTGTGCATGCAATAACAAACTTACCAATAACAAACTTAGTTGGTGTGTATCTGAAGAAGTGTGCATGCACACGAAAGCTCATACCAATAACAAACTTAGTTGGTCTCTAATGTACTACTGAAAGGAATTCTATAATTTTGTTTCGACTATGGCAGACCAACACGGCTACCTACCTGTTACTAGTATTCCATCAGTAAGATCTAGTTTCAAGAAAAAATGTGACCTTCCTGAACATCATAACTTATTCTTATGGTTGGTATATTAGAGAATCAGCTTGAGTGTACCAAAACCATGTGGTCAAAGTAAGGACACTTTCCTCAGATGAGAGTATCAGGGAGTTTTGATTTTATGGTTTTAATCTTGCCGTTTTATAAGATACAGAACATTAGTTAATATGTGTGTTAAATTAAGTTCTGTGATTGGGAGACCGCAACACCCGTGTTTACTTTTATGCCCCTTATTTAACAAAAAGACTTTAGGTTAGTCTTTTTAAAAACATTGCCCTCTTCAATGCTGACTTATACTTCTAGCTGCTTTGGTGATTCTCACTCTTTTTCAGATCATTATTTCCTTTTTAGTAGAATTTCATTTTTTTTTAAAAAAAAATAATATTTATTAAATTTTGTTTGACAAGAAATATATATAAAAACATATCAGTTTCAGATATCATCATTTCATAAACATCCTTGGACTTCCTCACGCCTCTTGTTCCTACTCTCTAGACTTATAAGTTTTACCAGCAAATTATTAACTTAATTTAGTTTATCTAATTAAAATTTCCCAATATTCAAATCTCAAATTTAATCTTTTAGATTTCTTTTGTCAAAGGTTAGTTATAGGATACCATTTATCCACAATTTATCTTATTTTTCAATTACATTGACTTTTATACATAAAGGTTATTAATTTGTTAGACACTTGATGTTACAGATCTTACATTTTTCTTAACATTCATACAGTTTACAATGCTTTTGCAAATAGTCTTTAAACTTCTTCCAGTTCTCCTCCTCCAATTCTTCTCCCTGGTTTCGGATTCTGCCAGTCATCTCATCCAGTTCCATATAGTCCATCAGTTGCATCTGCCATTCTTCCAGTGTGGGCAAGTCTTGAGTTTTCCAGCCTTTAGCAATGAGTATCCTTGCTGCTGTTTAGTAGAATTTCAGTTTGTATTTCTAAGCATAGATGGAACTGATTGGAAACTATGCTTTTCTATTACTGATGCAGAAATTTAAAATACAAGAGTTGAAATTCCATCTGTTTTGGAGGATTCAATTCCCTCAGCTACGGATGTTTAAATATTATGGGATTTAATGAAAAGCTATTTAAGGGGAGAAATTATCTTCTTTATTTCACATAGACATATTAAAAAAATAGGGAAAGTAGGATAATCTTACTCTAGGAAGGTTTGGATAGAGTCCCCAGTGCTTACTGTAGAGATGCTACTCAATCTCATCTATTCAAACTGGAAATTAATAAATTGTGGGCATAATATAGTGGATTAGTACTTCAGTTTAAAGCAAAATGTGATGTTGTGGTTGAAATCAGCATGGGATCTTGGTTGTCAGCTCTAACAAATTACAAATAGGGATACAATCCCAACTATTTGAGATTATCTTGTTAAGGATATATCATATTTTTCGCTCTCTAAGACGCACCTGACCATAAGATGCACCTAGTTTTAGAGGAGGAGGAGAAGAAGAAAAAAATATCTTGCTGTCTGTGCAGCGCCTCTCCAGCAAAGCGGGAGGAGAAATGGAAGGGGCTCCGTTTCTCCTGCCGCTTCGCTGAAGGGGCACTGCACAGCTCTCCCTTTCTGCGCAGCACCTCTCCAGTGAAGCGAAGTCAGAACAGCAAGAGGGATCACTGTGCAGCGAAAGCAGTGATCCCTCTTGCTGTTCTGGCTTCTGGGATAGCTGTGCAGCCTGTATTCGCTCCATAAGACGCACACACAGTGAGTCTTATAGAGCAAAAAATACGGTAAATATGGACCTCAAACCAACTAGGGGAACATTTGAATGTGGGGTCCCCAATGTGGAAGTCATGGACACTGCAGTGCCTTAAGATATCCACTGTTTAAAACCTGCCAAGCCCCCCCATGCCCCTCCCATCTATTATTTCTATTTTTAAAATTAGTTTATTTCTTGTGGTTGTGTAGTGAGGGGAGGCTATCTGTTTGGGAGCATAATTTTTTGGCCCGTGCTTTAGTTTGTCTGTGGGGGGAAGGTTAGGTGTTTACCCTGTTTTTTCTTGTTTTTTGGAAGTGTGGGTGCATCTGAGCATAGGCAGTGCTTCTTCCATGAAATGGGTATTTTGTGGAGTCTAGGGTTGTTTCTAAACATGGCCCTAGACTCAGAAAGGTTGAAGACCCCCTACTTTATGGTCCATAGGCCAAACTCTTGTTTAATGTTAGTGTGGGAAGCCTGTGGGAACTGCCACTCCCATTAATCTTAGCATGCATTGTCAATGACCAGAGATGTTCACAGTTGTTCAGCAGTATCCAAAAAGCCAGGGGTTCCCCACATCTAATGTAAAAGTTGAGCCTGTTGTATTAGTAAACCAAGAATGTTCCTTGATTACTATATTACCTTTCTGCATATAAAGTTAACCAATCCTAGTCAGAAGTGATGGAATTGGGACTTGGGCCAGTTCAAGACATGTTGTTGCCTTCAGTAGAGCAGCACATGGTCATAAGTACACTCCAAAAATAGCATAGAACAGGGTGAGCCAACATAGTGCCTTCCAGATGTTGCTGGACTACAACTCCCACCAGTGCCAGAAAGACCAGTGGTCATGGATTATGGAAGCTGTAGTCCAGTAGCATTTTCAGGGAACCGTGTTGGCTATTTCTAGTGTAGAACCTAAGGCTGAGCACACACACAATCTGGTGTCCTTCTATATTGCCCAAAATAAGCTAATTGATGCTTAATGGTGAGGTTACCCTTAGCATTTGATAGAAGAAAATGCAGTTTAGATGGCAACTAGACCAGATTAGATATTTAGGAGTGAAAATTACTACAAATATAGAGAGATGGTGAAGATCAATATGAACAGTCTGCTTGCTGAGATAGCAATAGATCTTAATAATTGGCAGTCTCTTTAACCTCTCCTTATTTTGGAAGACAAATGGTCTTAACATAAATTAAACCAGGCATTAATAAACTGAGATACAAATGAGCTCCATGCACCCACATGATGCAGACAAGAAATATGTCAACTGCATGAAGCTACATGCAGTCACTTTACTCTGTTATTTTATATGTTCAGGGAAACATGCCAGGAAGCTGCATTTAACCATTGCTTCTTGTTAATACACTGGTACCTCTGGTTAAGAACTTAATTCATTCTGGAGGTCCGTTCTTAACCTGAAACCGTTCTTAAGCTGAGGTACCACTTTAGCTAATGGGGCCTCCTGCTGCCACTGTGCCACTGCCGCACAATTTATGTTCTCATCCTGAGGTAAAGTTCTTAACTTGAGGTACTACTTCTAGGTTAGAGTCTGTAACCCGAAGTATTTGTAACCTGAGGTACCACTGTATTAAAACTGGGAAACTATGGCTATTTAAAAACATGGCTTCTTCTCTTGGCTTACTTGGAAGCAATTAACCATAGTTTCCTAGTTTGGGTGTGATGGAAAGCTATGGTTAATGGTGGCTTCCTGGCTTGTTTCCCAGTTCGTATGAAGGAAAAAGGAAAGCAGGTGTGTGTCAGGGGACGCATGAAGCTTGTTGGTATCTCATCCTGTCATTCCCAAGATTTGATCATCCAAATATATTTGTTTTATGTGTGGCCTACCAAGATATAGGGGATGTGGGTGGTGCTGTGGTCTAAACCACTGAGCCTAGAGCTTGCCGATCGGAAGGTTGGCAGTTTGAATCTGCACGAAGGGGTGAGCTCCCGTTGCTCGATCCCTGCTCCTGCCAACCTAGAAATTTGAAAGCACGTCAAAGTGCAAGTAGATAAATAGGTACAGCTCCAGCGGGAAGGTAAACAGCATTTCCGTGCGCTGCTCTGGCCACATGACCCAAAAAAATTGTCTGTGGACAAATGTCGCCTCCCTCGGTCAGTAAAGCAAGATGAGTGCTGCAACCCCAGAGTCATTCACAATTGGACTTAACTGTCAGGGGTCCTTTACTTTTTACCAAGATATAATGTAGTGTCTGTCCTCAGAAGAATACCCTAAAATGTATTGATCACTCCTCTAGCCTCAACAGGGAGCTCAAGTTAAACTTCAGTTTACTTTACCTTTACCCCTCCACCCCCTGGCCAAAAGCTGACCTTGTTAAAGCTGTCCTTGGTAAATCAATGTCCTTATTTTGTTCGTGTTTTTGCCTTCTGTAAATTCGATCTTCGTATGAGCTGCTAACATTGTCATTCTTAAGGATTTTCAGAGCTGTGTGCAAACGTGCACCTCAGGATTATCCTTCCTATTTATGAGAAGGAAATGTTGAGGAAGTATTTTACCAAATTTCTCCAGGTAGGGGACTCACCAACAGTAGGGGAAGTAGCACATCTACTCCCCCCACCTTAAAGTATTTCCTTCTTGGTTGTTGCTGCTAGTGGTGGGAGCAACAATTATGTAGGCTTCCTGACCACCATTTTACATTCCTTCAGTGCCTTGGACATAGTGTTGTGTCAGTATATTCTGGGAGAGAAAATGGCGGCCACCACATTAAAAAACTGAAGAGTATTTGGACAAAATTGTGTGAAGTGGTTTTTGTGTGTGTGTGAGAGAGAGTGAGAGTGACAGTGAGAGACAGACAGACAGACAGACAGACAGAACTCTAGTTCAGATTCATATCTCTGGAATACAAATCATTGTGTGTGGGGATAATTCATCATGTCTGTAGTGCGCCTTCATCTGCCCCAGCTGCAACAAAACATGTCTCTCCCTCATCAGCACACACTTCACACAGCTTCACCTGCTGAGGTATATGGCTGATAACACATTACAAGATTTATTTAGTTATTTATTTTTTTATTTAGTGTATCTTCACAAAAATAGCTCACTTGGTCTTTAAATCAGGGCACAGAAATTGCAGAGAGCTGCAACAAGCACAGAGATAAAACTCATTTTCCTCTGTGCATACCTCTAGGCTTGAACAGGGGTCCTTGGAATGAGAACTGGGGAATCATTGGTCTAGTGCCATTGCTGACTGGTTTTAGGCCTCAGGCAAAAAGCATTCTCATTTCCTTAGGTTTATGGTTTTTAATGGGGATGGTAATTTGATATGTCAGTGGCCTTTATTGTGCTCACATTTGAACTGAGATGGGTAGTACTTCTTAACAATGGAAGAAGAGCTTGCTGGATCAGGCCAGTGGCCCATGTGGTCCAGCATCCTATTCTCAAAGTGGTTGAAATGATTCTTGTGGAAAACCAGCAAACAGGATCTGAGCACAAGAGCCCTCTCACCTCCTGAGGTTTCCAGCAACTGGTATACTGAAGCATTATTGCCTCTTTCTATAAGGAAAAGCATAAACCACATTGCTAATAGCCATTGATAGCCCTCTCTATGAATTTGTCCAGTCCTCTTTTAAGGCTGCCTGGGCTGGTGGCCATCACTGCCTTCTGTGGGAATGAGTTCTGCAGTTTAATGATGTGCAATGTGAGGAAGGCACCAGAACCTCGCCGGTCCTGGAAGGATCTTTTTAAAAAGTCCCATATGCTCAGAGACTTTGTGCCTGTTCATTGGGGGAGATAGGAAGCCCAGAGCACTGGTTCTTTAGATGTCCCTTTTAGGAAAAGGCACGTAGTGAGACCATTGATCCCCTGCTGGTGAGGCTCGCTGACCTCCCGGAAAAGCAAAAATTTGACCTTTCCTGTTAGGCAAAGATCATAAGACGACCCGGATGATCGCCAGATTCTGTGTACAGATCTGTAGGCACAGACCATCCCCCGACCCAAACTAGTTCGTTAAGAAAATCCCCAAACTTGGTTCCATGGGTGACTCCGGGTCATCTCTCTGTGGTAGCTTATCTTAAACTTTTAAGTGTCTATACGCTTTTCACATTTATAAATTTTGAATTTATTGTTGTACATTGTTTTAAATGTTTGTTTTCCTTCTGTGATTGTACCCCCAAGTGTGTTTTATAAGCTGGTCTCCGACCGTAATAAATTATCTATCTATCTATCTATCTATCTATCTATCTATCTATCTATCATCTATCTATCTATGTGAGGAAGATGATCTGTCCTGAATCTGCCTCCTGTTGTTTTTTTAAAAATAGCTCTTTTAAAATATATTGTTGGGTGAGTGTTCTTTGTTTTGTTTATTGATTTTTCATCTGATTTTATTGTCTTTGTCATTTTATGTCTGCTGTGTAAGTTTGCTTTGGGGCACTTGAATGCAAACATGCAAAATAAGAACAACAGCAACAATAACAACGATGAAATGTCGGGTGGTCGATGACAGAGTAGATAAAGTTCTCAAATCTCATGGTATGTTCTAAGAATTAATATCAGGCTCCTGAATGAATCAGTTTAGAACAGATGTTACCCACAATGCCTTTAGATTGGATGAAAGGCTCAAAATCATACAGTGATGACCTTACTTGGTTTCTTCTTTGTCATATATAGCTTTCAGTGTGGTATATATAGAGTCCTGGTTAGATTAGAGCTGGGGAGACTCAGGCTAGCGATGGACAAATCTGTCAGTTTCAGTTCTTCTTGTTTCTTTGCCAGTCTGAAGACCAGTACTTCTTCAGCTATCTTTCAACTTCCAAAACATTTGGAAACCAGAACATGGCTTCTGATTGGCTGCAGGAAGCTCCTGTAGCCAATCAGAAGCCATGGAAGCCGTATCAGATGTTCGGCTTCCAAAAATAGGTCACAAACCGGCATTCGGGAGGCAAAACGTTAAGAGAACTAAGCTTTTCGAAAACCAAGGCACAACTGTATGGGTGTAAACATGTACACCTTTATGAATCTTACAATAACTTTGAGATGGCATTTGAAAACATGTCCCTCCAAAGCTCTCACCCTCTTAAATTCAGCCGGTGTCTTCTGTCTCTTTAGAATGTGTTGATGATTCTCTTATCTGTCCTTAACTTAGCTGTCCCTCCTTCCCACTATCTGTAATAATGGCTTCTGTTTTCTACAGCATGCTCTATCTCTCCAGTCCATTCTGGAGTCCAATAACTCAGCAGTAAGCATCTCCTCCAGCCGTTGAATCAGCAGTTAGCCCCATCAAAGCCTTTAAACCTTAATCATGACAATTGATTTGTGAATCCAGTTGGTGGGAGGAGGAGTGAAAGCCTTCTCTGGCTCATTCTCACCAATGAGTTCAGTAAATAAAATGCTACTTTAGCGAAGAGTAAGCAGTGTCGTACAAGGTGCAATTATGAGCTGAGTACAGCTATTATATTTATTATTGCCCTGTCGCTACATGCAACCGCTTGCATCAGCAAAGCAGTTTGGGTCCAATGTCAGATAAGCTACTATGCTAAGTCGATAATGGAACCTGAAAGGCAAGTTACTTTCCACTCATTGTTTTCAGTCAAATGGGATCTCTCAGACATTTTCCTTCTTGTGAAGGTCCATCTCTTTTAACAGCATTATTACTAGCAAAGGCTGTGCAAAGGCCAACTGCTTCCCATGGCCTCTCATATTTTGGAGGTGTTGCATACAACACTTCCATAAGGCTGAATAAAGCTTCTGAATAAATCTTCTTCCAGTTTTGGCTTCTATCAGTTTCTAATCTTTTGAGTCTTAAATATAGTTAGACGTTTAGTTAGTTATACACACTTTTGCCTAGGATGCACATTCTTCTTTGGAAGGAAATACCCAAATAAGCAGTGTTGGGATGGCAGGAAAGCAGTGAATGTAGTTGGTTGTCTCCAGTGTTCAGTAATACTGAGATAGTAATAATAATAATAATAATAATAATTTATTATTTGTACCCCGCCCATCTGGCTGGGTTTCCCCAGCCACTCTGGGCAGCTTCCATAGAAACCAAAAAACACTAAAATATCATACATTAAAAACTTCCCTGAACAGGGCTGCCTTAAGATGTCTTCTGAATGTCAGGTAGTTGTTTATCATTTTGACATCTGATGGGAGGGCGTTCCAAGGGCGGGCGCCACTACCGAGAAGGCCCTCTGCCTGGTTCCCTGTAGCTTTGCTTCTCGCAGTGAGGGAACCGCCAGAAGGCCCTCGGTGCTGGACCTCAGCGTCCGGGCAGAACGATGGGGGTGGAGACGCTCCTTCAGGTATACTGGGCCGAGGCCTTTTAGGGCTTTAAAGGTCAACACCAGCACTTTGAATTGTGCTCAGAAACGTACTGGGAGCCAATGTAGGTCTTTCAAGACCGGTGTTATGTGGTCTCGGCGGCCACCCCCAGTCACCAGTCTAGCTGCCGCATTCTGGATTAGTTGTAGTTTCCGAGTCACCTTCAAAGGTAGCCCCACGTAGAGCGCATTGCAGTAGTCCAAGCGGGAGATAACTAGAGCATGCACCACTCTGGCGAGACAGTCCGCGGGCAGGTAGGGTCTCAGCCTGCGTACCAGGTGGAGTTGGTAGACAGCTGCCCTGGATACAGAATTGACCTGCGCCTCCATGGACAGCTGTGAGTCCAAAATGACTCCCAGGCTGCGCACCTGGTCCTTCAGGGGACAGTTACCTTATTCAGGACCAGGGAGTCCTCCACACCAGCCTGCCCCCTGTCCCCCAAAAACAGTACTTCTGTCTTGTCAGGATTCAACTTCAATCCATTAGTCGCCATCCATCCTCCAACCGCCTCCAGGCACTCACACAGGACCTTCACCACCTTCACTGGTTCTGATTTGAAGGAGAGGTATCATTTGCATATTGATGGACACCCAGTCCAAACCCCCTGATGATCTCTCCCAGCAGCTTCATATAGATGTTAAAAAGCATGCGGGAGAGGACGGAACCCTGAGGCATCCCACAAGTGAGGGCCCAAGGGTCTGAACACTCATCCCCCACCACCACTTTCTGAACACAGCCCAGGAGGAAGGAGCGAAACCACTGTATAACAGTGCCCCCAGCTCCCAACCCCTCTAGACGGTCCAGAAGGATGTTATGGTTGATTGTATCAAAGGCCGCTGAGAGATCCAGCAGAACTAGGAAACAACTCTCACCTTTGTCACTAGCTCACTGGAGATCATCAACCAGTGCGACCAAGGCAGTTTCAGTCCCATGATGAGGCCTGAACCCGGATTGGAAGGGATCCAAATGGTCCGCATCCTCTAGGCGTGCCTGGAGTTGTTCAGCAACCATGTGCTCAATCACCTTGCCCAAGAATGGAAGATTTGAGACTGGGCGATAGTTGGCCATACTGGCCGGGTCTAAAGATGTTTTTTTAAGAAGCGGTTTAATGACCGCCTCTTTCAGCGGATCTGGGAATGTTCCCTCACAGAGGGAAGCATTCACCACCCCGCAGAGCCCATCGCCCAGCCCTTCCAGGCTTGCTTTTATTAGCCAGGATGGGCAAGGATCATGGAGACAGGTGGTTGGTTTCACACGTCCAAGCAGCCTGTCCACATCCTCGGGGGTAACGGATTGAAATTGATTCCATGCAACTTGACCAGACAGGGCTCTAGCACTCTCCTGCCCCAGCCCTGCTCCCACGGTGGTGTCTAGCTCCTTCCTAATATGAGTGATTTTATCTGCAAAAAACTTTGCAAAATCGTTGCAGGAGATCTTGGCGTCTTTACAAGGCCCTGGTGGTAAAGGTGGTTCCGTTAAATTGCGGACCACCTGAAAGAGTCTCCTGCTACTATTTTCTGCAGATGCAATAGAGGCGGTGAAGAAAGTCTTCTTCGCCGTCGCTATCGCCACTTGGTAGGCTCGACGTTGAGCTCTAACCTGTGTCCGGTCAGATTCGGTTTGAGTTTTCTGCCACTGACGCTCTAGCCGTCTCAGCGACTGTTTCATCGCCCTCAGCTCCGAAGAAAACCACGGGGCTGTCCGGGCTCCATGCAATCGGAGAGGGCGCTTCGGAGCCAGACAGTCGATAGCCCTGGTTAACTCCGCATTCCAGCGGGCCACCAGGGAATCAGCTGAAAGGCCATCAACATGGGATAAAGCATCCCCTACCACTCTCTGGAAACCATTTGGATCCATTAAGTGGTGGGGGCAGACCATCCAAATTTGTCCCACCTCCCTGCAGAGGGGAAGGGTCACGGAGAAGTCCAGTTGCACCAGGAAGTGATCTGACCATGGCACTTCTTTTGTTTCACTTTTACTTAGTGTCAGATCACCCACGTCACTAGAGGTGAATACCAGATCTAAGGTATGTCCATGACTATGAGTTGGGCCCAACTTATTCAGGGACAGCCCCATGGAGGCCATGCTTTCCACAAAGTCCCGAGCGGCCCCTTGTAACGTCGTGTCGGTGTGGATGTTAAAATCCCCTAGGACAACCAAACTAGGTGTCTCCAGGAGAACATCCCCCACGACCTGAAGCAGCTCAGACAGGGAATCCTTGGTGCAGCGGGGAGGTCGGTACACCAAAAGGAATCCTGTACTGCCCCTATTGCCCAACTTCCAGAGCATGCACTCAGAAAACTGGGTCTTCCCAGTAGGACGCCTGATGCAAGCTAATGACTTCCTAAAAATCACTGCAACCCCCCCCCCCCCGCCCTCATGACCTGGGTTGCTGTGCGTAAGAGAAACCTGGTGGGCAAGCAGCGGCAAGGACAGGCCCATCTGCTTCCTCCAACCAGGTCTCTGTCACACATGCCAGGTCAAATCCTCCATCCACAATCAGGTCATGGATGGCAGTGGCTCCCCCCCCCCCCTGTGGAACTTGTCCCAGCCATCGTGTTGGCTGGGGCCCCACTCCCAGGCAGCCCTGATCCCACCCCTTAAAAATGAAACACAAACTATACAGAACCAATAAAACAACAAAAAACAAAAACAGAACAATTATACTAAAATTAATCCCCAACCAAATATCCATGATCGTCAGCAGGCTCATCACAGCTATCTGCCAATCACCCATTCCCACCACCCTTCTGAGTAATACCCCTCCCCACCTTCTCACTATATAGAAGGGTCTGGTGACTTCTGTTTCAGTGTATCTGAAGAAGTGTGCATGCACACGAAAGCTCATACCAAGAACTAACTTAGTTGGTCTTTAAGGTGCTACTGGAAGGAATTTTTTCACTTGGAACAGGGAAGCAATCGCAGAACACTTCCCAACTTCCCCAAACGTTTGTTCCAAATAAGGGCCTGGGCCACGCCCCCTGGGCCAGTTGGAAAAAGCCCTGGAAGGGAGCAGGCCCTGCAGTCCTCCCCACAGCCGATGGCCGATAGATAGACCTATTGAAATTAATGAACAGGACTAGCTTGGACCCATTCATTCTGAGTAAAACGTAGTTAGCTACAACCCTTTGTCCCCATTCACATGGATGTACATTGCAAGGGGAGATACACTTGGACATTCCTCAGTAAGGGACAGGTGGTAGTGTGTTGAGTCTACAAGGATTGTGTTGAATCTGTGGGCACACTTAACAAAATAATAATAACAGGCCTAATGCCTGTCCCAGCAGAATAAATTGAGGCAGTGACAATTCCAGGTATACATGTCAGTAAATAGTCACTAGGGAGAGTTGGAACACATGATTGCATTATAAATTCCACATGATAGTATTATAAATAAGATACCAAGGGTCAGGTTAACTATGTATACAACTATGTATACAGTAGCAGGGGTGGTAAACCTCTGGCCCTCCAGATGTTATTGGATTTTAACTTCCATCAGCCCCAGGCAGCATTTCCCAATGGTAAGGTCCTGCTTTTGGGCTTTCCATAGGCATCTGGTTGGCCCCTGTGGGAGCAGACTGCTGGACTAGATGGGCCATTGGCCTGATCCATAAATCTCTTCTTAAATTCTTTCAATGGGCGCTACAGCCTAACAGCTTCTGGAGGGCTACAGGTTGCTCATTCCTGAAGCATAGCATCAGGCTGTAGTTTATTTATATTTACTCTTCTCCTTACTACTTCCATTTCACACACACACAAAAACCCAATCTATAGACCAAACTGTTTAGGGAAGTTTTTAATGTTTAATGCTGTATTGTGTTTTTAATATTCGGTTGGGAGCCGCCCAGAGTGGCTGGGAAAACCCAGCCAGATGGGCAGGGCATAAATAATAAATTATTATTATATATATTATCATGTGATATTAAAGATTTGTGGTTTGGCAATACTTAATGTTTTGTTTTTGTTTTTAAAAAATAGCAGCTTAGGATGGGGTGATCAAGATCAGGACCGTGGCATGTGGGAGGGGGGAAATAATGCCTCCTGTGCCACAGTCCCAATGCTCCCCCCGGGAAAAAAAACCCCTCATAAATAAAACTATGATATTAGGCTTGAAGGAGAGGCTTCCATTGGCATTAACGGGAGCTTCTGCCTTAAATTGTAGCTTTGGGGAGAAATTTCATAAGGATTGCAGCATAGGAGGGAAGGTTTCAACAGCATGCTATGCTCCAAATCCTCATCTACCTCCTTGCAGCTGCTGTTTATCATTAAAAGAATTATATGTATATACAGGCTTTCTCAACCTCGGCCCTCCAGATGTTTTTGGCCTGCAACCCCCATGATCCCTAGCTAGCAGGATCAGTGGTCAGGGATGCTGGGAAACATCTGGAGTCAATCAAAACATCTGGAGGGTTAAGATTGAGGAAGCCTGATACACACAATGCTAAACCATGTTTTTAGCATTGTTTGTAGTTTGGTCAGAAGACATATAGAAGGAAAAAGCGAAACACAAAATAAAAAGCTGACGCTGTAATTGGATTGTGTGAGAGGGAAATATCAATTTGGAAAACAAGTAAACAGATTGCACTGCTGCTCCTTAGCAGAATAAGTTTACAGCACTGTCATTATGCAAATATAATATTTACAGATATCCTTCTCTTTTTTTGCGGGATGGGGGGGGGAGTCAATTTAAGCATTAATATGAATGTACATTTCCAAACTAAATAGTGCAATTAAGCAATTCAATATATTCACTAAGGTTTTGCTTTTCTCCAATGTGACTTTCCTTGAGACAAACTGTAACATTATGGTGGACTGGGGAGAGGAAATTCATCCATTTGCTTGAAGATTTACACCAGGGTTGCCTCTATATTTTTTATCATTCCTATTCAGGGAACTTCCATGAAGCTGTTTCAATTGGGTACCTTTGCCCCATTTCCTAGTTAAGAGTACAGGTTCTATACTCAACCACCGCAAGGGTTCGTTCAGATCCCCAGGCTGTATATATTGAAATTTCACAATCCGTGACCAGATGCACGGTGCTTTGAAAAACATCCACAGGGATTTTATCAAATGTAGCATGTACCCTAGAGTGGATATCTGTTTGGCAAATAAATAACCCACTGTTCCTCGCAAAGGATCCTAGGGTGGCAACATGGAAAAGTTAATGCTGTTGGAAAAAATATAAAAAATATATATTATTTTAAAATTATTAAAAGCATTTGCAGGTGCACAAGTAATACTTTCAAGATTGCCAGAAACAGTATCTTTCAGCTATCCAATGCCTGGGTAAATAGAAATGTTTTTAAATCACTCCGGAAAGTTAATAATGAAAGAGACAGATCCACTTCACCAGCGAGGGCATCCCACTCACAGAGAACCGTTTTATCCTCAAATTGCCTTGCTTATGTGTCACAGCTGGCTACTGAGGGTTCAGTGGATCTTTTGCCTAAAGTTGATTTCATGCAGGCATGTCACAACTTGGAGCAGCACAGCTGGATGACTTCTTGAAGTTGCAGTGCTGAATAGGAGGCACAATTAGGACTTGCCACAGTCCTAAAGTTGTGCTATCTATGCTCTAGCCACAGTCCGGTCTGTTTCATTGGCTCCCAGAAAACTGGTTTGGCAGGGGAAGCTATCTGGCCTCTGCAGTTCTGCAAAGGTCTATTACAGGGATCAGTAAACTTTTTCAGCAGGGGGCCGGTCCACTGTCCCTCAGACCTTATTTTTTGAGGGGGAAATGAATGAAGTCCTATGACCCAAAAATAACCCAGAGATGCATTTTAAATAAAATCACACATTCTACTCATGTAAAAACACTAGGCAGGCCCCACAAATAACCCAGAGATGCATTTTAAATAAAATGGCACATTCTACTCATGTAAAAATACGCTGATTCCCGGATCATCTGCGGGCCAGATTGAGAAGGTGATTGGACCAGATTCGGCCCCCGGGCCTTAGTTTGCCTACCCATGGTCTATTAGAAGCAATCATATGGACCTTTCCATCTCACCATTCCACATTGAGAGGAGGGTCTTGAAAGGATGTCAGCTCTGTTAACGCAAAAGTCACCCAGAGCATTCGAGAATGCCTTGATTTTCCTTTGGATTTTGAACTTCTTTGAAAGTTGTGATACAGCTCTCAACTCCAAAGAAGAAGAAAGTTTCATAGTATATTAAAATGTTATATTGGGACAAATACATTTAGAAACATGTACATTTAGAATAAAGATTATTTTGTGATAAAAAACACATATTTCAATGTGATGATTCATGACACTATTTTTTTTAAAGATCAAATTAATGTGGAAATGGGGTAGAACAAGCCCATGCAAAACTGACACAGCTGAGGAATAGAAGAAGGCTGTGTACACACCATGCATTTAAAGCGTCATCCCCCCAAAGAAAGAATATTAGGAACCGTAGTCTGTTAAAGGATGCTGGGAATTGTAACTGTGAGCTGAGTAATCTACAGTTCCCACAATTCTTTGAGGGGGTGAGTGTGTGCTTTAAATCTGTGGTGTTCATGCAGCTTGACCAAGCGAGTAAAGATCCAAGTGAGTAGGGTTCACCTAGCCCAGCATTCTGTTCTCACAGTGGCCAACTTCTTTTCTTCGCTGCTGAAAGCTCCCATACAAAGGCTTCCGTGATGGACCAACTGCTCATTCAGCTGTGACTGATCATTCTGCTGATGTTGTCTCCACCTGCTCAGTGATAATTGTCTTGGTATTGTCTTGGTGGGGTGTTTTTAATACATCTATATGTGTCCAAGCTTTAAACTGACCCCTCAGTGATGATCTGTGTTGTTGTTTAGTCGTTTAGTTGTGTCCGACTCTTTGTGACCCCATGGACCAGAGCACACCAGGCACTCCTGTCTTCCACTGCCTCCCGCAGTGAGATGGCCTGGGAATCCGATTCAGAGGCTGAACCGGAGGAATCCCAGCCTGCACAGGAGTCCCCGCCTCCAGGGCCGGCTGAACTGGGGCAGGGCCTTGATTCTGAAGCACCTGCACCTGTGCCGGATCCTCAGGAGCAGGCACCAGGTGAATCCACTCTAGCTCCAGAGGGGGTTGAGGACACAGTGCCTACAGGTGTGCCTCTCCCAGCCCTGTCAGGGGAAGGTGAGGCTGCCTCTGGGTCCCGTAACCCTCCAGCCTCTCCAGAGCTGCAGAGGCTCAGGGCAGAGAGGCAGAGGGAACTGGTTTCTCCCAGGAGGAGAGCTCGCCTTAAGGCCAGGAGAGGTGAGTCACCTATGGACCGGGGCCGCCCTATGCCTCAGAGGAGATAAAGGCCAGTCAGCCCGGTCCCAGGTTGCGGGAGCAACGTCGTTGAAGAGTTGTTTTGGCCAGCACCCAGTCCTGTTCCCCCAGAGTTCCTGTCCTTGCCCGGCTTCTCGCTGTGGACCCCGCTTCGCCCATGGAGGACTGTCTGCCGACCCTCGACTCAGGTCCTGGACCTCGCCCCATGGTAACCTCCCCCCTGGACCAGCACACGCAGTTTGGTCAAACTCATGCTGGTAGCTTCGAGAACACTGTCCCACCATCTAGTCCTCTGTCGTCCCCTTCTCCTTATGCCCTCCATCTTTCCCAACACCAGGGTCTTTTCCAGGGAGTCTTTTCTTCTCATGAGGTGGACAAATTATTGGAGCCTCAGCTTCAGGATCTGTCCTTCCAGTGAGCACTCAGGGCTGATTTCCTTCAGAATGGATACGTTTGATCTTCTTGCAGTCCATGGGACTCTCAAGAGTCTCCTCCAGCACCATAATTCAAAAGCATCAATTCTTCGGCGATCAGCCTTCTTTATGGTCCAGCTCTCACTTCCACACATCACTACTGGGAAAACCATAGCTTTAACTATGATCTGCGTTACCAACTATCATTAAATGTTGAGGCTGGGGAAATTTGTTTGAGTTTCCTGAAGGTACAGAGTAGAACAGTGAAGGCCTTTTGGATTCCCTGTCTATATTGTTTGGAATTGGATAGATATCAGTCTATCCATAAAATTGCATAGCATTGCCCCTTAAAGCCTCTAAGAGTCAAATCTCTCTCCCCATCCCACCTCCTGCATTTTTATATTCTTTCTGCACTGAATGCTGGAAGCTTTTTCATTACAGATTTGCCTGTTTGGAAGGCTGGTGGAGGAAACCTTTTGTGAATTTAAAGGGGAAAAGAAGATTTATATTCCTTTTTTTAAAAAAAAAAACCTAGATGTTAAATAAATGCATGAAGGATTCTTCAAGTTTGTAATCCATTTAATATTTAATAAATGCAATATATCATTTTTATAAATATGCATAAGTAAGACACAGATTTAGAATACATACGGGATTACAATAGGATAACACATTCATCTCGCCTGGCAAGGTAAGGCCACTAGTGTTTTCTAAAGATCATATTAATCCTCATTGGTGGAGATAAACTCTCTGCCCTGATGCAACTATTATAAATTGGGTTTATGCAAAATGGTTCTCTTAATTTCCCCAAAGTGTAAATTTCACATGAAACTGCTGAAGGGAGTACAACGGAAAACATCAGTGAAATATTTAAATGTGTGATAGAAACTATGTAGGGAAAATATGGTCTTTCTGCCATCCACAAAAGTGCAGCTACGGAAGCACTGATGATAATTGTTTCTAAGAGCGCTCTTTGTCAGAAATCAGTGTTTCAGAATATGGCTAGGACAGCAACGGGGCTTTACATGGCGTCATGGGTTCACACTACCCTCATTGGGACTAAGAGCTAAACAATAGATTAGCATTACATGAAGAAGCCTCCGCTTCATTCGTTCCCTGTTCCCCTTTCATTCTGCATGGCTACACTACCATTTTTAAGTAACTGCTTTTGAGAACTGCATCTGAGCCTGAACACAGTGCAATTAGTCTTAATTATGGGTCAGCAAACTAAGGCCCTGGGGCAGGATCCGGCCCAGTTGCCTTCTGGATCTGGCCCGTGGATGGTCCAGGAATCACTGCATGGATCGGTGTGGGGATTCTGATCGTTTGGGCTGCGCCCTTTCCCCCTCCCTCTCCCTCACACACACCGCGGTGGCACCTCCTCCCTCCCTCCTTCCTCCTGGCTTCTCCCCGCCCTGCCTAGAGGAGGAAGGAGGCTGGGCTTTGTTGAGCAGCTGTTGGCTGAGTGCCATTTTAAGCAGCCCCTCTTTCACGCTGTTATTAGTCCCTCCACCGCCAGTCCCTGCCGCTCGCAAGGCGCAGGAGCCGTGGTTGGCTGAGTGCCATTTAAAGTAGAGCAGCCCCTCTCCAGAGCCAGCCCTTTCACGCCGCTCATCATCCCTCTGCCGCTGCCACCGCCATCCCCTGCCGCTCACAAGGCACAGGTAAGCAGCCACCGGGGCTCATCCGGTGCTGTGGAGAAGGGAGGGGAGAGTTGCGGTTTGAATCTTTTTTCTCCAAAATATAGTCTGGCCCCCCACAAGGTCTGAAGGACAGTGAACCAGCCCCCTGCAGAAAAACTTTGCTGCCCCTTGGTCTTAACTATGGCCTTTTGAACATAAGCAGAACCAGCTGGGTCAGGCCAGTGGCCCATCTAGTCACCAAATAGATGCCTGTGTGACACCAGCAAGAAGGAGCTGAGCATAGCAGCACTCTCGCCTCTTGTGGTTTCCAGCAACTGGTATTCAAAAGCATACTGCCTTCAACAGTGAAGGTGAAACAAAGCCATCAGGTTTCATAGCCACTTATAGTCTTATCCTCCATTCATTTGTCTAATTCTTTTTAAAAGCCACACTAGTAATCCAATTTCAAACTATGATGTATGAAGTTGGTTTGCTTCTCTAAACCGTAGTTCAGATGGTTAGGTTTTGGATGTGACAATAAACTGTTGCCAATCAAAAATGGAAGTGAAAACCTTTTGTTATCCTCATGGTTGTGGGAAGTGAGGAGCACACAATCCCGAGGCCCATGCACAAGTTTAGTGAATAAACAATAGAATTATAGAGTTGGAAGTGTGCATGATGTTGGGGTGGGGGCGGGTAGGATAATCAACATGGCTGTGCTCACATATCGGTCTCATCTATGGATAGAACCCCTTGATAGGGTTAGAGAAATGCTGGTGGATTCTGGCATAGATCACTTTTAAGAAGATGAGTCGAATTCATGGAGATCTGTTCAGCAATAACTGCTAAATTAAGGTTGGGAAACCTGTGGCCCTCCAGCTGTTGTTGGACTACCATCTCCCATCAGGCCTAGCCAACAAGGTCAATGGCTGATGATGGTTGTAGTTGTATTCCAACAACATCTGGAGGACCACAGGCGCTCCATTCCTGTGTTAAATGGGACGTATCAGCTTTAAAGGGATAAAAAGAATGTGCTTCTGGGATGGAGAGCTGCTGGCTGGGAAGGCTTATGCTGAAAGGAGATTCGATGGATGAGTAGGAACTAGAATGGAAGCTCACTTCTGGTTCAAAAAGAGGGTTGTGTGTGTTAAAAGTTCACCATTCCTTTTTCTTGTCCCTGGAATTTATTACTGACCCAATTTCTCAGGGTGACATACTACCAAACATTACCCAAGCCTATCCCTGCTTCAGGCTGACATTCACACTTCTACTTTGGGATCTGTTTAGAGTCACCTAACAAATATTGGCCACTTACCATTTGTAAAATGGGTCTGGTAACATCTGCTTTCTAAGTTTCTTCTATGAAGTGTAAAATGAATGTGTAGTCAGATAATAGAAGGCACAAAGAACATTAAAAAATAATAATAAAGTGGGAAGGAAAACTAGGAAGCTTAAAAATACAACTTCTCATTTCGTACAGGAACACTCTATGTAAAACTGTGAGCCTTGCCTTAATATACATTAGTGGAAATCAGCTAGAAGCCATTGACATTCTGATAATCTTAGAATAGATTTCTAGCTGGTGATTTTGTGTGTGCTGCCCTAGTGCAATATTTCATATTTATTTCCACAACTTATTGCACATTCTTATTGGGGGGGGGGGGCATCCTTGCAGAAAATTGCCAGGGGAAATTAATTTTGTTTTCTTTCACTGGCAGAACAATTTCCCACTTGTCACCCAACTTTCTGATGAGAAGGGTTAGGAGAAGCCGGGGAAGCTCTGGTGAAGTCAGTTTTGAGATGAAAGGTTGGCTTTCATGCAGCGCTTCAGGGCTCATCCACACTTCCAGTTGCCCCAATTTTTTTTACCCTGGAAAACCGGCAGTTTAATTCTGCAGTGGAATAAATGGCAATCAGGTTTTCACCGGATTGCCATTTGTTCCAATTTAGTGCTAAAGAGGGACGCCGGTGGCGCTGTGGGTTAAACCACAGAGCCTAGGACTTGCCGATCAGAAGGTCGGCGGTTTGAATCCTCACGACAGGGTGAGCTCCCGTTGCTCGGTCCCTGCTCCTGCCAACCTAGCAGTTCAAAAGCATGTCAAAGTGCAAGTAGATAAATAGGTACCACTATGGCGGGAAGGTAAACGGCGTTTCCGTGCACTGCTCTGGCTTGCCAGAAGTGGCTTAGTCATGCTGGCCACATGACCTGGAAGCTGTATGCCGGCTCCCTTGGCCAATAAAGTTAGATGAGCACCGCAACCCCAGAGTCGTTCGCAACTGGACTTAACTGTCAGGGGTCCTTTACGTTTACCTAGTGCTAAAGAGTAGGTTTTCTGAAGGAAAGTGGCAGGGCAAAGGCAAAACCACTCGGACCTTTGCCTAGAAAGCAGAAAAGAAGCAGAAAAAAGCTTTATAGGCACAAAACAAGCAGAAGTGTGGATGAGCCCTAGGTTTGTCACTGCTGGCTGTTAGATATGATGAGTTTATGGGAGCTCCAGAATCGGAGCACCAGTTTTGAGCAGCAATAGTAAGAGAGGGCTATTGTCTTCATGACCTTAAGGTGGGATGGAAGTTTCCAGCTGAAAGCACAGCTGGAATTCAGATTCTTAGCAACAAGGATCGATTGCACCAGATTTAGCAGTCTGTGTCAGTTTCCCGTTTCTGCATCATTCAGCAGTTAAAAAAGTGTGTGTGTGTGTGTGTGTGTGTGTGTGTGTGTGTACTAGGAAGGCAAGAAGAATTTGTTTCAGTCCACATTTAAAGGCAAATCTCACTAATTCACACTTTTCAAGAAGAGTCACGAAATGAAACGCTGCCATTCTTCAAAATCTAGACTTCTCCAAATTTTGCAATGCAGTTATCCAGCCTAGTAATACACACAGACATAAGGCAAACTGTGCATATAAATGCATATATTAGTGAAAATAACATACAAAGGTGCATTACATTAGAGGAACTTGGTTTACGCATATTATGCAAAATGGCATTCAAAAGCGTATGACAGGAGAAGATTGCTCTGAAGTTCTGATAAAATTTCATGAGGAATTAAAAACTAAGAATCACAAACTGTTGTAGAAATATGGAGAACCAGACTTAAGACTGGAAAACAGAGATACCCAAACTGACAGAATGGCCCATCCTTCAGTTGAACTGCTGTAAATTACATTTGTTGATTGCTTTTATGTTTCCTTCCAGTGGACATATAACAATGGATGAAAGGTATGTTCGTGGGGTCCTTGTCAAAGTATACTGCTTACAACTAACGTTTGCATTTACAAAACAATCAGCTGCTTTTAGTAGCAGCTTTCATTATGTTTTTGTGGGGGTGGGTGGGGATGCAGATGCCCACAGCTCTTGGACCGCCTCATAATGGAATGCCGAAGTAGGGCAGATTCCTCCTTCCCCCCTGCTCACAACACAGGGCAGCCACACACTAAGGGCAGCAACAGCAAAGTTGATACTCTTCACTGTTTCGCCCTATTAAAACGGCTGGATGAGTTCTCCAATACCTGCCTGGCAGCACATCGATATATATGCCAAGACTCCACCTTCCCCTGCTGCCTTAATTGGCAAAGCGTGGTTTGCAAGCATAGCTAAAGTGTTCTCTAAATGTTTATAGAGTCATTCCAGAATAAGCAATTTACAACTGAGGAGGCAGAACCACGGTCAAAATGGTTTAATACCACCAGTTGGCAATATACCACAGTGAACTGACAGGCCTTTGGGTCACACAGCATTTCTTGCATGCACAAGAGTCCCGAAAGGCAAAGGCAAAAGAAAATATAGCACAATTTAATTCATCTGCAAGAGATGGTGAGGTGGCTAAAATGTCCTGACAGAGGAAGCCATTCTGCACATGATGTGTTCTTTCCTCTTAGATTTTCCATTGAGATAGTGCTTGTGTTTCTTTTCAGTGGAACTTGCAATCATAATTGGGTTGCCAAGATAATATCCTTACAAGTGTGATATGGTAAGACAATGTCAAAAAGAAAAAAAAAGGAAAACACGGGAAAACAAAAGAGATGCCTGTGCTGTAGAAACAGAGATGACTTTCTGATATCAGGATGTAGCAGAATAATGTCATTGTGAGTGTGGGAAGACAACTGTTCAATGTCAAGGCGTTAAAAGGGGGGGGGCAATGTTAACACATCTCTCTGTGTGACAGTGCGATGCACAGACAACATCTCAACAGTGTCAAGGGGACGCTGATGTGAGTAGCATTGCAAGCTCTAAATCAAAGCATGCTGTTGGAATCTCTAACGCCTGCCCCATTTTCTAAGCTGCAAATATTAGTTAAATGTTTTAGCATCTTACATCTGCAGAAGGGAGTCTTAACATACTCTTGCATTGTGACGACAAATTACAGGAGTAGCACTGGCGGTTTACGTTTCCTTTGAAAAAGAGAGTGCCGGAAGCTTACAGCATCTCCACGGTGTTTGCGATGTTTACAAATATGAAAGGGAAGAGAACTATTTCACCTTGCTCGTGATCCCTTTTTGTTAGGTAGGCTTGGCTCCGACATTGTCTGGCCCAAGATTACCCAGGGAACTGATGATGTGATCAGCGCTAGGAATCCAGGTCTCCCCAGCCAAAGTTCAAGATGCCGACCAAGCCACTACCCACCCACCCACCCCTTTGCCCGCTCACTATTCCATCACTGCGAAAATTGCTTTTGCTACATACTCCTGCTCCTTGGTGTGAGTGTGTGTCATTTGGATCAACACAGCTGTCTTGCCTGTCTTTAAAAAAAAAAAAAAAAAATTTTACTTTTGTTTAGGGAGTGGCTATGGCGGCTGTCATAAATAGGCTCCTGCACTTGCAAAATTTGCCACCGCATACTCTCTTCAGACTATTCCTTGGACACAATCTGTTTGCTAAGCAAACTCATAGTATACCCTACCTTGCAGATGATGAATTGCTCATTCAGAAAATGTGTTTTCTGTGGAAATTTCACTATGGCATTCAGGCTGCATGCTACTGTTGGTAACTGATCCACTGGTTTATTGATGGGGTGAATCCTGTTCCATGGCAGACCATCAGCAGGGTTACCCATAACCCAGACAAAGAGAGAAAGTGGTAAATTTGGAGTGAGGACTTCTGGAGCAGAATGTAAGAAGAGTCGAGCAGGATCTGGCTGGAAGCCTATCTACTTCAATGTCCTTTTCTCATGATGGCCAACAGGATGGGTACGGGAAGCTCACTAAGCGATCGAGTTATTATGTGGCACCTGTAGTAGTGCCAATTCCGCGGATCAAAGCAGTCGAAGGGGCACATGGGGGGCAAGGCGATCTCACAGGTAAACTGGCCCCAAGTTCTTAAGGACCCTCCCCACTTGTGATTTTCAGCAACTGGTACCTCTCTGACAGTGGAGGTACAACATGGTCATAATGGACAATAGACTTTGATAGCCTGATCCTCTGTGGAAGTAGGATGAGAAGTTGGCCTATTAGACCAAGAACTTTTATTGTTTCTTTAAACAGTTTCACAGTGCATCCATGGTTCAGTCTCTGACTACAAACTCGATTCTGGTTTGATGAAGCATTGTCAAAGAAGAAAGGAAGTCTCTGTTGGAATTTTGGATGAGCAGGGGTGCATGGGTTTTGTGTCTGCTTTTGTTTGTTTGCCTGCTTGTTTTCTTTTTCTTCCCCCACCTGGGGGGACACCTCCTGATTTGACTCTCAAAAAGCCAAATGTTTGTACTGAAGCTTCGAAAAAGAATGATAGAAGAAGATCAATACATGTTCCATTCCCCAGCCTCTGGCTTTTCTACTTAGCTGGATATCCCCTCCCCCACCCCCTTTTTTATTTCCTTCTCTTTTCCTGAGCAGTAACTGTCTTGAGAGCAGGATCTAGGGCTGATCTTATTCAGGGTTGTTAGGTAGCAATAAATGAGAACTCTCGGCAAACCAAACATTGTTGCAACATCGAAGAGATTTTGTTCCTACGAAGTTGTAGCCAGTTATCTTGTATTACAGCAAGATTCTCCATAGTACAATACTTAGAGCTGGGCTCTATCTGTGGGCTGTTAGGCTGCTGAACGGAAAATAATACAGTGCAACTGACTTTCAGGGTTGGTGTGTTGTGCAACAAGCACACAGAGTGCAATGAGATTGAGTATTTGTATGTGGGGGGGAGGCTCGGTTAATTTCATTGTACACAGGTTGTGCATTGACAATAAAGGTATTATTATTGGATGATGATGATGATGAACAAGCTTGCTTGGCTAAACCTTTTGCACGGCAGTGGCCACGACTGCTCAAAGCTTGCCTTTTGCGGAGCATTTTAGATTTTAAAGCTTGTTAGGCACATAGAATTAAAAGCTTAGGTACAGGGCTAAACAGAAACGCGGGTGGCGCTGTGGTCTAAACCGATCAGAAGGTCAGCGGTTCGAATCCCCACGATGGAGTGAGCTCCCGTTGCTCGGTCCCTGCTCCTGCGAAGTAGATAAATAGGTACTGCTCTGGCGGGAAGGTAAACAGCATTTCTGTGCGCTGCTTTGGTTTGCCAGAAGTGGCTTAGTCATGCTGGGCACATGACCCGGAAGCCGTACGTCGGCTCCCTTGGCCAGTAAAGCAAGATGAGCATTGCAACCCCAGAGTTGTCCGCAACTGGACCTAATGGTCAGGGGTCCCTTTACCTTTTTGCAGGGCTAAATATGTTAGGTGATTATTTTTTTATTATTTTTTTAAGGGAAGGGTTGCGTTTCCTAATGCAGGTGTGGAAATCTTTTCTATACTTAAGGGCCACATTCCCTTCTGGGCAATCTTCCAGGGACTACATGAGAGTGATGGGCAGGAAAAGTGGGTGGAGCAACAAATGCATTTTCTTTTCACCTTTGTGCAGTAAGTTTGATACTAAACACACACACACTACTCTATTTTAGAAGTTTTACATTTTTTTAAAGAAAGAATATGGGCACAGAGGACATGCACAACCCTCAGATTACTTTCTAAGTCCTTTTTTAAAAAAAGTTTGTGTTTCTGGGTAGAATGCTAAGCATTTTCCATTAAAATCCACTTTGAAACAAAACAGGACAGTTCTGTCCTCCCTGAGATTTGGAATGGACCAGACATCAATGGACCTGCCTATCCCTAGTTGTGAGGCATCAGAATTGCAGTTGGGAAGCACTTTCCAGGCAAAGAAGTATTTTTATGGGGAAGGGCTCAGTGGTAGAATATCTGCTTGGGATGTAGACAGTCCCAGGTTCAGTCTCCAACGTTTCCTGAATATTCCCAGTCTGGAATCCTGGAAAGCTGCTGCCAGCAGGGCCGTCTTACCCATAGGCACTAGGAATGCGGGGCACCTGGGCGCCAGGCTCTCAGAGGTGCCAGGCCGAGAGTCCGGGTCCCAAGAGTTGAGTCCAGGAAAAAGCCCGCCCGTTGCTCAGAGCGCCACAGTGGATTCTTCTGCTGCAGGCAGCTCTGCGCCGCGAGTTCAGCGGCGACCAAGCCAGCAAGACACTGAGGTGGCCAGCCAGCTCCGCCCCCTTGTGCACTTGGGACTGGGCAACCTGGGACTGGGCACTGGGTGGATCTTTGAACCCCTGCACCACATATGCTTAGGACAGCCCTGGCTGCCAGTCAGTGTAGTCAGTACTGAGGTAGATGGCCCAATGGCCTGACTCAGTATAGGGCAGCTTGCTGTGTTCCTCTTCTCAGCACTGGGACTGGTTCTACCCACCATACTAGCCACTGTACCCCATTGTACAAGGACTGTAAAGCATGGATTTTACATCACAGCCAAGGTTTTATCTGGCTCTGGTATACTTCTGCATGTTCCTTGGCTCTGACTCAGCTCCTGGTTCATTTCTGACTGCTGCCTATGACTCAGTCCTGACACACAGACATCCTGCAGTGTCTCGTTATTTCACAAGCCACATGCACAAGCAGGCCCTAATCAAGCCTTGTTCTATACAAGATCTGTTTACATCGCATAGGTAGAATCCAAAAGGTGTTTTGCCTTGCCCTTCCTGCTGATATATGTCTAGTTATGTGGGAAGCCCAGGGTTATCTACTGCTTTGTCATTTAAAAGCATTTATAAGCTGCTTAATAGTTCAGTTTTTGTAATTTGAATAGCCACCAATTCTGTATTTAGATTACATTGGGGTGGTTGACCCCAATGAGTCTTTACCAACCTGCCAACATGTGGGGATATAGGTGCACCAGAAGGGGTTGCTCATCAAGCAGAGCATCTGTATGGGGTTAACCTAAGTGCACTGTAACTTGTAAAGAACAGATGCAGTGACGAGTTATGGCAGAGCCCTTTGAAATTATGTTCATGTTGAAGTCATGCAAATCCCAACTTACTTTTTCAGTGTACCAAATAAGTAATAAGTGCCCCCACGCCACAAATATTGTAAGGCTTTGCTGCCTTTATAAGCCATGGAACAAATCAGCATGCATGTTCTACTTGCTGTTTCCTTTATTGTCAATCTTTGCTAAATACCATGTCCCTGTAGGCTTTAGTAAATCCATGTATTAAAGGTGCAAAGGTATTAGGGATTTGTGTGGACATCAAATCTCCAGCTCCCATCAACATCTTAAGTAATTTCAAAAAGAAATCCTAATGCAAAAGCAGGAGGGGGGCTCTGCTCTCCTGATTAAGAGCACACAGACAAGGCCCATCTGATTGTGTTTTCCCATCTGAATAATGAATGTGATTTCCATGCTAATAATCGCTTGTGTGATGCTCTTATGCAACCTACAGCGAGTTAACCCTTGGGTAGGGCTTGCCATTCACAGCCATAGTTTTGCATTGCTCTAATCTGCTCACATAAAACTGAGCGTTAGCATAAAGCCAGGAGCCTCTGGCTGTGCAGCCAAGCAAAGATGTGACTGACGTGAAAAGACGGAGGCTGCAATCATGTGCCCACTTAACTTTAAGAAGTAAGCTCCACTGAACTCCACAGGACTCTATTCTGGGCATTTCTTACAGCTCTGGCCAATCCAGGGGGTTCATGCTGCCTGCCAATCATAGGTCCTGATGAGGTTGTAAATAGGGATGGACAAATCGGTCAGTTTCAGTTCTCATTTCTTTTTCAATCTTGAATTCCATTGTGCTCATTTCTGCATCAGTTTGCATATATATATATATATATTTTAAAAGGTGCTGATAAAAAAAAATAGTGCTCAGTTTTTCTAATGTACAATGTTTTGCAAGTCTAATATAATCTATGTATTTTTATTACACCTTTTTGTATACATTACTTGGTTGGAGAACTGCATCACAAATTCAGAGGAGTGTAAATTTCAAAAAAATAGCTGCATTTTAGCTTTTTGTATTGTTTTGAGAAGAGTGAATGAGATCGTTTCATATTAAAATGTAAACGGAACCAAATTTCTTCCCATCCCAAGTTCAAAATACTCTTTCCAGCTATGTATGCACAGCACTATGGGGGAATATCCAATGCATTCATTTTGTTAGTGCAAGGATTTACACTTGCACAACAAACTCCACCTTTATCCTTCTCCACCCTCTGCATGTGCTCAGTACCCACCCCAAATGTGCTGCAGAGGGTTGGGGAAAATGTTAGAAGACACAGGGAACTATGGTTTGTTCCTGGATTGCTCCAAAAACAAACCATAGTTATCTGTATTCAGGTGTAATGCAGAAATGTGGAATATTTAAGAATGCAAACCTGAAAATAGCACAGTTTAATTTTCTTATTTATAGAATAAAAGCTTTCAATCGCTTTGTACTCACGCAAGAGGAGGAGAGGGAGAACATGTCAGCCTAGGTGTTATGCATATACCAGCAAACCATAGGTTCCAGTGACATCCAAGCCAGCCCCCATTTTAATCTCTCTCCAGTGTTCCTGACATGGAACAAGTATGCAATGTGTTCTGTGTTTTTAGGGAGGGATTACAGTTCTGGCTTTCACACTACAAGAAGTAGCAACAGCCACCAACTTTGTTAACTTGAGGGAAGGACCTTAGCTCAATGGAAGAGTATCTGTTTTGCATGCACAAGGTTCTGGGTTCAATGCCCAGCATTTCCAGGTAGGGCCGGGAGAGAACCTTGTCTGAAATCCTGGACAGCTGCCACCAGTCAGCGTAGACTATGCTGAGTTGGCTTGGTCCTGTTTTCGGACTTCCCATAGGCATCTTGTTGGCCACTGTGGCTTGTATCCTACTAAATACCCATCAGAGTTAGCTGTGTCCATTAATTTCAGTTAGTCCAGTCTGAGTATGGCTAAAACTGGATATAACCTTATAGGAACAGGTTGCTGAAGTAGGTGGGCCATTGGCCTGATCCAGCAGGTTCTTCATATGTTCTTAGGGGTGCCAAAAATATCTGCATGTTCATGCTGTTGTTTTTATTAGATTCCTACAATATACAGTCATACCTTGGTTGATGAATGCCTTAGCAGTTGAACGTTTTGGCTCCTGAACGTCGCAAACCCGAAAGTGAGTGTTCCAGTTTGCGAACGTTCTTTTGGAAGCTGAATGTCTGGCAGGGCTTCTGCGGCTTCCAATTGGCTGCAGCCAGCTCCTGCAGCCAATCAAAAGCTGCACCTTGGAAGTCAAACTGGAGTGTTCCAGTTTGTGAACATTCTTTTGGATGCCAAATGTCTGGCAGGGCTTCGGTGGCTTCTGATTGGCTGCAGCAAGCTCCTGCAGCCAATCAGAAGCCGCGCCTTGGAAGTCAAACGTTTTGGAAGTCGAACGGACTTCCAGAACAGATTCCGTTTGGCTTCCAAGGTACAAATGTATAACAAGACCATACACATATAAACTAAAATACTACACCCTAACCCCAAAGATGGAGTTTAGGCAATACATCCAAAATAACATCCAAATAACATAGTAAGTCCCTATCCCAGACAACCATTTGTATAGAAGGTGATAAACATTTTGTGCTCACAGGAAAAAAAATGGTAATGTCCACCTCCAGTTGTCGGTCTGCTTGCAAATGTGATCCCTGTTTTCTGTTTTCTTCAGAGAACAGTCTGAGCTCACAAAAGATCTAGATCCTTGTTCACCTTTATGGCAAGTGGTGCATTACCTTCCTGTTTTTATACTTGGAAATGTGCACATTGCTCTAAAGAACATTTCTAGGCAAGTAAGATATTAGTTTTGTTACGACCAAAAAACCTTTCCTTGCTTGCTCTCAGGTACTTCCCAAGGCATATTTTCTACAATAATACGCTGTTTGGTTTTATAGGGCTGTATAAATGGTAAAAAGCTACCAAATCGCAGTCCATAAAACCTGAAAAATTTAGAATGTAGCACTTTGCTAATGGCATATCCGGCACCTGCTGTAACATGGCTAATGCTGTTTATTTCCATAAGAGGGTGTTTAATTCAGTTTTTAAAGAATTTTTTTTTTAATTTAAAATGTGTCTTACATAGTGCAAAGAATTAACATCATTCAAACTATCATCTTCTAAAAGAAGGAAACTTGGTTTTTTAAGGGGGAGTTTTTAATTATATTTCCATTTTGTTTAAAATTTGTAAAGATTTGTTGCTTCTGCTGCTATCAGGGCTTTGAAAAATGACAAACGCTGCATTCGTGTTTCTTTCTAACTCTCTCGCCTCTTCTTTTCATTACTGTCATAAAAAGAATTAGAGGACCTACTACGTGAGCGCATGGGGCATAAAACACAAAACACTTTCTGAAAGGTAATTTCCCAAGAATGCAAACGAAAACAACAGCACACAATATGTTTGATTGTTGGGTCTTGTCATTCATTGCGGCATTACGCTCTTTCCCTGAAGCTACGAATAGCCTCCATCTTGAAAAATGACGGATATAAACATGAAAAGTGCTAATAATTTGCAAGCAGAAATGTTCCAGAGCCCCACTTGATGCTAAACAATTTTGTCAAACACACACACACACAATGTTTTATTTTCTTTATCGTTCAAGGGCTGCTGTGATGATGTCAACTAGGAAGTGGCTTAATTTAATTCGAGAGGAAATGCGTCGCCCTCCCCAAAAAGATACAGATTTGCATAACATTGGCATCTGCTCATTTGTGCATGTATGCAAATTTTGAAACGATAACTGTGATTTAAATAGAGTTACAACACATGCCACCATAGTGGGGAAGGCTGAGTCCAGGTAACCCATGTGTGCATGTTCGGTCTGCTGTCCAGGTGCTGCTAAATGTTGGATGAGCAACTTGACGGTCCCCCTGGCTTTCCCTTCTTAGGGTTTTGTATTTTCATATTGAACTTGTGGGCGAGACAGCCTTTCAGCCTTTTTTTATAAGATATTTATTGAAATTTTCCAGAATAATACATTGTAAAACAACAAAAAAGAAACACAGAAATACAAAAATACAAAAAGAATACAAAAACCACTTAAAAAAAAAGCAACACATAAAATTTCCCTTTACTTATTTTCTTTTAACTTATTTTCCAGACCTCCTCATACCTCCCTTTCTTATATTCCAATTCAAATTATTAATTCAGCAAATCCTCTCCATTAGTTTTTGCTTATTTCAAAACCTTATTTTCCATATTCTCTTGGGGCATTACAGCTAGGAACCACTTGATTTCTGTCCAACATCATTCTAACATTCATTAATTTTATAATATTTCTGCAAATAGTCTTTAAACTTCTTCCAATCTTCTTCCGCCAACTCTTTTCCCTGGTTTTGGATTCTGCTGGTCATTTCTGCCAATCCCATATAGTCAATCATCTTCATCTGCCATTCTTCCAGAGTGGGTCAGACAGAGGACTCCTTCAGATAAAGGACTATACTTGGTACAGTGGGGCATATGGCCGCACCACACACCAGCGAGTTTGGGAAGAAATTGATAGGCCGATTGTTGCCTGTATATTTTTAAAGATGCACATCACATGGTATCTGTGCTGGTTCCAGATTTATGTCTTTATTTTCTTTTGTGGTGAGGGAGATGGAACTTTGTCCAGGTGCTATTAGCTAGCTCTCCCACCTGCTTCACCTGAGCCACTTCACCTGAGTGGGTGCATTTTCTTCTTGCTACTGTTGCTCTGCCTCTGCTCTCTTACGCACACATACTTTCCACAGAGAGAGCAAGATTGCCAGAACATCCATCATTTTAATCTGCCTAGCGCCTACCAGATTCTGTTTTGGGCCTGCCTTGAGTGCCCCAGACACCACCCAAATGGGATATATATATATATAACACTAAGCAAATCATATCTGAGCTTCTTTTCCGCTGAAATTCTACTCTGCAATGCTCTTAATAAAATGGCAAATCTTCACGGATCAGGGTGGTGATGATGTAAAAGATGCTTTAGATAACAAGAAGCCCTTAGGGTTCTGGATGAACTATAATGCCCCGTTGGGCCCTTTCTAATATTCTATGATTAGGTGATTACATTTTTTTGTGAATATTCCATCCTTTTTTCACGGGCTATTAAACTGCATAAGTACAAGTCGAAATGTACAACTTTGACATCGCTCAAGGCACCGATGGAAGTAGGGAGTTCTTTTCTCGCATAAAATGTTTTAATGCCTTTTGTTCCTTCTAATGCATGGATTTAATAAAGCCTACAGGGATGTAATATTTACTGTCGGTTGACATGTCATAAATGGGTGAACTGCATCATTTTAACAATACATTAAGGAGTGTGTGAGTGCAATTTAAATCATATGAAATGTCCCTGCAGCTCCATCTTAAAAAATGCATGCACGTGTTTACGTTAAAGCAAAAGTACTTCGGAGACTTTAAGAGAGCATCGACTGCCTTCTTTACCAAAGACTAACTTAATTGTGATCCTGTGGGCAAAATGCAGTGTGACAGTGGCAAAACTGTTTCTTGTGTCTGTCCTGTTCCCATGCGACCAGTGCAGATAAATGCTTCTTTGCTGTTTTTATGAGTAAATCTCTGAACTTGTCTGTCAGTCAAAGTGACGTATGTAGGGCGGGAGAGGCAAAGATCTGGTCCACCTGCTCTAATTTCACCCACTGGCTTACCGAAAAGTTGTTTTGAGTGGTGCTTTCACATTATGTTTGATCATGTTAATTCTAGAAGGGCTAGTGACTTAATTTTTTATTTTTTATTTTTAATGATAGCTTTCATGGGCCTGGAACAGCAAAATCCCTCAGCAGCTCTCATACCTTCGACATGCTTAATTGCGTTGACCTATAGTTGTCTATGGGTTGACTCACCACCTTCGGTTGCTGCATATGTTTAATTAGTTCCTACTTATGTCACACTTGTAGGCTGGATTATGTTCTCCTCAGGCAACTGGACTCTGCTGCAGGCTCATTCTAGCTTTTCGTGCAAAGGGTTGTCTGTTTTTCCTGTGAAATGTTGGAGCAATTTTTATATGAAGCCTCTGTTCCGTTCTGTAAAATGGGGATACCTGTCAGAGTCTTGGTGGATGTTGATACTATATCAGTGTTTTCCATTTTAGTGAATATTTCACATCAGTAATGATGCATATTTTATTCTTAATATGATAATTCTGTCATGTGCGCAGCAAACTTGCTTTCTTGCATTCCCCTTGGGCTAGAATTTCACTCTCTTCCTTTGTGCTACATGTCTTTAATCTTACTGCACAAATTTGCACCCTTGGATGGCTGTAGGTCAGCCTTCCCCAAGGTGGTGCTTTCCTGATGCTTTAGACTACAAGTCCCATCACTCCTGAGCACTGGGTGCGCTTATTAAGGCTGATCGAAGTCCTAGTCCCAAACACCAGGAAGGCACCAGCTTGGGGAAGTCTGCTGCAAATTCTTCTGAGTTGTGAGCACACTCACTGAACTGCCAATTCATAGATGTGCTAGGTGTGCCCCCATTGTCTCAATTCACTAGTTAGTTAGTTAAATCATCATAATAATCATCTTTCCTTTCTTAAATGGAACTGAAAGTACCATGCATGCTTCCTATCCAGTCATGGACCAGATCCATCCTGCTGAGATCTTTTGCTTTCAGATCTTGTCATGTTAACTGTTGCTGCTGGCCAAATGTATCACGAATGTTGTAAACAACAACACCCAGGTCCAAGCATCCTATTTGGGCCATGATCTGATTTGTATTTGACCAGGATTCCTTCATGTGTGACATTTCCTTTCTTTTTCATTTGCAGGCAATGACAATGGCGAAACCCTCCCAGAGTCCATCCCGTCTGCTCCTGGGACACTGCCCCATTTTCTGCAAGAGCCAGACGATGCGTATATAATCAAAAGCAACCCTATTGTGTTGCGCTGCCGAGCTGTGCCTGCAATGCAGATCTTCTTCAAGTGCAATGGGGAGTGGGTGCACCAAAATGAGCATGTCTCTGAGGAGAGCATGGACGAAAGTACAGGTAAGGAAGAAATTCCGTGTGGCACTGAATGAATTATCTGCTCCAAACACATTGGTCATTATCCTTGTTCACTTGTATCTCAGGTCTACGGATGGCTTTCTCCATTTTCCATTCCCCTGCCCCCCAGTCTTTGGCCATATTTGCACTACACATTTAAAGCAGTATTCTGTCGCTTTAAACAGCTTCCCCCCAAAGAATCGTGGGTTTTGTAGTTTGCTAAGGGTGCTGAGAGTTTTTAGTAAATAGTTATTCTCCTCACAAAGTTCCAATTCCTATAGTTCCCTACAAAGAGGGGAGGATTGTTAAATTATAGTACCCTGGAAGTTGTGGTTCTGTTAGGTTATCAGTAAGGCTACCAATGGCTCCTCAGTCATGATGGATGTGTAAGACTTTCCCTATCAAATGCAGTATGCCTCTGAATACCTGGTGCTGGGAATCACAGCTATTGCATTCAGGCCTTCCTTTGGGCATCTGTCTGGTCACTGTGAGACCAGGAGGCTGGACTAGTTGGGCCTTTGGCTGGCTCCAGGGGGACTCTTCTGGTGTTCTTACATGAGGGAGTTATAATGCCTGACTTTGGTTAAGATAAAACTCTCTTTTGGCATTCAAAGTGAACGTGTGAAGAGGGGCTTCTGTTTTCAACTGACCACAGTTGTCATTGTCCATGCAAACACACATAGAAGCCCTCTTCAGACCCACCTGCTCAAGAAGGGAAGGGAACAATGGTGGCAGAGGTGCGACCTTACGAGAGCGATTTGGGGGGCAATGGAGTACATGTGATGTCCTGACATCGTGCGTGTGATGTCAGGATGTTGGGAGGAGCTGGGGGTGGCTGCAAGGCTTCAGTGGCTGGTGGCTCCTTCTCCTTCTCTTCCTGGCTCTGCCACCAGCAGAAGGCTGCTCCAACTCTCCCTCCCCTCCGCAGCAGGTGGAGGAGGCAAAGGAGCCTCTGTGCTACTTGGACATTGGAGGGGCCCGACCCCCAAAACATTAGGGGGGGCAAAAGGGCTTGACCCCCTTGAGCTGGCACTCCTGCATGATGGGGACATTAAGGGTGGGACCAAGACTCATTCATATGTCCTGCATCCTTATCTCCTCTATGTCACTTGTATGCCCAAATAGGTCTTGTGATAGCTAAATATGTTAACTGTGCAGTGAAAGTGTATTGACTCAGAATCAAGAGTCTTTAGGGTTGCGGTCTTAGAGGACTATGCTAGATGCTTTGCGACATTTTGCTGGCTTTTTCTTTGAGAATGGCTCTGCATAGCTTGCTGCCCCACGTTGAGTTGGGAACAGTCATGAAATGTTAGGCCAGCAGTTCACAGCACTGTAGTCTGACTCCCTTATTAGTTGTTTGGCAGCTAATGAAGCTAAATGGAAGAACTCTGTTTTGCAATAAAGGCATATCTGCAAAGCGAGAGCTTGTAAGGCTGGGGAGGGTGTTGAGAAATGATCCACAGATTTTATCAGGCTTCGAGCAAATCCTATATCCTTTCTCATTTAGAAACAAACATCTTGATAAGTATTGCAAACCAATTTAACGGTTCTGCTGCCTTGTAATCTCACAGGTCTGTGTTGTTATTACTCCCCCTACACACACACACACACACACACACCCTTACACCCTTCCACTTTCCCAGATTGCTAGGCAACTCTGTGTCTTGGAAATAATAATGTGAATATAATATTCTCTTAGAGAAAACACACACACACACACACACACACACCCTTGAATAGATAATAGCAAGGAAGAACATGCAATTAAAAATTGTCACATTTTCTAAAACGGTGTAGGAAATAAGTTGACTGACAGATTATGGAGAAGAAAAATACATCATTTTCAAAGTGTCATCTTCCAATGGATTTTTTTTTTTCAGCTTTAGACTGAAATATATATATAAAAATACATGAGAAAGCCTTCTTACAATTTGCCCCTGTTTTAGGAGTGGCTCATAGCACAAACTGGGCAATTTTACCCAGGGCACCACACATTGGAATAATTCCAATAGTTGGCACACAGCATGACCAAACCATGGTTTTGTGTTGTGTTCACATTGAGGAGCCAGCCTTGGTGAAGCCTTAGAATCCCTTTCTTTCTTCTCCTCCTCATTTGTAGCCAGAGGAAGGACCTTGTTTGTGCTTGCTCTTATCCAGATTTCATAACAGTAGTTGTACGATGTTCGTTTAAAATGCACATTAAAGAAGTTGTGGCTCACCTAAAGAAAAAGTATATCTTGAGTAACAGCTGTACTTATTGCAAGCTGATAATGCTGCAAAAAATATTTATGGGTAATAGCTTTATTGTCCTTAACATTCACACACCCCATGGCTATGTCAAGAGGAATATTTGAATATATAGATAATGCATAAGATAAATATAATTGGTTTCTAGAGGAATCCTTGCATTGAGTACACTGTATTGCATATTCTTGGATTGTATTCTCATGCAAGACATCTTTCTGTGGTATCTGTATCAAAAGCAACCGCTGTCCTGGAAGCTGTTGCTAGCAGCAGACTATACTGTCAGATAGTCACAGTATTTCAAACTTTGCTTCTTTAAAGGAAAAAACCCTAATAAAATGTAGTTCTTTAATCTCGTTGCTAAGATGAAGCTTTAAAAGACATTTTAGTTTCAATTAATAATTAGCTTTAAGAAATTCTAATAAGACTCTGCTTTTTAATTATCCACATCCAAATTGCCAGTACAGGTATTTCAGCCTGCAGGCATCTAATCATCAGAGAGATGAATCCACTTGTTCTGGCAATTGATGCTGCGTGGTCCCTTTAGTGGCACAGCTTGATGTTCCTTTTATTTATTTATATTGAGACACAGATTGCATAGCCAAAAGGATAAGGGCATCCATCTTTATCAGAGTCTGAGTTTCAGAGTCTCCAGGCTACAGAGCCTGAAATTTGCCAGCCCAGCCTTTGCGCTTCCTCCTCAAAGTGGCTTTTACTATGTGAGATCCAACAGGAGACAATATAGTACAGTTGTCAGACTGCTGGGTTTGGCCGGCCTTATTGGTCTAAACCACTGAGCCTCTTGGGCTTGCGGACTGGAAAATCGGTGGTTCGAATCCCTGTGACGGGGTGAGCTCCCATTGTTCTGTCTCAGCTCCTGCCAACCTAGCAGTTCAAAAACACACCAGTGCAGGTAGATAAATAGGTACTGCTGCGGCAGAAAGGTAAACAGCATTTCCGTGCGCTCTGGTGTCCATCATGGTGTTCTGTTGCACCAGAAGCGGTTTAGTCCTGCTGGCCACATGACCCTGAAAGCTGTCTGTGGACAAACGCCGGCTCCCTCAGCCTGAAAGCGAGATGAGCGCCGCAACCCCAGAGTCGCCTTTGACTGCACTTATCTTTCCAGGGGTCCTTTACCTTTTCCCCTACCTTGCAAGGGACCACTGCAACCCCTCTTGTTCTCTCCTCTCCTCTTTGCTATCCGTGCCTCCCCACATGTCCTCTCTGAGATGTGAGCAGTGGCAACAGAGAGCAGCATTTCCCACTTGCCTTGCACACTGGATAGGTATGTGGATTGGGAATGGATTGCAGCAGCAAAGACGGTTCTAGGGGAGCACGACTGCACCGGGCGCGGAGCTTCTGGGGTGCTGCAGCAGGCACCACAACTGTGAAGTCCATTGGAAGGTGAAAGGCAGGAGTCGTACTGGATTTTGCATTACACAGGGTGCCACTGAAATTTGAGACACTGGCAGCAGCAGAAGGTGGACTTGTTCAAGCAGTAGTGAGGCATGCAGTGTGGTGAAACTGCCCTCCCAAAACTGACGTCTCTGCTGTTTACCTGGGCAGAGCTGGGACCAAGGCAGGGTCAGAATCATGTGAGTGCACTAAGTCAGGGCAGTGCCATCAGTCCAGCAGCCCTGTTGCAAGCACCACAGCACTGTCAGGGTTAGGCTTGGATTGGCAGGCTCAGATGGAGGGTGGGTAAAATGCTGCTAGCGATAAACGTAATTCCGATTGTGAGGGATTTGCCTCGGCATCTCTGCAGACTCCTTTTAGCATATCCATGATTAAAAGAGAGGTGTGGTGCGGGTGGGAAAGAGGAGCTAATTGCAATAGGAATGAAGTCAGAAACGCAGTGCATGAGTTTGCTTTTGGATAAATCGATAGTCCATGGGCTGCCAGTGTGCTGGTTGGGTGGAGTTGGAGTCAGTCTATGGCACAAGAATAATGAAAGAAAGGAATTTGCAGCTTTGCTGGGAAATAAGTAGCAGCGCTGAATTAATTAAAAAGTCAGAGTTCATTTATTACTGCTTTTTTTGTAAATCTGTGTCACTTTGATGATCTCTCTGGATGGAAAACTTCACAGTTTCAAAATACTGAAATAAATTACAAAAGATAGAACTCTGCCCATGCCAGCCCTACCTTGCTGACACTTTAGCAGCCCTGTTCTCCATTGTCCCTGCTACCACTAGGGGATACACGTCCTGTTTCGCCACTTGAGGCGAAAAGGGAAGAACTGCCTTGCCCTGAGACCACCGGCACCACTTTTCTACTGCCACCTCCCCTGCTGGCAGAGTAGCAGTAACAGCATCAGTGCCAATTTGGGGTGAGATCTTTCCAAAATCGCACAATTTCGGCCAATACCAGCACCATTTCTGTGGAGATGACAAGATGCCTCCTTGGGGGCTTCTGCTGCTTGAGGTAGCTGTTTTAGTCTGGGCACCACAGTTCAAGAAGGACACTGACAAACTGGAACGTGTCCAGAGGAGGGCAACCAAAATGGTCAAAGGCCTGGAAACGATGCCTTATGAGGAACGGCTAAGGGAGTTGGGCATGTTTAGCCTGGAGAAGAGGAGGTTAAGGGGTGATATGATAGCCATGCTCAAATATATAAAAGGATGTCACATAGAGGAGGGAGAAAGGTTGTTTTCTGCTGCTCCAGAGAAGCGGACACGGAGCAATGGTTCCAAATTACAAGAAAGAAGATTCCACCTAAACATTAGGAAGAACTTCCTGACAGTAAGAGCTGTTCGACAGTGGAATTTGCTGCCAAGGAGTGTGGTGGAGTCTCCTTCTTTGGAGGTCTTTAAGCAGAGGCTTGACAACCATATGTCAGGAGTGCTCTGATGGTGTTTCCTGCTTGGCAGGGGGTTGGACTCGATGGCCCTTGTGGTCTCTTCCAATTCTATGATTCTATGATTCTAGTCTGCATAATGACTGAGCCAGCTCTGGCCACTGCCCTCTCTTTTCAGTTCCTACCCTTGCTTGTGCTCAGATCTTCTGGCTTCCTATTATTAGCTGCTATTCCTATTGCTCGCCAAGCCTTCCCACCTACCCACTTCCTGTGATGACTCTGACATCACAGCAGTTCAGCCAATAGGTAAGTGCAGTTACCAGGAACCCATTATTTCACCTGTGGCTCTTACATCCCTGAGAACCAGTGCGGTGTAGCTGATAGAATGTTGGAGTAGGACCTGGGAGGGCAGAGTTCGAATCCCCTCTCAGCTATGAAGCTCACTGGGTGATTTTGAGACCAGTCACTGGCCACCAAACCTACCTTGCAAAGATATTGTAATGATAACATAATGTGGGCGACAGCAGGGGAGAACCATAAGCACCACCTTGAGCTTCTTGGGGAAAATAATAAGAAAATAACATTTAAAAGCAAAATAATAAAAGAACATAAAAATGACAGGCAGCAAACATTTGCTTCAGGTTTTGTCCATGTATATTTTATATGACCTTTTAAAATCCTTTAAAGCTTAATTATATGCTTGTGAAAATGGTAAGTACCCTAGAATAGGTCTGCCCATAAAGAGATTCATTTGTTAGTACAGTGGTACCTCAGGTTACATACGCTTCAGCTTACATACGCTTCAGGTAACAGACTCCGCTAACCCAGAAATAGTACCTCGGGTTAAGAACTTTGCTTCAGGATGAGAACAGAAATCGTGCTCCGGCGGTGCAGCAGCAGGAGGAGGCCCCATTAGCTAAAGTGGTGCTTCAGGTTAAGAACAATTTCAGGTTAAGAACGGACCTCCAGAATGAATTAAGTACTTAACCTGAGGTCCCACTGTAGTGCTGTGAGTTTGGAGGGCTGTAGGTTGTTTGCCTGAGTCCCTTCTAATTCTTGAGTCCATTAGGGATTCAATTGCTGGAACAACCAGAGGAGTTTCTTGGTAATGGGCCCCTAACTATGGGAGACACATGATTCCCTCAGGGTGTTAATACTGTGAGCCCCTCCATTGTAGTCTCAGGTTGTATATACAGCCAAATATCATAAAGACACCATGGTCTCTGCTGTCCCTATTCTGAGGAAACCGGAACCTGGGTAAGCACCTGGAACCTGAAGTCTCACACTGTTCAGAGATTGGGATAGTGCGCAAGGAGTATGTAGATTAAATCAGTTTTCCACAACCTGGTGCCCATTCATAGTCCCTGAGCATTGGACATTATTGCCAGGTCTGTAGTCCAAAAAACATTTGGAGGACACCTAGTTGAAGAAGCCTGGATTAAATTAAAATGCCATTAATATCGACGTCCGGAACAAATATTTGAGACAGACCTGGTGCGGTGGCCAAAGGATAATGAATCAAGATGTTTCTGGTTGAAATACCTGCCAGGCCATGGTATAGAGGAACAATAATGCTGGCCTACCCTAAGGGTCGTATGTTTTGAATATTCGAAAGAATAAAGACATGTTCTAAATGGTTATAACTATAAATGCTACATCTCCTAAGTGCTATCAGGAAGAAGTGGGGAAGAATCTCTTGGGGTGCCTCTACTTCCATATGTACCAGGATGTTTGGTTCCTTCTCCTGGCATACCAGAGGGAGAGAGCCTGACGCTTGCTGTGTCTCATTCTCATCATGCTAAACAATGGTTTGGCATGATATCAGAACATGACCGATTAATGGTAGCTTGCTTTGTCTGTTGCTCGATGGTGCTCGAGGGCACAAGTCGTCCTTTGTTATGAACCGAACGCTTCTAGGATGCAGATAAAGCTAGTTAAGAGTTTAAAATAAATTGAGAAAAAGGAAAGCCTCCCCCCCCTTCAATTTTAACATTTTTGAGAGCATGCTTCAAATTGGCTCTAAAGTACTCCCAACTCCTGTTTTCGCAGTAGGATGAGACCTGCTATGAGTAACTAAAGTTTTCATGTCTGATAAATAAAAAGATTACAGCAATAACTGCTGTCAGCATTTTTCTCATTTAAACAAATAAAGCTGACAAATGATGAAGTTTGGTGCTTGCTCCGTTATGTTTAGCACATACCAAGCAATTATTCATCCTCTGCCAGCATTAGTCTGTCTGCTGCTAAACCACCCAGCAGTGCAGAAAGCTTATTAGCATAGCAATACCAGAGGCAAAACTCCCCATATTCTTTGAGGCTGTGCTGGATGACAAAGGATGATGCTTATAATTTGCACAATAATTTAAAGGGATGGGCTACCACTGTGAATTGGAATTACATAAGGTATCGGGGAACAATGTTGGTTTTCATTTATAATGCATTGGTTCTTACTCGAGTTGATTAGAGGTTCTTGCCATGTAATTTCTATTATTATCGTTCCTGTCGAGGCAGGGGAGATCTGTAGTTTAAGGAAACAGCAAAATATTTCCCCTCTCAGCAAGGAGGTCTCCCTCCCTAACTGCGCCTGGTGTGCCTGTCTTATTTGTTAAATTTGCACCCCACCCACTGATGGAGACACATGAGGTTGTTCCATGTCACAAGTGGGGAAGCCAAATACGGCCCTCAAGGCCTAGTTTTCTGGCCCCTGGGCCCTTGGGACTCATCCTCCTCAGCCACACTCTCATTTCCCCCAGACCAAGCCCCTCACTCCCCTTGCTTCATGCCCTACTTTAGTGATTTTGCCCTTGGATTGTGGTAATGACTCTTGCTTCCCTGGATAGAAGATACAGAGTGCGCTCTCTCTCTCTCTCTTTCTCTCTCTCTCTCTCGAAATTAGCTGACTGTACAAAGGTGAAACATGTTCCCCACAACTGCATCTTGCAGTCTGTTGGAGTTTGGCCTGTGGTAAATCGAGGGCTTCAAATCCCTGCTCAGCCATGAATCTTATAGACTGAACCTTTCAGAATGTTGCACACATACACGTTTTTAAGTGTGTGTGTGTGTGTGTTTTATTGGCATGGTCTGCTAGATTTTGGTCTCTTGGTTTCTGGTGTGCATTGAATGTGTACTTATTCAGGTGTCTGGTGGAGAAAATCTCAGCGTATTTTCAAAATGTTTTCAAAACCCCTTTTGTTTTTAGAATATCAATGAGGCATTTTTTACTTCTAAAACAAGAAGAACACAGTGGCCCAGTTTGATTGTAATGCTGAACACAGTTTAGCCCTCTGGAGGCCAGTGTCAAGGAGCCTAAGTGAAGCATCCCCCTCCTCGCAGCCAAGAGGAGGACTTTTGTGGAATTTAATTTCAGTTTTAAATAAATTTCTCTTAGAGTTATGTTCAAACCAAAAACATTCAGCAACCAAGGCGCGGATTCCGATTGGCTGCAGGAGCTCCTGCACTCAGTTGGAAATCGCGTGAGCCGCGTTGGACGCTCAGCTTCCAGAGAACATTCACAAACTGGAACACTCACTTCCGGTGTTCGGGAGCCAAAATGTTCAAGTCGCAAGGCGTTTGGGATCCAAGGTACAACTGTATCTTGATCCCCCTTCAAAGTCTAGCAACCTCTCTTGGAGGATTACAAAAAGGAAGTGGGGGCAGGGAGCAAAATAGCTAAACTCTGGACTGGTTTGGACTTTTTAATGATTTTTATTTCAAATGGTGAACTGTGTGTGACTGATTTTCCAATTAGAAATGCCTGGTTAGTCCACCTTATGAACTGCTGCTCAGAATGAGATTTTTAAAAGCAAAGGATGATCTTCATGCATGGATCACAAATTATTAAGTCCCTACCTGGATACTTTTTAATCAATGAGCCTCATCTCAGTCTTTCTTCAGGCATTCAAAATAATGCCTAAGGGCCCCAGAGAGGGGTGCAAAATGCTGACCCCTCCCACAGTGTTTGTGTGCCCCAGGCACCCTCAGCTTTCCTGCATTGGGAATGTCTGGTGAGGCCTCCTAAATAAGTTTGTCTGAAGCTAGAAGCTCCTTTCAGTCTTTCCAATTCAACATATTACGGTCATGGTGGAGCAGATCTGTCAAAGACATACCGTATTTTTTGCTCTATAAGACTCACTTTTTCCCTCCTAAAAAGTAAGGGGAAATGTGTGTGCGTCTTATGGAGCGAATGCAGGCTGCGCAGCTATCCCAGAAGCCAGAACAGCAAGAGGGATTGCTGCTTTCACTGCACAGCGATCCCTCTTGCTGTTCTGGCTTCTGAGATTCAGAAATATTTTTTTTTCTTGTTTTCCTCCTCCAAAAACTAGGTGCGTCTTGTGGTCCGGTGCATCTTATAGAGCGAAAAATACGGTATTTCTGTTGGGATACTGCCAGGGAGACAAAGGCCATCACTGCCTCCATGTCAACTCCGGACGTCCATCGATCTCCCGTAGAGACAGTATCAGCAATTAGTGACACGAGCTCCAGAAAATAGCTTGTGACATTCCAGAGCAGATGCACGCTCTATCACAGAGTTCGTACAGCGAAAGATGCACTCAGGAGAGTATTATTTAGAAGTTTATTCAGCGTTGGTCAGAACAAAGAAAAACATGACTGCCTGCTTCGGTATGCTCAGGCAGAGAGAGAAACGAAAGCATAGACACAACAGAAACATCCTGTGAACAGGAAATACGCAGGCTGTGACACAAACATCCTGCTCCCCTTTAAGGTGGAACGGAAATATCCTAACAATTTCCCCCTCCTATTTGAGCCTCATGCATTATTTTTGAATGCTGAATGAGATCAAATCCATTGTGTTTGCAGAACTTATCCAGTAAGCTGGGTTTGGAAGCTCTCACACAGGCATTCTGAGAGGGGTGGCTGTTCCTCTTGTTTACTCCTAAGCACTGGGTAGTACTCAAGTTCTTGTATTAAGAAAGGAATGTGTGTGTTTAATTTTTCTCTTCTTTCCAACCACTCATTAATTTGATAAATGTTGACCTGATTTCCTCCCCTTGGTCACCATCAGCTCTCCCCAAAATTCCTATATTAGTTAGCCTTCCTTCATAAGCAAGTACTCCAAGGCCTTGATATTCTCGCTGTCTTTCTGTACCCTTTTCAGTTCAGTAATGCTATTTTTGAGATAGAGTTACCAGAACTGTACATGTAATCACACCAAAGGTTTTTGTATCCCTTAGATTATTTTCTGTACTGTTGAGATCTTTGTAATTTATATTGATGGCATTATGACAGCTGGCAAATAATAGCAAACATACTGGCCACGGTGCTTTAGCATGACAGAAATAACAAGCCTTAGGCTCTTTCACCTCCTCCCCATTCCTCCTCCAGTAAGGCTGCAAGAAAAAATAAAAGATGGCTTTTGATTAGCTGCAGTTTAGTGTGTTGTTAGTTCCTAAAATGTAGTTAGATCCTAAACTGTGGACAACATCAACAATGTTTTGTTGTCAGCATCATAACCCACGTCTTGAAGCTGGCTTGTTTCAAATAAACCCTGTTTAACCTTGTGGGTTTGGACCTCATAGCAAGCTACAGTTAATCTAAACCAGAAGTAAAAGCTTCTGAACCAAGCTCAAGGCTTGCTGTGGCTCATTCTCAGCACAATAAGCCATGGACATCAAGCCTACAGTCTTTCAGATGTTGCTGGACTACAGCTTCCATCTTCCCCAGACATTGGTCAGAGTGGTCGCAGCTGATGATGCTGTAGTTCAGCCACATCTGCAGGACCACCAGTTATCCCATCCCTGCACTAAATTAAGGTTTGGCATGATGTCCAAATGTGGACATTTTCTGTGTTGTGGCTACATACTGTATGCCACCATAAGCTCCTTGGAGGAAAGGTAGGCAGTAAATATAATTAAATGATGATATATAGTGATCATGGTGGATTTCTGGATATTTTAGGTGCAGCAGCAATGTGCTCTTGAGCACCACTTGATTGGGGGCAAGCACAGAGGAAGGTCTATTTATTGCCTTCATGTCCTGCTTTTGGACTTTCCAGAAGCACTTGATTTACCACTGTGGAAAAAAACAATGATAGGCCAGATGGGTCCAGATGGATTTCTGCACTAATTCAGCAGGGTTTTTCCTATGGCATGTGTCTCAACTAAGTATGTGAGCTCCAAGGTGTCTGAATCTCACAACACAAGACAAGACAAGACAAGACAAGACAAGACAAGACAAGACAAGACAAGACAAGACAGGCAGTATATGAACTGGAACTGAAAGTTCCAAAATACTGATGAACCTTGGTATTAATGTACCAACAAGTGTCATTTGCAGTCTGGCAGTGGCAGGTGGGAGAGACAGTCACCATCTTGAGTGTTCGTGTGTGGCTGGCTGGTTGCATACTGGAAGTTGTGAAATGGACAGAGGGACCTGGGGAGCCAATTGGCATCCAGGCTAGGCTCCCTGAGGGGCAGGGCATCAGAGCAGGCCTGACGGAGAAGTGCGCTCATCAAGTCTTCCCCTGGGAGAGAGAGAGAAAGGGAGGCCTGTCTCAAACACTCAGTCTCAGTCTAGGTTTCTCACCCATTCTTTTCTGTTTACTTTGACAGTTACTTTTTTTACAGGGACATGGTGGTCATCCATTAACATTGCTATGGGCCACGGGTGGATTGGCTTGGTCTTGTGGGGTTTCACCTACCTCATAGCAATCAGGAGGGAGGGGTCCACCAGAAGCGGTTCACGCCATAGAGGACTCCAATGTGGGCCACCACCCCATCTGTCAGCTTAGAGCATATCAACCAGAAAGCAGGTTGGGTGGTCAATGTATCCATGCCAATGCCTGTGCTATTCTTCTATAATCTATATAGTTCAGGAAACAAAGGTCTCAACTACCTTGTCTTGATTTTGCTGTCCTTGGCAGATAGAATGCTGGGTTTGCCAAAAATTTCATTTAACATCCTTGAGCAAGATATGTGTCAGCTTTAGAAGAGGCTTTTCCAGGTACAGAATTATAGGGTGGGGGGACTGGAGATGTGTCCCCCTTTAACAATTCTAGGAGTTGCATCTGTGACATTTCCTCACCTTTTCATCCACTACTGATCTTTCTCCCCTTTTCTGTACATATTACAAATCTGCACCTCTGTTGCTCACTGAAGGAATGGGTTAACTTCTGAATGCCTCTTGATGCTTGCGATTAAGTGGGTGCTGATTTATAGAGAATCTAGGTTTACAATGCTGAAAATCAATAGTCACCAAGTGCAAATCAGATTTATTTATAGAAGCAGATGCTAAAAAGCCCAGAGAGTTTCATCTTGCATCCAGATCTTTGACAAGACTGGGGGTTGGGAGTATGAATCCAAAAGAACAACCGTGGTTCAGTTGCATGTATTTCAGAGCTGCCTGCCCACCAACATGTCACCCTAGTTCATTGCATCCCCCACAAAGGTCTTACAGGCCGACACAGAGCTGCCTGGTTAGAACTGAGAACAGTGGAGCCCTGAGGGCTTTCAAGAAAGTAGATTTGAGCCCTACTCCCATAAGAAGGATCAAATCAAAGTTCTGTTCAGTCTAATATCCTGCTCCAAATGGTAGGTAGCCAGTTGCTTATAGGAAGTCCACAAGCACCACATCCCTGTTGTGTGCCCCCAGAAAATAATGGTAAGAGGCTATGGAATGCTTTCTGCAGTAAAGTCCACCAGGTGCAAACTTTAGCATTATTTCAGATCAAGACATACCTCTTCTCCTAGACTTCTGAGGGATTATTATAATCCTAGAATTGTAGAGTTGGAAGGGACCTCAAAGGTCATCTACTCCAACCCCCTGCAGTGCAGGAACCACAGCTGACAGATGAAGGAGAGTCCCCCACCTTCTGAGATTTTCCATTCCATTGTTGAGCAGCTCTTACCACCAGAAAATTCTTCATAATGCCTGGTTGTAATTCCTTTTTTTGGAATTAGAATCCATTGGTTTGGGTCATACATTCTAGAGCAGCAGAAAACAAGTTTGCTCCTTCTTACATGTGACAACCCTTCAAATATTTGAAGATGACTGCCCTAGCACCTCTCAGTTTTCTCTTCTCCAGGCTAAACTTATCCAAAGCTTTATCATCTTGGTCACTCTCCTCTGCACACATCCCAGCTGCTCAGTATCCTTCATAAACTCTCTGTGTGTCTGCATTTTGGGGATATTGTTTTATTATTAAACTTGGTGGTTGGTTGGTTTTTAATTGTGCATTTAAGTCTCTGAGAGAAGTTTTGTATTACACAAATAATAAATTGAATTATTCATCATCTCTCTGAACCAGGAACCATAGACAGACCTATCTTGTGACAGAAAATTCCCATATGTTTACTTGGCACTGTGTGAAGAAGTACTTTGTTTTGCTTGTGCTATATCGACTGCCCATCAGTTTCACTGGATGACCCCGAGTTGTAGTCTAATGAGAGGAGCAAAACCAATTGTCTCTATCCATTTTCTCTTTACTACACTTAATATTGCTTCCCAGATATTGGGCAAAAGTGTAGATGCTGCTTGCTTCAACCAGTCCATAGATTTAAGAATGTAAGAAAAGCCTGCTGGATGAGGCTAAATGCCCATCTGGTCCAGCATCCTGTTCTCACAGTGGCCAACCAGATGTCACAAGCAGGACCTGAGCACAGCAGCACTCTCCCCAGTTCTGATTCACATCAACTGTTTAGTTTGAGGCTTACAGTGCCCAACAGCAGAAGCACAACACAGCCATCAAGGTTAGCAACCATTCTCCAATAATTTTTCTAATCCCTTTTTGAAGCATTCCAAGCTGGTGGCCATCACTAGCTTCTGTGGGAGTAAATTCCATAGTTTAACGATGTGCTGTATGAAGAATTGCTTTCTTTCGTCTGTCTTGAATCTCCCAACATTCAACTTTGTTAGATGTCCCTGAGATCTGGTGTTATGAGTGTGATGGCCTGGGAATCTGATTCAGAGGCTGAACCTGAGGAATTCCAGCCTGCACAGGAGTCCCCACCTCCAGGGCCGGCTGAGCCGGGGCAGGGGCTTGAATCTGAAGGGCCCTCACCTGTGCCGGATCCTCAGGAGCAGACACCAGCTGAATCCGCTCTGGCTCCAGAGGTGATCAAGGACCCATTGCCTGCAGGTGCTCCTCTCACAGCCCTGTCAGGGGAAGGTGAGGCTGCCTCTGGGTCCAGTAACCCTCCAGCCTCTCCTGAGCTGCAGAGGCTCAGGGCGGAGAGGCTGAGGGAACTAAGTTCTCTCAGGAGGAGTGCTCACCTCCAGGCCAGGAGAGGTGAGTCACCTGTGGACCGGGGCCGCACTATGCCTCGGAGGAGATAAAGGCCAGCTGTCCAGTCCCAGGTTGCAGGAGCAATATCATTGGTTACCTGTTCCTTCCGGCACCCTGTTCTGCTTTCTGCCAGAGTTCCTGACCACGCCAGACTCTCTGACTTGGACCCTGCTTCAGCCTCAGACTGGACACAGACCACGCCTCACGGTACCCCCCCCCCCCGAGACCAGCACAATGAGAGAGGAAGAAGAGCTTTTCTCTGTCTGCTTTCTTCGCACCATGCATAATTGTATATGCCTCTGTTACGACTCATCTTACTCACCTTTTCTCCAAATCAGTTTAGAATGTAATTTTAGGGTTAGTCTACAAATTGTACTCACCTCTTAGAACAGGGGAGGCGAACTCATGGGTCCAAGTGTGATGGCCTGGGACTCAGGCCCGGACTCAGAACCAGAGGAGTCTCAGTCCGCACCAGATCCTCTGCCTCAGGCAGCATCTGAACCTAGTCTGGGGCCTGATTCTGAAGAGCCCCAGTCTGCACAGGTTCCCCTGCAACAAGCACCAGCTGGGCCGAGTCAGCTCTGGCTCCAGATGCGGGGATTACCTCGTTGCTTTCAGCTGGGCAATCACTTACAGCTGCTCTGCTACCGGTTGGGTCAGGAGAGGCTGAGGCGGCCTCTGGGTCTAGTAACCCACCGACATCTCCCGAGCTGCAGAGACTCAGGTCTGAGAGAAGGAGAGACCTGAGTACTCGCAGGAGGAGTGCTCACCTTCAGGCGAGTAAAGGAGGTGAGTCACCAGGGGATCAGGACTGGCCGTTACCCCGACAGAGATAAAATGCTGTCAGACCCCGCCCCAGGTTGCAGGAGCAACATTGCTGTTTGCTAGAAACTGCCTGTGACCCTGTGCCTGACCTAGCCTGGTTTCCTGCCTTGACCCTATCAGACTGACTCTTTGTGGAACCCTTGGATTCGGGACTGGACCTGGACCGCGTTGCTCGGGTTTACCCCTGGGCCCAGCACAGTAAGCTGTAGAAAGTGGCCCACCATCCCTCGCAATCTCACCTCGCAATCTCAGCTCTGCACTGAGATCGGGATAGAAAGTGTGCTCCTCTTTAGAGAGCAGACACAGCTCTTCATCTCCTAATAACAGTGCTGTGGCACTCTCGAAAGAGGGGTTTTATCTCTTGATCCCAGGGGTGAGGTGAAGGCCTCTGCCAGCTCTTTAGAGGTGGGTAAAAGGCAGTACCATGGCTCGAAGGTGGGAATGATGTGCTCAAAGGAAGCAACAACCCATTGACGGTCCTTTCTCTTACAGCAGCTAATGAAAGGAATAAGCTTTCTGGGTTTGATGCTTTCTTTGTATGGCATGGCTGGTCTTCCATTTATCTCGCTTCCACTTCTCATTTGCCTTGGAGCTCATTTATATAACATTCTCAGAGGACACAACAATGTCCACTGCACCCAAAGGGGCTTTGTGTTCATTATAATTATAATTAAAAGGAAGAATTTGCCCACAGCTTGTTAGTTTCCCCCTTAATGTTCAAGAAGGATTTGTCTCACCCCTGAGCATCAGTAGTGTGGGTTGTTGCCATGCAGATGTCCTCAGATCCTATATGCTATGCATGGGAAGGTGACCTAAGAAGAAGAATGAAAATTAATGAAATGTGCTTATTTATTTTGGTGTGTGTAGGTATCTTATACTTGAAGGGTTTCTTAATTGGAAAACAACAAATTATTAATTCTGGGAATGGTGAAGAACAGAAATGAGATTTTTAAGAACTGAGGAGGGGCATCTCCCAACTGTCAGTATTTTGTGGGATGGATTCAAGCGCCCACCAGGAAATGTAGGTTTTCACAATTAAAGCACATTAAAATGCCCTGTTTTCCTAGTTCAACTGATACACTTTTTAAAAGAAACATATTTTTTGTGGTTATGTAAGTGACAGGAAACATTTTGGGGAAAGGGTGGCATGAACAGATGATTAAAAGGAAGATTCACAAACATGCCACAAGCAAACCAAGATGAATATTCATGGTTCTGTGGCCTTCCTGCCAACATGCTCAAATGCTCACAATCGAACCTCCATGTAAGCTTCTTGTAAGCAAATCAGGATGAATGCTCATTAAAAAAGGTCACTTAGAATCATAGAATCATAGAGTTGGAAGAGACCACAAGGGCCATCGACTCCAACCCCCTGCCAAGCAGGAAACACCATCAGAGCACTCCTGACATATGGTTGTCAAGCCTCTGCTTAAAGACCTCCAAATAAGGAGACTCCACCACACTCCTTGGCAGCAAATTCCACTGTCGAACAGCTCTTACTGTCAGGAAGTTCTTCCTAATGTTTAGGTGGAATCTTCTTTCTTGTAGTTTGGAACCATTGCTCCGTGTCCGCTTCTCTGGAGCAGCAGAAAACAACCTTTCTCCCTCCTCTATGTGACATCCTTTTATATATTTGAACATGGCTATCATATCACCTCTTAACCTCCTCTTCTCCAGGCTAAACATGCTCAGCACCCTTAGCCTTAGAGGAGCCCAGGTAGATCCTCATCTCCTTCCGGGGTGTATTGAAATAGAAACATTCTCTGTGATGGCATCAAAGATAAGCAATGTAGTGGTGCATAGTAGTGAAATAGTTCTCATTAGTTGTTCTAAGACAGGGGTGGTTAACCTCTGGTCCTTCATATCTTTGCTGGACTACAGCTCCCATCATCCTTGACTATTGGCTACTCTAGTTGGTCAGATGGAAGTTGAAGTCCAACAACATCTGGCTGTCCACAGGTTAGTCACAAGATGCATTGATTTCTCCGTTGGGGGTGAAAGCCTGATTCCCTCCCCACCCTGCTTTAGCTTCTTTTTCCACATTTGTATCCACTTACAGCCCAATTTGAAGTACAGTGGTGCCCCGCAAGACGAATGACTCACAAGACGGAAAACTCGCTAGATGAAAGAGTTTTCCGTTTTGGAGGTGCTTTGCAAAACAAATTTCCTATGGGCTTGCTTCGCAAGACGAAAATGTCTTGTGAGTTCCTGCTGGTTTTCCCCCCCCCCTTTTTCTAAGCCGCTAAGCCGCTTATCCGATAAGCCGATAAGCCTCTGAAAGCCGCTAAACCGCTAATAGCGCTAATTGCTAAGCCGTCAATGGGCTTGCTTCGCAAGACGAACAAACCGCTAGACGAAGAGAATCGCGGAACAGATTCTTTTGGTCTTGCGAGGCACCACTGTATGTTTACTGATAACAAGGTTGCAGGGGAGCAGAGAGCTCTGCTTTGGCGAACCTGGCATGCTTACGTGATGCTGGAGACAGCAGCAGCACTTTAATCTTTGCCAGGTGGCTAGGAAACACCATTTAAATTTCCCACAATGCCTGAGTGCCCAGGGCATTCTGGGAAACAAAAGTGGCAGCTTCCAGTTTCAGGCACGCAGTGCTGTTTGGTTCTTTGGGTTGAGCAGAGTGAGGGAAGATCAAAGTGGCAGGGGAGGGTGTCAGTAATTGACTTTGCCAAGATGCTGTGACTCCAGTAGTGTGCTATACAGTGGTACCTCTGATTACGTACTTAATTCGTTCCGGAGGTCCGTTCTTAACCTGAAACTGTTCTTAACCTGAAGCACCACTTTAGCTAATGGGGCCTCCCGCTGCTGCCGCCGCATGATTTCTGTTCTCATCCTGAAGCAACCCGAGGTACTATTTCTGGGTTAGCAGAGTCTGTAACCTGAAGCGTATGCAACCTGAAGCATATGTAACCCAAGGTACCACTATACAGTGGTACCTCTGGTTGCGAACGGGATCCATTCCATGTCATTTTGTGTGTCTGTGCATGCACAAGTGGCGAAACCTAGAAGTAACATACAACCTTTCCGGTACTTCCGGGTCACCTCAGGATGAAACGTAACATGAGGTATGACTGTACTATGATGTTGGGCTTGACTAAGGCACAAAGTCCACTGTGAAGTTTATTATGTGTCCATGCTAACTGGGTTTTATGTGAGGTGTAGTCCACATTGTCTGGCGGGCACTAGGGTTGCTATTTTTTATCCTGAAGGACACATTCCTTCATAGACTACCTTCCAAGGGCCACACATCAATGGTGGGCAGGGTTGGAGGCAACAGTAGCCTGAGGGACAGGTGTGACTCTTATGTTGTATGGTAGGCTACATACCTGCCATGCAAATATTTCCCTCTCGTGCTCTCTCTCTCTCTCTTTCAATATCTGTTGACTGTCTCCAGCCTTGTTATATATCTGCCCAAATGTTCCTGTTCTGGGGATTTTTGAAAGCTTTTCTGAGATATTTAATCAAGGCATTAGCTAGTGATGCTGGAAGATTTAAATTTGGATTCTGGAGAGAAGTCCATTGTATTGATATCTGGGAAGTGACAGGCATTTAAGATTTTGAGCCCTTGACAAGCCTTGTCTCTGTATCTCTCAGTACTTTCCTGTTGGAAGCCACCGTCTCATTTTGTTTAGCTTGAGGTTGTCATTTCTCACAAGGTTTGCTTTACATCTGAGATGTCTAGCAGTTCATATTGAGCAAAGTTTCTCCGAATTAATTTGCAAAGTCCCCGACATCATGATCAAACACCAGTTTCTGCAAGGCTTATAAATGTCCAAGATCTGAGCTTTATAGATGAAAGAAAGGCTCTTTGGAAGCAAATGAGCCTTCAAAGAGGTGGAAATGTGTTACAAAGTGCAGGGCTAGTTACTTTGCCAAAGTAGTTGGGAACTGCTTTGCAGATGTCTAGCAAATTTAATTGGACTACTCAATTACCAGTAATGTTAATTAGGAGATGATTAGGATTTGCATACCTTCCAACATTTAACTGATAAAAATAGGGACAGGCTTGTAACCTGCTTACATCTCATATCAATAAGTACTAGCTAGATTACATTGTGTTTTGCTGGAAGCTCGGTTTCGCCAATTTCAGTTTAACACAGCTAATTCACCCCCTTCCCCATCTTAAATTCATTTATCCACGATTCTACCTCAGTCTGTGATTTCTATTTTGTTGTTTTTAAAAGTCACCAAGAACATTTGAAAGCAGACACGTTTTCCTTAATACAATGCAAGTTTGTATGTTCTTTTCACTCATTTCTACATTTTTATGCCTGCTTTCTCCTAATATAAACATATTTGTGTACATTTTCTGGTTGGGGAAGTTGGAATTTTGAAGGCTAATTGTGCTTTGTTTTGTGTATTGTCTCTGGAAGTGCCGAGCAGGTTGGTTCCTATTAAAATGTGAACTGCCCCCCCCCCATCAGTGAATTGTATCCAATGCTAGTTCTACTTTAGGTAGATCTTTTGAAATACTGACCAGAGTTGCATCTTGCCTTATCGAAACGCTGACTAACTGGTGGTTCGCAACATGATACCCAAGGCCCTTTCTCCCCTAGCTGCCAATTGAGTGATTCTTAGCAGTCTGTAATAGGGTTGTGGCAGCTGGCAGGCAGTTGCACTTTCCTGCTCTGTATCAGAACCCAGACAAAGCATTATATTCCTTCATTCCATTTCTGAGCTATTAACAGATGTGAGTGCATCTGTTGACCTCCCTTTGGTTGCTTACACATCAATTTGTAATGTTGCATCCTTATGTAGAGGACAAGAAATCCATCCATGTGCAGAGATAATGCTGAGGAAGGCGTAGGAGCAAAACTTTTAATACAGCCTCAACTATTATAGACAGACAGCATCACAGAGGGCCTCTCAGTCTGCAACTTTGCATTTGTAGAGAGGAGACAGGGAAAAACATTCCATGTTATAAGTGCGTGAAAATAGTGAGAATATATTTCTGAAGCAATACCTGTGAGACTATGAGCATTTAATCTAACTGATAGAAATTAGTGTTTATCCAGGCTACCAGCAGAATGAATTTTCTGATCCTGGGACTACTTTGATCCAGCAACTATGAAGTAATGGCAAAAATATTTTGATTCACACAATATACCTTGGTCTTTTTGGAACATAAACAATACATTTATTTTTAGAGTTGTTTGGTGGATAAAGGTCTTGTGGGGGGGCACCCACATAGACACAGTTTTTAAACTTGACTTTCTGGCATTCTTTCTCATGTTATTCCAGACTTGGATGATACAGTTGCACTTAGTCTTTTCTGTTCTGTTTTAGGCCCAGAACAGGACTGTAGCTCAGTGATAGAACAACTGTTTTTTTATGAGAAAGGTCCATAGCTGTCAACTTTCCCCTTTTCTTGCGAGGAATCCTATTCGGAATAAGGGAATTTCCCTTAAAAAAAGGAAAACATTGACCGCTATTGAAAGGTCCCTGGTCCAATCCCTGGCACTTCACATAGGGCTGGGAGAAAACCATGTCTGAAACTCTGGAGAGCACTACCAGTCAGTGTGGGCAATACTAAACTAGATTACGAAATGTCTGAATAAGAATAAGGCAGCTTCCTTCTAACATTTAGTTGCCAAATAGACTGTCCCCATTTCCCCCAGACCCAAATATTGAAGAAGGGGACTTTTACTAGGGCTGGTGGAAAGGGTTAAATGGTCCCTCCACTCTCACTGTGCTCTCTTTAGAATGCCCTCACTCAAGTATAGAGGGCCTAAGAAAACACAGGTGTGCTATTTGGAAAGGGGGAATGTTATAATTTGAGAGTTGTTCATTCGTAGAATCTATAGAGAAGCAGAGGGCTAGAACAATCTAGGATTAAGCTGTTTGGTTTATGTTTTTAATGTATGTACTTTGATGTTAGCCGCCCTGAGCCCGGTCCTGGCCAGGGAGGGTGGGGTATAAATAAAATTTATTCTTCTTCTTGTTGTTGTTGGAAATAATTAGAAATTGGGGCGGGTGGGAATTGGATCACTTAGGATTCAAAGGTGAACTCATGTAATTCACATATTTTTGAGAAATATTACATGAACCGGAGCACAGCCATCATGCACTGAATTTTGCAACACAGTTCTCCAGCCAAGTAATATATACAAAAAGCATAAATATGGATGAAGTATGCATTAAAAAGCATATATTAACATGCAGAGGTACATTGGATTATGCAAAATTGCATACAAGTGCATATCTAATAAGAGAAACCTGCACTAAAATGCTGGTGAATTTTCAGGAGGGTTTACTTAAAGAAAAAAACAACAACAAAACACTATGGTGGAAATGTTTTGAAATGAAGTGGGAAAATGAGAAATGGAGAGAAACGGAAATTGACAAGTTCACCATTCCTAGAAATTAGAGCGACCTGGCATATACTGGGAGAATAGCTGGGTCATGGGTTATATTGCACCAGGGACACTGCCTAGCTATTCCACTGAGATTTTAAGTCAGGCTTTCTGTGCTTTCTTGAGCACCAGCGAGAGGAGGCTGCATAGGGAAAATGTGACAGGGATATTTTGCTCATGTCATTGTGCAGATGCTGCATAAAGATTGGGTGAAAAAAGCAGGACTATTCACAGCAAATGCTGAGTGTGTGTTATCTATTTACACACATAGATAAACTGCTACTCTATTTTATATAATTTTAACCATTGTTGCTTTCGTGATAGTTTGTTTTTAACTTTTGCAAGCCGTATTGACGGGAAAGATGGGAAGATGATGGATTATGAAAATAATGCCAGCTCCTGAGCGCCATTTGCCACTGGGCTGCTGTTTCTCTGTGGGGTTGCTTTGTGTATATTTCTTGATTTTCTGTCGTTCAGTCACTCTTGTCTTATTATTTTTGGCCATTATTCTGCTGCCATGCTTTGTTACAGCCGATGGATGAAAAAAAGTATACACCCCAAATGCTACTGTACACACTCACCTATGAAGAAAGCCCTGTTGTTTTAAGCAAGAATCTGTGCTTAGAATTGCAACCAGCACTTATTAGAAGACTGCTGCCTTGCTTGCTGTGTTATTGTTGCATTTTCTTTTTGAAAAAAGCTGAACAAACCAGCCTTTATTTATTTATTAAGAGCGAAAGTGCCAGCAGAAGATTTTAAAGGCAGATATTGCCTAGTTTGGAATCACATCTTGGCAAGCGGATGCTTTCAGCTCATGCGTTCTGACCTACTTGGCTGTTAGAATTTAATTAGCAGCCATATATTATTGTCAAAGTAATTAAAGCTTTGCCTTGATTAAAAAATGGAATTGTTTAATTAAAAAGAAAAGGTTTGGCTAACCTTAGTGTTATGCGTGAGTAAGACATTCTCTATCAGCTAATTTCCCTGTATCTTTCCCATTCAGGCTTGAAGGTTCGTGAGGCATACATCAATGTGACAAGGCAGCAAGTAGAAGATTTTCATGGGCCAGAGGACTACTGGTGTCAGTGTGTTGCATGGAGCCACTTAGGGACTTCAAAGAGCAGAAAAGCTTCGGTCCGCATAGCCTGTAAGTGCTGTCCAGCTTTGCTACAGAAGTTTGAGGATGAACCCTGTAGACTACTGTTGGGCATTGGGTCACTTGACAGTCTCCATTGTCCAAACATTGGTGGTCAGCACGGCTGACAAGGCAGCAAGAATAGGGAAAGCATGGGTGGTGAATGTTCACACAGAGGGGAAAAGGCAGAATTGTACCATAACACTTCTCTGACATTCAAGTGTTTTCAAGCTCTTTGGTGAGCACTAAGATCTATTCCTTACTAAGTTTTCTGTTTAGTTTACAATTCCTGAGAACAAAATATAAGCCTGACATGTGCTGGAGTGAGCATGGGTGTATATCAGTTGCAGTGTCCCCCTTCCAAGTATTCACAACTACGGGTCATGTGAGTATTGGACACTCACTTTGTTAGTTTGAAGGAGAAAGTTTGGGATTTAAAAAATTGCCTGGGTCCCTCATAAGTGTATGGGAAATACATGTGCAGCTACTGTAAATACAAGTACCAAATATATCTGCTGTAGCTGAATACTCACATGTTTTGACAGCTTCGTCCCCTATCTCTGTGGTTAACAAAAGGTAATTTCATATGATTGAGAAGTACATAGTTGCTGCTGGTGATATGTATGGGGAAATATATAACCATGTCCATAAATTAATAAAATTATCATCTGGATCTCAAGCACAGGGCTAAATGCACTCTCCAGTAAAAGAACCATAGCAGAGCTTTAAAAGTCACAAAAATGCAGCAACAGTGAAGTGTTACAAATAGGCTGTTAGACCTTTTAAATATTCCATTTAGCCTGCCTACAGCACTTTCCCCCATTTCTACCACACTCACAATGAACAGACCACACCTTTAGTAAGTTTAAATGGCTTTACTTGCAGACTCCAAACTTCAGGTTCATGTGTTATTCCATGTAGCAACAAGAAAAACACAGGTAGAAATTCTTGGGTTACAAAATTCAGAAAAATACTTCTGACCACACAGTCTGGGCTTGAGGTGGTCAAGCCTGGATGTGTTGCCTGGTCGGCTTCACATGGTGGATAGAGAGTGAACAAAGAAGCTTCAATTATATTTGACTGCAATTCCCCACAATAAGCTTACTGTATGGTACCAACCTTCAATGCCACTCCAGGGCATGAGAAGCTGCAGATCATAGACCCACTGTGTGGCTTCTCGCTAAATGAAATTCACAAAGTGTGTCCCCTTAAATGCATGGTGTGTTTAATAGCTGTATATCAGCTGCAACTTCTGTTTTTGCATAATTTCATTTCATTTTCATTTTTTTAAAAAATGCATCTATCAAATACTAGAATGGAAAGCACAGCACATTGATAACACTCCATATGAGAAGACACACTATAAAAGTAAAACTAAAAGTTGACAATACTGTTCAGACATTTGCTCAGGCTTTGAGTCAAAATATCCATATCTACACTGGGATTGCAGCAGAATGTTCTACCCTCACTGTAAGCTTATTTATGCATCTATGCTGTCTATGCACAACATGCATAGACTCACACATGCAGTCATGTGGCAAAAGCACAGTCCACAGCCTTACTTATGAGCCTACATGTGCACAACATGCTCATATGTTGTGGATGAGTTAGGTGCTTGCTGCCACAGTCCCACTTCCCCTACTTTCATTGGCTGTGTGAATATATGGGACATCTGAAGTATGCTTAAATAGCACATGCAAATCTTCTTTCACATGTAACTTGAGATAAATTTGGATCCACCCTCCCTAATATTCAGCTGAAACAGATTTGTCTATAGCAATTTTGTCAAGTTTCCAGTTCCAATTTGGGAATGACCTGCCAAAGATTCAAAATGGAAACAAGACCAGCCATAAATGCCTCCCTGGCTAATCTTGAGAGTTTGAGACTTGGAAGAACTACATCCCAACATGGTGCACCCAAAGCAATGATGCATGAAAAGGCTTAGCATGACCTGGGGAATGCTTTGGAACCCAGGAGACCTGGTGACCTGTAATAATTATAAAGCCAGACACACCTTTTAGTACCTTTTAGTACTTGCAGAATATACAGAATATACACCTTTTAGTACTTGCAGAATATACAGTATGTGGATTGCATTTGCAATGATGAACAGGTAATCAGTGCATTAGATAAATAATTTGAGAGGGTATTGGGCTTGTGTGAAGGTGCCAGGAGGTGTTAGATTCTGTACTTGAACAGAAACTTCATCTCACACCCATTTTGGGATACTTAAAGAATTTTATATCAGTGAATCTTGCAGCAAACTGACATGATCCTGCACCTTTTGGCCTAATTTCCAGTTTGGAAGCTCATTCTTTTGATTATACACATTTCCAGTTTTGGGGTTATGGTTCCCAGCACAAAAATGAGCCAGAATATGCAGACTTTGGGTGGTGCCAAACACAGACTTCCATTTGCTCAGTGAGACTCCTCCTCTTCCTCTCTACCTTGACCCCTCAATCCCTCCCTCCCCATCTGTTCTAGAGAGATTTTGTTGTTCTGGTTTGATGCCAGATCGCACGGAGAAAGCAGAAAGGCTGAAGGCAAAGCTAATTAAAAGTTCCTGGACTTCGGTCAGCTCCGAGGGAACAATTTGAAGCCTCCAAAGGCCTTATCCACAATTCCCTTTGCCCTGCTGCTTTCCCCCAGGAAAACCCGTTGTTTAACTCTGAATCAGAACAAACAGCAACCAAGTTTTTCTTCAGATTCTCGTTTGTTCTGATTTAATGCTAAAGAGTAGGTTGTCTGGGGGAAAGCAGTGGGGCAAAGGGAAAATCATGCCTAGAAAGCAAATGACAAGTGGAAAACTGCTTGGACCTGTGCTTTCTTGGCACAAGACACGAAGTGTGGAAGAGCCCTAGGTCTCTGTCTCCAAACTACCTCTTCCAACTTCCCTCCATTTGTAGGGAAGAGCCTTAAAGGGCCAACCCTCTTCCTGAAGACAAACACTCCTCCTCTGTTCTATAACCTACCTCCGGGTGCACTTCCTGTACTGCTGGACGGGTGCTGTGCTGTGGTGGCATTTGGTTCCTCGGGGGAAGTTGACCATGAGATTCTGGTTTCTGGCCCTACAGGTCCTGGTGGACTGAGAGATTCCTCTGGGGGCTGCTCAAGCACAATGGTCTCCCTATCTTCAACAGTCATCTATGGCTCCCCACCTGGTGTCCCCTGCAGTCTCCAACTCCATGTCTCTGCTAGATTCAGGGGTTATGACACTGCTAGATTCAGGAGTCTTCCCAGCCTCCAGAAAATACTTTTAGAGGGGAGGAGTCAGCAGCAGGACGAGAGGAAATAGATCTGTCCATTTGTGTACACATTATTTGAGCATGTTCAGAAGATTAAACCTTTCTTTGGGGTGAGCCCCTAGATGGCCCACTTTCTGCATATCCCCTTTTTTTCCTGTGCATTTCAGATATTACTTTTCTTCCACCCCTTTTTTTTCTAAGGATGCTTGCCTTAAATTGAACAGTTGGGTAAACACAGCAGCTTCATGATTTTTATAAATGACAGTGATTTTTCATTGGCTGGTTTGCTTGGAATGCGTAAATTATTTTTATTTCATTGAATTAACTGCCCTTACATTGAAGGAGCTGGTAATTCTCCCGTTTTGCAGGGCTGCATAGGGCTATTATTCGGAATTGGATTTTTATTGACTCTCTCTCCCCCCGCCATATACTATGAATTTTCTTTCCTAACATGGAAGTGTGAAAAGGGAGCATGAAATTAATTGGTGGATCGATCTGGCTGTATAAGTTCTGAAGCCACATGGACACGGCTACTTGCTTTCTCCATGTCCAGCGTGGCTTTGCAGTTTTTCCTCCCAAGATATACAAAGCCTTGGTGAGGAGCTCTTATGTAGCCTTGATATAACTAAAATAAGTACTCTGGTTATTTCCATTGGCAAAGCAACCTTCTCTGTTTTCTCAATAAAGCTGTGTTGCTTTATTTACATATATTGTTTTCTCTATTGTATATGGGTATGTAGTGTGTGTGTAGGGAAAAGCAGGAAGGGAAGGGTCTCTAACATTTTTAGAGACTCCCTTCGGGGGGGGGTGCGGGAAATAGCAAGTGGGAATTATACTGACTCAGCTGTAGAGCACCTGCTATGCATGCAAAAAGCCTCAGGTTCAGTGCCCTAGCATCACCAGGTAGGAATGAAGACAGACATCACTTTCTGAATGTGGTGGAGCTGCTCCACTAGCTTTTCATCAAGTAAATCTCTGCTCCCTTTGGATTTCAACCTGGGTTTAAGACCCAGGTTCATTTCAGTTGAACATATGCACTTGTAAAATGTGTTTGCTTGTTTGTGTGTTGTTTTAGAAAATTCAACATTATTTTTTAAAAAAACTCGCACTTGAAGTGAAATTCTATTAATTTTCAGAATCGATCTTTCTCTCTCTCTGCACCATGAAGTCTGAGACTGCTTTTCGTTGTTGTTTTTAAAAAGGGGGGGGGGAGAAAGAGTGGGGAGAGAAACATACATAAGTGAATGGGAAGACTTCTCTGATAGATCTCACAGTGCAATATGTAGAGAGGCAAATTCTTATAATTTCATTCTCTCTGCAGGGGAGAAAGCATTTAGTCAGTTCCCAGGCATGGGAGCTGTCCAGCACTCTGCTTAGCATGCTTATTCTGAGCCAAGTCCCACTATGTCCAATGAGACTAGCTCCCCAGCAATTGTGCTTAGGATTTAGGAATGGGAGATACATTCATTCACATCACCCTAACAATTTTACACTCCTTGAACTGCTTTAACCAATATATTAACTGAAATCCACACTCCTCCATGTTTTGCAATGCTGTTTTCCAGCCTTTTAGGATAGCCAGTGTGGCACAGTGGTTAGTGTTGGGCTGGAAATGGAGAGACCCAGGTTCAAAGCATCACTAAGCTACAAAGCACAGTGGGTGACACTGGGCCAGTCAGTCTCTCACAGCCTAACATACTTCAAAGGGGTGTTGTGAGGATAACCTGGGTTTTTTTCGGGAGTGGGTAACCATATATGCTGCTGCGAGCTCCTTGTAGAAGAGGTGGCATAGGAGTGCATTCCAGTTTTTTCTATCTGTTTCTTTATATATGTACAAATGCACACTCCATCTAAATTGTCCCACTTTATACATCTGGTGAAATAACTGCTTGCCTATGAAAACTCACACTGTAGTCAATGTGCTGGCCTTCAAGGTGCCACAGAACTCATGATGCAAGCATGGGGAAGTGATGCACATAGAGACCTATAAGCTCAGCTAACTAGCCAGGCTACAGGCCTTGTGCCTTATTTTGAGCTAGGAGCAGCTGTACTCCCAAGGTTGTAAACAACATTCTTAAATGTCTACATTTGACAAGAGAGAGTCCTTTGTTTCCTTGCCTAGTGAATGAAGGAAAGACCATACATTGTGTAATTAGTATTGTGTTGTAACTTTAAATTGGAGGAAGTTTATGCATATGTATGGCTTTAACAGATAACAGCAGGTCCCACCCTTTGGGGCTTTGCTAGGCTTTTGCAGAGTGATCCCACTGAGCCTTTATTGCTAGCAATAAACACCCTTTTGTTATTCATTAATCCTGCTGGAGTTTTTCCTTTCAGCCCAGACATTTATTTTGCTACAGAACCTCAGACCCTATGTCTGGATGTGGCCCTTTAGGCCTCTGGATATGGCATGCAAGACTCTCCCTGGGCCATGCCACACTCCTCAGAGGCCCTGCTTGAGGGGTTTTGAACTGGGACAGTATTTCTTGCTTGCCAAGATGAACAAATGTGTGTGTGCAGAAACTCCTGGGATGTAGTCAGCCATGCTTCTGGTGGTCTTCGATAGGTTTTCTAAAATGGAACGTGGCCCTAAGACTGAAAATGTTCCCTGCCCTGCTTTACTATATCTGCTGCAAGAGACTAACCTGTTTACCTGTATACCTGGAGGAGGTACCCCCATCGTCCATTCCGGACACTGAGGTACAGCTCCGAGGGCCTTCTGGCAGTTCCCTCATTGTGAGAAGTAAGGTTACAGGGAACCAGACAGATGGCCTTCTCGGTAGTGGCACCTGCCCTGTGGAACGCCCTCCCACCAGATGTCAAACAGATAAACATAAAAGACAACTGAAGGCGGCCCTGTTTAGGGCAGTTTTTAATATTTAATTCTGCATTGTTTTTAACACTTGATTGGGAGCTGCCCAGAGTGGCTGGGGAAACTCAGCCAAATGGGCGACGTACGAATAATAAATTATTATTATTATTATTATTATTATTATTATTATTATTATTATTCAATTGATTTTTTTTTTTTTAATGGTTAACTGCAGTGTGTTATTCTTTACAGATTTGCGCAAGAACTTTGAGCAAGACCCTCAGGGGAGGGAAGTTCCTATCGAAGGCATGATTGTTCTCCACTGTCGCCCACCAGAGGGGGTGCCTGCTGCAGAGGTGAGGGATCATGCCCTTGGCATTTGACAAAAACAAACAAACAAACAACAGTGTCTGTGTTGTTATGTTTGGATTCTTTTGGTTTAATCAGGTTGCAGTGTGAATTTACATATGAATTAAGCACTGCAACACAGGCTTAAAAGTTTATTAAAGCCTCCCGTCCCGGGTGAAGCAATATTTGTGTATCTCCTATGTATTACAAATTGAATCTTTTGACATGCTCTGAGTGGATATCAGCAATTATTTCCTTTCCATTATCTCCCATTGAGAAACTATCCACTGACCATCCTGTGCCATTAACCAGTAATCTGCCCAACAAAAGAAAGGAGCCAGCCAATAGCTGTCATTAAATGACATTAAATGTCATTAAATTCTGTTACAGATAGGTAGCCGTGTTGGTCTGCCATGGTCAAAACAAAATAAAAAAATTCCTTCCAGTAGCACCTTAAAGACCAACTGAGTTAGTTCTAGGTATGAGCTTTCGTGTGCATGTGTGCATGCACACATGCACACGAAAGCTCATACCTAGAACTAACTCAGTTGGTCTTTAAGGTGCTACTGGAAGGAATTTTTTTATTTTGTTTTGATTAAATTCTGTGAGCAGCTTCCACTTTGAGTAGACAAATAGCACATCATGTACTAAAAGAGTTTCTGGGCTCCGTCTCCCCTTTCCAAGACCAGTTTTACCATGTAGTGAGTTATTTGTGTAGATCGCACCTTAGAAAGGGAAGTGTGTTGAACAGTTGGAAGGCAAATAACAGCATGCACTGCTTTTAGTCCTCTGAGTACTGGAAACTCCATGAAAACACTGACACATTAATTGTGTGTGGCCAGCCGAGCAGCTAAATAAAACATCTTGCCCAGATTTTGTAGTTTTCTTTTGATCATTGCCATTGATCACAAATTTCTTACCATTCCGGCTCTTTCTTCAAGCCTTATGCTCTTCCTTCAGTATCATGACAGACAATTACTGAAAGTGGTCAGCTTGTATCTGTAATTACTTATGCTGCAATTGCTTCCCTGAAAGATCCTCTTCAATCCTCCCCACGGAACCAACTGCCCACTCTTCAGATTAGTAATTGGGAATAAGCACAGACCTCTGTAGGTAACTGATCAGAATTCATGCACATAACCTCTCTTCATCTCTACCTTTCCATGTACACACACACACACACACACACACACACACACATGTTGACCACAAAACTAGCAACAATAAATGGTAACAAGAACAGCATCTATATCTCACCTTCTTGCTCCCAATTGCTTAATGTGGCATACATACTGCAACCCCTCTGTTTGGTTCTTACAACCTTGTCAGGCAGATGTCAGGGACTGGGCAGAAGAGGAATGGTGGAGACTGCCTCCCCAGCTAGACCTTTCCAGGGAGAAGGAAGAGGAAGACAGTTTAGATTTACAACAGGGGTTTGAGGGAGGTTGCAGCTCAGAGGCAGATGAGAGGAAAAGTTGGGAAAATAATGGGAGAGGTGGTGGAGGAGGAAGCAGCAGCAGCAGGGGGCGGCAGCTGATGGACACAGTGTCTTTAGAAAACATTCCAGACCCCCCCCCCGAACCTGGTGAGCCTTGAAACTAGGAGAGCAAAGAGCTCAAAGACAGAGAGCACGAAGCAGCACCCATAGGAGAAAGGACGGGAATGACGAATGAGGAAGGGGGGGGGTTCACTCAGGACAGCGCCATTATCCAAGAGGTTGGGTTCTATAGCCTCTTTCTGTAAATACTGAATAAAAAGATAGTTGTAAGAAACATTCCCTTGTCTTTGTACGTTCCTCAGCAACTGGCCGGTAGTCGCTGGCAGCGGCTTGACAGTAGGAGAGGCTGAGAGCAAGTGACAGACCCAAGGTCATATTGCAAATTTAATGGCTTCATACAGATTTGAGCTTGGGTCTTCCCAGTCCTAGTGTGACACTAGGTGGTTTGGTGTTATTTACTACAGCTAACACCCTCCCATCAGGTATGTCCAAACAGACTATTCCAGAATTGTGTGTGTATGTTTATTCAGTGTATATTTCCAACCTAAGAGCAAGGCCAAGCCCTGTGCCCTCAGAGTTTTGAACACAATTATTCATGACCATAGTCCATGCATCTGGGTCCAATGTGAATTGTAGTCCAAAACATCTGGAGGGCACCAGGTTGGGGAAGACTGATCTAGGTCAATATCGTATACTTTGGTTGGCAGCAATTTTGCATGGTCTCTTCCGGTGGTTTTCCCCAGAACCCTACTACCTGATCTTTTCAGGGACTGGACCTGCATGCAAAGTATGGTTTCGACCACTGAGCAATCATCCACCTGCTTCCTTAACATAGGAGTTGCTGCCTGGTACAGAGATAATTGATGGTGGTGGTGCCTTTAATGTACAAGCCCCATGAACAATATTAAATACTCCTTTTTGCAGATTGGGACTGTAATTGGGGTGCCCCAAATAAACCTCAGCTGGGAGCAGTAATGGTTCTGAAGACCAGTTACTGGAAACTGCAGGTGGGGAGTCTGTAGGTTTCCTATAGGCATCTGGTTGGTCATCATGAGAACAGAATATTAGACTGGATGGGCCATTGGCCTGATCCAGCAAGTTCTTCTTCTGTTCTTATTCAGCCTGATTGCCAGTTTTCTCTCTGTGGACACAGCTGGAAAAGCAGTGGTGCTTGCGTTACAGCAGGTTGTTGGTTCTATCTATCAGCTCAGAGCTGGAGCTTTGGGCCAGCAATTCCATCTGTGCTGTGGTAAGTTTACTCTCCAACAAGACTTAGAGCTGCATCTGCGCTGCTGCTATTTAGGTACACATTGATAGAGAGAGAAACTGATCTAAACCAGAGGCTGCTTGCTTCTCATCTCAGTCAAAATCACTATGGTATCTTATTAATTGGGTGGACAGAAGAAGCCAGAGAAACAATAAAACTCTAAAGAACAAGCAGCACATTCTGTTCATTAGTCAGAGGGCCTGCTGAGCACATGCCATTGGAAACTAGTTTATATGATGAGTAATGAGGCAAACTGGGAGGAGGAAGGCAAAAAAAGAAAGAAAGGAAAAAGATAACCAACTACTCCAAAGAATAAGCTGCCAGCTAGCTAGGAGCAGCGAAACCGCTGAATAGAAATGAGAAGAGGAAATAAAATGTGTGTCTAAGAGCCAAACCACACATTATGTTAAATGCATGATTGCATTTAACACCAGTGGTTTTGTTGCCATTAAGTAGCATCTGCAGGGGGCCGGAATCAGTATTGTGATCATTTTGTGCAGAGAGGGTGTGTGTAAACTGTTTTCTCCCATGTGTACATGCTCCCATTTCCTCTGCATCCAGCGTGCTCCCACCACAGTTTAGGGAAGCAGTGTAGACATGATGCTAGCCATAATTCATATCTGTTGTTCTGCCATTTCTTATGATATACTGTGTTTTGATGTGATTTTCCACAAACCAGTTTCGATCCGGAATGAGGAAAGGAACAACTGAACTGCATTTTCAGCTGCTAAAGGGCACATATCCCTTGATGTCAGTTCCACTTTTCCTCTTGCAGCAAATTGCTTTTAGGGTGGGGCAGGGACAAAAATGGTGCAGTCAAGTTGGGTCTTAAGCTAGTTCAGTTATTGGACCTGGTGCAGCAAAATTCTAGGATTTTCCTATGCCCCCTGCACCTTCCGCCTTCGCTGGTGGAAACAACAGAACTCTGGATATGGCAGTAGCTTCACCACTCTGTTAAGCCCCACTACTGCCCACCAGGGATTTGGATTGCCATCTAAAATGTTCATTCCATGATCTGAAGGACCCATCCACATCTGGAGGGACAGTTTAGGAGCCACACAGTTACAGTGGTGTTGGCTTAACCGCAGTCATTAAATGGCTTCCCGAGATGGAAAAGTTCATATAATCTTCCAATTTGGGCTATGGCGATTCACCAAGAGAGTAGTCTCCTTTAGTTACGGGAAAGCTTACACCTCTGAATGTATTGCTGTTATCGTGGACATCAAAGGTATAACCAACACAGAGCTCTCATTCAATCTTATCATGAAGACAGGAAGAAATAAAATAGCTGAGATGTTATTAGGTAGAGGATTAAAAGCTGTTAAAATCAGCCTCCCCTTCCTATAAACTGTGCATATATTAATGCTGTAATGTCCGGAATGGCTTCATCAAACCCTCACACCATCCCAGGAGTTAACCCTTGTGGCTGTTGAGACAGAGCCCACTTGACTACTTTCAGATCAATTCATTATTTCGAACTATAATACTTTACATTTACCAGCTAAATGGAAAATCTGTCTTTCATAAAAGTTAGGAATGATGTCTGATAAAAAAGGCGACATTTTAATGGCTTTCTGCAGATTAAAATGGCGGAGTTCTCAATAAACCCTGATTTACTGGTGTTGGTTGTAAAATGGTTATTGCTGCTAATAAAGTCTGTAAATCCTAACTGGTCATATTTGCTCTGGACAATAAAACTTCCCATAAAGGCTCAGTGTATAAGGCTAATTCTCTCTTCACATCAAGGTAAGCAGTCTACTCAGAGTAATAATTCATAACCTTTGGAGACCTGGTCTACATTTAAATAAATGGCTGTGTGCTCCCCCACAGCCATAGAATTCCAGACTGTACATTCCTTTGTTCTGACAAGTATGGTAATTTATGAGCAAGACAGCTAATTCACTCCAAAACACAGGACCAGGCTGTGCTCTTTCGGAAGGTGGTGCAGCCAGCCGTGATCTGCCCTGCTTCTCCTCTCTCTGCCCTCAAAAAGCTCATGATCAAATGCAAATGGTTTTGTAGGGAAAAAATTAAGCTGGTTGGAATGTAGACTTCATATTCTGATTTTTACGCCTGACTTGAATCATTATTAGCATGCATTTTTTATCTATAATTCTTTTGCACTGTAGTGTGTGATTCTTTTCTTTTAATACGTTGCTAATTAAGGCCCCTTGCCACAATTAACACATGGAATAAACAACATTCTGACGTCAGGTGAACATGGTTGCAGGAAAGCTGCAAGCATTGGAGTGCATCCTTTTGAAGAGGCAGGTGACACACTCATTTATTTCAATATACAGCCTCAGCTCACCTCCTACCAACCTTTTGACAACCTGCTTAGTGGAAGGGGATCATCAGGAGACTAGTGCAGACAATGCTGTCAGCTCACTATAAGGAATGATTTTGTCTTGGGAATTTCCTGTAACACAGGCTCACCATGGTCTGATGGAACACAGTGAGAAACACTGCTGAAACTAAATTAAGGTTACCAGATTTTTTTCAATGAATCTGGGGACACTTTTTTTTGAAAAGAGGAAAAAAAGTTATTTTAAAAAAATGTTTTTTAAAAACAAATTAAGAACTAAAATCTTCTATTCTGTGGTCTCCTCTGTTGTGTGGCCTTCCTCTGGGCCCCGGTCTGCTCTCTTGGGAGTGCTAGCCGCCGTGGAGTAGGCTCGGCCACATGTCCTTGCCCTCCTGGTGCTCTCCTACCTCTCCTCCTTAGTGACGGTGGTGGCAGCAGCGTGGCAAAGTCGGGGCTTTCTTTTTTCTCCTTCTTTCTATTTCCTCCTCCTCCTTCCCCTCTCCCTTTCCTTTTGCATTGGCTTCCTGACTTCAGAGTACTGCTGGGCAGTCGGCCAGGTGCTCTCACTCCTGGCTCAATATGAGTCATGGGGGGTGTCAGTGGCTCCCCCAGTTGACGCATCAGGCGTCCCCTGTTCCCCTACGGTAGTGGCGGCAGCAGTGGCAGTCTCAGCAGCCCGGAGCCAGCCTGGTAGCGCAGTTGGTTCTGGCTGGCTTCAGGAGCTGCTTGCTGCCATGGTGGCCACTATGTTGCCTCGCCAGAAGTCCCTATATGATGTGTCTTGTGCCGTTGAACCAATCACGCAACATTCATTTCCTACTAATAAATCTACAACACTTAAAATATAAATCCGGGGACATTAAATGAAATCCAGGGACATTCCGGGGATGGATTTTGTCAGGGAACAGATTTGTAAATCCAGGGACTGTCGTCGGGAAATGGGGATGACTCTTAACCATAATCTAAATACACCTGGGTCTGGTTAATGCCTCAATGGGAGATTGCGAGGGTATCTCATGGTCTTTGTTTTAAATTCCATCTTAAAAGAAATATAGGATATAAATGGAATAAGTGTGTTTCCTTTTGGGGTAAGGTTCTCCTGAAATTTCTCTGTAGTACTTCTTCACACAGCACATAGTTCAACTGTGGAACTCGCTCCCAGAAGATGGCAGTGACGGCTTCCAAAGGGTATTACAGTGGTACCTCGAGTTATATATGCTTCAGGTTACATACGCTTCAGGTTACAGACTCCACTAACCTAGAAATAGTACCTCGGGTTAAGAACTTTGCTTCAGGATGAGAACAGAAATTGTGCGGTGGCGGCGCAGCAGCAGGAGGAGGCCCCATTAGCTAAAGTGGTGCTTCAGGTTAAGAACAGTTTCAGGTTAAGAACGGACCTCTGGAATGAATTAAGTACTTAACTCGAGGTACCACTGTATATAAATTATCCAAATCTGGAAGAGTTGTGCAGCTTTCTCCCGAATGAAGTGCAGAGTGTTTGAGGACCGGGACATTCGCAGTGAATCCAAAATGCTTGTTTACAAAGCTACTGTACTACCAACCCTACTGTATGCTTGTGAAACATGGACCATTTACAAACACCATCTCCAACACCTTGAAAGATTCCATCAATGCTGTCTCTGAAATTTTTTACACATCACTTGGGAAGACAGGCGATCTAATGCTAGTGTACTGGAAGAAGCAAAGATCACCAACTAGGAAACACTGGCCTGAGAGCACTCCCATTGAAGAATGGCCTTACCAATGGTGTCATGGGCTCCGAAGATGCTCAAACTCAGGACAAAAGGGAGAAATGAGCTAAACCCTCACCATGATCAACTCCCACCTGAAAACCTATGTCCCCACTGTGGAAGGACGTGTAGATCCAGAATTGGCCTCCACAGTCACTTATGGATTCATTGTTAAAACCGTGTTCTAGCCATGATGTTTATGTCAGCAATAGTATACTTCTGAATACCGGCTGCTGGAAACTGCAGGAGGGGAGTGTTCTCTTTCACTCAGGCCCTTGTGAAGGGTTTCTCATAGGATGCTGGACTAGATGAGCCACTGTTCTGACCCAGCAGGCTCTTCTTAAAGTGTCCCAGAAGAACTGCTATGCATAGCCCACCAATTTCTGCTTGAATGCTCTGTTTTCTGTGGTGAAGCATGCTATAGTACAATTTTCTGCAACTTTTTAATTACTGTATTTTTTGCTCTATAGGACGCACTTTTTCCCCTCCAAAAATTAAGGGGAAATGTGTGTGCGTCCTATGGAGCAAATGCAGGCTCCTTAGCTTCAGCGATAGCAACGCGAAACCTCCGAAGCGCAGAGGGAGCACTCCCTCTGACCCCTCTCGCTCTCCAGGCTTCAGGGATAGCCCCCTGGCACCTCCGGAGTGCAGCGGGAGCTCCCACTGCGCTCCAGAGGCTTTGGGTTCCTTTTGCTGAAGCCGGGAGAGCAAGACTCTCCTGGCTTCAGCAGAGAGGGAGAGCTGCGCAGTGCCCCTTCAGCGAAGCGGAAGGAGAAATGGAAGGGGCTCTGTTTCTCCTGCTGCTTCGCTGAAGGGGACTGAGCAGAGAGGGGGATAATTTTTTTTTCTTGTTCTCCCCCTCTAAAACAAGGTGCGTCCTATGGTCAGGTGCGTCCTGTAGAGCGAAAAATGTGGAAATTCATCAGTCTAATGCAGTGGCCGTACCATGACATCACCTTTTGATGGCAGATGATAATTTGGGGATCTCATCAGGGTTCAAAATTGCTCACGAACAACTCAGAGAGGCAGCATAAAATGTTGCATAAAGACTGCACAAGGTTGTAACAGAAACAAATCCATTTGTTTAATGGTGTGCAATGCCTTGTTTAAAGGCATTTTATTATCTTTACATAGAAGCTGCTTATATTATGAAATCTGAAGAAAACAAAGCGATATAAAACAATGCAATACAGCAATTCTGAGCTTTTACAAAATGGAGCAATTTAAGAATTTCATAGTAACTGTATTGACAAAGCACAATTAATCAGTGTTTGCTGTTACCCAATCTTACTGAGGATCTAGCCTCCTTCAGCCCATCTAGAAATTCTAACTTTCATAGCATATAATCATTTCCAAGTTTCTTTCCATTTCTTAAGATAAAAATTGTGCAAAAATTACCGTAAATACCTTTATCTATCTTTCTATCTATCATCTTTATTGATGTCTAAGACCAGACAGCCTAAATAGATATAAATACAAACAATAAACCAGTAAATGTTTAATAGCATCTGTTATGGGAAAGGATACAATTGTCTTTAGTCATACCCCAATGAATAGAGCTGAATTTCATGATGAACTTAAATTATCATGCTACAACCTCCACTGAAGTTCATTGGTTCAAGGATAGCCACCTAGAGATCAGTAGCACGGCATCCTGGTATCATGAGATATTTTCCTTCTGGTTTATGGATATTTTCATTTCTGATGTCAGATTTGTGTCTGTTGATGCCATAGGTAGAATGCAGTGGGGAGTTGCTGGTAGATGGGGCTATATATGATCACTAATGATCTACATTCCTATAGTTCCATGTAGGAGTGAGGGAGAAATTACATTCATTCACACTTTTATTTATTATTTATTTATCAAATTTATATACCGCTCTATACCCGGGGGTCTCAGGATGGTTCATGGTGAGTCTATTTAATTCACACTTTCTGAAACACTATGGGATGTGTGTATTGGCATTTCCCCATAAATTCTTAATTCAGTAAATGGTAGAATTTAGATAATATTTGGAGTAGTATTGAAGATGCCAGGCACAGTGTAAAAATACAGGTTGAGACAGAAGATGACGGCAGGGACATTGCCCTGACAAGAGGTGAGACATTCAGCGTTAAGCAAGAAGTGGGGGGAGGACTTCCTCCCTAGCTGTGTTAGCGAAAGGCAATAGCAGAGTTGGGGGAGAGAGGTTGCCAGGGTAACAGGGGGCGTGATGTCACCACAGGGAAAATGTGTTCTTTTAGACAGAGTTTTTTGAGCAAGGGTTTTGAGGAAGAAGAAGGAGGGAGGAGCCAGAACTCAGTGTGTTGTTGGCTGGGAGAGGCTGCATGCAGGGACTGGGGAGCACGGCTATTTTCTGCTCTAGACCCTGTTGAAGCTGAGAGGGGAGCAAAAAGAGACACTCATGGGGTGGAGTGTTCTGCACTGCCTCCATAAGACTCAGGCGTAAGTATGTGCGACTAAACCATATTTCTTAAAGACACTGCAGTTTCCGCTGTGTCTCATTCCTAAGGAACACAATCCCTGGTTAAGTGCAAAGACCCCTGGAATCTTGCTACTGCTTGGCAGAGATTGGGGTGGCTTGTAAGAATAAATAGTTCAAGCTGATGTTGAAACATAGATAACTGAAGATTGGAGCAATGAGAAAGCAAGAGAAAGAGTAATTAGCAGATTCTCCCTCCCCTAGTCCCATAACATGCATCTACTATTAATTCTGGGGCTGGGAAGAGATGGAGGCTGCACCTAGTGTGGGCATAAAAGCTATCCCACCCCCACCACAAGTCCTGCTACTTTATGTGCTTAACAGAGAGGGAGTGAGATGATCCAGTTCCACAGCTTTGATCTGCCTGGATCAAATTAATTTACAGATAAAAGGCCACTGCAGCATTCTTGATGCACAGCTGAGGTGTGTGGGTTTTTTTTTGGGGGGGGTGTAAATAGTCTTTAAGCTGAATTGCACATTAGCAAAAGCAAACAATTAGGGAGGCCTGCAAATAAGGAAATACAGTTTTGGAATTCTGCTTGAATGTTGCACAGGCATGAATCAAGGGGCTTAGATCCTGCTGAGGCAGCACCAACTTTAATGTTGCTCTGAAAGGCACAGCCCTGCCCTAATTATTTCGGCAGCAGATTTCAGTTGACTGTTTGTGGCAGAGCTTCTGTAAAATTCACAAAGCAGCTCTATTATACCTTTATTAAGACCAATTAAAAATCTGCAAAGGACTCAGCTCGCTTTGAAAATTCACAAAACTCAAGGTTAATGTTTTATTTAAATGAGAAACTGGTAAGGAAAGTACATTGTGGGTTGAAGACGTAGGACAGGGATAAGGAATCTATGGTCCTCCAAAGGCTTTTGGACTCTGGTACCCCTCATGCCTGACCATTGGCTATGCTGGCTGGGACTGATGGGAACTGGAGTCGGGCTACAAGTTGCCTATCCCTTGCATATCATGCCCTTCTTCCAAGAGGAGACCAGGGCAGCAAATATCCCGACAACAGCAATTAAAGCATCTAAAAACAACTAAAAATAATTCCAATATAGTTGCAGACTGGGGAAGATTTCTTCTTAAAAGACTTGTTGGAAAAGGAAGTGTGGCTGTCATACATTTAATGGGAGTGCATCCCAAAGGGTAGGTAACAACTGTAAAGGCCAAATTCCTGCATTAAGATGTGTTAAGGTGTGATAAAGGTGGTATCTGCAGGAGGCCTTTGTCTGCAGAGTACAGTGATTAGTTGGGAACATAAGTGGGTGAGATATCTTAATTCTAAGCTGTATAGGTCTTGGTCATGGGTAGGCAAACTAAGGCCCGGGGGCTGGATCCAGCCCAATTGCCATCTAAATCCGTCCTGCGGATGGTCCGGGAATCTGCATGTTTTTACATGAGTAGAATGTGTGCTTTTATTTAAAATGCATCTCTGGCTTTTATTTAAAATGCATCTCTGGGTTATTTGTGGGACATAGGAATTAATTCAATTTCTCCCCCAAAAATAATGTCTGCCCCCCACAAGGTCTGAGGGACAGTGGACTGGCCCCTGCTGAAAAGGTTTGCTGACCCCTGGTCTTGGTAGATGTCCCAACGCAGTGTTACATGGATCGTTCATATGGCACCCAAACAACCACACACACCTGAGGAATGTGTAAGGTGGGTTGTGAGGCCCTATGAGCCAGCCCTTCCTGTGTCACTGAATAATACATCCGACAGTCCCAACCCCGTACCGTCTGCTCATGGGAGAAATGCACACTGATCTCCATGCAGTGGTAGTGGGAGGGCTTCTAGGATCTCCCTTCACATGCAGGATCTCTAGATACACATGTTGCTATGCACATAGAACTCTGTTTCATGTGTGACAAGCAGGTGAGTGAGGTCGGGGCTATTCCGTGTGGATCTATGGCCTCTCATCTGTTCCTTGTCCAACTCAAGTGCCAGAGACATGGCTGGCAGAGAGGCGTCTGCAGAGGGGGAGGAAGAGGCAGAGGAAAACAGGAACTTGATTCTTTCACACTAAGAAAGTGAGATAAGCCCTTCTCGCTCTGGAATGCTGCCTGTAAGTTTTTGCAGCAGCACAGAGATGCAGGAGCAGGAGGCAGGTGATAGGAGGGGTTTGGATTCAGCTCCAGAGGAGGAGGAATTGGCTGCACCTGAGTCTCCAAGAAGCAGGAGGCGGAGCAAGCGATTAGACAAAGGAAGACCAGCAGGAAATGGAGGAGGACGTGGTGTATATCTGGCCTTGGGAGGGGCCAGAAGCCAGTCGAGTCAACTGACTCTGACAGTGAGGAATGAGCTGTGGAAGCTCAGACTGCTGAAAGCCTGTTATTGCTAAATAAACCTCAACTGGTAAAACTGTCAGCATTCCGTGTCTTGTGCTAAACCTGACATTAAGATAGCAATTCAGGTAGTTATTTGTGGACTGTTCAGTCTGTTTGCGCCCAGTGCAAAAGTTTCTCGGGTCACACCAAAGCCTGAGGTACTCAAAGCCTTTTAAAAGCACGGCTTCACAGCAAGGCACATATATTATTCTTTTCACAGTGACACCCTCTGCCAATACCTTAAAATCTTCCACAGCTTTGAGTACAGTTACCACTTCCACATTGCCAAAAAGAAGGATGGAGGTAGAGGCAGATTTGTGTAAACTTTGCATATGTTTATTTACAGTTATGGGAATAGGATTTCAGAAGAACTCTTATTACTCACAGTGGTGCTGGGTGCTACTGAATTTGTTGTCCGTGTGCTAGCTGTTGACGACAACTTCAAGGCCCCTGCTATCCCTTCTTATCTTTAAATCAGAGGTGGATTGAACAGCTCTTCAAATAAGGGGCTATCCTCTGTAATGTAGGACACACGCTAGCTAGCAGCATGAGCACAATTTGGCTTTCTGATGACAGAATAACTATAACCCCAACCCACCTGTGGGACATTTTCATCAACCAGCCCCAGATGCCGAAAGCAACATTTAATTTGCTCCTTTCTACCTTAGTTGCTGTTATCCCTGCTGTAGGAGGAATGCTTGTAGTTTTTACCCCACTGAGGAGTTCACAGGGCCTCCAGGGACGATTTTGATCTGGGAAAACTGTCTGTAATTATAGATTTAAAATCACTTCTGTCAGGTGCAGCTGCCCCCAACAAGGATGGGATAAACACACACTCACAGACCCCTACCTGTTTAAAAGTAATATTAAAAAGTGGGGAGACTTACTCTAGAACAGATCCTCCTGCATTCTGTCTGCTTCAAGCTTGAGTCTGCAAGCTATACTTCCAGTTGTTGATTTTTTTCCATTCCCCCACCAGTTCTCCCCCAGCTTGACTTACATTTGACCTCCTGCCGAGATTCAGTTATCATTTCTTTCTTCAACCAAAAGCACATAATGTTGCTATGTAAAAACAGACACACTATTTTATCTCCCTCCTTCTTTACAATCAGCCGAGTTCTATGTTTCACAAAAGCCTGAACTGCTGTTTGGTTTCGTAATAACAAGCAATAAAAGACCTAGGCTATTTGACTCCACAACATCTTTCCATTGAGGCAAGTCTGATGTTTTGTATAGCAAAGAAATCCTCCTTTTATTGTTTCGTCTCTCAGTTACTCCTTCAAGAGAATGTCCTGATGGTGCCCTTTCTTTGCTGATGTCCTTTGCTTTGGTTTCCTTAGATGTTTCTTCTGCATTGTTCCGACATGTTGTAAAGCTCCGCTTATCAGTGAATCGCTCTTGTTTTCTCGGTTGCTTTGCTCATAAATGGGGTCTCTTTTGTACTTTACAGTGTGCTGAAAATAAGCATTGCCATTGCGTCCCCGCCCCCCACTTCAACTTTTCCCGTTCACTCTTTACTGCATGCAATCTGTGTCCCAAGTTTTAGCAGGTCATGTTTTTCTGCACACCTTACATCACAATTGACTGAATGCAAAGTTTTATGAGGCTTCTGTCCTGGCTCAAGGCACTGGTCTCCAATGAAATGTTTTTCATTCCAATAACTTTTTCTAAAAGAAATCTTTGTGGTTACCTGGAATGAGATGTTTCAGTTAGCTAGGCTCAGGAGAAGCCACTTTGGCAATTAAGTTGGTTTATAAATTAATCAATGAACGCTATGTGAGTATTATGAATTACCATTACCACAATTAAATCATTAATGGAAATAATATTTGAATTTTCAGTAAATAAGGAAGACCAGGTTGGAAATCAGTGTCCATATCCAAGCGGCCACAAAAGCTTGTCCTTCTGCCTGTACAGTGGTACCTTGGGTTACATACGCTTCAGGTTACAGAAGCTTCAGGTTACAGACTCCGCTAACCCAGAAATAGTACCTCGGGTTAAGAACTTTGCTTCAGGATGAGAACAGAAATCGTGCTCCGGTGGTGCAGTGGCAGCGGGAGGCCCCATTAGCTAAAGTGGTGCTTCAGGTTAAGAACAGTTTCAGGTTAAGAATGGACCTCCAGAATGAATTAAGTTCTTAACCCGAGGTACCACTGTAATTCTCAATGGATAAGGCAGCCTTTGCCAACCTCATGGCCTTTAGATGTTTTGGAATACTGTGGTTAATTAACTCAGGGGTGATGTGGTCCCCACAGGGTCTAGGGGGCGTCAACAGAAGAATGGGCATTTTCTGCAGTGCCTCCCCATTTGTGAATTGCTCTTCCCAGGAAGGTTCTCAGGAAACTTTTTTTTTTTTTTAATAATATTTATTCAAACTTTTCAAAATTACAGAAAAAAGAAAAGAAAAAATACATAATACAACACAAAAAGCAAGAAAAGAAAAAAAACAGAAAAATACAAAAAAAGAAAAATACAATCATTAAAAAAGAAAAAAGAAAAACAAATTAAATCCCTTACACAATCAATTTCCCTTTACTTATTTTCTTGACCTCCTCACACCTCCCATTTCTGTATTCAAGTTCAAATTTTTATTTCAGCAAGTTCTTTTCAGCTTATTTTTTTAACTTAATAATTTATTTTAATATGTTATTATTTTACGTTCTCTCTTTCATCCATTTCCTCAGTTCATTTTTGCATAATCTTCTCATTTAGGTAATTTAGTTTATTTTAAAAACCACTTTTACTTTATCCAATCTTAACTCTCATCCAAACTTATATATCAATGTCAATACTTATTCTTAAAACATTTCCCTAAGGTCGACCAAAATTCCCTTCCATGAATTTCCCAATTCTCATGCAAACAAAACAAAACAAAAAAAAAAAAGAAAAGAAAAGAAAGAAAGACAAAAAAAAAAAAAAACAAGTTATAATTATGTACCCCTTAAGTTCCCAATTTCTATTCCACCCATACCCCCTTCCCGGTTTCAGTCCCCAACATGTCCATCAGTCTCAAAAAACAATCAGCCTGGAGATCTTACATCCGAGGCTCTTAATTCTCTCTCACGTCCTCTCTGCCGTGGTTCTCAGGAAACTTAACTACATATCTTTAGGTGGCAGGTGAAAACATTTCTCTTTTCCCAGGCTTTTCGTTAATTAAACAATATATATGGCCTTTTAAATTGGGGAAGGAGCCTATTATTTTGCTTGTTATTATGTTATGCATTTTTGTGTTTTTATATTATAAACTGCCCTTTGATCGGTGGGGGGGGGGTACATAAATTTTAAAAAATAAAATTAAAAAAATAAAATGTGTTGAAAGGGAGAGACTGAGCAACAGAAGGATGGGCATAAGGCTTATACATATTTCAGCTTATTAAGTCATGGTAAGCATGTCCAACTTGGGACAGTATAATCATTACTTTCTATGTGTGAGTAGGCTTTGTGTGGGCTGGTTAACTAAAATTATAAGGCAGAGATGTGATACAATACATGAATTTACTGATCAGTTGCTGCTAATGAAACTCAAATCTCTGATAAGCCATCAATATATTTGGGGCCAGCCCATCCGAACTCACATACAGCTGCTCAAATTGCATGGCATCCCATGTGAGATAATTACTGTTCTAAAGTGGCTTAACAAAATATTACAAGAAGAAGGGGAGCCATTTCTACCAGAGATAGGAAAATGCTGCTTAAAACTGGACTGACAATGTGGAATCGCGTTGCTCACCTCTTTATAGAATTGAGCTTAATTTTCAATGATGACCTGGATGCTGATTCACACATAGGATCTCAGCTGAGGACGAAATACTGTTTTGTTTCCAAACCTTTTGTCTCTGCTAGGGACATAAGGAGGCATACTTTTGAATTGTCTCCCCAGTGTTGACACGTGCAGCCCAGTTTCTGTTCCATTGCAGTTTGTATCCCAGCCAAAACCGCATTCTTCACATTGTCCACTCTGGCAAAAATTTTGTAATTTATGCAGTTTTCATAATTAATTACACAAATTGTACAAGTTTCATTATTGCTATATTATTCCACCCTGTTCACTTCAGTGCAGTGGGAACACAGTGCAAATGGGGTGGATGAGGACATAATCCATTGTGTATCATTTGTGGACTGAAAGCAACAAGAAGAACAAATGTCAATCCTATTCAGTTGATTGGTTTCTGTTCCTGACATAGGGCAGATAAGTGAACTTCCTGCTCCTGTTTTAGTTGGAATTCTTCAACATCTCTTGTTCCAGCCCACAAGGTTGGCAAATGGATTGGATCATTTTACAGGCAATTCAAATACAGTCTCTCTCTCCCCCAGTCAGGGATCCATTCTTTGTGTTTTGTGTGCTCAGGAAATCTCCCTTGTACTGTGGATTCCATTGGATTTCTGTGTTATAAATCATAGGTCATAATGCATACCCAGCAAAATGCAAGGCACACTTATGATTCTCCATACCACAAAGATGATATAGTGGCATGTTTATCTTCTATCTTCAGCACATAAAACAACCTGGTAACACGCCGTATCCATAATCCTCGGCCGCATAGCCCTCATCATCAAACAGCATGTTCTTGGTGCTTTCTTGCCTGGGGAACTTTATCACTCCCATTTTATAGGTTATACTGACTGTAGGAGCCACCACTTTGCGGTGACACACTCATTTACTTTCAAAGTAAAACAATGATGAATGTGGATAACTTGATTCTGTCATTGTGTGCAGCTCTGTACCATCAAAGGTGGAACATCCAGAATCAATATGACTAATAGATTCTGGCTCTCTGTGATAGAGTCAGCAAACAGGATAAATTATCACATCCTCTCTGGCTCACTAGTGATAATGCCTTCCTACTGTTTGATCTGTAATAGCCACGGTGTTGTGTTCTGAGGCTGCTGTCAACCCAGAGAGGGGAGGCACTCGGTCATTATCCACTTGGTCAAGTTTTGAGTAATCTCCATGTCTTTGTCACCTTATTACTTCTTCAGAGGGTGAATCTTTGTTACCTCGGGGACAGAAGCAAAGGATATGCTCAGACAATGCAGGAACTGCAGTCCATTAATTTGACTGGTCCATTGGCTCCTTACATTATTTGAGTTTGTAGTGATCATTTTAAACTGGCATCAACTAATCATGTCCATGTGGCTCAAACCAGTGTCCTGTACCTGCAGATGCATATTCATCTATACCACTCCTCTCTCTCTCTCTCTCTTTGTGTGTGTGTGTGTGTGTGAGAGAGAGAGAGAGAGAGAGAGAGAGAGAAAGAGAGAGAGAAAGAGAGAGAGAGAAAGAGAGAGAGAGTGTGTACTTTAAAAAGTAGCAAATCAACATTTTTATATCCAAATAATAAGCAGTGACATTTAAAATAACAAATTTCATTGATTTTCAATATATTACACACAAAGAGAGAGAATTCTACAGATACATTGAATGTCCCCTCTTTGCCAACCCTCTCCCTTCCTCCCGCAGAACATGTCAATTTTTGTTGCAACCCAAAAATTGACTGATACTATTGTTTTCAAGCAAAATATTGTCAGCAGATGTAGACATTTAACAATTGTGTGTGTTTCAGTCTGAAGGAGGGTTTCATTTTCTCAATTTTTTTGTGGGAAGAGTTGGAGATATGCCAATGGTGAGCAGGGCCAGAGTTAAAAGTGGGTGGGGCCACAAGCAGCAATGGACAGAACAAAGCGTACGATACTCACCCTTTACAGATAGGTAGCCGTGTTGGTCTGCCATAGTCAAAACAAAATAAAAAAATTCCTTCCAGTAGCACCTTAAAGACCAACTAAGTTAGTGCTTGGTATGAGCTTTCATGTGCAAGCACACTTCTTCAGATACACTGAAACAGAAGTCACCAGACCCTTCTATATAGTGAGAAGGTGGGGAGGGGTATTACTCAGAAGGGTGGTGGGAATGGGTGATTGGCAGATAGCTGTGATACTCACCCTTGTAAAAGTAAAGGGACCCCTGACCATTAGGTCCAGTCATGACCGACTCTGGGGTTGCGGTGCTCATCTCGCTTTATTGGCCAAGGGAGCCGGCGTACAGCTTCCAGGTCATGTGGCCAGCATGACTAAGCCGCTTCTGGAGAACCAGAGCAGCGCATGGAAATGCCGTTTACCTTCCCACCAGAGCGGTACCTATTTATCTACTTGCACTTTGATGTGCTTTCAAACTGCTAGGTTGGCAAGAGCAGGTACCAAGCAACAGGAGCTCACCCCGTCATGGGGATTCAAACCACTGACCTTCTGATCGGCAAGTCCTAGGCTCTGTGGTTTAACCCACAGTGCCACCCACGTCCCATACTTACCCTTGTACATTAGGTTAAATACCCAAGCATGCAAACAGTCAAGAGATTTCTACACACACACCTCTCCATCCTCCATCCATGCAAGCAAGAGGCGTTCTTGTGGTTCAAGAACCCGTTCAAGCTGAGCAAAATTCACTTGAGTGTGTGGAGCCATCTGCTGATGGTGCAGCCTGAGAAGAATCCCAAGGGCCAGGGGATGAGGTGGGGGGGCTGCTTTTGGCCCATGGGCTGGATTTTCTCCACTATATAAAAAGAAGCAGCAAGTACAATCAGTTTAGGAAATCAGAAATGAGGGGATAGGAAAGTCGCCCCTGCTGGGACATGAGCAGCTGCCCAAGAATTCTGTGTGTTGACATTCACAGAGCTAAAAACCTCCTTCCCTTCTTGCCATGTTGTTATCAGTGTTCACTAGAAGGTACATTCAAGGTTGGGATCTCGTTGACGGTCATCTCTGAGAGGAAATAGCTTTTAGCCAGAACAACAACATGTCTTCTGGCACTTTATGTTATGACTGAGATAGAGGATTCCTCATCAGAGGATAACTTGGAGGGTCTGGCATTGCATCAAGCCTCTGAGCAGGCTCAGTCTGGGAACAAGGAGTCAGGATTCTTGGGAGAGACTAAAAAGGAGCTGTCTGCACTGTGGGGAAGTTCACCTCCCAAGCCTGAGTGAAAGACATTACCTCAAATGCCAAACCAAAACCTTCCCCATCCAGAGTGCCCAGCTGCAGGCTCAATAGTAAGTTGATCCCTTGAGGAGCCACCTGGATAAAGAGAGGACTCAGAGGAGGTCAGGATGTTGTTCCAGCAGCTCAAGATTATGCCCCCCCTCCCCGGCTGGAAGAGCTGCCTGTGTACCAGTTTTGACTTTATTGGAGTGGCTGGCCATGAGCATGGACTGCCTTCACCTTGTCTCTAGTCTGACCCTTTGTTTTGTACAGTAGTACCTTGGTTCCCAAACTTAATCCGTTCCGGAAGTCTGTTCTAAAACCAAAGCTTTCTAAAACCAAGGTGTGCTTTCCCATAGAAAGTAATGCAAAATGGATTAATCCATTCCAAACTTTTAAAAACAACCCCTGAAACAGCAATTTAACATGAATTTTACTATCTAATGAGACCATTGATCCATAAAATGAAAGCAATAATCAATGTACTGTACTATAAAATAAATAAGACAGTATTGTAGACGATAAAAATTAAAATTATTATTTTTTCTTACCTGCACTGATGGCAGTCATTATTTGGACAGGGGGCTTTATCCATTTCTGCAGCCACACAATCAATCAGTATTGAACAGGCTTCCACACAGTCACAGAAACAAGTCACAAAAACGAAGTCACAAACCACAGTCACAAGTCACAGTCAAAAAAGTGAAAAAGCCACACAAACAAAAACACAAAAAATAGCAAAAAGAAAAGCTCCAGATACAGTATCGCCTCTGTGTTGCGTGGATGCTCAGGACTCAACAGCTGACAGACTCAACAGGAAGCTCCTGATTAGCAGCAGGGGACTCAATTTACAAACGGAACACACTCAACAGGAAGTGGAACATGTTCAGCTTCCAAGGCAAAGTTCACAAACCAGAACACCTACTTCTGTTTCCAAGTTGTTCATAAACTAAGTTGTTCTAAAAGCAAGGTACCACTGTATTTTGATTGTATTATGGATTGGCACTGAACACTACTTTTGTCTTTGCTCATGTTGGAGTTACTACCAAAGATTAAGCTCCCTGCTCTCTTTGAAACCTGTCTGAAACTAGACACCATATGAGTTTCAGATTTATTATGGCACAAGCTTCAATAGACTAGAGAATAGGAGAGCAACCCAATCTTCACATGTTCAAGGTCAGTAGACCAGAATACAAGTCCTGGTTGGGTCCTCTACAATGCTATCATTAACAAAGGATTCAGCTTACTAGCCTTTGACAAAAGCAGGCAGGTTAGACCAAGTCCCAAAATATTTTGAACAGTCCTGTAAAACATTTCTCCATTTAATTAAAGAAAGGAAAGTATTGAGTATGTTGAGTAAGAGCTGCTTTTCAAAGCACTCATCACAGCTTTTGACTACTTAATGGAATGTTTTAATTGGTAAAAAACTCAACTGAGCTGTTAGTTTAAGTAATGGATGTGCAAAATAATTTTTCCTCAGCCCAGTCCACATTCTATTGAAAACCCATTAACAAAATATTTAGAAACTTGCATAAAATGTTGCAAGCATTCCAAAGGCGGCTTGCACCCTTGCTCATTGTTCTAGATACTGGTGTATTTATAGTTATTGCACGCAACAGATTAAAGTATAATCTAGCAGGATAACTATATTGTAATAAAGTACTGCGATTCTTGCAAAAGTGCCTTGTGAATTATGGACACCACTAACCCTTGCTTCCATTTATTGAAAACACAGTATGATTACTAAATGCATATAACATGCATTTTATGGACTTCCTTATAGATCTTAGACCTTGTGCGGTTGGAATATCAATACTTGTTTTACTTTCAAGGCGTAGTGCTTACAAATACTATGCATCTGCTGTATTTTTCACCCATAAGATTCTGATTTCTGATCTGAGCTCAGGCCATCCTGAATTTCTGTACACTCTGTACAGTCCTAAAATGTTGATTTCATATAATTTGGCATACAACCAAAATGTACTCCCGACACTATTTCTCCTCCAGTTTTCTTTTCTAACTGATGCTAAAAAAATACAACAACAACAACAAATTGTGTGTATGCTCAGTTCTGGCTGGCAGTGGAAGCTGACCCACTAGGGCTAAGGAGACTCTGCCTTCTTGCTTTCAAGCAATTCAGTCCAGTGCCATTGTGCTCAGATCCTGCTTTGGATCTTCCCATAGGCATCTGGTTTGCCACTATGAGAACAGGATGCTGGACTAGACGAGCCACTGGTTTGATGCAGCTGGGCTCCAGTTATGTTCTTAAGTGGTACTGTCTCACAGCTCCCTAGTCTCAGTTTTGCCCTTACACAACTCAGCGGGGGGAAGAATGAGGGCAAAACTCGATTGGCTGTGTCATTGGATCCAGCTACTGTTGGTCTCCCTGCCTTCTGCTTTGCCAGTCTCAATAGGCACCAGTCACCACTGTTGGGTGAACTTCCAGCCACCCACCCACCCCAAACCCCCTAAGCTTTCTGGCTTTGAGAAGGTTTGAACCTGGGTCTGCACTGTCCTAGTCCAGTCTATAACCACCACATTATATTGACTCCTTGACATTTCTCTCTGCTTTACTATACTTGCCACATTCTGACATAAATTTAGAGGGAATGGGAAGAGGAACCATGTTGTAATCACTGGTGAGTCAACCCTATTACCCTACAGGACAACATCTCATTCTTGAAAGTTTGTTTGCCTTTATTAGTTGCATTTATTTTATTATCAAACCTTTATTAGGCATTATGCAAATAAAACCATAAAAGAGAAAATAACATATAAAAGCCTTGAAATGTATATAAAAAAGGCAGCAGATGGCTACATACATATATATATATATACATATAAAATCAGTGGTTTTCCTTGTTAACCTGCTCCTTGGAGGACTGCTGCCAAAAACTCAGCTACCCCCGCCGTTACCCTTTGGTCAGCGTCGGATAGGTAAAGTCCCACACATTTACCTTGCTGGGGTTCCAGACCACCCGAAAGAGGGGACAGCACGCGTTGACGGAGCGTACTGTGCAATGGGCAATGAAAGAGAATATGCTCTACAGTGTCCGGGACATTCATAGAGCATCTGCAGAATCTCTTGTTTCTAGGAACGTTTTGATATCTTCCCCTGACAAATGCTGAGGGAAAAACATTTAAACGGGCCAGCATAAAAGCCCTACGTTGGGCTGGGATTATTAATTTAGTGACGTAATTGGCTCTACTGTCTAAGATATTTAAATCATAGAATGTGGGGGAGCAAATTTTGTTTACAGCTGCCATAATATTTTTTCTCTCGACATCCTTTAGTCTAGTTAGGATATTATGAAAAATGTACTGCTCATTAGAGTTGTACAGGGGCTCCAGCTCGATGCCTAAAGATTCAATCTTTTTTTCGAGGTGCTGATACCATCTTGATTTATAGGAGTCTTTGAGCAAATCAGCGAGCAGACTTGATGGGGGGCAGCGAAAGTGGCAGCGTAACCAGTACTTTATTGAGGTGGACCATGCCCAATATTCCAGTGTGTGTATGCCTATTTCTGCACACATTGTTTCATATTTAATCACAGCTGGGAGTCCAAGAATACGTCTCAAAAAGCTGGAATGAATTTTTTTTAAATCATTGTTATATGCTTGGACCCATAGCGGGATTCCATAAAGTAACTGGGATTGCACTTTTGTTTGAAATATCTGAATGGCCGCAGGAATAAATTGATTACCTATCTGATAATAAAAACGGGCAACTGCTGATGAGGTGCACTTTGCCTGTTTTATGGCATTTGTGCGATGGGTTACCCACCCTAAATTGCTCTGGAATAAGATTCCCAGATACCTATGGATTTTCACTTGTTGGATTTCTTGCCCTCTTATTTTCCATTTGATCAGCGCTTATTGATTCTAATGCAAAATCTACACTCTTCTAATACCTGTCAAGTCAAACTTAACACCAAAGGTCACCTTTCATCAGATATCCCAAACTCGAAAGGGGTAAAACAAGGGTGTATTCTTGCCCCCTTTCTATTTAATTTATTCCTATCAGACTTGCCAGATTACCTTCAAAAAACAGAATCACATGCCCCTAAACTTAATCAGAAACCAGTTCCTCTCTTATTATACGCAGACGATGCTGTCCTACTATCATTAACGAGCCTGGGTCTGAAGCGTCTAGTTGCATTTATATCCCACCCTTCTTTCATGGAACTGAAGGCAACACCCACCTAGGCAGGCACTTAACCAAGCCTAGACCTTCAGCAAGGCTTCCTGCACCACGATCCCTCAAAATGTGTTCTAATTCAATCATTTTCATAGATTGCAGTATAGATGTGTGGGCTATACCGAGAGGACCTGAAAAGGCTTGTTGAAGAGTCTCCTCAAATGCTTTATGCTTAACACTCCTGCTTTGTATGTCTGTGATGGTCTTCTAAGGGGACAGGGGAGTTTTTTCTCTCTTTTCCTTTAGGGCTCAGTGCCAAGACATGGTCAAACAGAGTGGTTTTCTCCCAGTGGATTGGTACTCCTAAATGTTGCTGGGTGGGGGAAGAGAAAAATAATAGAATTGCATTACTGGACCAGCTCAGACTTTGTGTACCTTGCTTGCCCTAACTCTGACCTTTACATGTAGGGCCACGTGCCTGTTAAGTGGCATCTATGTATGCATCTATACAGTAACTGTGCATGCTCCCTCTGATAAGAAACCCATGTTATGCATGTGTGGAATATTGTTGCACAAAGAGCTGTGAAAGCCTAGGTTAGAAGTCCCCTTGGAGACCTTCAGATCTATGCCTGTTGGTCAGGGAGGGGCACAAAGGTCAAAGTGAAACCACTGTTCTGAAGCCTCTTCTCCACACACTGTGAGACACATGGGGGAGGGATTCACTTGAGCCCCCTCCCACATATTGAAAGTTTGTATGAGGGGAGTCCCAAGGTTGCATTTAACTAGTCCTATCACTTGAAACTGATACAGCCAGCTGATCCTTCTCGCTACAGCTACAAGTTGGGTACTCTACAAATGTACCACTATTTCACACAAGGGGGACAGGACCCTGATTTGGCCAAGGTTCCTCGTCTTAATGATGATGTCTAAACATGTTAATTGGTGCGTATGCAGAGCCCCTTCTAGCATATTTTGAATGTTCTGACAAGCAGAGGCATGGCTGATTGTTGTGTTGCCAGAGTTGTGGGGCATCAGTGTCATAATGATGTGGGGAGGGGGAGCCTTGGCTCAGTGGCAGAGCACATACATTGCACAAAAATGGTGACAAGCAAGGCCAATCACTGGAACCCCCAGGTGAGGCTGGAACAGAACTTTGTCTTAAACCCTGGACAGCCTCTTCTTATCAGTGTGGACAGTAGTGTAAGATGGACAAATGTCAGCTTCTAAGATAAGACTGGTTAACCATGACTTTTCAGTTACTACTAGACTACAGCTCCTATCATCCCTAACCATTGCCCATGCTGGCTAGGGCCGATGGACCTCAGAGTTGAACAGCATGTGATGGGTTAGCCGTCTTTTGCCATTAGATATCATTTTTAACGGAGGTAGGAGTAAGGGTGGGAATAGCCCAATTGTTTCATTTTTTCCTGCTCAACATCTGAGCAATTAATTGTGTGTGTGTGTGTGCACTGAGAATTAAAAGCAGTTGCAAAATGTAACTTTGTAAATTCACCCATGCATGCTTCTCTCCAGTATAAGTCTACTGGGTAACATTCATGCACTTGAACTCTAGCTGATTATCATTCTTTTTGAGTGAGCTGTCAAAAGCCTGTGCTTTTGTTTTATTTGATATCTCACAAAATAACATATCTTTAGGGGGAAGAAGCTCTGTTCGTTACAACACCACATTCAAGCTGAGTGGCAGCTATTGATTAGATCAAGGGAGTCTGTGGTTGTCCCTTGGTACATTCCGCACGAGGGCTGTTTCCATTAATTCATTGCCATGTAAGCCTTGCTTCTAGCAAGGGATCCTAAGAAATTCAAAACTTTTTCTTAGCCTTACAGTACATCTATTGCTCAATAATCAAAGGGGGGGAAGGAGTTCACAAGTAGATTTATCTCTCTCTATGATCACTGATTGTCTGTCTATATCTATACCTATCTATCTATCTATCATCTATCTATCTATCTATCATCTATCTATCATCTATCTATCTATCTATCATCTATCATCTATCATCTATCATCTATCTATCTATATCTATATCTATATCTATCTATCTATCTATCTATCTATCTATCTATCTATCTATCATCATCTACCCATGTGAGCCAGCCATAGTCCTCTCTCCCCATGCAATGTCTGCCATGTTAACAAAACAAAACAAAACAAAACAAAACAAAACAAAACAAAACAAAACAAAACAAAACAAAACAAAACAAAACAAAACAAAACAAAACAAAACAATACTTGAAGATGGTGGAAGCTGTGTAATTTATCCCAAATTTTCCTGTTTATATGAAAATTAGTCTCAGAACAAGAGCTCAGAAAGGCTATTGTCCATGTGACATCCCAGCTTAAACTAGGGTGGGCATGTGTCCTAACTGTCTGGAACTGGTGATTTTGCAGGACAGACTGAGGACTAGGATAAGGACAAGGTTCAGACTACTTCCTTTGAGGAAGAACCAACAGAACCTGAATATGAGCTACTGTTGACTGTAGGCCACAGCTAACTCAAAAGTTAGGGTTCCTGACAATACCTCTGTCTCGGCAACCTTGCAGAAGGCAGTGGCTAACAAAATAGGTGAAGCTTCTAGTTCCTCCAGGAAGACAGAACCTATCACCTACAGGACTGGCAGGCCTCCATATGAATCTGATTGTCTCTAGTGTCCTCCAGAATATTCACTTTTAGTATCCCTGGAGCTGTCCAAGGTCCTGTATTCTAGCTGCTTAAATAGGTCTTATGTTTTGGAACTGCCTGGGGTTTTGGATGCTCTCTGCTTGACTCCAGCTTGTGTCTTGATACTGCCTGCTTTCTGCTTTCCCTATAAAACTCAAGTGCCCACAGAATTCTACAGAAGCAGTCCTCTATTTTAAGTCAAGTTTTTTCCCCCGGTGGGGGAATCAGTGAGCAATCCCATCTGTAAGCACCTCCTGGATAGCAGACTGAGGAGGGACACAGAGGATTTAGTAAGTGTGTGTGTAGTGGTAAGTGTGTTTGTGTGTACATACATATACCATCACACACACCTTCAATATCTGAGAACCCTTTATCATGCAGTAGAAAAAGTGTAGTCCCCTAGATTTTGTTAGATTCTCATCACTCCTGGCTGTTGGGCATGCTCGTTGTGGCTGATAGAAAAACTCTACAGCTGAAGACTGGATTTGTATTTTTCCTCCTCCATCCCCATCTCCTTTTCATTTTATGTTGTGCCTTTTAAATTATGGTCCTGAAGGCATGGGCTGCTTCTTCATTGATATTTTAATGTCCATCTGTGAGTAAGTGGAATAAAAATGTTTTGAATGAATGAACAAATAAATGAACAAGTAATAAATCTCCTCCAAACTTGCAATAACATATAAGCTGTTTTGAGCCCCTGCAGGTCCTTAGCTATCTGTTAAGAAGGACTATCATGTTCATTTTGCACTGTCAGCTGCACAAGGAGTATCACTGCACAGTTTATGGCCATTCTTGATAATTCATAAGATGTTGTTCTTGTTGTACTCTTGTAACTTAATAGTGTGCCATTCATTGGTTGATCACTCTTCAGTCCCTTTTACATTCCTTTTCAACAATATTTTGGACTGAAAGGGCTTTGTGTTTTGTGTATGTGAAGTATGCAATTGTAGCTTTGTTTATTTTAAGGGATTGTTTCTCCACCATCCAGTTTGTTCTATTTCCAGAAGATTCTGGGATGCATTCTTTGCCCTTTGACCCATTTCCTTTAGAAGTGCAGAGCCTAGAGTAGTATTCTGCAGAGCTTCAAACAAAGCACAGATTTCAAAGGTAAAAAGCTTATGATCACTGGTACTTAGAAAAGCTGTTTTCTGCTATGCCTCAATATGATAACATAAAAGGGACTTAGATATTCATGGTGATGTGGGATAATTGGGCATTTTCTGGAATAAAGGTTTTGCTTGCTTATTTGCTTTTCCCCCTCCATTGAGGAAAAGTTTAAAACAGGAATAGTTTGTTTTAAATTCAGGCTGCAGGTCCAAATATGCACGCTCAGTTGGAGGTTGCAAGAAATGGGACTCATTTCAAAGTAAACTTGCATAACATTTAGCTAAATTTGTGTAGTTTGGGCATCATCAAAATTATTGTGCATCTAGAGATAACACCTCTAGGATGGTATGTGTTTTAAATATTTTCTGTCAGCAAGAGAACAATGGCACAGGTCAGGCCGTTTAAGGTTGGGATGTGAAATGTGGTCTGACATGGTATCAAGCAAGTTATTGTGCTTTAGATAAAAGAAGCTATTTTATGTGGCACATTGTTAACTATGGGAATTTCTCACACAGGAGGTAGTGACGGCCACCAACCTGAATAGCTTTTAAAGCGGTTTAAACAGATTCATGGAGAAGAGGGCTATTGCTGGCTACTAGCCATGATGGCTATGCTCTGCTTTCACAGTTGGAGGCAGCAATTCTTCTGAATATCAGTTGTTTGAAACCATAGGAGGAAAGGGTGCTGTATTTTTCGCTCCATAAGATGCTCCTAGCTTTTAGAGGAGGAAAGGGGGAAACCCCCATTGTTGGGGGGGATCAGCTCACAGTTGTGCAGCTTCTTTTGCAAAGGGGAATAGCCCCTGTTTTTTGAGGATCATCTCAAAGTTGTTGAGCTTACTTTGCAAAGGGAAAAAATCCTGTTTTTATGGGGTTCAACTCACAGTTCTGCAGCTTCTTTAGGAAAGGAAAGGGAGCCGTTCCTACAGTTTCCAGACAGATAATCTAATCAGCCAGTCACATGTCACTTGGGAAACAAACAGCCTCCATCTGCAGAACATTCAACAATGGAGGCCTGGAAAAGGGGCCAGGGCCAGAAAGGGAGCCAGCAATCATCACACATTTGCTCCATAAGACGCACAGACATTTCCCCTTACTTTTTAGGAGGAAAAAAGTGTGTCTTAAGGAGCGAAAAATACATGGACAAGAATTGACCAAATCTGGATAACTAGAGGATTGGCTCCCAAGATTCGAAAAGTGGAAATTTGCCCTAAAACTTGCTCCGACCATAATTCTGTGAGAATGGCGATGAAACTAACACCAATTGGTTCCTTTAGATGGAGGATGAATGACACCTTGTTCAGAGATGCAGAAATCACCAAGAAGGCCCAAAAAACATTGAGAGACTATTTTGAGATAAATATGAATACTACTGTTGAAAAAAGAGTAATCTGGGACGCAAGCAAAGCGGTCATGAGAGGGTTTTTGATTCAACAGAAGAGAACTCAAAATGAGAAAAAAGATAAAATTTTGGAGAAAATAAAAGAAGGTGAGAAGAAACTAAGAGCGAAACCAAAGTCGCAAGAGATTCTGAGAGAAATAAAGTCATATCAAGTACAATATATGAAAATGATAAATCAGGAAATAGAATGGAAAATTAAACAGATGAGACAAAAGACATTTGAATCGGCTAATAAATGCAGGAAATTGTTAGCCTGGCAGATGAAAAAACGACAAAAGTTAAATACTATTACAAATTTGGAAGTGGAAGGAAAGAACATACAGAATCCACAGGAGATTAGAAAGTGTTTCCAGAGATATTTTAAACAACTTTATACACAAGGGCCACAGAAAGAGACTGATATAGACCAATTTTTAAGAACTAATGGATTACAAAAATCTCTCAAGAAAATAAGTTAATGATGAACTATAAAATAACAGAACAGGAGGTGGAAGGTGCCATCCAGAATATGCAGCTGGGCAAATCTCCAGGGCTGGATGGTTTAACCTCAAAATACTATAGATCTTTGAAAGATTGGTTAATTCAACCACTAAAGGAGGTTTGCAACAAAATTTTGGAGGGGGAAAAAGCACCAGAGTCGTGGAAGGAAGCTTATATTACACTTATACCGAAAACTGAGTCTGAAAAGACACAACTTAAGAATTACCGCCCCATATCCCTGCTCAATGTGGATTATAAAATCTTTGCAGATATATTGGCCAAAAGATTGAAAAAAGTATTAGTGGAGGAGATACATAAAGATCAAGCTGGCTTTCTCCCTGGTAGACACTTGTCTGACAATACGAGAAACATAATTAACATTTTGGAGAAGTTGCAAGTGAATATAAATACTAAAGCAGTTTTGATATTTGTAGATGCGGAGAAAGCTTTTGATAATATTTCTTGGAGTTTTATGAAGAAAAATCTTCAGGGGATGGGGGTTGGTCAAGGTTCTGAAAATGGTATAGGTGCAATTTACTCAGAACAAAAGGCCAAATTGATAGTTAATAACGTGGTGACAGAAGAATTTAAGATGGAGAAAGGGACACAACAAGGCTGCCCAGTTTCCCCATTGCTTTTTATTTCGGTCCTGGAGGTTTTGCTAAACATGATTAGAAGGGACCATCTGATCAAAGGTATTCAGATCGGAGCTAAACAGTACAAACTTAAAGCTTTTGCAGATGATTTAGTACTGACATTACAGGAGCCAGAATCTAGTACAAAAAGGGTATTGGAATTGATTCAGGAATTTGGTCAAGTGGCAGGATTTAAGTTGAACAAGTTAAAAACTAAGGTTCTCGAGAAAAAATTAACACCGATGGAGAAAGAAAGGTTTCAGAAGGAGACAGGTTTAACATTGGTAAAGAAAGTAAAATATCTGGGGGTTAATATGACTGCTAAGAATGTGAATTTGTTCAAAGATAACTATGAGAAATGTTGGTCAGAAGTGAAAAAGGATCTTGAAATATGGTCAAGTTTGAAGCTTTCCTTGTTTGGTTGAATTGCTGTTATAAAAATGAATGTATTGCCAAGAATGCTGTTTTTGTTTCAATCACTGCAAATTTTGGACAAGATGGACTGTTTCAAGAAGTGGCAGAGAGACATTTCTAGATTTGTCTGGCAGGGCAAGAAGCCCAGAATAAAATTTAAGATACTTACTGATGCAAAGGATAGAGGTGGATTTGCCCTGCCAGACCTTAAACTCTATTATGAATCAGCAGCATTTTGCTGGCTGAAAGAATGGCTGCTTCTTGAGAACACAGACATTTTGGATTTAGAAGGTTTCAATAATGTTTTTGGGTGGCATGCATATTTGTGGTATGACAAGGTTAAAGCACATAAAACATTTAAAAATTATATTGTCAGAAGAGCATTGTTTAATGTCTGGACAAGATATAAAGATTTACTTGAAAATAAAACCCCAAGGTGGCTATCACCTATGGAAGCGAAGGCTCTGAAAAAACTCAATATGGAGGCCAATTGGCCAAAATATTGGGAGATTCTGGAACAGGAGGGTGATAAACTGAAATTGCAGAGTTTTGAAAAACTAAAAGATAAAGTGTGAGATTGGCTTCATTATTTTCAAATAAGGGAGGCCTACAATTTGGACAAAAAAAATGACTTCCAGGTGGAAAATTCAAAATTGGAAACAGAACTGCTAGAACCCAAAACTAAGATATTATCAAGAATGTATAACTTGCTGTTGAAATGGAAAACTCAGGATAAAACGGTAAAATCTGCTATGATCAAATGGGCACAAGATGTTGGACATAACATTATGCTTGCTGATTGGGAACAGTTGTGGACCACAGGTATGAAATTTACGGCATGTAATGCCTTACGAGAGAATATTATGAAAATGATATACAGGTGGTACATGACACCAGTCAAGCTTGCAAAAATTTATCATTTGCCCGATAATAAATGCTGGAAATGTAAAGAGACTGAAGGTACATTCTTTCACCTTTGGTGGACGTGCCCAAGGATTAAGACTTTCTGGGAGATGATTTATAATGAAATGAAAAAGGTATTTAAATATACCTTCCTGAAGAAACCAGAGGCCTTCCTCCTGGGCATGGTCGGCCAACTGGTGCCAAAGAAGGATAGAACTTTTTTTTATGTATGCCACAGCAGCAGCAAGAATACTTATCGCAAAGTATTGGAAGACACAAGATCTACCCACTCTGGAAGAATGGCAGATGAAAGTTATGGACTATATGGAATTGGTGGAAATGACTGGCAGAATCCGAGACCAGGGAGAAGAGTTGGTGGAAGAAGATTGGAAGAAATTTAAAGATTATTTACAGAAACACTGTAAAATTATTGAATGTTAAAATGATGTTGGAACGAAACGAAGCGGTCTTAGCAATAAGGTTAAAAGGAATGTGTAAAAATGGATTGATATTAGATGAAAATTTGAAGTTATAATATGTGAAGATAAAGAACTAAGAGAAAATAAAGAGGGTATGGATTTGCTGAACTAACTATTTGAATTGGAATACAAAAAAGGGAGGTGTGAGGAAGTCATGAAAATAAGTAAATGAACTGTAAGATATAGAAAGAGGGATTTGTTTTTGATTGTTTTTGTTTTTTATGGTGTTTGTACTTTTTGTGTTTTCTTTTTATCATTTTTGTAACTTTTTTCTTATTGAAACTTCAATAAATATTACTTTTTAAAAAAAAAATATTAAGGAGCGAAAAATACGGTACTCTTATGCTTGAATCCCGCTTGCTGGTTTCCCATGGCTAACTGTGAGAACAGGATGCTGGAGGAGGTGGGCCAATGGTCCACCTACTCTTCTTATTTTATTATGCTGCACGTTGTGAAAGGCTCTTCTGTGACTTCTATATTCTGTATGTATGCATTTACTCTGATAATCTGTGCTTCATTGATTTCAGATGCTGATTTTGGCAATAATAGCCCTCTCCAGTCATTCTTTCCCCCTCCACAGTTATCACCATTTGAGCCTTTTGGTCGCATCCATGCACTGCATCATAGGCTTCATCGCCTTCCGTGATTTAGAAAAGGAACTTCTACATTGTGCTGTACTTACCATAGACTTCCTGCATCGTATAGAAGCCTGACCTCCCATGGCTTAATGTTACTTCTTAACACAACCATAATATAAATGAAGCAAGAAAGATAGTCCACATATTCAGAGAAATCTTTCTTGTCCACAGTTTCTTTCTATGGAGGATACTGGCCATTGTCAAAAGCTTTCCTGGGAAAAGCCTATACAGCCCCCTCATGGTGTTGAGGCCATGGCTACCCTTCTTCCAAGAGAAAGTGTCAGCTCTTTTCATTGGGAGAAGTTGAAATCTCATTTTCTCCATCAGAAATGCAGATATGCAAGAGGAGAGAGTTGAAATGTAGGATGGGGGTTCTTGCCAAATAATAGTAAGGAGAGAAATAGAAAGAATGATGGAATGAGATATGCACACATAAAAAGGAGGAGAAAATGACCTTTAGTTATCTTCCCAGCTGAAAAGCCTGTTCATCAATTGGTTAGAAGTGTGGGCTTAAATAGTATCCCTTTTATCTGAAATGTGTTTCTTACATAGACACATTGTTAACTGAGAACAGGACATAATTAAATTCCAGGAAAGCATGTTTCTTCCTTTCTGTCTAATCACTGAATCCTGCCTATAGTATCTCATGCTTCAGTAGAAACTCCTGTCGCCTTGGAAAAGCAGCAGCTCTTGGCTCAGCCGTGTGGCATTTGGTGGTAGATCACATTTCTAGAAAATACCCTGGCAAGAGAAAAAGGCTGGGGAAAGGTGCCTTGGAATGCCAAGGGTGCAGAAATTTGATAACCTGTCTGGGCCAGGTTTGGGCTGTGGGCAGCTGTATCTGGAGTTAGTACTGTCCCACCCCATGTACTTCCAGCTAGTTGCTAGAGCTGGAGCTTGGCTAGAAGAGAAGGTTGTACTTTGTTGACAGTCAAGAGCAGAGGGCTGTACAGCTCAGGGGCAGAGCAGCTGCTCTGCATGCAGAAGATCCCAGGTTCAATACGTGGTAAAGGTAAAGGGACCCCTGACCATTAGGTCCAGTCGTGGCCGACTCTGGGGTTGCGGCGCTCATCTTGCTTTATTGGCCAAGGGAGCCGGCGTACAGCTTCCGGGTCACATGGCCAGCATGACTAAGCCTCTTCTGGTGAACCAGAGCAGCACACAGAAACACCGTTTACCTTCCCGCTGGAGCGGTACCTATTTATCTACTTGCACCTTGACGTGCTTTCAAACTGCTAGGTTGGCAGGAGCAGGGACCGAGCAGTGGGAGCTCACTCCGTTGCGGGGATTCGAACCTCCAACCTTCTGATTGGCAAGTCCTAGGCTCTGTGGTTTAACCCACAGGGCAATACGTGGTATGTCTTGTTAAAAAGAAAAATCAAGTAAAAAAAAATAATACCTTCCCCCTGATACCCTGGAGAGAAGCTGTAGATGGCAAGATAGACAATCAGTCTTGACGTAGTGTAAGGTAACTTCCAAAGAACAGTTATCCAGGCTCCAGGTAAGATGGCAGGTAGGTTACCTAACCAACTTGCTGCTGCTTATCCCCTCTTCCATGAGATCATGCTCCTCCAGAACAACCAGGTCTCTGGTCTGGGGGTGATGTGGGTTTTCCATAACATTTTCCAATGCAAATTGCCCTCATTTGCATTTGAAATTTTTCTGATACTCTGGAGAGTAACCTAATTTAGCATGTTAATTTCCCTTGCATTTTGAAAACAAAGCTAAAAGCACCGAAACTGCCAAGCTTGTGTTTGCAGTTGGCATCCATTCTTTGTCACTAATTAACTTATGAAACACCACCCCAAAAAAAAAAACCACGGGGAAATAAAATCTGGAAGCTTTTCAGTGGGAAATTTTCTGCCCCAGACCACTGGTATGGACAGATCTAGGAGGGACAGTGAATAGATTAGTACTTCTTGTAATGTGCAGTGCCTTTTGCCAGCTGAGGCTAGTACACCAGTTGTGACCCCCCCCCCCCAGCCTGAGATAATCTGGCCACAGTTATCTATAGCCTGGTGACCTATAGGCTGGACTATTGTACTTTGTTGAAAGTGAAGTTCTGAGCTTTCCATATCCATCTGGTTGACCACTGTGAGAACACCATGATGGACTTGATAGGCCTTTGGTCTGATCCAACAGATCTGTTAGGTTCTCAAATTGCCTTTTGAAGGCTTCTCAAAACTTCAGTTAGGACAACATACAGTGGTACCTCGGGTTAATAACTTAATTCGTTCTGGAGCTCTGTTCTTAACCTGAAACTGTTCTTAACCTGAAGCACCACTTTAGCTAATGGGGCCTCCTGCTGCCACTGTGCCGCCAGAGCATGATTTCTGTTCTCATTCTGAAGCAAAGTTCTTAATCCAAGGTAGTATTTCTGGGTTAGCAGAGTCTGTAACCTGAAGCGTATGTAACCTGAAGTGTATGTAACCCAAGGTACCACTGTACCCCTTCTCTGCTCAAAACAGGTGGGTGTCCAATCCTGGCAGGCAATGAAATGTGGGTAAGTTTAAAGTGGTGGGTTTTCCGTGCAGGACAGGCTCAGTCAATGCAAACAGGAAAATGAACAGGGTGAGCAATCAGTCACTTGCACATTGTGGATTTTTGAGGAGATATTTACTGAGACCTTTTGTAGGGTGCTTCAGTGGATACTGTCTGGTGGGCACCTTGATGCCTGCAGACGCCACCTTAGCCCATGGGTAGGCAACCTAAGGCCCGGGGGCCGGATCTGGCCCAATCGCCTTCTCAATCCGGCCTGTGAACGGTCTGGGAATCAGCTTGTTTTTACATGAGTAGAATGTGTCCTTTTATTTAAAATGCATCTCTGGGTTATTTGTGAGGCATAGGAATTCATATATACTGTGTGTGTGTGTGTGTGTGTGTGTGTGTGTGTGCGCGCGCGTGTGTGTGTATTCTGGCCCCCCACAAGGTCTGAGGGACAGTGGACCGGCCCCCTGCTGAAAAAGTTTGCTGACCCCTGCCTTAGCTCAACCTTCTAACCCAGGAGTGGAGAAAGTCAGGCCTAGGGGCCAAATGCAGCCCTTTTGTCCTCTCTATTTACCTTCTCCTGAACTCTCCCCAGATCACATGGAACACAGGAAGCTGCCTTATGCTAAGTTCACACTATCTCCCAAGACATGATCTTCACGGGTCTTGCCCAACACCCTCCTGCTTTTCTCTGGCTGGCATGTGTTGTTGGACTGTCATGATGCCTCTTACTTGCCGAGAAGGAAGTATATGTGGTATGCGTCAAAACTTTTGTATGGCTGGAATGCAGAAAACTGTACAAAGCTAAGAGTAAGAATGTCAGAAGCCATCGTTCTTTTTCCACACCATCACATGCAGAGCTGTTTCAATTCTGCTGCAGTTCAGCTTCCAACAAAAACAATGTTATTGTTTCTGCAAATTAGTGTTGGCGGTGGGGGAGTGATCAATGATGGATCGTTTGCTGCCTGAAAACAACAACAGTGAATACCAATTATATTCACTGAAAGAATATCTGTTCTGAACATCTGACAATTAAGTGAACACCAGCCATTTCCACTCCTCCTTTTTGTCAGAGCCCTCCAATATACCTAGGTGAGAGTCACATTCATTGTGTCACCCTCTTTTGCCTTTGGCCCTGGCTGCTACTGGCATGTGGCCCCCAGAAGGCTGCAATGAGGGAAGGTGGCCCTTGGGATGAAAATGGTTCCATCCCCCTCTGCTCTAGCCGCTTCACCACAGTGTCTTGCTTTCAACACTCTCTCTGTTCCCTGCTCACACCCCACCACAGTCCCCTGCTCTGTAGCATCTCGCACCATCTTCTTCCTGGCAAACCCTGCTGTGCGTGATGCATCTTCAGGTTTTCCCTCCAGATAAGATGGCACATATTTGATTCAGCGCAAGCAGGTGAGACTTGCACCTGAATTTCTCTGAGGGGTGAGAACTTAAAAAACAAAAAAAAAGTAGAAGTCAAGAACAACAAAACTTCTGAGTTCTCATTCAGAGCGTGTAAGTCAATACACCTAGGAATCATAAAGGTCACAAACAGAAATGCTGAAGGAAAACAACATTTCTGCTTAATGGGATTGATCAGAAGACAGACAGACAAGTGAAAAGGGGGATAGTGCTTTGGGGGATGTTTTTGGATTCTGCCTGACTGAATTACTTCATTTGTGACTGCAGGGATTCACTTTTTTCCACTGGTTCCATGGCATAATTGGATTCCTGTTTTTAATAAATGTTCAGGTTTCCCAAGTGGTTGTGCTCCATAACAGGCTGGGTGCTTTATCCCTGAAATGATACCCTTATTCTCCTTTTTAACACCTCTCATTGAGAATTATGCATCAAGTGTGATACAGCAGCTTGAGTAGATATCAAGGCCTGGGTTCACTAGTCAGCCATGCAGACTGTTTTGGCGATGAGTCCTGGAAGATGTTCTCCACCTGGCCTTGGAGGGTGGGCGCCTGATTGACTCCAGCTACAAAAGCTGAGGCTGCTGAACAGAATCATGTTTAAGGGTTTTTGTTGGGGGTGGGGGTTGTTGCTGTTGCCCTTAATATTTTTGTATCCTTATTTTTGCCTGGCTGGAAAGTGTCCTTGATTTCTGATAATGTACAGTGGTGCCTCGCAAGACGAAAAGAATCCGTTCCGCGATTCTCTTCGTCTAGCGGTTTTTTCGTCTTGCGAAGCAAGCCCATTGACGGCTTAGCGGATTAGCGCTATTAGCGGCTTAGCGGCTTTTAGCGGCTTATCAGCTTAGCGGATAAGCGGATAAGCGGCTTAGTGGCTTAGAAAAAGGGGGGGAAAGGGGGGAAAAGTCAAAAAAACTCGCAAGACCCATAGGGAAATTTGTTTTGCGAAGCGCCTCCAAAACGGAAAACCCTTTCGTCTAGCGGGTTTTTCGTCTTGCGAGGCATTCATCTTGCGGGGCACCACTGTATCTGATAATGGAGAATGGAGAGGGGTGTGTCTGAGTGTGTGTAGAAACTAGCCTACTATTATATAGGTATTTTATTTATTTATTTACTGCTCTTCCGCCTTTAGACTCTGTTAATAATGGGTTCAGTTGGACATTGTGTACAAAGCACTTAGCATGTTTAAAAAGTCTCATACAAATGTTTTTAAAGGATTGTTACACGTGCCTTCAGATTGCTGCAGAGGCAGCATAAGTAGCCTTTAACCACAGTTTGTCTACTCTCAAGGCCAGTTCTCTCCCGATGTTAGCATTATATTTCATGCAAGCTGCAAACCATTTCTCTCTAAGTTGTTGTGAAAACAAAATGTATGTCACCCGGAGATCGTTTTAGAAAGGGTGGGATGAAAATGCAATTGATGGATCATGTAGTAGAAGTTTAAATAGGATTAACCTGAACCACAGTCAGATGTATGAGGTTAGAGAGCTTTGGGTTTGGGGGGGGGGGCAGGGGTGTCTGGTGCCTCTAGGGACTGGTGGGACAGAAGTCCTGGAGCCCAGCAGGAGGTCGAGTCAAAGCCACCCTGTAAGCTGCATCCCATTGCTGACAGAGGGGCGGAGCTTAGAGAGAGAGGAGGAGGTAATTAGGCAGGAATGTGGAACGAGGCTGGCAGTGTTGCAGTGATTATAAAGAGTAAAGACCTAAGGGCTAGAGGGTCATGGTGAGTGTCCCTCCCAGTGATATATATATGTGATATATATATATATATATATATATATCCCAGGCTAGCCTGGGAACTTCCTCTCTGCCCAGAACATTGGAGGCTATACACCACATCCCCTCTACAGTATTTATAGGAACTCAAACACTGAGATCCTGCTCTGTTCCAGTAACAAGAAGCCGAAAGCACCAGCCTGAAGATGACGAGTGAGACCTCGTCGAAACGTCGCCTAGACACCCCAACTTTTACACGGGAAGACACCCGAGGACACCAAAACCTGCATATATATATATATATATATATATATGAGAGAGATATATATGAGATTATATATATATATATATATATATATATATATATATATATATATATATATATATATATCACTACCTCCACCTTTTCTTAGTATCCCCATCTTACCTGTACTGTTGACAGATGCACATTAGAGAGAGAGAGAGAGAGAGAGAGAGAGAGAGAGAGAGAGAGCTGGAAACTGCACCTTAAGCATTTGTTTTGCCAACAGTAGCCTTAATTTGTTTTGCCAACAGTAGCCTTAATTTATTGATGTGATTATGGGTCATAAAGGGGTAAATTTATAACCAGAGTGCATATCAATCAACGGTTCTTCTAGCACTCTGCCGTGTGAGAATCCAAATCTCTCTCTCTCTCTCTCTCTCTCTCTCTCTCTCTCCTGATGCAATGACAAATGAAGCCAGCTTCCCAGTTACAGACTTCACCTTGATTGCAAGTCAGAACTCACTTTTCCATTGGTTAGAGCAGAAATTAAACAAGGAGGAAGCTGGATCAGGAGTTTCGTTGTGGTATATTTATCAGCGGAGTGTTGAAACGGATCACATGAGAGTTGGCGTCAAGACCTGGTATTCTTGGCCACCTGCTGAACTCTCAGCATGCTAGGAGGACCCAAATCTGACACTGCCTTTATTCTTCTACACATCTTTCCCACAATTCCTCCCAACAGGGGGTCATTCCAGGGCATTGTGGTGATTCCTCAGTTACCTGATTCTGCTTGGAGTGGTGCTGCCAGATAAGCTTGCCATGGGCGACCAATAGAGAAGCAGAGCTGCTAGAGGGCACTTTGTCCAGGGTCCCCTCAAACCTAGATCCAGCCTGGATACTGTGGCCCACCCTATCTTTATGGGGAAAGACCACAGCTCAGTGGTAGCATAATTGCTTTGCATGCAGAATATCCCAGGTTCAGTCTCCAGCATCTCTAGGTAGGGCTGGGAGAGCTGCTGCCAGTCCATGTAGACAACACTGAGCTTTGAATCAGGACAAGGTAGTTCTGCTTAGCACCTGCTCCATGTCTTTGCAAAGATTATAAGTAAAGTGACCCCTGACCATTAGGTCCAATCGTGGCCGACTCTGGGGTTGCGGCGCTCATCTCGCTTTATTGGCCGAGGGAGTCGGCGTACAGCTTCCGGGTCATGTGGCCAGCATGACTAAGCCACTTCTGGTGAACCAGAGCAGCACACGGAAACGCCGTTTACCTTCCCGTCGGAGTGGTACCTATTTATCTACTTGCACTTTGAGGTGCTTTCGAACTGCTAGGTTGGCAGGAGCAGGGACCGAGCAACGGGAGCTCACTCCGTCGCAGGGATCTGAAATAATTAGAAAAGTTCATAAAATGGCCATCTAGATTGGCAAGTTCCTATGGGGAACCTGCAAGCAGGAAATGAGCGCAACAGGCTCTCTGCACTTTTGATTCCTGGTTTTCAGTATTTAGAGGCATCCTGCCTCTCACTGTGGATGCAGAGCAGAGCGATTGACAGCCTTATCCTTCGAATCCCAGTCACTGGAACACTACTTGGAAGAGCACTCAAGTCTTAAAGACGATTTCCATGGAGATGATCGAGCCAGGGAAATGACTTTAAATGTGCCACTGCAGGCTCTGAATAAAAATATCCCACAATCTGTTTTAAACTCTTAATTTGACAGCTGTTGGCTCGACAGTTGAAAAGCAGAGTTGAGAAAACCCAGTGGACTGTATTAATAACAAATTTTTTTGCATCCAGGGATATTGGTCTTAAGTGGTTGATTTTGAAACTGCATTTTTGTAGCCTCTCATCACCTATCCTTCGAATTGTTTGCCAGCAGTTAAAGGGCATATGAATTAAGTTCCACTTTTGATCAGCAGCACTCAAGGCTGACCCAAGAGATTTTGAGGCCTGGAATGGGCAAGTTTATGCCCTCCCCATTCCATGTCCATAAGCCAACCAGGCAGACATTGGAACCTTCCTTTGATACTCATGCGGAGACAGCATTTTTCACTGGACCTGAGGACAGCTGACTAGCTTATGAGGGGCAGGGCAGTCCATGTGTTCCAGCACCTTCCCACAGTTCATTCCCTGCTTTGCCTGCCTGGCACCACCTCGCTGCTCACTTGGATAAATGCTACAATGCAGCAGTGTCGTGCTGTTCTTTCGTGGGCTCAGAAAATGTCATGTGCCCCACAGTGCAGACAGGGTCAGACTTGGCTTGGCAGGCTCTGATAGAGGAGAAGGGAAAAGAGATTGGGGATCTGAATTAGGGGGATCATGTTGGGGAGGAGGGCTTTCCCCTTTTCACCCTGATGTCAGTGCTTTGGAAAGGGAGAGCAGGAGTGCCGGTTGGAGAGCTGGGGACGACAGAAAGGCAGCAACTGAATAGCTAACTAGGCAGGAAGCTGCAGCCTTGTCATCTAGAACTGGACACCACCTTCACAGATAGGAACAGACCATCCTTCCCAGGGGAGCACATGCATTCACTCTCAATATTCTTCACAAAGTGAGCATGTCATGCCTCATCTTTAAAAGCTTAATGAGAAGGGCAGTTAATATTTTTGGTTTTGTCTACAGTGGTACCTCGGGTTACAAACACCTCAGGTTACAGACTCCGCCAACCCAGAAGTAGTACCTCGGGTTAAGAACTTTACTTCAGGATGAGAACAGAAATGGCGTGGTGGTGGCGCGATAGCAGCAGGAGGCCCCATTAGCTAAAGTGAAGTGGTACATTAGCTAAAGTGGTACCTAAGAACGGTTTCAGGTTAAGAACGGACCTCCAGAACGAATTAAGTTCGTAATCAGAGCCACCACTGTACTGTGAAACTTTTTGCCCCGCCTGAACTCCTGAATCAGGACTTGTAGGAACTGTGTCTGCTGCTGAGCTTGTGGTGTTACTTGTCTGAGTAAATATCTCTTTCCTGCATCCAAGTAAGAGCCTCTTTGTGTATTGGGAGGGAGCCGAGCCAGTCAGTGGCCTTTTCTACGGCCAGTATCTGCAAGATATTGGGAGAAGGAAGGCAGGCAGCCAGCTCAAGCTAGCAACGAAAAGGCATTGCTATCCACTGGACTGCTAACTCAGAAGACTGGACCTGGTTGGGGTTCAGGAGGATCACTGGGGTAGGGCTACTGCCTCTGCCTCCTCTCTCTCCCCACACACCTACCCCCTGAGGCAGCTGCTTCACTCTACCTAATGTTTGGGTTGGCCCTGGGAAACCTATGGCTCACCAGATTTTGTCGGACCCTCGTTTCCATCAGCCCTGGAGCATGGCCAACTATCTGGGGTTACTGGGGTTGCAGACCAGCAACATGTGGAGGACTGCAGGTTCCCCATCCCTCCTTAAGAGTCCTCAGCAAATAATTTTGTACAGTTCAGGAGTGCCACAGTGCACCAACACTTCACCTTTATATAAAAATTGTGGGTATATTTAGCTTTTAAAATCTTGATCGAGTGGTAGGGGGAGGCTTGGGGATTATGTTATGAGAGATTTTAGTGCCAAGGGGGGGAAATGCAAATTAAGTGCTCAAATGATTCAAGCTTGCTTCATTAGCATAATTAATTCTCTTTGTGTTGTTGCAATGCATTTTGGCAAGGAGTGGCAGAGGGCAAGGAAGACGAGGAGCTGTGGAGAGCTACAATTGTTAGAAAAGGAACACAGGTCACAACCTCCTTCCCGGGCCTTTCTCTGCCCGGAAGGGGGATGTTTAGTTTCTCAGAAATGCACTTGTAGTTCTGCAGTGTCTTCAGATTTGTGACTGTGTTCACAATGGTCAATTTCACCTTATAGTGAAGCTAACCTTGGCTATTCACCAGATTGGACCTTAAATAAGTACCGCGCTAATGATGTTTAAGGCCATACTTTTTTGAAGTTAGATTATTTTCATGTCACATTGTCCTGCGAGTCACAAAATAGGGTGGTTGCTGGCAAAAAAGAGTCAGTCTCCCCCACATCCTTCATGCCACATCACCTACTTAAATCTCCTATCTGCCAAGAATAAACAGCTATTTTCTTTTGGACCCATGCAGGGAACTCTGCCAATTTGCCTGCCACTTGCTGCAAATCACCATTCAGTGAATAGCAAGCTCCTTGAATAGCACACACTGAAAAAGTGTTGCCTGCCTTTTAATGTTTGGGCCTAAGAGTTTTATTTTGTTGTTATATATTTATCTCACTCTTGGGGTGGCATACAAGCTTTTTCACTCTCTCTTCCCTGCTTTCCCAACCCTGTGAAGTACATCCTGATGAGAAATGGTGACTGGGCTATCAGCACCCTCTATGATTCATATACAGATGGGCATATCCATCAATTTCTGTTTCTCTCAGTTTCTCATTCCACCCATTCCAGTCTTATGTTTATTTCCCCATTTGTTTGTGGTGTTTAGTTAGTTAGTTACTTAGTTAGATAGTTAGTTTCTTAGTCACTTTATGCAAAAAGTTGCAAAGCAGATTTGTTCCAAGCAGCCTTCTCTGCTCCCCTCAAGTTAGCCTGCTATCCTCAGGTGCAGAGGAGGAGAGTGTCCTAATCCAATCAGATTTGCTATTTGGAATGGAGGGCTGTCCTTTGCCTAATGTACCAAAGGATCTTGGGCCTATCCTAATTTGAACTTGTGGGTTGCATCCAATGATAGCAGTGGACCCATTGAAATTAATGGATATAATTAAGGTAAAGATAAAGGACCCCTGGACTGTTAAGTCCAGTCAAAGGCGACTGTGGGGTTGCGGTGCTCATCTTGTTTTCAGGCCAAGGGAGCCGACGTTTGTCCACAGACATTTTTTTGGGTCATGTGGCCAGCATGACTAAACTGATTCTGGTGCATGGAGCACCAAGACAAGTGCCAGAGTGCATGGAAATGCCATTTGCCTTCCCACCACAGCAGTACCTATTTATCTACTTGCACTGGCGTCCTTTTGAACTGCCAGGTTGGCAGGAGCTGGGACAGAGCAATGGGAGCTCACCCCGTTGCGGTGATTCAAACCACCAACCTTCGGATCTGCAAGCCCAAGAGGCTCGGTGGTCTACACCATAGCGCCACCCGCGTCCCTAATGGATATAATTTCAATGTGTCTACCCTGAGTAGAACTGAGCTAGAAACAACCCTGTGTCTGTCTCTCTGGACAGTTTACAGTGCTTTAACATCAGAAGGGAATGTGTGGACTAGTCTGAATCTGTGCCTGGAGAACCCTACAACAACCTTGATTGGTTCAAGAGAAGAACAAAGAAAGCTATACAAGGCAGACATGAGTGCTTAGATAATGCAATAATCTTCTTTCTGAAGCCATGTTTTAGGGCCAGTTTAGATTAATTTCAGCGCTGCGAACTGAGGGTACATTCTTTCACTTTTGGTGGACGTGCCCAAAGATTAAGGCTTTCTGGGAAATGATCTATAATGAACTGAAAAAGGTATTTAAATATACCTTCCTTAAGAAACCAGAGGCCTTTCTCTTGGGTATGGTCAGCCAATTGGTGCCAAAGAAAGATAGAACATTTTTTATGTATGCAACAACAGCAGCAAGAATACTCATCGCAAAACACTGGAAGACACAAGATTTACCCACCCTGGAAGAATGGCAGATGCAAGTAATAGACTATATGGAGATGGCAGAAATGACTGGCAGAATCCGAGACCTGGGAGAAGAGTCGGTGGAAGAGGACTGGAAGAAGTTTAAAGACTACTTGCAGAAACACTGTAAAATTTATGAATGTTAAAATGATGTTGGATATTAAAACAATATGGCATTAGTGACAAAGTTAAAGGAGTATGCATAGATGAATTTTAAAAAAGGGTGAAAGACTAGAGTTATATTATGTCAAACTTAAATAATATGGTATAAGTGACTAAGTTATAAAGAATAGGTAAGAATGAACTAAAAAGAGAAGAAGGATTGGAGACATAATAGGTTGAACTATATAATTGACAATGAGATTTGAAAGAGGGTAAGGATTTGCTTAATCTGATTGGGTAAAGGGGAACACAAAAAAGGGAGATGTGAGGAAGTCAAGAAACAGAGTTAAATAAGTATAAAGCTAAAAGTTGGATTTTTTCTTTTTTATGTGTTTTATCATCGTTTTTTGATGATTTTTTGTTGACCTTTTTTGTGTATCTTTTTTGTATTTTGTGTATCTTTTTTGTATTTTTGGCTATGTTTGTTTCTTTTTCTTTGTGGTATGTATCTATGTGTTTTGTTTTGTTTTTGGTAAAACCATAATAAATATCTTATATATATATATTAAAAAAAATAGATTAATTTCAGTGCTGCGGCCATGGCAAAGCACACAGGAAAGGGGGCGGAGGAATGCCATCTGGGCAGGTTGGGCCTGCAAGGGAGCATAACTGTAGAGAATTGTCCTGACCTGGTGGGCTGGATTGAGAGCTGAATCCAGCCAGAGATTCCTCATCACTCTTCTAGCCACAGCAGCACTCTGCCTCTGGATGTGGCCAGAGGCAGGGTCTATAACACGGGTAGGCAAACTAAGGCCCGGGGGCCGGATCCAGCCCAATCGCCTTCTAAATCCGGCCCACGGACGGTCCAGGAATCAGCGTGTTTTTACATGAGTAGAATGTGTCCTTTCATTTAAAATGCATCTCTGGGTTATTTGTGGGGGGCTGCCTGGTGTGTTTACATGAGTAGAATGTGTGCTTTTATTTATAATGCTTCTCTGGGTTATTTGTGGGGCATAGGAATTCGTTCATTTCCCCCAAAAAATATAGTCCGGCCCCCCACAAGGTCTGAGGGACAGTGGACCGGCCCCGTGCTGAAATTTTTTGCTGACACCTGTTTTAAACTAATTCAGGAAACCCATGTTTTCACTGGAGAGAGCATAGGCCATAGGTAGGCAAACTAAGGCCTGGGGGCCGGATATGGCCCAATACCCTTCTAAATCCGGCCCACAGACGGTCCAGGAATCAGCATGTTTTTACATGAGTAGAATGTGTCCTTTCATTTAAAATGCATCTCTGGGTTATTTGTGGGGCATAGGAATTCATTCTTTTTCCCCCTTCAGAATATAGTCTGCCCCCCCCATGGTCTGAGGGACAGTGGACCGCCCCCCTTCTGAAAAAGTTTGCTGACCCCTGGTCTATAACCAAAGAACCAATTCCAAAAGACTGAAATAGATAGGAAGGAAGATTGTGGGGGGTGGGGGTGGGCGAGAGTCTCCATTCAGATTCTGTTAGAACCTGTCAAGTCTTGCAGAACTTTTGAATTTCCAGAGGCTGGGTCCTTCTGTGGAATTCTAAGGGCTAATTTAGCCCAAGGCAAGCATCCCAAAGGGGGGAAAATCCTCTAATCTCACTGGTTGTGGTTTCCTTCAGATGTTACAAGGAAGTAACAAGAGTAGAAGGATGACTTCATTTGTGCATCTCTCTTTTCTCACTGCTTCCTCATAACATCCAGAACACAGTATTCCTTACGATTTATTTTTGTATTTCATGGTGATCCATTTCTGTTTACTACCCTTCTAGATGCATCCAAGTTAGAAAAGGTTCAGGGCAAAATCTTGGTTTCAGGGCAAAGTCCTGGTGCTAGAATTAAAACATTATTCTGGTTTAGTGGTTAGAGTGTTGAACTAGGACCTGGGAGGGCAAAGGGTCAACCCCATCCACTTAGGCAAGAAGCCTTCGGCCAGTCATTGCCTCTCAGCCAAACCTACCTCATAGGGTTGTTGTGAGGATAAAATGGGGTGGGGGAGAGAACCATATACTTCACCTGGAGCTTCTTGGAGGATAGGTGAAATGTAAATGTAGTGAAAAGTAGTTACTGACTGAAATTGCCTACTTATTGCGTTTCGTTCTTGCCTTTCTACCATTTGGCCTTTGCAAAATCTCAGTGCTCTGGTAACCTCTAGATTAACCTACAAAGAACAAAATATTAGTTAAATAACAATATTAAAGATGAGAGTTACAAATTGCAATATAAATAAGAATATAATAAACATAAGAAATGATGATTACTGGTGGAGGGAAGTCACGTAGGTGTAACATTTATGTTTGTATTTTTGTGTTGTCGGTAATTGAATGGTTGTAGTTGTAATGTTGTGTGTGCATTGTACATAATAAAATACTTTTTTTAAAAAATAGATTAACCTACAAAGCTCTAAATGGCTCAAGGCCCAACCACTGGATAGAAAACTTTTCTTGCCATGAGCTTATCCAGATCCTATGTCCACCATCTGAGACCTTTCTCCATATGCCCCCACTGAAAGAAATCCAGAGGGTGGCAACATAGTAGAGGGCATTTTCACTTGCCCCTCCCCCCAACCTATGAAATGTTTTCCCAGTGGAACCTCCTGGTACTGACTTTATCATCTTTTCAGCACCTGGTTAAAACCTTCTTTCCCCAGGTATTTGGTGGATTATGACAAGTTGTCATGGACCATATACAGCTGTTATTATTAATGTAATTCTTGAGGTTGTTGTTTTGTTAGTGCATTCATGATTGCCATGTATATTTTGTTTGTTTGTTTTAATTCTGTGTTTTGATTCAGTTTGTTAGTTGCCTGCGGCCTTTTTTTGGGGGGGGGTAGTAAATAACTAATAAAACCAATATTGATGATGATGATGATGATGATGATGATGATGCTTTATATCAGCTCCACAAAATACATTCTGGGTAACCTTTCCCTTCCATAAAGGGTGTTCTGCTATAATTATAATTTTATTATTTATACATTAAAAACTTACCGATACAGGGCTGCCTTCAGAAATAATAATAATAATTACTATGAGAATTCCAAGGAGATGAGCAAATTAAAGGAGAGACTTTGTGACAGCAATAGAGACCATTCAGGATAAAAACTGTTTTGGATGCTGAGGTGATTTTTGTTAACATTGGAGTTAGAAATTTCAGAGTACTCTGGAAAAAAAACTCCACCTTCCAAATTCTACTAATATTCTCTTTTAGGCTTGTTCCATATTTCTGAGTTACCTTCTCCCCCCCCCCCTCTGTAGTATATATAGTAGGGACGGCCAAATACGTCAACTTTGATATGTTAAATTCAATTTGCTGCGTTTCACCATCACTTTTAAAATCCTCGTGAAAATTTACTCTCATTTCCCCCCCCCAAGTTTCTTTCTTTCCATCGAACTGTTGCTAAGATATTAGCATAGAAATCATGGTACCACTATTATACTTGCAAAAATAAGATGATGAACACTTATTTATAATGTACTTAGTGAGTGTGATGTTATTTGTGTCTGTGTGCTGGCAGTCACCCATGCAAAAAGGTGACAAATCCAGGTTTCTATAGATTTTCTCTCTCTTTCATTTGCACTGGATATGTTTACATATATGAAATGTTGGCTATTATGCTTTCTATTTATTTATTCTTAATTCTGCATAAATGGTGGAACTAGATAGCTCAGTGTTCTTAGTAAATAGCCTATATACCTATCTGTTCTTTCTTTGTTTGTTACCTTCTTCTTTTGCATTCTCCTGGTGTTGACCAGTTGAAATAAAATACTTGGCCTTGTGACTAAAATACCGCATGACTTCCGTGTTTTAAGCCTGGGCCTACTCTGCAGCCATTTGCTTCAGAATCTAGTTCTGATTTAATTAAGAGGATGGCCTTATGAGCCCAAAGCTTTAAGTGTGGCTGTGAATGGGCAGGAAATCATTCAAACAGGAACTAAGAACTAGAAGTAGGAGATGTAGTCATGGGACTCAGCTACATTTGCAGAGAAAATGTGCTTTATATGCATTGTATATGCATTATAACACTGTTACACCAGATGGCGATGTGGAGTTCCCTTTTTGCCAACCCGATTTCTCATACAACATTTACAATGCGTCAAACTGAATGGGATCTTTGATGTGTCTAGATCCAGCCATGGTCTAGGCTAGAGGTCAGGCACCAAATTGAATAGTAAGGCAAAGAATATGGGGACAGGGAAAGGCAGGCAGAAGTCAATGCTGTTATTCAATAAAACAAGATGTTCAGTCTGTGAGACTGTCCTGGGATAAAAGGGTTTTATAAGACCTGATTCCCTTTGCACTGACTTGGAAAGTCACCTGCAGAGCATTCCGGCAGCACTCAGGCCAATCCTGTTATCTAGAAGGCACCATTGCCCTACGGAGCAGGAGTGGGGAAGTTTTTTATTGTCATTATTATAATATTTATTTATTTTCATCCCACCCTTCTCCCAGAACCAGGACTCAAGGTGGCTCACAAAAATTGAAAAAGACATGAATAAAACACGTGAATAAAATAAAAGCTAAAGACATACGCGTAAAAGATATTAGTTAAAAGTAATCAAGCTATAATAGAATTAAAACAATATAAAAACAATTCTATTCAAATGCAGGTAGTAAAAACGGCACAACCTTGTTAAAAGCCCTTTCCTTAAAAGCAGTCCGTTTTCAAAAGCCTGCAGGAATAAAACAGCATTCACCTGCTGGTGGAAGGACAGCAAGGAAGGAGCCAATCTAGCCTGTCTAGGAAGGCAGTTCCAAAGTCTGGGAGCAGCCACCAAGAAGGTCCTAAGCATCCAATGGATATTGTTGACTCCAACCTCCATCAGCCCCAGGCAGAATGGCAATGATCACCCATGATGGGCATTGCAGTCAACAACATCTGGACTCTTTCTATTAAAGGGCCACAGGACCACTTTCCCTAGCTTGATTGGCAGATCAAAAACCCGTAGCAATTTTGATGCAGGAAGTAGGGTAGTAAAAGATATTCTAATTGGTGCCTTCATCTCTACTATCAGTACCCTTTTAACTGGGGATGGAGGAGAAGCTTAGCTGGTCCATGCTTTAAAGTAAACTGTCCTAATTTGAGTTACAGATAGGTAGCCGTGTTGGTCTGCCATAGTCAAAACAAAACAAATTCCTTCCAGTAGCACCTTAAAGACCAACTAAGTCAGTTCTTGGTATGAGCTTTCGTGTGCATGCACACTTCTTCAGATACACTGAAACAGAAGTTTCCAGACCCTTCTATATAGTGAAGGGTCTGGAAACTTCTGTTTCTCACTTTCTCACTATATAGAAGGGTCTGGAAACTTCTGTTTCAGTGTATCTGAAGAAGTGTGCATGCACACGAAAGCTCATACCAAGAACTGACTTAGTTGGTCTTTAAGGTGCTACTGGAAGGAATTTGTTTTGTTTTGTCCTAATTTGAACCTCCTGGACAGAAAGGAATGTGATTGTCTTTGGGATTTTTGCACTTCACTGAATTTTGCAGTAGAATTCTCAGCTCAACAGAACATACTAACAATGCATTAAAAATGTGCACACACAACATTTGGTACAGTCATACCTCGTGTTGTGTCCACTTCATGTTGCGTCTTTGCGGCTTTCGTCCCGCAGCAACCCGGAAGTACCGGAACAGGTCACTTCCGGGTTTTGCCGCTCATGCCTGTGCAGAAGTGCCAAATAGTGCCTGCGCAGACACAGTGCTTTGAGTTGCGGGCATTTCACATTATGGACAGGCCTCCAGAACGGATCCTGTCCATAACATGAGGTACCACTGTATAAGACTATGTTTTTAAATTGAAAAATCATGTTCAAAATCATGGGTTGTTTTGTACATGGGTAGTGCATTGTGGGGATGTGGGATTGGTTGCCGCTGCGAGTTGGAGGCTGTGGCAAGGGCTGGTGTTGATTGGCTGTCACTGCAGCAAGTGGGCGAACTATGTGCTGCCTTTTTTGGCAATGCGGCAGAGGATAGATTGCTTTGGCGACGTGCACAAGCGATATTGGTGGTCTGGCATTTCCCCCTAAAAAAAGCTCAACAACTCTGGTCAACCCCCCCCCCAAAAAAAAGCTCAAAAATTCTTGACAACCCCCCCCCCCGAAAAAAGCTCAATAACTCAAAAGCTCCCCCCTTCTGAATTTTGAGTCCCCTAAAATAGGGGGTGTGTTATACACAGAAAAATACGGTATCTAATTATGTATTTGTCATAAAATAAGCATTTACTGTACGTATGATTTAATTTGGGGGGGTATGGTCTTTTTGTTTTAAAAAATACAGTTCACATATTCAAGTGTTGTGAATTAAAAAATAAATAAATGGTGGAAGGTGCCTGAGTTCACAGTCTCTTTAGCCTCATACAGTAAAGTGAGGGTGCTTGTTCCACCTTGCTTAATTGTCTGGATTTTTAATTTTCCCTTCCCTCCTTTGATTTAGCATTGAGGGAGGGGGGAAAGGTAAAAACTTGCACATCTTTCAACAACTGGTAGGGCCAGCCAAGAACACCATCTCACCATTTATGTGTGTCTACATCTGGTGTGGGAAAGTAAAGCCCGAACAGATTGGCAGATACCTTTGTTTGGAGACACTAAACCTTTTTTTTCTCCCCCTCCCCTCCAAGCTGGTTCAGCTTGTTTCTGTGGACGACACATTTGTCATGCAACGGTCCAGTTGCATTCCTTTTTACTACATGCCGTCTGTTAGTGTCTAAAATAAAAGAGGGGAGAGGCGGAGGGTGTTGTGCTCACATTCCGTGGATGCAATATGCCTGGCTGTGACTTTTTAACAATATGGGGGAAGTGCCATAAAACACGAGCCCAAACTGCAACAGTTTTACTATTAAAGAACTGGGTTTTATTTCTTCCAGCATAAATCCACACCTATTTAAATTACAGAGGGAATGTTGGGAGAGGGAAAGTGCTCAGATACTCCTCTGCACACGAAATCTGATGCTTAGGTGCATTTAGTATGCATTTCATAGCACCAGGCTAAATGTGACACATTTGTTAACCAATAACTCTGCTTCTTAGCTGTAGCTACAGTGGTGGTGTTGTTGTTTCAACTCCAAATGTTTATTCGAAGTATGTGCAGGAAGGAAAACATTTCTTAACACTTGCATCATTAAGATTACCCTATATGCCAAATTATAATAATAAACGACAGTATTGAAATATGTTTATCCTATTGCAGTGCTGACAATGTATGGCCATATTATATCTGGAGACCCAAGAGCTAGGCTGGCCATTTGTTTCCTTGTTACCACTTAGAAGGAGAAGCAAGCCATTTGCTAAATGTAGAGTTCCATGTATAAAATTCAGGGTTATTATCAGTCCTCTTCTAGACCAGCATACAAAATGATTTTTAAATTTTATTTGTATTTCCCCCCCTCCCCCTTTTCTTTCTTTCTTTCTTTCTTTCTTTCTTTCTTTCTTTCTTTCTTTCTCTCTCTCTCTCTCTCTCTCTCTCTCTCTCTCACACACACACACACACACACCACAATGAAACAGACAGACTGAACCTATGACTTGCTCATCTAGCAGGCATTCAGGGCATGCAAATCTGGAATTTCCACACCCAGACACAATAATACAGTGTTACCTCTGGTTAAGAACTTAATTCGTTCTGGAGGTCTGTTCTTAACCTGAAACTGTTCTTAATCTGAGGTACCACTTTAGCTAATGGGGCCTCGCGCTGCTGCCACACGATTTCTGTTCTCATCCTGAAGTAAAGTTCTTAACCTGAGGTACTGTTTCTGGGTTAGCGGAGTCTGTAACCCGAAGTGTGTGTAACCCAAGGTACCACTGTAGTTGATCATAGGCAAACAGCTGACCATACAAAGAAGTCTGCCTGCTTTGTAAATGTTTGCAAAAGTGTGGCAATGGTTGCTTGGTACTCTACCTCTGGTTACTGATTGCTGCTATAAGCTGAAGATCCCTGCATTGTGACAATATTTTCTCATTGGTTCTTGGTTCAGGGAAGTGGATGGTTTTCCCCTGTCCTTTTAAAAGAAAAGATTGTGTTGTGTTTAAGCCTACAACGTTCTCTTGATTTTTAAGTCCAAAGTGAACATTATTCAAGTGAAAGGGTTAGTGGTGGTGTTTACTTCTACTAATACTATATGTTGTTGTTATTCTGCTTGGAAAATCTGTATATGAATAGCTGAAATATCGTCATCATTATCTTCATCATAGTTGCAACAAATGTTTGATAAGACACCGACACTTGCATTTGCAGAAATACTGATGACTAAACAACCCCATGGTAGAAAACCTTACACTGCAGTGAGTCGATTGCCTGTATATACCCATTTCTCCAACACATCTTTTGATGATGATAAAATGAAAATATGCAATTAAATGAGTTTGGTGAAATGATCCCTGTGATTCCTCACTGTGCAGGATGGCTGGAATTTCCCTAGCTTTATGGTTTCAATTTAAAAGAGACACCAGAAAGCAGAATGAGGGATAGTTTTTTCTGAGAAAAGTCAAGAAAATTTATATGGTTGGAACATAAATGTGTATTAAAAAAAAATAAAAAATCCTAAGAGGATTTGTGGATGTAGATTCCAAAGCTGTATCAAAATTATTCCTGCTTAACCTGCTCTTTGAAGAGCTTGGAGGAAGAGCAGGATGAGCTGTGACAAGCTAACATTTGGGAGAGCAATCAAAGGGAATGCATAACATGACAGTTGTGTGTGTTCTTAGCCTCTCTGCAAAGGTTGAGCTCCTATAAGACAGAGAAGAGGGTGTGTCCTATGGAGAACGATGTCAAAAGTAGGAAGAGATTTCAAGAGACTGAATGTCGTGTATGTTTTATGTCCTCTGAGTCCCCCCCCCCCCCCGTTGTCCCATAGAGTGTTAAATAAAACCAGGGAAATGGAGAAATTGGATTTAATTCGTATTTAAAGGCAAAGTTTCCTCTTTAGCACTTTCTGAAACAATATGAGAACCAAACCGAGTCATCCTTTGAAATGTACACTTTCCCAGATTTTGCAGTGTAGTTCTCTAGCCAAGTAGTGTGTACAAAAATGTGTCTACTTGGTTAAAATGCATATTACTAAAACATAGAAAACTGTATTCTATTAGGAGAAATTGCTCTGCAAAAATGTGTACAGCAGGCAGAATTGCATATAAAGATGAGAATATTAGAAATCCACACTAAAATGTTGATAAATTTTCATGAGGCCTTTTTTTAAATTTTAAAAAACCCCACAAACTAATGTGGAAATGTGCAAAACTTAAGAATGGAAATTGGAAACTGCCAGGAACTGAAATAGACAGATTTGTCCATCCCTGGTTAGATCTCACCATGGCAAGCTGCAGACTATAGTTTACTATGAATGAGCAGCCTTCCTGTTTCATTTGGCCCTGCCTGGAGCTACAGCAATAAACTATGAGCCTTGGCTTAGTGTTATGCAGAATCTAGCACTTGCAGTTTGTTCCTATCCAAAATCAGTAAGCCAAGAAAAACCTTTGTCTGGAGGTAAACAAACCAAGGTTACTGGTTCATGCATAACACTAAGCCAAGACTCATGGTTTGTTGCTCTAGGGTTGGTGGAACAAGGCTGGAACAATTGAGCAGCTAGTATACACTTCTTTTTCACAGTAAGCCATAAAACCATAGCTTACTGTGATGTGTGGAACACCAAAATAAATTGATAGTTTTCCCTAAAGTAGAGTACAGGGTCAGATTTAAGGTGCTGCTTTTGACCTTTAAAGCCCTTCACGGCCTAGGACCCTCATACCTACGGGACCGCCTCTCCTGGTATGTCCCACGGAGAGCCTCAAGGTCCATAAATAGCAACACCCTAGTGGTCCCGGGCCCTAAGGAAGTTAGATTGGCTTCAACCAGAGCCAGGGCCTTTTCAACTCTGGCTCCGGTCTGGTGGAACGCTCTGCCTCATGAGACCAGGGCCCTGCAGGATCTCAATGTGTGTGCATGCCTGCATGTGCTCATGCACAAACTTATGCCACCACCACCACCCCAAGAAACACATGGCGGGTTCCTGCCTCAGGCCAGTGCCCCTTGCTGGTTACACCCAGGGCCAAATAAATATATTTTGCTTTCTGAAGCCAGGGACAAAATGGTGCTCTCTCATTCCATGGCAATGGGACACCTTCTTCCACAACATCTAAAGACAAATTCATGGAGGACAAGGCTACTAGAGAAAATGATGAGAGATTCCTGAAGTAAATCAATCCTAAATCAAGTCAAACTTCTATGATCCTTTAATACAACACAACACAACACAACACAACACAACACGTATTGATCTTATCGCTCCAAATTAGGTAATGTGCTGCAAACATGCAAGAATAATGGGTTGGTAAAACCACTATAGAGTCTTGACTGGAAAGAGCACCAGTTGAACATTATGAAGTCCTTGTGACATTGTTTCCTTGATTTTCTTTCCTGCTTGCCTCTCTTTGATATTGCGGGGTTTTTTGTTACAAAGCATTGGTGGTATTTAGCTTTCCCACATGCAGATATTTTCAAAAGCAAGCCCATTAAAGTGTATCTCTCCTGCTGAGCAGCCTGTGGGCTTGTTTTGGTCCTATTTATAACAGATGTTTATAAGCCTGATCACTGCAATGAATGCAAAGTTCTGGGCACTGTAAGAATTACAGTAATTGCCTCCCCCCCTACTTTTAATTCCATTTTCCCCCATTAAAGCAAAAAAATAAGAGGAGAAGGGGGAGTTAAAGCATTTCAGAATAAAGAAGAGAATCTGAGAATTGGATGAGTCAGGAGGATGTTATGGTGATACAAAAATGATCAGCCATTTCAAATGGCGAAAAAATGGAGCAAGTTGACTCATTCATGCTCTTTTCATTGAGCAACTACTTATGTGTGAAACAGCTATCCCAGATCAAGCATTTTTCATCCTCACATTTTACCATAGAAGCAGCTCACATTTTCAGCTGCAAGTATGGATCTCCCCAGTTTGCAATTACGGAAACAATACGTGACATTTGCACTTCTCCGAATTTTGTAGTGCAGTTTTCTAGCCAAATTCAAAAGGCCACATACTGGAGTAAAGGGTCCATTAAAATGCATCTATTAAAAGAACACAAAAAATAAAAAATAAATTTCTAGGAAAATGTGTATTTTCGGCAAAGTTGCATACAAAACTGTGTGCATTAGGAAAATTGCACTTTAAAATGCTGATGAACTTTCATGAAGGTTTTTTATTTTTTAAAAATAAATCTCAAATTGCTGTGGACTATTTTCACGAGCCCCTGGAAACAGCTGTCCCATGTGGAAAGCAACCAGAACTGCAATATGGACATCTTCCTGGGAATGAAGTACAGTTGTACCTCGATTTATGAACGTAATCAGTTCCGGAAGTCTGTTCTTAAACTGAAACCGTTCTTAAACTGAGGCACGCTTTCTCTAATGAGGCCTCCCACTGCCGGTGCCCTTCCACCATTCGAATTCTGTTCTTAGGCCAAGGTAAAGTTCACACACCGGGACACTACTTTCGGTTTTGCAGAGTTTGTGAACCGAATAGTTCTTAAACAAGGCTGTTCTTAAACCGAGGTACCACTGTACTGTATTTTCTGCCTCTGGACTGACATAGCCAACCCAGAGACTGATCATTAGCAGTCCTGGACAGGAAGGGCTGAAGAAAAGATTCCGGTTTGGCTTGGAATTCAGCTGAGGAACAATGGCCTCCCTGCTTCTAACATGTTTTAGTGGCTGGGACTCCTTGGAAGATTTCTTGGTTCCTTGTTTTACTTTGATTCTTGCCCGTAGTCAGTCCTGAAATCAATATATTCAGGCTGGAGGTTTACCCAGACATTACAGTGGTACTTCTAGTTACGAACTTAATTTGTTACGGAGGTGTGTTCTTAACCTGAAACTGTTCTTCTCTAGAGGCCGCTAGAACACAATTTCCATTTTCAACTCGAAGTAACTCTTCCAGGTTAGCAGAGTTTGTAACCTGAAACATTTGTAACCTGAGGCGTTTGTTACTCGAGGTACCACTGTATTTTACTTTACTTTACTTTACTTTACTTTACTTTATTTTATTTTATATTTTATTTTATTTTATTTTATTTTATTTTATTTTATTTTATTTTATTTTATTTTATTTTATTTTATTTTATTTTACTGGCTCTTTACATTCCTTCTGGCTTCTGGCTCCTTGGGATCAATTGACCTATTAAAGTCTGGTTGGGAAGGAAAAATCCTAGAAAAAACTGCAGGGAAACACAGAATATACCGTATTTTTCCGTCTATAAGACACCCCCATGTATAAGATGCCCCCTATTTTGGGGGACTCCCATTGAAGAAAATGGGGGAAGATCTATCCATGCATAAGATGCCCCCAAATTTTGGACATTATTTTTTAGGGAAAAACCCTAGTCTTATACACAGAAACATACAGTGTATATGAAAGTACTTATGGGGATAAAGCGTTGTGGGTAACACTAGCCCAACTTGGAGTAGACCCATTGAAGTTAATGGCCATGACTGACTTAGGTTCATTAATGTGAATGTGTCTACTCTGAGTAGGACAACTTTGGATACAACCCCAAAGGACTTGTGAGGTAGTCTGACTGCTGCAACACTGGCTGGCCTCTTTCCTTTTCCATGTTTTTTAAAAAGGCTGCATGGAATAATGGAATAGCTAGCACACAGTGTTCCTTGCCACTTTGTATTGCAATACTGCATATTCCCCTGGCAGCGATGGTAAAAAGCATGGCTGCCCATGGCAGTTTTCTCAAGGGAATTCATGATCCAGTTCATGGGTAGACTGGGCTAAATCTCTTCTGGATTCTGAGCTTGTTGGATTCCTCCCTCATCCATAGTTCCTCCCACTTGACCTCTGTCTATGGCTCAGTTAGTAACAATACTCTATGTGCATGTACAGTGGTGCCTCGCAAGACGAAAATAATCCGTTCCGCGAGTCTCTTCGTCTAGCGGTTTTTTCATCTTGCGAAGCATCCCTATTAGCGGCTTAGCGGCTATTAGCGGCTTAGTGGCTTAGCGGCTAAGCAGCTATTAGCGGCTTAGCGGCTTAGAAAAAGGGGGGGGAGGGAAAAAACTCGCAAGACTCGCAAGGAGTTTTCGTCTTGCGAAGCAAGCCCATAGGGAAATTCATCTTGCGAAGCGCCTCGAAAAACGGAAAACCCTTTCGTCTAGCGGGTTTTTCGTCTTGCGAGGCATTCGTCTTGCAGGGCACCACTGTATAGACAGCCCAAAGTCTCTGATGAGGAAATGATTCTATACTTGTAAACAACCCCTCCATCCCTAGAGACTTGAATCTCTTGCCTTCAAAGCCTTGTTCTAGTTTGTTCACAACTTTTCACCCTTTGTAAAAACAGAAATTGACAACTCTTATGGCTGAGCGATCATTCTGTTTGAATGGATCTTGGGCATATATCTCCAGATCATCGATTGACATTCAATGCATCGCCAGCTCTCACCTTCCATGTCTGTGCTATAGTATGAAAATTAGTATGACTTAGCTCTGAGTGGCGGAACGAGCATGAACAGCAATCAATATGTTTTGGCTCTTACACAGACAATTCCAGAGTGTGCAGAAACTTAAAACCGATTCAATATGGCAGAAGAAGCATCTGGTACAGCCCTGTAAACACATTTTACAGTAAATGGTACTTATGTCTAAGACTACATAGGTTGGAATACTGTTATGGGGGGGGACTGCTCCTTTTCCCTTGTGGGGTACCCAACAGCCGATAAAGAGTCCTTTTGTTGGTTCACTATCAGTAGGAGAAATAACAGAGGCCAACCAGAGAATATTGAGAAGCAAAGCAGCTATTAAGCCTAATCTTTATTAAACCGTTGCAACAGGGTCCTCACTCACCACAAGCAGGAAAGAGGTGGAATCCAGAACAAAGGTGTGCCCGCCCTTATATAGACTTCTTAAATTGCCCACCCTCAAACTCCAGACCACCCCCAGAAACATCATACATACATCACAGAAGGGGTGTATCCCAGGACCACCACCCCCAATGCATCATACATACATCACAGGAGGCGGTCTAAAACAGAATCCTGAGTGTGTTGTTTATCTCCTGTCTGGCAGGTTACCTGGTTGCATTATCTGAGTTTTGGCCACTCTTTTGTTATTATAACTACTAAATTCCTGAATCCAGGTCATAGGTGCACCCTATTCACACCTTAAGGTACCCCCTGCCCGTACGGGCCAGTCGTGTCCAACTCTAGGATTGCACGCTCATCTCGCTCAAGAGGCCGGGAGCCAGCGCTGTCTGAAGACACTTCCGGGTCACGTGGCCAGCGTGACGAAACTGCATCTGGTGAGCCAGCACCAGTGCAGCACACGGAAACGCTGTTTACCTTCCTGCTATAAAGCGGTACGTATTTATCTACTTGCACTTAAGAGTGCTTTCGAACTGCTAGGTGGGCAGGAGCTGGGACCGAACGACGGGAGCTCACCCACCGCGGGGATTCAAACTGCCAACCATGCGATCAGCAAGTCCTAGGCACTGAGGTTTTACTCACAGGGCCACCCGCGTCCCCATATTCACACCTTAAATGTGCCCTTAAGGCAGGATTTGTGAGCACAGAGACAATGGGGAGTTTTTTTCCCATTTCCTTTGACCCTGCATTGAGGTCATTTTGGGAAAGAGAAAATGGTTTCAGGACTTTTCTGTGGGTTTCAGACATGTGGTTTACATATTTGTATGTGTTTGCTTGGTACATTTATGAACATCTCATTCATATTCATATATATGAATATATGAATATATATATATATAACCTTAAAATTCTTATAACAATACTAATGCACCAGAGAAAATAGTTCAAACCCAGTGGCCCTGCCAACATTTTAGATTCCTCTTGCTCCCACTTACCTTGGAGCACAAAGAAAACTCACAATGCCTCTTCTCCTTTCTGTTTTTGTTTTTTTTTAATAAAATTTTTATTATATTTTCAGTTTACAGAAAAGAAAGAAAAGGATAGAAAAGAAAAAAGAAAAATAATCCAACTTTCAGAATACATTTTTAAGTTGTTAACTGAACTTCCCCACATCTCCCTCACCCTGCGTTCTTTACAATAAAACATATCAGCAAATTATTACCTTGTTTCATGTCTTATTTATATCTTTCAAAATATTTTACTTCTAAATTTAAAGTACCTTTGTCAAATATTTATACCTTAAAATAATACATATAATAGCTTTAAATTTCAACTTTTTCTTACTTATAACTTAATTTTCTGTTTTCTCAATCTAGTTGCAGGAGCTAAATTTTCCAAGTCATGCAGATTCTTAACATTCATACAACTTATAATGTTTTTGTAAATAGTCCTTAAATTTTTTCCAGTCTTCTTCCATTGTCTCTTCTCCCAAATCTCGGATTCTGCCAGTCATTTCAGCCAGTTCCATATAGTCCATCCTCTTCTCCTTTCTGGATTGAAATGAAGACTGTGCCAGCTAAGTGATTTTGTGCAGAGGAAAATCACACAAGTCCACCATTACTAGCCCTCTTAGCCGATGGTTAATTTATTTATTTGTTTGCTTGTTGTGAGGATTTAGAAACAGCCTCATTTAACAACGGAAAACTCCACCCCCTCTAAACAGTACACAAATAAAAGCGTAGATAAAACACAACCAAAATCCATGAAAGTTTTTTTTTTTTTTTAAGACAAAAATACTAAAATATACAGAAAATAATTATCATCACTACACAGGGGCAATGCATTGTAGTCTAGCAACATCTAGATGCCACCATATTGAGGCAACCTTGTTACATTCCTTTTGTTTCTGTTAAAGTTGTACGCTTCTTTGTGGGAAAGAAAGGCAAGGTAATTATAATAAATGTACCTCCTGTAGCATAAGCAATGCAAGATTCAATACTAAAAATCCCAGTGGCTAATTCTGGGATAAAAAAGTATCTTGCATTTTTGTTTCTTTAGACAGTAAGAGCTGTTCGAGACAGTAAGGGCTGTTCGACAGTGGAATTTGCTGCCAAGGAGTGTGGTGGAGTCTCCTTCTTTGGAGGTCTTTAAGCAGAGGCTTGGCAACCATATGTCAGGAGTGCTCTGATGGTGTTTCCTGCTTGGCAGGGGGTTGGACTCGATGGCCCTTGTGGTCTCTTCCAACTCTATGATTCTATGATTCTAAGTACTGTGATTTTCTCTGAATTTATGGTGTGAGTAGACAATGTTGAACATTTATTAGTGGGGGTTAGTCATCTCCCACAATCTCTCTGGGTGGGGATGGATAAGAACCGCTCTTGATCTTGGAGCATCATCCTAAAATCTCAAAGTGGGTGGTTACAGGAGGTTACAGTAGATCCTGGTTTGGGAAATTCTGGGCAAATTTCGGAGGCCACATGACAGTGCTCTCTGAGACCAGAGACAAAATGAATGTAAATTACAAAATATGCCAAAGTACAGTTAGCTGCGTCTACTATTTGGTGACCATTTCCTGAATGTAAAATTTACCTTTGTGCAGGTGGCTAGTTATGACTCATAGTCACAGAACCTTCCAAGAGACACTATATGAGTTCACAGACACATTCCAGTGTAATAAACAAAAATCTGCCCTTATTCCCTTATGGGAGATACAAAAGCCCTTATAGAGTCCTTTGTAGGTTCTCCATTGGTCGGAGAAAAGTACAGAGGCCAACCAGAGAATATTGAGAGGCAAAGCAGCTTGTAAGCCTGATCTTTATTGAACTTTTCAACAGGGTGCCCCCTTCACACGCAGGAGAAGGAGGAGGACCCAGAACCTAAGGTGTGCCCGCCCTTATATAGACATTTTAAATTGCTCACCCTGGAGTCCAAGACCACCCCCAGAAACATCATACCTACATCACAGAAAGAGGTGGTCTACAACAGAAATATGAGTGTGTTGTTTACTGTCTGTCTGGAAGTTACCTGTTAATGCTCACTTGATTGGATACTCTGGGGAGCCTGGGCAGTGTTTTGTAATGATAAATACTTAGTTCCTGAGCCAGGTCACAGGCTCACCCTATTCATACACAGACATACCCTTAAGATTTGTCAAGAAAAAGATAATGGGGAGCCTTTTCCATTTTCCTTTGACTTTGAAGAGAAAACATTTGGTCAGTTTGGAGAAATGACCGGCAGAATCTGAGACCAGGGAAAAGAGACGGTGGAGGAAGATTGGAAGAAATTCAAAGACTATCTGCAGAGGCATTATAAAATTAACGGACATTAGAGTGATGTTGGATAAAAATTAAGTGGTTACCAGCTGTAATGTAGAGGTTGAGTAATAAGTTACAATATGTTACAACAAGTTATAATAAGGATTTGCTGAATTAAGAATTTGAACTGGAATACAAAAGGGGGAGGTGAGAGGAGGTCTGGGAAACAAGTTAATGGAAATGAGTAATGGAAACCACATTTGTTTTAACTGTTGTTGTTGTTTTTTGTATTTTTGTATTTTTATTATTTCTTTTTTGTGTATGTTTATTTTTTTTGTACTAATTGGAAACTTTAATAAATATTATTTTTTAAAAAAACAACAACATTTGGTCAGTTTGGGAGCCAAAATGGCTTCATGGCTGTTTTCCTGTGCTGTTTCAGACATGTGATTTATATATTTATGTACGTGTTTGCTTGGTACATTTATGAACATCATTCAGATAGATAGATAGATAGATAGATAGATAGATAGATAGATAGATATGACCTTTGTTTTATTATTATTTCACCAGCCAGGCAAAAACATTCAAGTGGGGTTTAAGCAGGGCAAGCAGGGGTTGTGGCTTGGGAGAGTCTCAAGGGCCAGACAAAGATACTTGGAGAGGTTGTGTTCACCCACCACTGGCCTGAAATTTTCTACCCCTGCTATAGATGCTGCAACAGACCATAACACAGTAAATGTTTATTCTTTTGTGCAGTTGTTGCAGATAAAGGTTGGGACAGGAAATAATCATTTACTGTCCCAAACACTATGTAATAAATGCCGATTTGGTATTGTTCTTGTGTATGTGAGTATCCACGTGCTGTACTTCTTGGTTTTGATTTTCATTTTAGGAGTGCATCTCTAAAACAGGTACTTCACTGTGCAGATTTTGACCTTTCTTTGTCTTTTAACTAACAAAACATGTCTGCCCCTGCCCCTTGTATTGACCAAACAAGAAGGTCAAATTTCCCTTAAAGGGCAAGATGGCAAAATCTGATATGTGGGGTACTAAGGGTTGTTGCATCATGACCTTCTACAGTAATTAGGGAGGAGCCCAGGTGTGAGCTTTCCCTTATTATCAATGACAGTTTTGTTTTCTATCTTTGATAAATCACTACCCTGACTTTTACTTCTTTCTTTATTTTTATACAAATATTTTTAAGTCACCTTTCAAGGGTAAGTTACATCAATAACAAATATAAAATTTCATCAGTGGACATCATTTAAACATGCAATTCAGTTTACAATGAAACAGTCAGCTCAAATAAATACAGAATTCAACAGCCACAAACACAAACCCCAGTAGCAACACAGTCAATAAATTATGTTTTGCTCTAAGGGTCTTGGCTTGGTGGGAAATCACCCAGGTTCAGTCTCCGGATTTCCAGAAAGGATTGAGAGCAGGCCTGTGCAGAGCTTGTTGGAGGCCCAGAGTGGGAGTCTTGTTAGAATAAAGTTATAAACTCAAACAAAGAAGCAGCTGGTCTCTGACACCCACTCGTCCCGACCAACTTAGTCCTTCAAAACCCAGGGCAAATGTACCCAGCTGCCACCCTCCTCTGCACAGGCCTGGCAGGGAGAGACCCTGGTCTGAAACCCTGGATGACACTGTTCTGGATGAACCTCAGTATAAGGCTGCTTCCTATATTTATATTAGGGGAAGGACCATAATTCAGTGGTAGAGCATCTAATTCCAGTTCAAATCCATCCCTAACACACACACAACCAAAACCAAAACACAATTGCAGTTCATCTAAATCTTACTTGGTCGCTTACACTGCACTTCCTATATACATTTTAAACAAGATTGTATCTGTGTAACCGATGGAAGTCAATCAATGAGATTTTATTATTATTTTCATATTGAGATATTTGTAAAATTAACTTGGAAGAAATTCTTCCATTTCTTCTTCTTTTTTTCTCTTTTGTTCCTTTTTTCATATATATGTGCTTACTTGAAATATATATGTATGCATTTTTGATATTTTGTAACAATTATGTCAAATAAACAATAAAATTTTAAAAAATAAACAAAAATAAAAAATAAGTCTTGCTTGGCACCCCACCTCCTCCAGTATTCAGGATGTTGCAAGCTGCTGTGCTGAAGTATAAAATATGCTTAAGAAGACGAAGAAAACATCAAGAAACACTCAGATCACTATGAATTGTTGAATTTATCATCCCAACAATTGTGATCTTTAAGCTTGAAGAGCAAAAAGGTTTAAAAGAATTAACTTGAAGATAAACAGTAAGAGCTGTTCATCAGGAAGTTGTGGAGTCTCCTTCCTTGGAGGTTTCTAAGCAGAGGTCAGATGGTCACCTGTCATAGATGCTTTAGATGAGATTCCTGTGTTGCAGGGGTCCCTTCCAGCTCTCAGCTTCTATGATTCTATAAACCAGAAATCATTCAGAGTTCTACCCCAAAATGAAACTAATTCACGGTCAGCTCACTCAGTAATAAAAGGAACTGCTTTAAGGTGCTCATCAGAGTTCTTTGAACTAATTCATTGAACTTTGTTATTCTAAACTAAACTAGTTCATTCCAAGCAGTGCCTTCTACCGTTTCCTGTGCCTCAGTTTCAGTCCTATAAACATCAACTTCTGATCTTTATTGCTTATCCAAAGGCCACTGCCAATCATCATCTGAGCACCAGTAATTGGGTGAGGAGTAATTAGACACGTCCGGCCCCCTTGAGTAGGGATGTCAGAAATCTAGTGAAAGCAGAAGCAGGAACAAAAATTCCTGTTGTCTGCTTATTCGTCCCATGTCCAGAATGGAAATCCATCCATCAAATACAATTGGTATTCACTGTTGTTGTTGCTTTACGTCTGCAAATATGATAGATAATTAATTATGTCCCCGCCTCCCAATTGCATTGTGTTTCCTTTGCATTGAAATGATTGAAGTGAAATAACAACATTGTTTATGTAATTAATTACATAATTTGCCACAGCAGACGGTGAGGCGAATAATGTAGTTTTGGGCAAAAGATGAACTGCAGTGGAATGGAAACAGTGCTGCATGAAATATTTAGGGCTTGATGAAAAACAGTGCCTTCTTACATCCCAGTTACCTGGTGTTCTGGAAGATGGACAGTTCTGTTCTGGAGGGGAGGGTGGGAAATAGGCATGGGGGATATTCATGCTATAGTCCTATGTAATCTTTCCAGGGCATGGGTAGGCAAACTAAGGCCCAGGGGCCGATCCGGCCCAATCGCCTTCTAAATCTGGCCCACGGATGGTCCGGGAATCAGCGTGTTTTTACATGAGTAGAATGTGTCCTTTTATTTAAAATGCATCTTTGGGTTATTTGTGGGGCCTGTTGGGATACTGCCAGGGAGACAAAAGCCATCATGCCCTCAGGCTGTCTCCGGACGTCCATCGACCTCCCGTAGAAATGCAGTATCAATCAATTAGCGACATGAGCTCTCGGAAATAGCTTGCCACATTCCAGAGCTGATGCACGCTCTATCAGCAGAATTCGCACAGCGAAAGATGCACGCAGGAGAGCATTATTTACAACTTTATTCAGCGTTGGTCAGAACAAAGAAAACATGACTGCCTGCTTCAATGTCTCAGGCACAGAGAGAGAAACGAAAGCAAAGACACAACAGAAACATCCCGTGAACAGGAAATATGCAGGCTGTGACACAAACATCCTGCTCCCTTTTAAGGTGGAATGGAAATATCCTAACAGGGCCTGCCTGTTGTTTTTACATGAGTAGAATGTGTGTTTTTATTTAAAATGCATCTCTGGGTTGTTTGTGGGGCATAGGAATTCCGTTCATCCCCCCCCCCAAATATAGTCCGGCCCCCCACAAGGTCTGAGGGACAGTGGACCAGCCCCCAGCTGAAAAAGGTTGCTGGCCCCTGTTCCAGGGAGTAAGTGAGGCTTAAGTTGACATAAAGTCATTTGATTTAATTCACATGTGTTACATTAGTTTGATTAATTTTACATAGACCAAGTGTAATATTGAGTTCATTATCTTACGGATCACCGAAGTCCTCCTTTGTCAAATTCATGCGTACTTGATTCTCCTTCACCTGCGACATTTGGAGAATCAATGCAAAGATTATAATCCATGCACCTATTAAGCAAATGGATAGTGCTAATCCTGACTCCCCTTACCTGCAATGTGGGGTGCTTAAATGATTTCATTTAGATAATGTTGTAAGCTGCTCTTTCCTAACTGGACATAATTGGAGCAAATTTATGATTAGGCTCATGTATTTGTTGCCGTGCTCCATATATATGGAAGTGGAGCTAATCCACATCTAGCCCTGCATTTTCTTCATAGTTCATTTTGTGATTTGGTAGTGCTTGATAAGAGTATTTCAATTCTGAGCATGCCTGATTTAAAGGTGGAAGGGGGGATGATAAATTTAGAGTGTGTTATAGACCTTTATTCTGAAATTTAGTTCATGATCCAAGCATTAAAATCTTCAGACAGCCTAATCCTGGAGGGAAATGACTGTATTTTTCAGACCATTACGAACAATTTGCACAATAGCGACCCATGATAAAGCAAAAAGGAGTTCAATACTAATGAATCTTTAGTCTCTCTCTTTCTAGGTTAAAACTGCAGTTCCTGTTTCCATTCAGATATGGAAATTCAGCAAAGCCTCTCACACCTCTTCTTCTCCCTCTGCTCTTTTTCATTTTTGTCTCCCGTGGAGACATCCTCCGAAGGGAACTCAAAACTACTGGAAATAATAAAATGAACAAAGCAGGGAAAAACAGTTGCTGCTCATGCTTGAAAGAAGCCTATTTGAAGTTCAGCTTCTCTAGAAGCACTGGACAACTATGGCAGCCAGCAGCATGTGAGATTAGCACCAATTCTTTTCTTGGGAGGCTGGGCAAATCAATGCAAATGCAATTCAAGAAGGGGCTGCAGTAATCCCAAACACACAAATATAAAGTGCACCATGTCCCACGCTCTCCCTTACAAATCATCATCTGGCCCCATATCTCTCAGAGCTTTTGGCTTTATGTCCCTTCTGCTTAACGTTCTCCCTTTGCTCGGACCATCATTCTTTTTAAATGCTGCACACTTACGTAAACATTTTTCTTTCGACTAATCTCACAAAAAGAAAAAAAGAAAAACGAGACTTGGCAAAACAATAGATCTCTCTCACCCATGAAATACTGAGTTCTTTGGGGGAAGAAAAAAAAAAGCAACATAAACATATGGTCGTGGGTTTTGTATGCATGCATGCATGCATTTATTTATTTAATAGATTTATATATCTCCTTTCAGTGTGGTGTAGTGGTTAAGAGCAATGGACTTGTAATCTGGTGAACCGGGTTTGATTCCCTGCTCCTCTACATGCAGCTGCTGGGTGACCTTGGGCCAGTCACAGTTCTTTGAAGTCTCTCGGCCTCACTCACCTCACAGAGTGTTTCTTGTGGGGGAGGAAGGGAAAGGAGAATGTTATCCGCTTTGAGACTCCATCAGGTAGTGATAAAGTGGGATATCAAATCCAAACTCTTCTTCTTCATCATCATCATCATAAGATCTCGGAGCACTTCCCAAGATCAAATACAAGGTCAAAGCACAAATAAATAGTTAAATCAAAAACTAAACAATAACTTCCCCTCCCACAAACACATTTAAAAAGCTGTAGAATATTACGGAGCCAAATTTATTGGAGACAGGCACCTTTTGGGGGGACGTCATTGTTCCTTCCTTTGGTTATATTTGTGCCTATGCTTGCCCTTTGGGGATGTGTTGGTTTTATTAGTAAGCATTGCTAGAGTTAGAATCATATAATTGTAGAGTTGGAAGGGACCCGAGGGTCATCTAGTCCAACCCCCTGCAATGCAGGAATCTCACCTAAAGCATCCATGGCAGATGGCCATTTTTGTTTTTTTTTTCAGAATAAGCTTCTTCATTTAAAATTTTTAATATTTAAATTAAATTAATGAGAATACATTCTGGAGGAGGAACGGGAGGCTTCTATGTTTGGGGTGATTTATATGATATTGCTGCATTTGATTTTTGTAATTGTGCCCTTGCATTTCAATTTTATTGTGGCCTTTATTGGGTCAGTTGAATTGGGGATAGTCTTTCTGCCTAGGATGGGTGGTTATGGTGGTGGAGAGAGTTGCATTCCTTTTTTGCCCCTACTAAACGTAGAAATTGGGAGGTGTGCATGTTTCATCCTGTGAAAGGGTTCCATGTAAATAAGTAATTAATAAGTAAAGGCACAATTCATCCTAAATTGAGCTTTTTTAAAAAAAAAAAAATATCACTTTACTTATTTTGTGTTGTTTTGTGGTTCCTGGCAGCAGTGAACATAATTCTGAGAAAGACCCCCCTCCCCAGATTTCATTACCATCCTCTATTTATTTTTGTGCCACTTTTTCACTTGTTTATTCCCAAAGTGGCTGATGACATATCAAATGAACAATAAATGTGACAATTCAAAACATTGCAGGAAGAATTCTAAACTGTTTTATCAGTAAGTACCAAAAAGAAAAAAGAAAAATCAATCCATACAGCATGGTATATAAAACAGTACAGATAAGCCAATATAATTACATAACTGAACTTAAACACTGTTAGAATTACAGCTCTGTGAGTCTCCCAGCAACTCTCACAGCTGTCCATGGAGGCACAGGTCAATTCTGTGCCCAGGGCAGCTGTTTACCAGCTCCATCTGGTACGCAGGCTGAGACCCTATCTGCCCGTGGACTGTCTTGCCAGAGTGGTGCATGCTCTAGTTATCTCTCACTGCAAGGTGCTCTATGTGGGGCTACCTTTGAAGGTGACCCGGAAACTACAACTAATTCAGAATGCAGCAGTTAGCTGGTGACTGGGAGCAGCCGCCAAGACCACATAACACCGGTTTTGAAAGACCTACATTGGCTCCCAGTGTGTTTCTGAGCACAATTTAAAGTGTTGGTGCTGGCCTTTAAAGCCCTAAACGGCCTCAGTCCTGTATACCTGAAGGAGCGTCTCCACCCTCATCATTCTGCCCGGACAGTGAGGTTCAGTGCCAAGGGCCTTCTGGCAGTTCCCTTGCTGCGAAAAGCCTGGTATGCCATTGTGCATAAATATAATGTAACACTGCCTCATCATTGCAAATTCCTTGCTGTTTGTTTCCCCCTTCCACTCCCTCCCAACAGTGTCATCTTGCAGAGATGTGAGGAGGGCAGGGTAAGTCTGTTTTTGCTCCTTCTGTCCCTAGCTAACCAACGTGACGGATAGCATTGCAAAAAGAGCCTGCTGCTTGGCATGGAGTCTAATTGGCTGTGATGGTCGGTGGCCGCAGATTTGTTTATAAACTAGAAAATCTACAAATTGCCAACCATCTGCACAGAACAGTGTGCTAATGAAGGCCTGTAGCCTGCAGATCCATAAGCTGATTACCTGCACGTTACAAGCCCTTCTTCTCCTGGTTTCCAGCTGAGGTTATCTGTCTGAGTTTGAGACATGGAAATAAATTGTTACTTCACTGCCTTTTGCTCATTCTTGTGGATCTGCAGAAAGACCTGCCACTGAACCTGGATCCTGAGCCCTCTCATATTTTGATGGAGACAGCTGATTCTGCCTTGAAATTTACCTGCTCTGCAATGCCAATTAGCTAGCTCTATGTGGTTTAGTTTAAGCAGCTTTGTGCCAGCTCCAGAGTGAAATAATATTTTGCCAGTGTTTCCGGGAATTCATATGTATATGAGATCCATAGCTTGTTGCTTCTGAAAGATGTATATGAAATATTAGGAAGCTTGAGGCTTCTTTTTGCTTCAAGTCTAGAGAGAGGCTGGGGAGTCCCTTACCACAACTCTCTTCTAAGAGGCTGGCTTAGTTTGCATGTAATACTAAGTCATAGTTTACTGCAGGGATAGGGAAGCAGTGGCCCACCAGATATTGATGGACTTTAACTTCCATCATCCATGATTATGGTCATGATGGTGGGGATTGCTAGGAGCTGGAGTCAAATAACACCTGGGAAGACTACAGGTTCCTCATCCCAGGTTTATCATTATGAAGACAAACCTAAATGAGCCTCAGGCTTGTGTCATGCATGGCAGTGAGAAAGAGGCGACCCGAAGCTTCTGCCTCCAGTTTAAGTTATGTTTGGCATGCCATTTCAACCATAAACTGCAGTCAATCTTTACTATGGACGCTTGAAACAAGCCAGCTTCATGAACCCTCATTTGAACTTGGCTTGCTTCCACTAACAGTAGTTAAGATCAATCACAGTTTGACTGCTTTGGGGTAAGATGGCAAGCTGTGGCTAATCAGAAAAGGATGCAAAAACTGTCAGACTCCTTGCAGTCAAGCTAGAGGAGGTGGGGTGAATATGAGAGCCTAAAGACTGGTTTAGCATTATGGCCATATCAGCGCATTGTTTCAGTTTTATTAGGAAGGGAGGAACATAAGAAGGGTTTGCTTCTCTTGCTCTGAAGATATCCCACATTTGTTTGTGATCTCCATCATTCAGCAGGCCATTGGTTGTTTTGTGACTAAAGAAATCCCATGGTACCAATTTTTTTAAAATGCTTATCATACTCTTCCTTCAAGGATCTTAGGACTGCCAACACAGCTTATCCTCACAATAAATATGTGAAGTAGTTGAGAGAAAGTGAGCGTAATTGCCAAATGAGGGTAGAATATTAATTGGTTAATATCATTCCTCGAGATTTTGACTAAATTTGTTTAATGCAGATATGCATCCTCTCATTTTTGTCCACCTTTGATTACTCAGTTCGTTTCTGCTTCTGTATGTTTGTATATGTCTGATTTTCTTGTTGCAGTCTATTGGTAACATTCATGCTTCACAATTTTAGATAAATTCTGAAATAAAAAGTAAGGTGTATTCACATACATGCAAAAAATGCAGCAGTTAGAACTCAAATATCACCAAATAACCATCTTGTCAGTTCCAGGATTTTGCAACAAGGCGTTCCCACTTTCCTTACCCTGTGCACCCCCTAAATATGTTCTAGGGGTTTCCCCCAACCTGCTCTAACGGATTGGGGAAAATGTACAGGGGGTGATGGGGGAAAGTCCCATTGTGCAAGTAGAAATTCTGGACCTAATGGGACACATTAATTGGATATCACCCAATGTGTGAAAGGCCCTTAAGGACAGTTGTGGATTAATCTTTCATTTAAGAACAGTCCTTCTATATGTTATCAAAGGTGCATTGAGCATAGCATCTTCTTTTCCATAATGTCTAACTAGATTTTTCCAGGAAGTCCACAAGCAGGTCATGAAGGTAGCAGCTCTGAGCTGCTGTTGCCTCCTCAGTGGATGTGAAATGCTGAAACTTGTTTGAACTGGTATTCATTGGCATGGTGTCTCTGAACATGGAAGTTCCATATAGCCATCATTGTTGACTGGGCCAAGCCCACCATTAGGCAAAGTGTAATGATTTCCTCAGGCAGCAGATGCTAAGAGGCAGTGGAGATAGCCCTCCTCAGCCCTCCAATGCTGCAGGGCAGAGCTTTGTGTGCCATTTAGTCTGTTCTGTACCAGCATAACTACTTTGTTGCCCTCAAGTATGCTAGCTTGTTCCAGGTGGCTTCTGTATGTGGAATGGAGGGCTGCCATCTTTGCACTTTGCCTCAGGTAGCAAAATGTCATGGCCCAATACTGATAATTGATCACTGTTGTGCATGAATTTGTCTAACCCCCTTGCAAATTGTAGCAGTGAATTTTATACAATGAACATACGATATGGAAATATGCTTTCCTCTGTCTGCCCTGATTGTACTGCCAATCAGTTTCAGTAAGTGACTAATGTTATCCATCATCTTCAATTCTGGAGAGGTGGGATATAAATAAAGTAAATCCATCCCATTAATCCACCCTTCATGTTTTATCTCTCCAGGTGGAATGGCTGAAGAATGAAGAACCCGTTGATGCAGAGCAGGATGAGAACATTGACACCCGAGCAGATCACAACCTGATCATCCGCCAAGCGCGCCTCTCTGATTCTGGGAACTACACATGTATGGCAGCCAACATAGTTGCCAAGAGAAGAAGCCTGTCAGCCACTGTTGTGGTGTACGGTCAGTGGGTGTGAAATGCTATAACTTCTTAGCTTGCAAATGCTAACCTGTTGATTGGTACAGTTCACAAGTTAAACAGCCTTGTCATCTTCAGATGAAAAGCAGTATACAAATGTTATTAAGAATTAATAATAATAACACTATCATTAATTATAAGCATTATTTCTAGGGCTTGGGCTTGGCATAACTAGTGGGTTCTATGCAGATAAGAAGACTTATCAGATGGTTTGACACTTTTACTTGTCTCTCTGTGTGTTTTCTCTTCACAGAAACACAAGTAAACAAAAGCACCAGACAATCCGATTGATCTGCCTTCAGCATTTAGGAGAAACAAAACAAAACAAAAAGTAAATGAATTCAAGATCGGAAGAAATGCTTAGACATCCCTTCTGAACTCAGTTTGTGAATGGGAAGGAATTCATTTTAGTTACATTTGTTTCATTATTCTATTGATCATGAAATGAATGTATGTTCCTCCTTCACAAGGATGAAGCAGAGTTTAGAAGGTACTTCTACTGTACATGTGAAAAGGGACTCCTTGGATCGAGATTGCTTGGTATTTTTGGATTCCACCCCCCTCCCCCAAATACTTATCTGTGATTAATGATTAGTAGAAAACCCCTCCTTAGCTATTCTAAAAATATAATTTGGACCAAGAAATTGTGATATGCATTTTAATTAGTGAATAGAATAAACAGTTAACAGCAAGATCAATTTAAAAGCCATTAAAGAAAAGCTTTTAAACCCCATTGTTTGATTGGCAGTCCCAGAAATTCACGAGAATACTTGGGAGCACACCTCCTTGATAACTTAACACCTATTTCACTAAAAAGCCATTACAAACTGGCAAGGTCCAATATATAGTGTTAACTGAATATGTGAAATAACTAATTACCGAACTGACTTGGCGACAATGTTCACTACAGTGCTTAGAAAGTGTCAATTAGAAAGGAACTAGTTCTATTTCAAGTTCATGCATTCCAAAAAGGAACTCATTCCTATTAAAGTTCATACTTTTACAAAACAAACTGTTTCAGTCTGAGTTCATCTGGATGATTTCTTTTTAATTCATAAGAAGTTTATCCTCTGCAAAAAAAACTTTTTATAAATCAGCATTCAGAATGTTACAAGCTGTTGCACTGAAATATTGGGTTCAAAAGCAAATCAGAGGCCACACAAGTAAGACATTTTTAAGACTGAATATCATCTAGTGAAGCTTTCCCCATAATTGTGTTTCCATAACAGAAAAGAATTACCCTATTTAATGTGTGCCAGTCACACAGTTCTAAAATGCACTGCTCCTGTTGGAGGAGAAAAAATCTCTTCACCAGGAAATATATGGGAAGTGCCTCACATTGCTTCCTTCTGATTGCTTAGCAGCAGTGATTAAATGACTAAACATCCTTAGCAATAGCAATGTCTCCATATCTTCCCAATAAGCTTTAGGAAATTGTCTCCACACTTTGCTTTCTAACTTTTTTCTAGATGTCTGATTGAAACACTTTTAAAAAAGAAAAGTATGGGAGCTATTTTCAGATGTAGGTCAGAGACTTTTCAACTAGCTCAGTAAACTTCTTTGGACCGAGCTACTTCATTCCAAGTGCTGAATCATTGTGTGTCTTTGGTTGTGGTTGGGTTTTTGTTTTTTTGAAGGATGGCATTCACTATGAAATAAAAGGGGGAAAGAAAAGAAAAGAAAAAGGAAATGGGGGGGTCTTAAAACCCCCCACAAACAACTGCAACACTGACCACAAACTGGCAATTAAGTTCAAAGAGCACAGATGGCGAGTCGTTCTTGGCCCATGGACAGCCTCAGTTCTTAAGGGGGTGTTTTATGGCAAAAATAAAATGGATTTTGTGGCAAGTTAAAAACAAACAATTTTATTATGGCATAATCTTTTATAGAGTATATTCCACTTCATTAGATTTAAGCCATTTTATCCAGGTGTGTGTTCAGATAGACACATGGGGTTTCTTTGTGGGGGGGGTAGTAAAAGTGGGTTCAGAGGGAAATGAAATGCAGAAAAGTACAGTGATAATTACATACTTAACAACGCTGATTCCCTAAACAGTTCTCAATGTCACAGGCAACTATTTTATGAATAACCACTGTTAAGTATGTAATTATCACTGTCTGTACATTTTCTGCATTACATTTCCCCTTGACCTCACTTCACAATCTGCCAAGTGTATATATACACCTAAAATTCAGGATAACACTTCATGCTACTGATGAAATGGACCATAATCCATGAAAATTAATACGATAGTAAATTAGTTCACCTTTAAGGTGCCAGAAGACTCTTTATGTTGCATCCAATGCAAGTTCTACTCAGAGTAGACACACCGAAGTTAATAAAGATGGCCAACTGTTTGCTCAATCTCCCTCCTCTGGATTTTCCTAGACAAAACTGATCTTAATTTATATGTTATTGCTGTTAGCCACCTTGGAGGGCCATTTGGTGGAAAGAGGAGAAAGAAATGTAACAAATAAGCAAATACTAAAAAAGAATTACCCAGGGCCCCATTTGCAATATTCATTTAAAGCAGAGGGAGGGTGGCAGAGATAGGAGCATAGGAAATTGCTTTGTACCAAGTCAGACTTGCAGTGACTCTCCACGGTTTCAGACGGGGGTCTCTCCCAGACCTACCTGAAGATGCTGGGGACTTAATTTCTTCATGCAAAAAGATGGTTCAGCATCTGGATGTTGCCATATGGAGAAGGTACTGTCTACCCAGGCAGACCATTGGTCCATGTAGCTCAGTCTTGTCTGCCCTGACTGGCAATTACTCTCTATGGTTTTGGACAGGGGACTTTCATGTGGCACTTGACAGATTACCCTCAAGGTAATGTGGCCCTTGGTGGGAGGGGAAGTTCCTCCTGCCATGGGTCAGTCAAAATAAAATTGTGCATCTATGGTTCCTTGTAACAGCTCTTTCTCTATAGGAGAGCTTGTTATTCAAACTTAGTATGGACCCCTAATGTTGCTTTTCAAACGGCCATATCTGAACTGGAAGAGAAAGTTTCTGCCTCTTTTGTGCTTGACTGCCTTTGTTCTCTTTAAAGTGCAGAATTATATTTCATTAAGTCAGATAGATGCCTAGACAACCTCCGTTCATTATTATTTTTTTTGCCTTTTGAGGAATCTGATTGTGCCTTAAGTGGAATGTGTTTGGAGAGAATTAGGGTGGTAGCCTCTCCTTTCTCAAAAACCATCTCCCTGTCATCCTCAGCACCTCCTGGCATATGAGTCTGCCTCCTTCAAACATGACCACACATTGACACCAAGTTCTTTAGATAATTGCATCCCAGTGTTATTTAGGCAGCAGTGTCTACAACTGAGCTTTGGAATTTAACATGCGGGAACTTTTTTCTTTTTTCCTTTTAAAAAGAGAGCTTGAGAATGGAAGGGCATGAAATGAAGGTTTGTTCTTTTCAAATGTTAATGTGATCTCCATCTCCTCCCTATATGTGTTCTGGTTGCAGTGAATGGAGGCTGGTCTTCATGGACAGAGTGGTCCAACTGCAACGTACGATGTGGCAGAGGATGGCAGAAGAGATCACGGACCTGTACAAACCCAGCTCCTCTCAACGGAGGCGCCTTCTGCGAAGGAATGTCTGTGCAGAAAATTACCTGCACTTCACTGTGCCCTGGTGAGAGAGATGGTATTTATTACTATTTATTTAGAGTAATAAAGGCTAAAAGGCTCCTGGGGTGACTTGTTGTTGTTGTTTAGTTGTTTAGTACTTACTTTATCAAACCTTTATTAGGCATTATGGAAATAAAACCTTAAAAGAGAAAATAACATATAAAAGCCTTGAAATATATATAAAAAGGCAGCAGTTTGCTAAATGCATATATATATATACATATAGAGTCAGTGGTTTTCCTTGTTAACCTGCTCCTTGGAGGACTGCTACCAAAAACTCGGCTACCCCCGCCGTTACCCTTTGGTCAACGTCAGATAGGTAGAATCCCACACATTCACCTTGCTGCGGTTCCAGACCACCCAAAAGAGGGGACAGCACGCGTTGACGGAGCGTACTGTACAATGGGCAATGAAGGAGAATATGCTCTACAGTGTCCGGGACATTCATAGAGCATCTGCAGAGTCTCTTGTTTCTAGGAATGTTTTGATATCTTCCCCTGACAAATGCTGAGGGAAAAACATTCAAACGGGCCAGCATAAAAGCCCTACGTTGGGCTGGGATTATTAGTTTAGTGACGTAATTGGCTCTGCTATCTAAGATATTTAATTCATAGAATATGGGGGAGCAAATTTTGTTTACAGCTGCCATAATATTTTGTCTCTCGACATCCTTTAGTCTAGTTAGGATATTATGGGCAATATATTGCTCATTAGAATTGTACAGGGGCTCCAGCTCGATGCCTAAAGATTCAATCTTTTTTTCGAGGTGCTGATACCATCTTGATTTATAGGAGTCTTTGAGCAAATCAGCGAGCAGACCTGATGGAGGGCAGCGAAAGTGGCAGCGTAACCAATACTTTATTGAGGTGGACCATGCCCAATATTCCATTGTGTGTATGCCTATTTCTGCACACATTGTTTCATATTTGATCGTAGCTGGGAGTCCAAGAATACGTCTCAGAAAGCTAGAGTGAATCTTTTTTAAATCATTGTTATATGCTTGGACCCATAGCGGGATTTCATAAAATATCTGGGATTGCACTTTTGTTTGAAATATCTGATTTGCCGCAGGAATAAATTGATTACCTTTCTGATAATGAAAACGGGCAACTGCTGATGAGATGCACTTTGCCTGTTTTATGGCATTTGTGAGATGGGTTGCCCACCCTAAATTGCTCTGGAATAAGATTCCCAGATACCTATAGATTTTCACTTGTTGGATTTCTTGCCCTCTTATTTTCCATTTCTCTAATTTCCAACCATTCGAGAAGACCAAAATTTTTGTCTTCTCATAGTTTATAGAGAGTTTGTTACATTCGCAATAGAGGATCAGTGAAGATATAAGACGTTTCAGACCCAAGCTCGTTAAGGATAGTAGGACAGCATCGTCTGCATATAGTAAGAGAGGAACTGGTTTCTGATTAAGTTTAGGGGCATGTGATTCTATTTTTTGAAGGTAATCTGGCAAGTCTGATAAAAATAAATTAAATAGAAAGGGGGCAAGAATACACCCTTGTTTTACCCCTTTCGAGATTGGGATGTCTGATGAAAGGTGACCTTTGATGTTAAGTTTGACTTGACAGGTATTGGAAGAGTGTAGATTTTGCATTAGAATCAATAGGCGCTGATCAATTTTTAATTCTGCGAGTTTCCTCCACAACTTTGGGCGGTCAATTGAGTCGAATGCACCACGAAAATCTACAAAAGCAGCGTATATCTTAGATTGCCTTTGGGATCTGTATTTTTCAACCAGATGCATAAGTATAAGACAGTGGTCTAGTGTGGAGCAACCTTTGGAGAAACCTATTTGTTCTTTCCCTGGTAAATTTAGATTTTTCATCCAGGTAAGGAGTTTAGATAAGAGGTGCTTAGCGTAGATTTTCCCTATCACTGATAGAAGGCTTATCGGTCTATAATTCCTTGGTTCTTTTGGGTCGCCATTTTTAAAGATTGGAATAATTATTGATCTTAGCCATGTCTCAGGTATGATCCCATATTTATCTATAAGCGTAAACAGTTGGGCTAAGGGTTCTGCCCACCAATCTATATAGGTCTTAAATAATTCTATTGGTAGACCGTCTGGCCCAGGAGATTTCCCCGATTTGAAATTTTTAACTATCTCTCTAATTTCCTCTTCCTCTACCCTTGGCCACTCCTGGAGTTTAATAATTTTATTTTTAGTGGTTTCATTTCCTTTAAGTTCACTGTGTAGATTGTTAAATACAGATGTAAAGTATTGGGACCATTTGGATTCTGCAATTGGTGGTAGAGTTAGTTGATTTTCGGCTTTCAATCCTCCATACACTAGGTTCCAGAACGCTTTGTTGTTTTTACTCTGAATTGAGTCAAATAATTGTAGCCATTTTTGGGTTGCGTATTTCTGTTTCTTTTCAGCCAGAATGTAATGATATTTTCTTTTTTCATCAAGATAAGAGGGCTCTAGTTTGGTGCGATTATTTTTAAATGTTTGGCGCAGTTTTCTTTTTAGCTGGAAACATTCATCATCAAACCAAGGGCTAGCGGTATGTTTAAGTACCCAAACTTTAGGTGGAGTACTAAGCTCTACAAACATTTGGAAGATTTCATTATAAATTTTCGGAATATCACTGTAGAAATTAGTGATCTTTAAGTTGGATAATACTTGTTTTCTCAGGTTGGCTGTAAGTTTTTGCCCCACTGCTACACTCATTTCCTGGGACCATTTTAATTGGGTCATTTGTTTGTATTGAGAAGGTTCTATGGTATTGTACTTAGTTATTTTGGTTTCGTCCTTTAAGTTAATAGACAACGATAATGGCTGATGGTCGCTTTCAGTGCGCGTTCCAATTTTGAAGTCCATGATCGAATTTATAATATTATAAGGGACAAGAATATAGTCGATGACACTACATCCTCGGGGGGAGAAGTATGTAAACTCCCCGCTTCTATCGCCTTTTGTTGAACCATTCACAATCTGCAAATTAAAGTTGTTACATAATTCAAGTAGGCGTAAGCCTTCGTTGTTAACAACCCTGTCTCTGGAGAATCGTCCTATTTTCAGGGCATGTGCGATATCATTATCAGTATTCCAATTTAGTTTGCTACATAGTTGTTCATTGTTGGTTCCTACTCTGGCATTAAAATCACCTGCTATTATCAGTGAGGCATTTGGGTATTTATCGGTCAAATTTTCTATATAAGAGGTTAGTTGTGACCAGTTTTCACTGCTGCTGTTGTTTTTAGTTGGGGGGATATAGACATTTACAAGTAGCAAGGGATCTTTGTTTTGGGTTAAAAGTAGAGCTTGTGCAAGTGGTAAGCATTCTTCTAGTTGCTTGATTTCAAACCCTAAGTTGTCTTTGATCATACAACAGAACCCTGCTTTCGGCCGGCCTTTCGTGTTTGTTTTCAATGCGGGTTTCGTATAGGAGGTGAATCCATTGATTTTGATATCTCTAGTTGACCATGTTTCTTGTAGAAGTATTAATTCAAAATCTTTAAAGAAGTTCATTAGGTCTGGGTCTCCGCCTTTGTTTCCCCACCCTGCGATATTCCAGGACAGCAAGCGTAGGGTCCGTTTTTGAGTTGGTGGCTGGTTGACAGCATTTAGTCATTCTAGTTCTGTTATTAAGTCTAGCGAGGGATTTTGTCTTGTGCAGATACAGCCATTTGTCGCTGCTTTCGGTGGGGAACATAGTGGTGGATCTTTTAGATTCTTTTTTAAAGTGCGGGAAATTGAAATTTCCTCCCTTTCTTGATTTTCTTCCTTAACTGTTCCTTGTTCCTGAGAAATTTCTGTGGCTGGTGGGCTGTTATGGACAGTTGGACTGTTTTTAGTCTCTACTTCCATTTCTTTGGCCTCATTTGGTGTTGAGCTCAGTGTGTCAGGTCTGTTGGAGGTCATCTTTTGTTCGGCAATGTTAAGGTCCTTTGTAGTACTTAAAGTAGGGGTACCTATTTCGTCTGAAGCTAATATTTGATATCTCAGCCAGGAATTTGTGGTTTCATTACTGGAGTTTTTCCTTGCCATTTCATATTCTAAAGGCGGCTGGATTTGAAGCTCTGCATCTATACATTTGAAAGTTCCATTAGTAGCTCTCTTTTTGACTATGCATTTTGGGGAAAAAGCTGGTAAGTGTAAAGTTTGATTGTGTGTTGTTTCTGCTGCATTTTGTTGACCCTGTTGGTGAATTTCGGTCAATCTGGCCTGTAGTTTCGTCAATTTACTGAGTATGTTTATTTGTTCTTTATCTGGTAGCTTGGTAAAGTTACTCAGCAGATCTTCTTCTTCTGGGACTGTCCAGTCTATTGTGTCAAGGGCGAGGTTGTTATTTGATGCTACAGTCGCATGGTTTGGGAGCTTGGATTTTTCTTGCGTGATTTTCCGGGTAGCTGGCTGCGGTTTCTCCCATCTACTGGGTTCTTCCACGGGGGTAGGGCAGATGTCGGCTTCTGGTGGAATGGCCTTGTTCATCTTGTTCTGTCTTTTAGATGCAATCAATGGTCTGGGTGATATATCTTCAAAGTGTCGGCGCGGGATAATTCCTTTCTGGGCTAAATGAGCCTTTTCCCTTAAGAGTTTGGTTGGAATTCTATGGCTACCAAATCTTAGTAGTACTTTTTTGGAATATCCATCGTTAGTAAGCCTCTTGACTACTTTTAAGTCAATACTTCCACCCTCAAGGCTAAGGAGCAAATTTAGATGATGTCTGGCCCAGAAAGGTGACTCCCAATAAGGTAGGGGCCCTCTATATGGAAAAATGTGGAGAACAATCTCACATGGCCTCAGTATCAGGTTGATTGAGTGAGGGGGGCTTCCTCTAGTTTTTGGCTGGTTTAGAGACATAAATTTGTATTTGTTCTGTTTATCTCCAGGGCTTGTTAAGGATGGCAAAAAGGGAGTGAGTTGCCTCCTTTCATCTGGGTTGTCCAGCTTCTTGGAGATGTTTTGTAATTGTTCAAAGATTTTTTGAACTGTTTGAGCAGTCAGTAGGCAGCATTCCTCTAGCAGCTCCACCTTTCTATCAATTAGTGCTTGTGCCTCTGTTATGGGAGTAGTAGCCTTGTCCTCATTTATTCCTAGGGATATCTCTTCAATTGTCTTTTCATGCGAAGAGTTGAGGAAGGTTTTGGGAGGAGATACGTGCTGTTTTTGAGGTAGCAGGTAATTATCTAGATTACTCTGTTTGAAACCAGAGGACTCTGTGTCAGTTTCTGTATCAAGACACCTGAGTCTTTTGGCTCTTCTCATTGCTAGATTCTTCTTAAGTCGATGAGATCAGACTTCTAAATAGAGTGGTAAAGTGCTAAGGTTCTCAGGTCGCAATCTCGTTCAATTTTCATTCAGTCCTGGCTGGGCTGCTGCGAGGAGTTTAAAAACTGGGGCCAATTTTAGCACTCCTTTGAAGTACCCCCCTCTTCTTCCCAGTTTGTTAAAACAACTGAGATGTTTGGGGGTCCACGAAGTTAGAAGTGGTGGGAGAAATTTGTGGTTTTATAAATTTGTAGTTTTTAGGGTTAAAAGCCGATTAAAAGTCCTTAAGAATCCTTGGAATAAGTTTATCACAAGGAGTCGACGAGAAACTGGGAGGGAGTGCCTTAATGCCCGGAGGGGAATGTCTGAGAGCCTTCGTTAAAGCTTCATTAGCTTCTTTAAGTCCCGGCACCGAGGAGGATAAGATAAGATGTTCAAAAGCACAGCGAAATGGTGAAAGGAAATAAAATCCAAAAGGGGAAGGAGAGCCAGCAACATTTAGCTAAAAGATCTCTTTGAGCTCCGATAAGAGCGTCTTACCTCGGCGCCATCTTGAAGAGAAGACTCTAGTTGTTTAGTAATGTTCGACTCTTTGTGACCCCATGGACCAGAGCACGCCAGGCACTCCTGTCTTCCACTGCCTCCCGCAGTTTAGTCAAACTCATGCTGATAGCTTCGAGAACACTATCCAACCATCTCGTCCTCTGTCTTCCCCTTCTCCTTGTGTCCTCAATCTTTCCCAACATCAGGGTCTTTTCCAGGGAGTCTTCTCTTCTCATGAGGTGGGCAAAGTATTGGAGTTTCAGCTTCACAATCTGTGCTTCCAGTGAGCCTGGGGTGACTTACATACAGTCAAAGCAAGACAGTCCCTACCTGCAGGCTTACAATCTAAGCACACACACCACACAAGGCAAAATTGACTGGGAGGGAAGAGGAAAATCAGAATCCAGACACAGGCACCAGTTTCTAAACAGTTGTTCTTCTAATGACCACCTGGCACTGTTCAGAGGCAGGAAGTGCCTAATGGAACTAAGCCTCTGGCAGAGCTGGAGACATGAGCCCTGGGTCTTAACTCTCCCACTGAGGCAGCCTGGTGGAATGGCTGCCCCAGATAACAGTTGAGAAGAGAGGAGGCCTTGTGGAGCAGAGCCAATGGGCTGAGGTCTGACAAGCCTACATTTACCGGTTAATGGTTCACAGGCCCAGTTAACTGTAGTAGAAAGATGATCTTGGAAAACTGCTACAAGGTGATACAAGGAAACTCAGTTAGGGGGGAGTTGAGGAAGTCAGTTAACAATGGAATTTAAAATGAACTTTAGAAGGAATATGTGTTCTTATTTTAGTTTTTTCTTTCTTTCTTGTAGTATTGTAATGTGTTTTCTTTTGTATGTTTTATATGTTATATCTGTTAAAATCAATGAAATTTTTGGGAAAATAATAATAATAAATGGTTCACAGGCCCATGGTTGAAGTTGGGGAGATGGGGCTGTTATCCTCCTGAGCTCTTTGCAATATGCAAAATAAATTCAGTTCATTTTACATTCTTATGCAGGACACAGTTTCTGAAACAATGCATGAAATGAAATACGCTGTCCTTGGAAATTCACATTTTTATTTTTTTGTGATTTATTTATTTTTTACAATCAACTAGTTTATATAAAAATTTGTTAGGGGAAAGTGTGCATTTTGATGCATATCTGAGAAGAAACACTCACACAAAATGCTTGGAAAATGTGTTTATTGGTGAAAACTGCATACAAAGGTGTGTATTATTAGTTCACACTAAAATGCTGATGAATTTTCATGAGGATGAAAAAAAAAATCACAAATGTTTTCCTTTTTTAAAAAACATGTTAGCCTACAATCCATTACATGATATACCAGGGAGTGTGGCCAATGGTCATCTATGTGTTTTCTTGTATGTTTGAGGTTTCCACCACCACCCAAAAAATGAAAATTTACCAATATGCACTGTCCAGTTTTAAAAATGCATACATACTTTCTTTAGGTTTCATTATCCAAAACTCATTGAACACTGTGGGTGTCTGTTTCATATCTACGGGCTTTAAATTGGAATTTATTGAATCTAGCATTTCTTTTGACCTGGCTTTGTTAACATGCATAATTGGGACACGGGCAACATGAAAAAGAGCTGGACAGGGAGTTGCAAAGACTGTAAGACAGGAAGTGAGCTGTTCTAAGCCAGTTGTTAGACATATTGATCCTGAATATCTTATGGGCATTAGCAAGAGAACTGCAAGGCTAGCTGTCATGTTTCAGGCACATGTCAGAATTATCTCAACCCCTAGAGCTGATTGGACCCTGGATTTTTGAACCGCTATTCACTTCACTCTAAGGGACTGTTCGGACATAATGCCAACCATGGTTTGGTCAAGTTTGAAAAACCTCATGCATACATGAGTGGAGTGGAGCTGAGTGGAGTTGCTAAGGCTTGTTTTCTAGCAAGTGGGTCACTGTTGACTAGGCAGGAGAAGAGGTTGGTGAGGTGCAAATGCAGAAGCAGGATTGGCTCCACAGGCATGTTTCCAACCTCTCCTTCCTGGTTAGCAATGGCAGCCCACTTGCCAATAAGATAGCACAGTAGGTCTGCCTCATCCTGTGAGCCACTTGGGGGCTTGAGTAGAGCAATAATGGACCCCAATGCATCAGCTCGTTTGACTTGGCCTTTCTGCTTTCTGTTTTGCATTCCAAATGGCTTTTCCTTCTACATCATGTGGACATGGGACATCATGTGATCGCAGATTTCTCTAGTGGTTAATGATGAAAGCAAATGATGTAAAACTGGTCAACTATGAACCCTTTCCTATGATTCCAAATAAGTCTGAAAACGAGTCTCCAACTGTCAGCATTTCTCCCAAGATCATTTTTGCTTCTGCTTCTTTCCTCCTTTTTTTTGCTTCAGGCAATCTTTCTCTCCCTCTCAAAAACATTGTAGCTGCAGCCCAAATGAATGGGGGAAAATAGCACAGAAATTTGGGGAAGAGATACAACCTAAAAGAAGCCATTTAGGCTTCTCTTTGATAGCAGATAAATTTTAGCACATGTAATCTTGTACAGCAGTTTTGAGCTTTAAATTCAACTTCACTAGTTTTTTTGTGAGTTTCTCCCCCCCTACAAAAAGATTTTATTCACCTTTTTTGCATGGTGTAATTGAGGTCTAGTATATAACACAAACAGATGGACCATTCAGCTTTATGTGTTCAGTTAATAGTTACATATAAACCTTCTGTGCACATACAAAGCTAGATGTCAGGGAGAAGAGTTCTAGCCTGCTGTTGTCCCTGACATTCTAGTTTTCTGTGGTTAGGGGATTATTCTATAGCAAAGCATTCAAACATAGGTTTTACTCCTGTAAGCTGAAATGTTGCAGCTCAGGGATAGTTATAAACACCTGCTATGTTGCTGTAGTATAGCTTCCATACTCCTTGATCAGGCATAGGCAAACTCCAGATGTTTTGGGACTACAACTCCCATCATCCCTAGCTAACAGGACTAGTGGTCAGGGATGATGGGAATTATAGTCTCAAAACATCTGGAGGGCCGAGTTTGCCTATGCCTGTCCTTGATCACAGACCATACTGGCTGGGATTTATGGGATTCCACAACATCTGGAAAACAGCATGTTGGTTACCCCTAAACTAGAATATTGATTCCATGTTGCCAATAAGATACTGGGGTGAACAATGGTTTGTTCAAAAATGTAAGCTTTTGAACTTTCATTCTCTGCATCTTACTTGGGGATGAGGTGTTGGGGAGCATATAAGCCTGAGGGACACTGCAGCTTATGCATGATCTAAAACAAGGTTTATGTATTCAGATTAGTTATACCTATTTAGGCTTAGTTATGCATTGGGATACTGGATTATGTTAAATTAAATTTTACTCAAAGTCTGTTGATCTCAATGGTCCTCCTGAGGACACACACAGAATATATAACCATGAGTCACTGGACAGGAGGACCTATACATCACTGCTGGAGTACACCTCCCATGATCCCTGACCATTGGCTAGGGCTGATTGGCTCTTGAATCCATCAAGAACTAGAGGGCTAAAGTTCTTCACCATTGGATTAAGGGTTTGTCTTGATAACTGTGTGGGAGAAGTTGAATTCCAAGAAGTGTTTGAAGGCATTGCATGTGTGTTTTAAGAGGGAGCTCTAGATATAAAGAGCGGAAAGTTTGCAGGTGATCTATGGTTGGTTGAACATTATGGAGCTAAAATAAATCAGATTGCGGGCTAGATCAGGGCTGGTGACTCAGATGATGGTGGACCAACTCCCATGAGCCCCAGCAAGCATGGCCAATGCAGGGATTATGGGAGTTGGGGGCAAACAAAATTTGGAGGGCCACAGGTTTCTCAGTTCTGGGTTTGATGGATCAGGGAATCACAGAGTTCAAAATAACCTCACATATCATCTAGTCCAACCCCTTGGTGATGGAAAATATTCACTACTACAACATCCCTGATAGGTATAATAATAATAATAATAATTTATTATTTATACCCTGCCAGCCACTCTGGGCGGCTTCCATAAAAAACAAAAATACAGTAAGATATCACACGTTAAAAACTTCCCTCAACAGGGCTGCCTTAAGATGTCTTCTGAATGTCAGGTAGTTGTTTATCGCTTTGACATCTGCTGGAAGGGCGTTCCACAGGGCGGGCACCACTACCGAGAAGGCCCTCTGCCTGGTTCCCTGTAGCTTTGCTTCTCGCAATGAGGGAACCGCCAGAAGGCCCTCGGCGCTGGACCTCAGCGTCCGGGCAGAATGATGGGGGTGGAGACGCTCCTTCAGATATACTGGACCGAGGCCGTTTAGGGCTTTAAAGGTCAGCACCAACACTTTGAATTGTGCTCGGAAACGTACTGGGAGCCAATGTAGGTCTTTCAAGACCGGTGTTATATGGTCTCGGCGGCCGCTCCCAGTCACCAGTCTAGCTGCCGCATTCTGGATTAGTTGTAGTTTCCGAGTCACCTTCAAAGGTAGCCCCACGTAGAGTGCATTGCAGTAGTCCAAGCGGGAGATAACCAGAGCATGCACCACTCTGGCGAGACAGTCCGCAGGCAGATAGGGTCTCAGCCTACGTACCAGATGGAGCTGGTAAACAGCTGCCCTGGACAGAGCCATCCAACCTCTGCTTTTAAAACAAAACAAAACAAAACAAAACAAAACAAAACAAAACAAAACAAAACAAAACAAAACAAAACAAAACAAAACAAAACAAACAACCAAACCAAACCAAACCAAACCAAACCAAAACAAAACAAAACAAAACAAAACAAAACAAAACAAAAAAATCAAGCATATAATGGAGTGTCCACCACCTTCCAATGGAAGGGAAAATTGGGATAAATTTGAGAAATGATGGGGTAAGGATTTCATCTATCTTGCCTACATGGGAGTTCACCTATATTACCAAAGTGCCCCAAATGAGTTCTGGATAAAACAATCTGCCATTTAAAGCAACAGTTAATTCCTTCCTTTCTGTTTAGTGGATGGCGGCTGGGAGGTCTGGAGTGAATGGTCGGTCTGCAGTCCCGAGTGTGAGCACATGAGGATCCGGGAATGCAGTGCTCCACCTCCACGGAATGGTGGGAAATTCTGTGAAGGTCCAAGCCAAGAGTCAGAGAACTGCACCGAAGGACTTTGCATTCAAGGTAAATAGCTTTCATGGGAAGTCAATGTCTTTTCCCCCTCCCTCTCTGTCCCTTAAATTAAGACTCTCAGCCAAGTCTATGATTCATGTTGCAGACTGGAGAGAGTTGTCTGCAGTGAAATCAGTCGACAAAGGAGCCTCTGTGTGTGTGTGTGTTCATAGCTTTGAAATTCATTCTGCCGATGTCTTTTGCTTGGAGATCAAATCCTTTGAAGTCCATAGAAAGGGTTATATTGGCTGGAAGCGAAGTTTTGGATTCCTCCTGTGGTGAATAATTTATCAATGATTACTTGGGATGGTCCAACATGTATCAGTTGCTCAGAAACAGATGGTGTCAAAGGAAGGTCGCACAGACTGAAATATACTTCCTTCTGTTCTTTGTATGTCCAGATTAGCAGTGAACCTACAGACTCCTCTTTTGATTTTGGAATGGGGATGTTTGAAGAATTTGATCTTTGCAAATTCCTATGTGAATCAACTTGATCCACATCTCTCAAACTAATTTGCAGATTAGAATTTTGAGTGGTGTCTCTCTCCCCTAGCCTTAAATATGGATCGATGCAGAAATTGAATAAAAAGAAATGTACAAGTGGCATGGATCAGAAACAGAGAACAATTTCCTAAAATGGATTGAATATCAATGCAAAGGGATGTTAGTAATTGCCAGTGTCAGACTCTGCCTTCCCCCATCACCATATTGCAGTTGGTGGGCCTCAGTCCTCTGAAGTGAGACCTAGAGATAGAAAGTTTGAGAACTGTAGACAATGCTGAACTAGATGGACCAATGGTCTTACTTGGTTATAAGGCAGAATTCCGTTTCTGTTTGGGGGTTAGCTGAAGGCACTGCTCAGGCATTCACATACCCCATGCAGTACTAGACATAGGGAAACATAAATTAATACTTATTGAAATAATTGGAAAAGAGATCTAGGACAGGAGATACCAACTGCTAGCTGGAATTGGATCTGGTAAAATGTCCCTCAACAAACAATTAACTGAGTGGGGAGGCAGAACCAGAGGTGACGGCAACTGAACAGAAGCCCAAACATGTTTGCAATCCTGATATCCCCGCAAGGCGGGTGAGTCTTGTGGCTGAGCCATGCTATACCGCATCTTTTAAAACTTGGCAGGCAGCGTTTGGGAAACTTGTTGGGACGTCTTCGTTGCTTTTGTCCAATTCTGAGCCTCTTGAGCAGATGTACCATGACTCTTGAGCCTCGTATCTACAGCTGCGCCTGCACAGTTGCTTGCCTGACTGAGGATTTCTTACTTGCTTGTAAGCAAGAGCCTCCATCCACCTGTCAATCACCTGCTGTTATCATTCTGCCACTTCATGACTTCAAAGGGCCTCACTGTAATCGCTGATCAGCTGATCAGACAGAGCAAGCCTCCTTGAAGTTTGTTTGCAGATGGCAGACTATGCCTGCAAACTGACATTTTCCCTCTGAAGACTGGCAAGCTGACAGCAAGGCCCCTTAAGCTGCACTAGCAGGTTCCTGATGCAGAACTTGCTGGTGCAGCCAATCCCAGTGGGGCTGGCTGTCAGCGCTGATCAACTCTTGTCAGTGAGCCCCACTTGCAAAGGAACCACCAGGAGCTCACTTTAAGTGCCTGATGGTTCCGTTGGAATCACACGCTTATCTGCCGCGTGCCTGACATCACATGTGAAGTCAGGTGTGGGGTAAGTGCATGTGGTTTTGAGAAAACGGCTTTGCAGGCTAAGTTGGAACTCATACCAGGCCTAAATAGGCCTGCAGGGCAGAGGTTACTAAACCCTTGCAAGCAATGATTGTTCTTGTAGAGCGAGACTCCTTGGTGTACAGACCTGTGAACATCTATTGAGTTCCGTTCCTATGAATCCATCATGCTGTTTTCTGCTTGATTGTCTTGCTGTGCAAGAAATGAACTGTTTGCTATGGGTACTCATTAGGTAGACCTCTGTATTTCTATGTGTATTTTTGCACTATGCATGTTAGCTAAAATGCATCACAGAGTCATAGAGGTGGAAGAGACCTCAAAAGTCATCTCATCCAGTCACCTGCTGATGCTGGAAATCTACTGCTACTACACACCTTAAAGATAGCCACCCAGCCTATTTAGCAAACAAGAGTCTATCACCTTTTATCTGTTCCACTGTTAAAGCAGTTCATTCCACCAGGAAGTTTCTTCCTAATGTTGACTCAAAATCCCCTTTCTTGGAAATTTAAACTCAGTGGTTTGTGTCCTTTCCTCTGGAGCAAAAGAAAACAAAAATTGACCCATCACTTAGGTGGCAGCCTTTCAGATATTTGAAGATGGCCATCATATTGTCTCTTCCCTGCGGCAAGCATGCCCAACTCCTTCAACCATTCCTCATGGTCTCCTTCCCAATCCTCCTCTGGACACATTCCATTTGGCCTAGTTTCCTTTTAAACTGCTGGGTAAAAGCTACTTGCTGCTTGTGGGATGAAAGACCCAAAAAACTGTGGCCATCCATAAACCAAATACTTGCTCACAGCTGGACAGAACAACCACAACAAAGGCTGCCACCGAGAACCTCACTTTTCATTTAAGCGGGATAATGTTTGGATCCATACCTGTTAATATTTTACAGTTCTGGAAAAAACATGTTTTTGTGACAGAGTAACTCAGATTCTGATTCCTTGCATTTATCTTGCCCAAATTGTTCTGCTTTTGCTGGTTGTGATGAGGAACCCAGTGTCAGGCAGGCTGCTGAAGCTTCTGGAAGTTCATTTTCATGTCTTTCCTCACAGCCCTAGTCCTAGACCAGATGGTGCCCTAGCCAGGAAGGTGGAATGCTTTTCAGCCTGAGGGCTACATTTCCTCATGGGAAATCTTCAGGGGCATGAAATCCAATGGAAATGGAAAAAGAAGTGGAAATTACCAGTGTTCATTTATTCATCCCATGTCCAGAACAGAAATCAATACCGACTGACGTTCGTTGTTGTTTTCAGTCTGCAAATGATATGTAATCAATGGCATTTTGTCCATCATTTGAACTGCATTTCCTTTGCATTGAAATTAAAGGTGTGGAAACTATTACATTGTTAATTAACTTTAACTTGTGTAAATTGCATGAAATAATGGGACAGTGAGACAAATTAGGTAGTATTTGGTGGCAGCTGAACTGCAGTAGAGTGTCCAAAGTGAAAGAAACTAAAATGCAAAAAGAGGATTGTTGATGGCAACACATCTCAGATACTCGAAAACCAACATTCCCCCAGGCTAGTCTCTAAAGTGAGGCCTTTGTGCTTGGGTGCTTTAACTCAGCTCTGCAGCCGATTGAAACTATATTACATAAGGTGATCCTAGGCATTTCCCTTCCTATCTTCCCCCCTATTAGTGTACTGTTTGTTTGGTTACAGGCATCTGCTCCTCATGTAGCCACTAGCTTTAGTGAAAAGCTTGCGTTTAAATCCCATCAGATAGAACAGAAGGTCCTTGAGACAGGGGCAGCTTCAAATGTTGCCTTTTGCTTAAGCTTGTAGAAAACAAAACCTTGACTTTTGTCCAGTTGTGCTGCTAGACACAAGCTCAAATAGCAGATTTCTTTCCAAAAGGATTAGTGTTGTATCAAGATCCAAGTTAAGGATGCACTGCTGGGAACATAGCAAAGCAAAAAATCATAATGAAATGAAATAAAAAATGAAAACTTTGTGCTTTGGAGATCCTGTTGCTAGTCATCCCTCCAAGAGTCAAGGAAATATTTTTTCCCCTTTTGCCAAGAGACACGAATGTAGAAAGTAGTTGTGTTTATTTCTGACAATGGTAAATGTGAAAAGGATCTAGAGGTCCTAGTAGACCACAAACTTAACATGAGTCAACAGTGCGGTGAGGCAGCTTTGCTCCTACCGGCTTCCTGGTGACTGCGTTTTGAAATAATTGCAGTTTGTTTTGGGAAGCATCAAAAGACCAATGCTCTTTGGAGTTGGAACTTTGTCCATCAAGTCTTGAAACTTTTGGCTGGTAAGACCACTGAGTTTATGTCCATGCACCTGAACAAAACTGCCACTCTTCCATTCTGAAACCATGGTAGTGGAATCTGAGCCATTAAGCTTGCATTCATACATACTTGTCATTGTATCCGCTTGCTTCTGGGTTTTGTATTTTTTGAGAGATGTTATCAGCTCCAGCGCTCCCCTTCTTGTGAAGGAGAGTGAGCCCTTGCAGGGGAACAGTGGAAAACAAGAATAAAGCTGAGATCAGCACAGGTTCCCCATGTCCAGCCAGTGTTACTGTCCTTTATCTGAACTAGGAATATGCATTTTATTCAGAACACCAATCTACCTCTCTTTGTTCAATCAGAATGAAATATTAAGTGAATATGTTTTCTCAACTATGTGAATTACGGTATATATATTTTTCTGGAAAATGGAGCAGTCTATTTTCAGTCTATGTCAGTTTGACATGTGCTTGTTCGTTAGTCCATCGTGTCCCCTTTCTGTGTTAATCTGTGATTATTTTTTTAAAAGAAAAGCACAGAAATTCGTAGGCAAATGCCCATTTTATTCTAAAGTTAGCATTTTGCAATACATTTTGGTATTATTATTTCTTAGCCAAGATGACTCATTAGCCAAGAATGCTCATTTTGGAGAATTGTAGAATGTGAAGGATCAATATTGTGATCCATGCATTAGTCCACAGGTGCGGATCAGACCAGTTTGTACTGGAATTTACAGAAATAAAATTTCTCAAGTTCCTATTTCCCTTTACTCCTTTGTGTGTCACACTATATGTATACGTCAAATAATCTTCAGGCTTCCCATGTTTATTTTTGCTTTCTCAGCTGGTAGGAATTGGTGCAATTATCCTGTCTTGGTTCCTTTTCTCCACCTCTCTATCTCCCCTTTCCTTCTTGTTTCAATATGTGCCTTTCCAGCTCTGATTTTCCCCATGGGGAATTGTGAAGGAAACGTAGTGCAAAGCTTCAGAAAAGTAATCTCTGAGGCTATTTTTTTGGAGGCACAACTTGCTAACGCTGTTCCTTTCGCGAGGCCAAAAACATATGTGAACCAGTTCTGTCATTCAGAAGCAGAGTTTCTTCCCCAACTTCCTTGTTCAAACTTTGTGTTGGCAGTGCACCGCTGACAGTTGTACCGGTCTACTCAGAGACTGGACAGGCTTTTGCTACCTGGTCTAATTAAAAGAAGAGGGGGAATGAATGAGAAAGGAGGAGGGAGCAGATAAGGTGGGTTTACTGTTCATTTGGTCACTTTTGGTGGAAAGGTGTCCTTCGGCACCTTTGAGAGTGATGGTCACATGCTGAGGCTGCGGGGCACCTGGACAGGTACAGAGTGCCACTGAAGCTGTCCTGAGTCACCTGAGCAGAGTTATGGAGCTTTGAGAGTAAGGGACTTGCAAAGACTTCCCCACTTTTTGTTAAAATAAATAAATAGTGTAAGTTATAGGGAGAAGGGGCAGGGATGATTTGCAGCTCAGTGGCAGAGTACCTGTTTTCAATCGCCAGCATCTCTGAGAAGGGCTGGGAGGAATCTAATCTAAAGAGCTTCCAAAGCAACTACTCTATTCTGAAGTTAAAAATGGAAAGCGTAATGCTGGTGGTCAACAAAAGAGGTTTAAAGACTCTCTCAAGGCAATTTTTTAAAAAATGTAATATAAACACCAACAATTGGGAAACACTTGCCTGTGAGTGCTCCAGTTGGAGAACAGCCTTTACCAAAGGTGTCATGGGCTTTGAAGACACTCGAACTCAGAACAAAAGGGTGAAACTAAGAGGAAGGCACGCTTGGCAAATACACACCGTGATCAACTCCTGCCTGGAAACCAATGTTCCCACAGTGGAAGGACGCGTGGATCCAGAATTGGCCTCCACAGTCACCTACAGACTCATTGTTAAAACCGTGTTTATGGAAGACAATCTTACTCGGCTACAAGGGATCGCCGAAGAAGAAGAAGAAGAAGAAGAAGAAGAAGAAGAAGAAGAAGAAGAAGCTGAAGAGCTGGAATTACTGAGCTAGATGCACCAATGCCCGAACTCAGTACAAGGCAGCTTTCTGTGTTCCTAACTACTGTCCCTGCCCCAAGGAACCCCAAACAGGTTGTAATTTCTTTGTGTTGATTGCTGAGCCTCATCTCTTTCTCTCTGCATCTGGCTGCATTCAACCCCCTGCCCCCAGCAGCACAGCACAGTCCAGTTCATGCTTGTTTGTTTATAACCTACCCCCTTCTGCAAGTGTTTTAAGGCTTGATGGGCTGAACTCTGGAACACAACACCAGCAAAGAGAATGGAGTAGTCAATGTCCCCCCCCCCCCAGTTTTTGGACTACAGTTTCCTGCATCCTTGATCTTTGCTGCCTAGACACTGGTGAAGGAAGGAGGTTCTGTGGGGTCGGTGTGCCCCAGGTGCCATTTTTTTTCCTGGCCCACGTAGGACCAGTCTGGATAGTTGGCCTTGGTGAAGACTTGACGTTTTCATCCCCAAAAAAGTTTTTGCTTTGAGTTCCTACTGAAATGAGGCTGCATTTTAATGTTATATTTTAATCTTGTTTTTTAAGTTGTACAGTGGTGCCTCGCAAGACGAAAAGAATCCGTTCCACGAGTCTCTTCGTCTAGCGGTTTTTTCGTCTTGCGAAGCAAGCCCATTAGCAGCTTAGCGGATTAGCACTATTAGCGGCTTAGCGGCTTTTAGCGGCTTAGCGGATAAGCAGGTAAGCGGCTTAGCGGCTTAGAAAAAGGGGGGGAAAGGGGGGGAAGTCGGAAAAACTCGCAAGACATTTTCGTCTTGCGAAGCAAGCCCATAGGGAAATTTGTCTTGCGAAGCACCTCCAATACGGAAAACCCTTTCGTCTAGCGGGTTTTTCATCTTGTGAGGCATTCATCTTGTGGGGCACCACTGTATTTCAATCAATTATTTTATACCTGGTGTTAGCCGCCCTGAGACTGGTCTTGGCTGAAGAGGGCGGGGTATAAATAAAATTAATTATTATTATTATAGCTCCACCCCTGGGTGCACAGCATGTGCGCCACTCCAGATGCCATAGCAGGAACAGTAGTCCAACAACATCTGGAGGGCACCACCATGTTGGCTCTCCCAACCTAAGAAATGGGGGGAAAATTGTTGTTGTTGTTGTTGTTGTTATTATTATTATTATTATTATTATTATTATTGAAATGGAAAAAAATTCAAAAAAACCCCCATTGCCCTGCAATTTGTATCAGTCAGTGGGTAGCGTCTTTGAGCGTTTGAGAAATCTCATTGCAGGTATCTTATTTGAATGTATTTTGCCCCTTTCCTGCTGTGCCCTTAATGATAGAAGTTTGTCCTCAATATGCACAGCAGCTTTCATTCTGACATTTCAGTCTTGAAGGGAAGAATTCCTTTCTGGCTTCCTTGGAAGAAGGCGCTTGGGTCAAGCTGGTATGCATACTTGAAATGCAAAGCTTCATGTAGAACATGTGTCATCGCTCCCCCCCCCCCTCCTTCCAGTGCCTCAGTCTCCAAAGCAGATATTGTGTTACCTTTCATTTTGCATCTTTCCAGACATGTTTTCTGTAAATGGGGGGGGGGAGGGGTTGAGCAGGTGTTCAAACATCAAACAGACAATTACAGCATAAGCATGCATTAAAAGCACAGTGCAGTATCCCACTGCTTAAGGGAGACCTTGGATACCACATTTCACTGCGTTTTGTGTTTGTGTGTGTGTGTTTTGTTTTCCTGGGTCTCTTCAAAAATAAGTGAAGGGCTGAATTAGTGTTCAAACTTTTTTTTTTTTTAAAAAAAATAGAATTGTGTATTAGTAAGCAGTAGGGAAATCTGCAAGAAAAGATGTAGATTCATCTTCCCTCCTAAAGGAGTCTCTCTTATGCATGCATCATGTGTAGGGGAGTCATGAATAAAGTGAGTTAGCATATCCGTGATTCTAGACCTGCCCCTAACATCCACCTGTAAGGTGTGGTTGTAGGCATTGCATGCAGACTTTCCCCTACATTTTGGAACCCTTCAAGACAGGGTTCCTGAGCATACTTGCTTGGAAGCAAATATAATTGAATTAAATAGAGTTAATCCTTAATATGGACACGGGTGGCGCTGTGGGTTAAACCACAGTGCTGCTTGGGCTTGCCGATCAGAAGATTGGTGGTTCGAATCCTCGTGACGGGGTGAGCGCCTGTTTTTTGGTCCCTGCTCCTGCCAACCTAGCAGTTTGAAAGCACACAGTGCAAGTACATAAATAGGTACCACTCTGGCGGGAAGATAAACGGCATTTCTGTGCACTGCTCTGGTTTCGCCAGAAGCTGCTTAGTCATGCTGGCCACATGAATTGGAAGCTGTACGCCGGCTGCGGAAGTGCACAAACGCCAGCTCCCTCGGACTGTAAAGTGAGATGAGCACCGCAACCCCAGAGTCATTCACAACTGAACTTAACTGTCAGGGGTCCCTTTACCTTTGCCTTAAAGGTTGGCTAGGTTGGCAGGAGCAGGGACCGAGCAAAGGGAGCTCACCCCGTTGAGGGGATTCGAACCGCCGACCTTCTGATCGGCAAGCCCTAGGATCAGTGGTTTAACCCACAGCACCATCCACGTCCCTTTACCTTTGCCTTATTCCTCAATAAATAGGCCTATGATTGTTCTGCACCTTGAATAAGATTGTCATCACATCCATAACTACTTCTAAGTAGATATATCAACTAATAGTTGATTTCTTGCATTTTTTGCAGCCACTAACACAGTGGTAACTCTGGTTACAAACACTTCAGGTAACAGACTCCGCTAACCCGGAAGTAGTACCTCGGGTTAAGAACTTTATTTCAGTATGAAAACAGAAATCTAGCAGTGGCAGCACAGCAGCAGTGGGAAGCCCCATTAGTTAAAGTGGTACCTCAGGTTCAGAATGGATTCAGGTTAAGGACAGACCTCCGGAACGAATTAAATTCGTAATCAGAGGTACCACTGTACTTGTTTGCTTATACAGAACCATCTACTTGGTTTTTAAAAAGTGGTTTGATGAGTCCCTGCCACAAGGGGGTTAATATATATATATATATAAAAAACCCCAACAGAGGAAGAGGAAGGAAAGGAAGGCAAGGGTAAATGAGAAATATATGCACACATACTAGAATTTGGTATGCAAAATTCCAGAAACAATCTTGGTCCCCTCTGTTTCAGAAAGGGTGAGAAAAGCACACAAATGTCCCCTGCAAGCCTTCTTCAGGTCTGCACACTAAATTTGAATCAAATCCAAGTGAGGATTTGGGGAGAATTGTGCAAGTTTTGCTTTCTGATGCTGCTTGCATTGTCCTCCACAAACTGGCAGGTGGATGTCTGAAGTAGGAGAGTTCCTGTACTTATGGAGGGTCCTAATACATTTTAGAGCGGCCAGAATTCTGAAATGGGTGGTGAGCCTCCCTTTGGAAGATTGCCCTCCAAATAAGCATGGGGAATAAATTTGATTCAGTTTGTATTTAAAGGTGAACCTACCTGCTTTGCCCTTCCTGAAATGAACTGGGACATAGCTATCCTTCAAATATTACACATATCCAAAATCTTCAGTGTAGTTTTGCAGCACAAAAAATGCATATATTAGGGTAAAGTATGCATAGGAATGTATATATCAGTGGGAATTGCATGCAAAAAAATTCATTGTATTTGGAGGAAGTATTTTGGGAAAATGTGTATATTAGGCAAAATTGCCTACAAAAGTCTTTATATCAGGATAAATTCCTGCTAAAATGCTGGTGAATTTTTATGAGGATGTTAATTTTAAAAAATTGCTAAGGTGGAAATATGGAAAACTGAGGTAGAAATATGGAAAACTGAAACTGGAAAAATGAGAAACAGAGATACAAAAATTGAGAGTCACCCAACCCTAACTCCAAGTCAAGGAGGGCTATTGGGGAGGGGGATAGAGTAGTATGCTGAGTCCTACACCCCCTTTGTTTTACAATCAATATAAACATCTGAAAAGAACTATTAATGAAGGGGGGGCAGGTTGAATACCACATTCCTACTCATTTGTCCAGAACTGGATTTCCTGTATTATGAATTCTTGCAAGCCAAAGCACATAGATTTACAAATATTGCTCATGAATTTAATTCACCACAATGATTTAAATTATTTGTTCTGTGGTGATTTTCAAATATTGTGACAACATGTTTCAATGCAAATAGTCCACATTTATACTTAGGCGCTGTTTTCCAATGCTTTAATGAAGATGCACGTTTTAAAATCACCCTTCCCACCCACTGCTGCTCTGCTGAAATTCACCCCCTTCTTGAACCTACTTTGCTATATCTTTTTTTTAAAAAAAAAAACAGCCACCAGGGCTTGCTTCTAACATGTAATTCTTCCTCAAGAGACTGCAAGCTAATTATCTGTAATGCATTATGTATGAGTCTGTGGGCTAGTTTACACCTTGGAGCGGCGGTTAGTGAGTGACAGAAAAGCACAAGTGTGAAGCAGAGTGTTCAGTGCAGAGATGTGTACCAGGAAACAGCATCTATTTCTATGATGATGTTATCAGAAAAAACTCTGGTAGAATGTTGCAGTTGTTTCCACTAAGTATATATTTCTTGCTGGTATTAATCTCTATGTGTGATAACATGAGGTGGAGGTTTAAACCCTTTTATGCACAGTGGTACCTTGGTTCTCATACTTAATCCATTCCGGAAGTCTGTTCCAAAACCAAAGCGTTCCAAAACCAAAGCGGGCTTTCCCATAGAAAGTAATGCAAAATGGATTAATCCATTCCGGACTTTTAACAACAACCCCTCAATTTAACATGAATTTTACTATCTTATGAGACCATTGATCCACAAAATAAAAGCAATAATCAATGTACTGTACTATAAAATAAATAAGTATTGTAGATAATAAAAATATAAAATAAAATAAAAATTCTTACCTGCACTGTTGATAGTCATTGTTTGGATGGGGGGCTTTTATCCATTTCTGCAGTCACACAATCAATCAATCAGTAGATGAACTGGGTTCCACACAGCCTCAAAAACAAATTAACCGAAAAAGCCTCAAAAACAAAAACACAAAATAAATAGCAAAAACAAAAGCGCCAAACTTAATCCGTTCCAGAAATCCGTTTGACTTCTGAAATGTTCAAAAACCAAGGCGCAGCTTCCGGCTGGTGCAGGCACCCCGGAAACAATAGCCGACAACCGCTTTGGACATTTGGCTTCCAAAAAACATTTGAAAACTGGAACACTTACTTCTGGGTTTTTGATGTTTGGGAACCAAGGTGTTTGAGAACCAAGGTACCACTGTATGCCCGAAGTGGTCCATTTCTGTTGCTACACCCAAATCTCTGAACAGCGAGAGACTCCAGGGGTGCCGATGCCTACCCAGGGTTCAGCTTTTTTGGAATGAATGTCATTGACGACTCTGGTTTCTTTAGGATATATGGTTTTATTTGTTCATACATACAACCTGAGCACAAGATGGAAGGGCTCACAGCAGACCAACAAACTTTGCCTCTCCATTAGACTTCCAGGGCCTTGGATTCAGCCCATAGAGCAAATCAAGCCTCTCTAGCATCCAACTCCAGCCCAGACTAGCAGAATGACTAGTCCCTTGGCTTGTTATTTCCCCACCCCTATGGTGATGTGATATCCAGCCAATTAAGGATGAAGGAGAAGGTCTGCTCTCTCCTGAAAGAACATAATTCCCTCAGCTGCCTCTATGACAGACACAGTGGCGTAGCGTGGGTTGTCAGCACCCGGGGCAAGGCAAGTATTTGCGCCCCCTAACCCGGGGCAAGGCAAGTAATTTGCGCCCCTAACTCCTAACCTGCCGCCACTGCCAGCTTCTTCTTGCTACTGCCTGGGCTGGGGTATTTACGGTAAGGTAGCCACGGCAATGGCGGCGGGTCTGTGTCAGGTGATCTGAGGTGAGTTGCCGCTGGCGCTGCCGCCCAAATGACGCCGCTTGCCCGGAGGAGGAGGAGGGCAGAGAGGCGAGGAAAATGCAACATGGCCCAGCAGCTGCAGCAGCAGTGGCGGCGGGGCTGTGAGGAGGGGCTGCTTGGCGCGCCCTCTGCGGCCCTGACGCGCGGGGTTCGCAGCCAGCGCTGAGAGCCACTGCCTGCCAGACGCCTTCAGCCCGGACGCGCGCACAGCTCGTCGGTTCCTCGAGACATGGGGCTCTGCTACAGCCTGCGCCCGAGGCTCTTCGGCGACTCTGGAGGCAGCGAGCGTGCCCCCCCCCCCAGATGTTGCGCCCGGTGCGGCCGGCCCCCCCTGCACCCCCTACACTACACCACTGGACAGACAACTTGACAGGAGGGTACATTTGTGTTGGTTTTTCATTATCTTAAAGTGGTCAATAATGCTACTCAGAAACAAGGTGGGCTTTAGAGGTGTATGTTTGCAGTTTGACCTACTTAGCTGCACACCTGTGGTCTCTTGACTTTTTGTCTAATTAAAAGGGGAGTTACTTTCTGCACCAGATGCAGGAAGGGATGTGATAGGATAATTGGTTAATTGAAATTGTATTTAATTTGATCAAATGTCTTGTAAGCTGGCTGGTGAGGAGTGATGGCTTGCAGCGTTAGTTTTATTTTCGAAAAACATAAACAAAGAAAAGATATTGTGGACAGCTGTTTATATCTGCGCTCCATTCGCTGCACACACTCTGTGTTGAAGAAGGAGTTCAGCACTCTGGGCCTGAGGTTCCCCACCCCTGATTTAAATTATAGTAGGCATTCCTAAATTTGCATCTATGCATAAATGAGCATGTGCAAATTTAAGCAAATATTTGTCCTGTTTATCTGTGTGTGATGCACTAGCGACCACCATAGACTCTGAACTTGCATAGAAGCCATACACTCCGGTTCAAAATCCTTGCTTTGCCTGAAATTATTTACACATAACAGGCAAGACAACCTGCATGTACTTGTGGCAGGCACACTTCATATAGGAGTGGCAGGTTTCAGAACACGATAGCAGCTTCCAGTGCAGATTTTAAGGCCTTGCATGGATGAATGTCAGTCAGTTTGAATGTGCAGGGATTGTACGATAGCCATGCAGGATTTTTGCAGGCAGCCATATGCTGAACAGAAACTCATAATGTCCACTAACTTGTGTGACTTTAAAAGAGAATTAGACTAATACATGGACGTTAAGGCTGTCTGTGGCTACTAGCCATGATGACTATGTGCTGCCTCCCCTGGCAGTATGCCTGTGAATAGCAGTTGCTGGGGATCACAAACAGGGAAATTGCTGTTGCTCTCAGGTCTTACTTTTGGGCTTCCCATGACCATCTTGTGGGCTTCTTAGCCAGGATGCTGGAAAAGAGCATTGTATTTGTGGTCTTTTGGAGAACAGGGGTGCCAACTTGAATAAAATATTGTGGGGGCCCAGGTAAGCCCTGCCCCACATAATCAATCACACGACTCAGCGCACAGACACCATTTGAATGGAAATGCCCATCAACGGGGTAGGGGCTCAGCCCTCAAATATTTTATTGTGGGGGCCAAAGTACCCACAGTCCTAGGAGTTGGCTTCTGTGTTGAAGAATATTCTAGGGCTCCAAAGAATATCCAATGACAAAACAATTTGACATTTATTTATTTATTTTGCATTTTAATGAAAAACTACCCAATTCCCAGTTATTGAAACAATATGCGAACTGAAACACAATTATCCTTCAACATTCACACTCCTCCAGATTTTGTGGTGCGGTTCTCCAGCCATACAATGTGTATAAGCAAGCATATATTAGAGGAAAGTGTGTTTTAACTTGTTTTGTGCCTCCTATGGGGAGGTTTTCCCTACTCTCTCCTTTTCTGTACACTTCTCAAGTCATCACCTCTAGGGTCTAGGGCCACTTTACTATCAAGAGCAAATTTGCACCCATTGCTTTTCAGAAACCATTGTCTGAACACAGTCATTGCTTTTTTCCAGTAGCAGCTAATTTACTGGATTAGATAGACTGTTCTGTTTTCCCTTGCATCTATCATAGAATTAGTAGTATCTGGAAGAGGTGCTCGTGAAAGCTTGGAAATTCTGTTTGGTGGAATAATTCCAATGGAAAAGAATATTTCACTTTACCAGCTAAAGCATTTCCCAAGGCAGAATGCCAGCTTAAATTATATCCTTTCTATTGCACTCTTCTCAGATTCATCCATACATGTCTGGGGGCAGATAAGGATAGAATCTGCATTCTGTTGAAATCAATGTCACAAATCTTATTGACTGGAATTGCAATTGTCCTTGTGTGTATTTGGACATTTGAGCAGAAATTTAAAAATTGATAATTACCCTCCTTCCCTCCCCCAAACACTTTAAGTAGTTTACTTTTAGTATGAAAGAAATAGAAGGGAATTTATATGTCCGGGAGAAGGGCGGGGAGAGAGATTACATAAAAATGGTTATTGTCAGCTGCCAAGGAGAAAATATTTCATTTGTAGAGCTGGACAGAAAGTGTTCTAGGAAATGCATTCCTTGTGCATTTATTAAGTGCAACTTTCTCTCTTTCTCTTCTCTCTCACTTCCTCTTTTTAGATAAAAAGCCTCTTCACGAAATAAAACCCCAAAGTAAGTTCATTTCTTCTCATGTAACTTTTTAATATCTTACTATATAATATTTATTTGTAAAAAGAAGAAGAAGAATAGTTGTCACCAGTGCTTTTTTTCTAACAAAAATGTTTAGGGGTACTCTCATTTTCCTACTCATATTGAAATACTTCTCCTCAACGAGACCAAACTTAGATTCACAAAATGTTTAGGGGTATGTGTACCCCTGCGTCCCCCCAGAAAAAAAGCACTGGTTGGCACACTTCAGTTTGCATGGCCATCATTACGAGGGCACACTAGCTGTGTCATGGTGGCAGAACAGCAGGCAGGTGTTTCTGGGAGGTGGATGAGCAAGCGGCAGGCAACCCAGACTAGTCACACAGGAACAGACATGGCAGGCCGTTGCAGGCCCCTAGAAACCACCCTGCTTTTGCTGCCGCTGCAGACCCAACACTGATGCAACTCTTTCAGCCTCAGCAGTGTTAGTGGCAACAATGCAGAACTGTGCTGGGGAGCTGCTCCAGCAAGCAAGGGGACATTGAGGTCAAGGAGAAGGGGGTTGGAGTTGGGCAGAACACCAAGGGGCAGGTTTAGCAAGCCTCACCGTTCTCTCCTTGTTGCTGCTGGAGGCCATGGTTGCTGAGGGAGACTTCCTCCTCCCCATCATGACCTGTTTGCCAACGGTGATGGTAGTGGCAGGGTGGAAGATAGTGAAAAAGCTTTCTCTTCTTCATTCCCGTCTCGCCCATGAACAGTGGCAGTGACGGTGGGATTGTTGAATCAGGGCAAGTGTTGAAGGGACAGGGTTGTGGAGGAGGATTTTGGGGTGTGCTGTGGGGAATGGGGAACCTGGATGGTTAAGTCCAGTCAATGGCGACTATGGGGTCGCGGCACTCATCTTGCATTCAGGTTGAGGAAGCCAGCGTTCGTCCACAGTCAGCTTTCTGGGTCATGTGGCGAGCATGACTAAACCGCTTCTGGCGCAATGGAACACCGTGACAGAAACCAGAGTGCACGGAAACACCGTTTACCTTCCGGCCACAGCGGTACCTATTTATCTACTTGCACTGGCACGCTTTCAAACTGCTAGGTTGGCAGGAGCTGGGACAGAGCAACGGGAGCTCACTCCATTGCGGGGATTTGAACTGCCGACCTTTCAATCGGCAAGCCCAAGAGGCTCAGTGGTTTAGACCACAGCGCCACCCGCATCCCTACCATGGGGAAGTTATGGGTGAGTTGTGAGGGGATGGGGGAGTTTGAGGTGAACTGTAGGGAGACTGGCAACAGAGATGGGGTAGACAGGAATTGGGGGTTAAGGAGCTGTCTGGGGTGCAGGCCAGCCTCACTTATCTACTTGTACAAGTTTAGGTAAGTTCTCCCCCCATTAAACAGTGGCTCAGTGGCATTCAAAGGAGAGTTGGGAGCACTTCTGCTCTCTGGAGTGCCTCTCAATGTCCTTTAAAAAGGGTTGGGGCAAGCTGTGAAGGGGTGGTTGGTCAGGCGAGGTGTAAAAGGAGGAAGAGTTGGCCAGGTGTGGGGGAAGGGGAGTTGGCAAAGGGGCTGGCAGGTAGGGGTAGGTGGCATTGGTGCAGTCACAAAGGTCACAGAATATATCTTCCTTTGAAACAATAACATCAACAGACCTATTCACAACTGCATTCACAGTTAATACTGCCATTGTTGTTGCAACAACATCAAAATCAGAGCTACAAAGTATAATACATTGTAGTTACTTTAAAATGTTGATGAAGAAAACGTTTGTGATTCCTCTTTCATTTCTGTAATAATAATTTATTGGACGGAGAATTAAAATATGCACCTTACTGGCCAAAAGCCATGTCCCCTCCCTCTGGCCTCATTCTGGGTTTTGTAGCAGAAAATATAGATACTTAACATTTGAGGCTTTAGTAAAATTATATAATGCATTTGTGGGAAGGAAAAGATTTGCCTTAAAAGTTAGAAATGAAGACTTAACAAACGGATCAAAAGCTAGGAAATGACTCACATTAATTAAAAAACCAAAACCCAAAAACAACCCACACATAGTTCATATGTTTGTTAATCTAGATGAAGCCTGAGTTCTTAGCACATAATTTTGTTTTGAAAATGTAGATAATATAATTACACTAGATTGGTGGAATGGGACTTTGCAACTGGCTACCAGCCAGATAGGGGGCTGTGATATAATTGGGACAGGGCAAGGATTTGCACTAGTGCCATGAAGATCTTCTCCCCCCCATCCCCGCCTTTCATTCTGTTCCCCAAATCTGCTCTGATGGGTTGGGACAGGTTTAGAGGTTGCACAGGTAGGAGGAAAGCAGGAAAATATTCTGCTGTGCCAGGAGAAATCCTTGCCCTCATGGATCCAGCGACTTAGTGCTGTGTTGAATATAATGCTATACCTGTGGACCTAGCTTGCTGGATGCATCACATGTGTCATCTTTGTGGAAGGCAAGGCTGAGCGGGTTTAGGTCATGCTAGTTGCATCATGTTCTGAGGAAGAGAAAGTACGGTACGTTTCCGAGCACAATTCAAAGGGTTGGTGCTGACCTTTAAAGCCCTAAATGGCCTCGGTCCAGTATATCTGAAGGAGCGTCTCCACCCCCATCGTTCTGCCCGGACACTGAGGTCCAGCTCCGAGGGCCTTCTGGCGGTTCCCTCACTGCGAGAGGCCAAGTTACAGGGAACCAGGCAGAGGGCCTTCTCGGTAGTGGCGCCCGCCCTGTGGAACGCCCTCCCATCAGATGTCAAAGCGATAAACAACTACCTGACATTCAGAAGACATCTGAAAGCAGCCCTGTTCAGGGAAGTTTTTAATCTGTGACATTTTAGTGTATTTTTCATCTTTGTTGGAAGCCGCCCAGAGTGGCTGGGGAAACCCAGCCAGATGGGCAGGGTACAAATAAAAAATTATTATTATTATTATTATTATTATTATTATTATTATTATTATTATTATAAAACAGTTTGTGGCTGCTAATGCTGTAGCGTCCCTCCTCCCCATGTCAATATCTATTGTGGAGTGAATGTTTGGGGGTGTTTTTTTTGTCTCCCTGTCTTTCTGTGGAGCATTTTATCCTTACATCCTGTTGACTGCAACTGCAGACGACAAGGTGTTGTCTATGCACAAATCTCTCTTTTTTATGTAACTCTGTTGTTTGGGATAGTGGTGCCCAGGGCTTTCCTTTGTCCTGAGTGCCCACCAACAATGTTTCCCTTCAGCAAATTCCCACTGGCTCTCTAGCGTGCTCACAGTTACCTTGGTGTAGTAAGAGATAAGGCTGAGCCCTGCATCTAGGTCCAAAGCCCAGATAACGAACTGAATTGGGCTGCTTCAGGTTGACTTGGGAATTGGTCAGATTCAGTTGAGGGAGCCCTGAAACACCCTAGGTCAGATCAGGTCCTCCCAGAGTGATCTAGAGCTGTCAAAAGGGGGGCAGTATGGCGATGAGGACAAGGGGGTGGAAACAAGGGGTGCAGGCAACTTGATTTCCCCTTCTCCCACTCCCCAACTACATGTTTAAAGCCCAGATTAATTGGGATGGGGAGGAAGGAGGTGTACATCTCCTCTCCTTCCTCCTAACCAAATGACTGTGCAAGACCCCCAGATTGGTTCAAGGTCCTGGGCTATATAAATTCAGAGTTGTAGAGTTTGAAGGAACCCCAAGGATTATCTAGTCCAACCCCCTGTAATGCAAAGTGCTGGATCGTACCCTAAATTGGATTGGCCCTTATAATATAGTGCAGTGACTTCTTGCTGGACATTTTGATATGTGTGCTCTCTCCCCTTATTATACTGTGTTGGCTACAGGGCTATGATAAGGTGGGAAAATCAAAATTGGAAACAGAATTGTTAGATCCTAAAACTAAGAATTTGTCAAGAATGTACAACTTGCTGTTGAAATGGAATATAGAGGATGAAATGGTGAAATCTGCTATGATTAAATGGGCACAAGATGTTGGACATAATATTATGATGGCTGACTGGGAACAGTTATGGACCACAGGTATGAAGTTTACGGCATGTAATGCCTTAAGAGAGAATATAATGAAAATGATATACAGGTGGTACATGACACCAGTCAAGCTTGCAAAAATTTATCATCTGCCCGATAATAAATGTTGGAAATGTAAAGAGATTGAAGGCACATTCTTTCACCTTTGGTGGACATGCCCAAAGATTAAGACCTTTTGGGAGATGATTTATAATGAAATGAAAAAGGTATTTAAATATACCTTCCAGAAGAAACCAGAGGCCTTTCTCCTGGGCATGGTCAGCCAATTGGTGCTAAAAGAGGATAGAACTTTCTTTATGTACACCACAACAGCAGCAAGAATACTTATCGCAAAGTATTGGAAAACACAAGATCTACCCACCCGGGAAGAATGGCAGATGAAGGTGATGGAATATATGGAATTGGCTGAGATGACTGGCAGAATCCGAGACCAAGGAGAAGAGTTGGTGGAAGAAGATTGGAAAAAATTTAAAGTATATCTTCAGAAATATTGTAAAATTAAGGAATGTTAGAAAGAGGTTGGAATTAAAGTATGTGGTTTTAGCAGAAAAGATATAAAGGATTAAGTAAAAATGAATTGGTGAAAGAAGAGAATGCAAAACTACAATATATTAAGATAAATTACTAAGATAAAAACAAAGTTGGGAAGGATTTGCTGAAATATCTAATTGAACTAGAATACAAAAATGGGAGGTGTGAGGAGGTCAAGGAAGTAAGCAAATGAAAATAAGTGATGTAAAGCTTTGATTTCTTTTCTTTTCTTTTCTGTTTTTGGATGATGTTTGTTTTATATGTATTGTTCTTTCTTTCTTTTTTTGATCGTTATTTATATTTTTTCTTTTTTTCTGTTACCTTTTTAAAAAAAATCCTAATAAAAATCTATCTAACTGCAAAAAACAAAACAAAAAACAAAAAACAGGGCTATGATAGTGCGCCCTGCAACACCCCTAAAGGGATGGGGATATGGAAGGAATTTGATTTCAGGTTTTAATGCAAATCTTCCTATTTGTGATGCAAAAGACACCTGTCCTTCAAAATTTCCACTTCCCTGAATTGTATGATGCTGTTCTCCAGCCGGATAATGTGTATATTATAGGGTAAAGTATGCATAAAATGAATATATTAGTAAAACCATATGGAAATGCATTAGAGGAAATTGTTTGCAGAAATACATATATTAGGCAAAACTACTTACAAAAAAATGTACATTAAGAGATTTGCACTAAGATGCTAACATTTATTTATTTATAATGAGAACTTTTTTTAAAAAAAGCAACACTAATGCAGAAATGTGGAAAACTGGACTGCAAAAATGAGGAACTGAAAGAAATTGAAAAATTTGTGCATGCTTCCATAGAGGGGAAGGAGTCAGTGTTGCCTTTTGCACCTAGTGGGTTCTCAGAGTGGTTTAACAATCAATCCCTCTTCCACAGGGAACTTTGGCATTTGTAGCCCTGTGAAGAATATAGGGGTCTCCTAATAACTCTCAGCTCCCTTAACAGGCTACAGCACCTAGGATTCTTGGGAGGAAGCCATGCTTGTTTAAGGTGGCATGATGTTCCTTTAGCGCAGATGGGACCCTCATTTCATTCCTTGTTCTCCTCACTGGGTTGTTCCTTTAAATAGCTTAATAAAATAAGATACGTTTACGTTTTAGATCCTAATGAACTTGAATGGGATTTGAACAGCCAAGAGCAGACACTTTTTCTGCTGGGAATATGCCTCTGGTGATACTCTGTCTTAGTTGTTGTGCTTAAGCCAAGGAAAAGGTGGGGTGGACTTTAAAGTGTTTCATCATTACCTTGGATGTTTAGGGAAGTTTCCAGTCGTTAGAATATAATACACTTGGCAGTCCAGCAGCACCTAAAATTGTCAGGCTGGCTGCTGTGCTTTTGTTTATTCTCTCCTCATCTCCTGTTTCACGATTGGATCCTTAAAGTGGGCTAGCCAAACTGCTGAGGTCGATTTTAGTGCCTTTTAGTACCTTGGGGAATGAAACTCTTTATTTTAAATTGCGAGATTAGAGATGTGTTATATAAATGCCCCTCGTTGCTTGCTATTGAATGGAACAGGCATTAAGTTTAAGACCACATGAATCATCATTGATGTAAAATCAAAGTCAATTATTAAGATAATTGAGAAGCAACCAATTGTGGTAAATAGCCTTATATATAACTCTCTGTTTGGGAACTGTGTTTCTCGCATGTGTGGACTTCTCCACAGACAAGCAAACGGAGGGTTGAAGAAAGAAGTAGATTGCAGTGGCTTGCCGTTTTAGTAGCAGGTGGCAAGGAGGAGAGACGAACAAAGAAATTGTGATTGTTGGTTTCTGCTAGGAAATGTACAGCAAAGCAGAGGAGATGAGTGGCCTGCACAGATTGTGCAAAATTTTAGTATAAATGAGATAATTAAATCAATTACGATTCCTAATACATTAGATCGAAATGTTTCATTTTGTGTTTCTTCGCTTCTTAAATTCTCTTCAGGTTTTTAATGGAACTTAATAATGGTTAATGGAAACTTCATTACCGTAAAATGTATTTTGATAGATGTTGGCCAAGTTGGGAAGCACAGACCCTCCAAGTGTCCCTATTTTCCAGGGACAGTCTCGGATATACAGAAGCCATCCTGATTTCTGATTTGATCCCAGAATGTCCTTCTTTTCCTTAGGATGTCCCTATTTTCATTGGAGAAATGTTGAAGGGTATGGACTTATCCGACCCCCCGAGCCGTCTGAAGGCAATCCGGTATAGGGAAGGTTTTTTTAAAAAAATGTTTAATGTTTTATTGTGTTTTTATATATGTTGGAAGCTGCCCAGAATGCTGGGGCAACCCAATAAGAAAGGCATAGGCAAACTCAGCCCTCCAGATGTTTTTGGGACTACAACTCCCATCATCCCTAGCTAACAGGACCAGTGGTCAGGGATGATGGGAGCTGTAGTCCCAAAACATCTGGAGGGACGAGTTTGCCAATGCCTGCAATAAGATGTATGGGTTATAAATAGTAAAATTATCATTGTGGAACAGGATGTCCCTATTTTCATCAGAGAAATGTTGGAAGCACAATGTCTTGGCTCAAACATAACACCAAATTGTGCTTTGGGGAATATGTGCCCCCAGGCTTCAGACTTGCATGCTCCTCCATCCTTCTTCTATGAGCCAGTTGCCTCTCTGCTGTCCTGGTTTGAGACAAAGCAAATATGTCAAACTTTGGCATTCCTCTCCCAGGTTTCTGATCCTAGTTTACACAGCAAATACAGACCAAAGTTTGTCAGATCAAGCAAAATGGGCATATGATCTGTCTCCAGCCAAGAAAGGAGGGAATTATTATGTCCCAGTACAAGAGGGACACAGCACAAAATCATGAACCATAGTATGCTGTTGTGGTTCTTCCCAGTGTGAACCCTCCCCCTCCCCCGCCACCATAAAATATCTGATCTTTTCTGTATCAGAAAAACACAGATCATGAGATAACTTGCAAACTAGGCAGTGGAACTTGATAAAGCCACCTTACTGAAGCCGAGGTGATTTTATGTTAAAGTTTTGTTGGGTTTACCTAAAGATGTATTGTCTTCCAGGGTAAGTTTAAAGACAGATCCTTGCGTATTAAAAGTCAAATTTATAAAATATTGTTGTTGTACTGGCCTAAGATGCACAATATGTGTGTTAATAATTTATAATGTAATATAATAATGACATTTGTGTTGCCCAGGTTATAACTGAACATCGCTTTTACTAAACCCAATTGCTGTCAGTGAGCACACAGAAAAATATGATTAGAAAAATATCATTTGATGACGCAGCTTTGGAAAGATATTCAACCTTAGCCTATTAGTCTATATGGGCATCTGTTTTATGCTTTGGGCTTGTTTTATTGTTCCACCCCTTCTAACAATAGTTTCCTGGTTCAGATGAAATGGAAAACTATGGTTTGATTGTAGTTTGTGTGAAGGGAGAAGTAAAGGAAGTTCTGTGCATGAGCAAAGAAATGTTTGTGCTTATCTCAGTGACCGTCTGAGCTGCCTCAGTGTTTAAAACTTGTAGTTTATACTCTGCATTAAAAATAAATAAATCTGTATTGTATATTATGCAAAGGTTTTTGGCCAAAAGCCCTTCCCTAGTTAGGAGGTCTTCTAACAAACAGCCTTGTGCATATTGCCTTGAGTTTAAGGATGGAAGAAATGCATGATATAAATATACCAAAATAAGATACAACTCTTTAAAAAATAAAACCCATCTGGTCTAAAGTAAGTACAGAAAACAATACACACACATTGCTAGCATTATGTTTCCTTTACTTTCCACTATTCCATCAGAAGGAGTTTTGTGTGTGTGTGTGTGTGTGTGTGTGTGAGAGAGAGAGAGAGTTTAGTTTTGCCTGAAACAATGTTAAAATGAATGTTTCATCAACATTTGGCATTTTTGGAACAAATAAGACTGTCTTGAAATGGAAGAATAATTCTTAATCTTCCCACAAGCATTTCCCAACATGATTCAATTGGGATGAAATGAAGAGCAGGGGTCTTTTCCTAAACATGGTGAAAATTTGAAGTTAACCTCTTGGGCCCACAGAAAACCAAAGAGAAATGCATTATCATCGGGGTTCATCTGACCCTCTTATTACAGCCCTTTAGGAAATCTCTAAAGACCCATTTATTTTCCTTGGTTTTCTCTTGAGTTGTTGGTTTATTGAAGGGCCTGTTGTTTTAATTGTATTTGATATTGGTTTTTAATATTAGTGGCTTGTCTGTTCAATTATTATCCCTGACTTTAAAAGAAAATTGTTTCTGTATTATTTACCGTATTTTTTGTCCTATAGGACACACTTTTCCCTCTCCAAAAATGAAGGGGAAATGCGTGTGCGTCCTATGGGGCGAATGCAGGCTTTCGCTGAAGCCTGGAGAGCGAGAGGGGTCGGTGTGCACCGACCCCTCTCACTCTCCAGGCTTCAGGAAGCTATCTGCAAGCCTTGGGAGCCCGCGGGAGTTCCCGCCAGGCTCCCAAGGCTTGCGGATAGCAGCCTGTTCTGGGGTCTGGGGTCTGGGAAAACTTGGACTTCCCCCGCCCAAGCCCCATGCCTGGAGGGGAAATATATTTTTTTCTTTATCTCCCCCCCCCAAAAAAAACCCTAGGTGCGCCCTATGGGACGGTGCGCCCTATAGAGCGAAAAATACGGTAATTGAGTAAGTAGCCTTCACAAATCCTTAAGTGCCAGACTAGGAATCTTAGGCCATGATAGAGATGATAGATCGATCGATCGATCGATCGATCGATGTTTTGTTTTTAAAAGAGAAACCTGAGGGTAAAACTCTGAAGTACAGTGTAACATTATTATTTTTTCACATTCCCAGAGGTCTGCCAAGATAAAACCTTAACTTCTAGTTCGTTGCTTAATTAGAAACAGGGTTGTTTTTTATTTTTGTGTGCGAATTTAGAAAAGTGTTTGTGAATTTAAACTGCACTGTTTCTCAAAAGTTTAAATCAAAGATGGAGAGCCAGTGGCCCTCCAGTTTTTGTCGGACTCAAACTCCCATATTGGCCAATAATCCGATGTGCTGACTGGGGCTGATGGGTGTTTTTGTTTTTTTTTTTTGTTTTTTTTTTTTAAAAAAAAAACAAAACAAAACAAAAAAAACAACCCTTCAACAAGCCTTTGCTGTGACATTGCCTAATTGGTCCCACTGACAAAGATTAATGCCTGTTTTCTGTGTGGAGATTTTTTTAAAAATTCAGATAAGCTTCATGGATCCACAACTGCATGGTTCCAATGACATAATTCACCTTTCATATACAGTATTTGTCCATCGTTTCCTACCTACCTACCCATTTTCTGGCATAAGAGATTTTCTGGGAACAGCAATAGCATTCTGCATTGTTCTCCTTAAAAACAAACAAACAAAAAGATCTTCCCAATGTATCACTTTCTAAACTTATTCTTCCTTAAGCTGCCCCTCAGCTGTACCGCAGCAGAGCATGAGATTTGCACCTATCTGCTGTACACAAATATGCTGTACACAAATATGCAAGAATATGACATTACAGAGGAAGAAAGAGAGAGACCAAAACATGGTTGTCCCTTCCTAAATCCATACACAAGGATATATTGGTATAACAGGGGTGGGGTGCCTCAAGCCCAAGGGCTAAATGCAGCCCTTGTTCAGACCACTTTGTCTGTCCCTTAGAACTTTCTCCAGTCCATGTCCTTCCACCCGAGACTCACCCTTCTAGTGCCAGATTTGCATATAAGCTAAACAAGCTATAGCTTAGGGCCCCACTCTTGGGGGAGGAGGGGGAATTTAAAGGGAAAAAACCTGCATGTACATTTCCCAAATATAAGATAAAAAACAAATATAATAAAACCTGCATGCAGCAACAGTGTTTTGTATTGTGTAATGGGCCCCGCCTGCTAGCCTGCTCCCTAAAATATCACTGGTTTGCTCATTTCTATATATAGGGTACCTACATTCTGCATGGATTTTGCATTCTGCATTGGCTTTTCAACAAAAACTTTGATAAAATACATATTTTGTTATGTGCAAATGGCTGTTAGGTCCATAAATTACCATATAGCATATATTCAACACAAAAAAGCGACATTTGTTGTTGAAAAAGGACAGCTGGACATATCAAGAGCCCCATTACCTTCAGTAGCTAGGGCCTCATCAAACCTACATCTGGCCCTGACCCTCTTCCACATCGTTCTTGAACTGTGTCCTTGAATTTTGAGGATGACTCTGGTTGCCCAGAAAGAGAATCGGAAGGTGGACATATCTTGTCCTTAGATCTCTAAAAAGGTAGAGAACCAACAAGTCAGAAGCATGTGTTTCTTTGCTCCTTTTCTCTTTCCAAAACGTTTTTTTGTTCAAAAGGCTCCCATTAACGCTCAACGAATGCTTAGTGTCCATCGCTGCTTCTTTCAGGACGCAGATGGGAAGCCTGAAACATGTTCCTCATTTCGTTGCCTTTCCTTCTCTCCTTGCAGACATTGAGAATGCCACGGACATTGCCTTGTACTCAGGCTTGGGTGCTGCCGTCATTGCGGTAGCCGTCATTGTCGTTGGTGTGACTTTCTACAGACGGAGCCAGAGTGAATATGGTGTGGATGTGATCGACTCATCTGCCCTAACAGGAGGCTTCCAGACATTTAATTTTAAAACTGTCCGACAAGGTTGGTAAAGCAGAATGCCACTTATTGAGAAAGAGTCCATCTTTGCATGCAAAAGGATTCAGGTTCTATACCAGGTTTCTCCAGCTAGGGTGAGGAAAAACCTCTGAAACCCTGAAGAACCACTACTGAGCTTGCTGGACCAAGAGTCTAACTTGATATGTTCTTCTACGGTCATGGTGGGGAAACTGCTTCATGATGGTTATGTCCCACATGACACCTAAAGATCTATACTTGGAAGCAGCACAGAAAGGGCTGCCATCTTGGATTTAGGTATACAGTGGTACCTCAGGTTAAGAACAGTTTCAAGTTAAGAACGGACCTCCGGAACGAATTAAGTTCTTAACCAGAGGTACCACTGTACACTGCTGTACTGATAATTGCAGCCATCAGCATTTCTAAGCCTATAACAGGTTCCTTTTTAAAATGTTTTGAATGGGGGTAAAGTGGCAATACCATTTCTGCAAAAAGATTCTGGCAGTGGGAGAGTGTATACCATGGATGCACAGGTCCTAGAAAGTTGAGACTCCAGTTTAATCTTACTGAAAACCATGGTGGATCACAAGACATTGGTGGGCCAATTATGTATGCCTTTGCCCCTTGATTAAGTGTACTTAACTTAGGGATCTGAACCACAAACAGCACCTTAATACATTCTTATTTTAGTATAATTTCTACCAGACATTCTCCACAGGGCAAGTGAATAGCACACAGATGTGGGCCCTTTTTCAGCCCATGGACCACATTTCTTTCTGGGCAACCTTCCAGGGGCCACATGTCCGTGCTGGATGGGACCAGAGGTAAAATTGGGCAAAGCAATGTGTATGAATTTTACATACTCACACACTCTTCACTAACTTCCATGCAGGCTCAATCCCCGTATGAAACAGCGGCATATTCCTACATGACAGGGGGTGATCTTCAGGGGCCCTTCCAACTCTACAATTATATTATTCTATGTAAAGGCATTTTCAGAGTTCAAGAGCATATTCCATCCAGGCTCAATGAGGGTGCAAAGTAGGATCAGTGGGGAATGTGACCTGGGGAGAAGATGTGTGGCTGGGGATGGTCTGGGGAATGTCTTGAGGGCCAAAGAGAGGGGCCAGGGCATAGTTGTCAATGTTTCCCTTTTTTAAAGGGAAATTCCCTTATTCCGAAAAGGATTCCTCGCAAGAAAAGGGAAAAGTTGACAGCTATGGGCCAGGGTGTGTGTGCTTTGGTCACCAGGCCTGATCTTTTTCATATGGTGAGAATAAGAAGCATCCGGTTATAAAAGTGTGGGTTTATTTTACACGTATTTCCATTCTTCCTAGAAAAATCCATGGACTCCATTATTTCAAGTTCTGCAGTTCAGATAACTAAAGTACAGCAGTACTTCAGACAGTGGTAGTTCACAGACCCAAACACACCAAAAAGCACTCAAGTGCACCATGTTTAGTCATGCATCAACACACACACTCACAAGGTCTAAATTGTGCTTCTTTCCGGGAACAGTCTTTCCTTGAGACTGTGAGGGAGTAATTTTATGTAGTGGGTGAGAAAAGTTCTTTGAATTTCTATCACTCTCTTTTCTGAGATGGAAACCTTATTGAAGGTGGGAGGAAGTGTTGGGAGATGTGTGAACATAGCCCTGTTTTAATTCTTCCGAAGAAAAATATGATACAGTATTTCATAGATAAATATGTAGATGTTCTCCTCCCCATGGGACACGCGCCTTGCAAAGCATAAATTAAGATAAGGGAGGCAGAGAGAGATTCACAAACTTGTTTGAAATTAAGGACAGCTTGGTATATGTGTCTATTTAATCAGAGCCTGCTTTAATATATAAATGACGGTTGATTTTCTGATATATGTTTATTTCAGTTCATTACCAGAAATGCATACTTCAAATAGTTTGCATGCATGCTTTAATAGCTGCAAATTCTGATTTGTTAAATACCTTTAGAAGCTATCCAAAGTTGCCATTTTTAATTATTTATTCTGATGCAAAGATTGAATCTTTCCTGTTTTCACCATTGCTGCTTATTTAACTAGCTATTCTGAAAATTATTGTTATCAGTGTGCAAATATTTCATCTGACTTAACATCAGGCGATTTCAGGCTCAAATCCATAGACTAATGTTTGTGAGTAGCTGGAGCTGGAGATCCACTTGAAAGAGATGATAGTCATTTTACTACCCCTTGAAAGGATCAGCCCAGCTGGTAGACAGGACAAAACTTTCCATTTTATAAACAGTGTAAAAATAAAAAAAAGTGCACAGAGGCAGCCTAACCGTTCTCTCTCTCTCTCTCTCTTTCTCTCTCCACTCCCATCTTCTGAAACCATTTTGTGACCTGTACAAGTTGTTGTGCTTTTCTTCAACCCTTTCTCCCTATAGAAATGAATGAAATAAGCAATAAGCAAATATTCTGTTTCATTCAGACCTCATTTGCTTGAATTCCCATTCTACATTATAGCTTAAAACAAAATAAAAATGATGCTCATATTTTTCATTCTTTCCTAAAAATGAATGCACAGCCCTATTTTTCACTCATCAATATCTCAGTTGGCAGAGCATGAGACTCATGAGTTTGAGTCCCACAATGAGCAAAAAGATTCCTGCATACAGGGGGTGGGCTGTATGTCCCTCATGGTCCCTTCCAACTCTACAAGTCTATGATTCTATGATTCTACAGCCACTGTTTACAGGTGAACTCTATGCAGCTCAATCTTAAGTGTGGTTATTCCAAAACGACTTCCATCTTGCTCTGTGGGACTTCATTCCCAACAGGTCTGCAGAGAGTTACAGCCTCTTGATCAGACAGGGGGCAGGGGCCAACTGTGACATTCCCCCACTAACCTCAGCCTGCATTTTAGGCAGTCCACACCTTCCCACTAACAACCAGTCCAGGGATTGGCACTGCCTCATCCTTACTCTCAGTTGCCCTTGTAGAATTCAGCAGGGAAGTGGGCGGGTGGGAATAGCACCAGAATTAGTTGGCGCTGCCTATCACTGGCTCTACCTCCAGCTACTGTCTGAGTTCCCTGCCACCAAATCAGATCATCAAGCTACGTAAGGTTACCAGATTTTTTTTCAAAGAATCCGGGGACACTTTTTTTTTTGAAAGAGAAAAAAAAAGTTTTTTTTTTAAAAAAAAAAGAAAATAAGTAATATCTTTGCATATGTGGTCTCCTCTGGTACACAGCCTTCCTCTGGGCCCCAGCCTGCTCTCTTGGAGCGCTAGCTGCCGTGGAGTAGGCTCAGGTCAGGCCTGGGCTCGGCCATGTGTCCTTGCCCTCCCGGTGCTCTCCTCCTCAGCGGCAGCAGCGCAACAAGGTCAGGGCTCCCCTCTTTTTTCTCCTTCCTCTTTCTCTCTCTTCCTTCTCCTTTTCCTCTCCTCCTTCTCCCTGCGTCGGCTCTGGGGTTTCCTTGGCACCGGAGTGCTGCTAGGCAGTCGGCCCAGTGGCCAGGTGCTCTCGCTCACAGCTCAATTTGGGTCATGGGGGGTGTCAGTGGCTCTGCCTGTTGACGTGCCAGGCATCTCCAGTTTCCTCTCGGCAGTGGTGGTGGCAGCGGCAGTCTCAACAGCCCGGAGTCAGCCTGGTAGCGCAGTTGGCTCTGGCTGACTTCAGGAGCTACTCGCTGCTGTGGCACCTGCCATTTTGCCTCGCCAGAAGTCCCCATATGATGTGTCTTGTGCCGTTGAATCAATCACACAACATTCATTCCCTACTAATAAATCTACAACACTTAAAATATAAATCCGGATACATTAAATGAAATCCAGGGACCTTCCGGGGACGGATTTTGTCCAGGAACAGATTTGTAAATCCAAGGACTGTCTGGTAACCATAAGCTACAGGGTTCTGAAACCATGAGGAGGCAGAATTTGGTTGTTGACCCTTGTAAGACACACAGCCAGCAGCTGCTATCTCACAGGAAATCCAGCTTGCGTACATGAATGTAGGATGAAACAGCATACAATCACTGGCAACAAGTGATGGACAGGGGTCAATTTGGGTTTCTCTTATTTTCTAATATTTCTGGTCTTCAATTCAGTTCTCTGATTTCTGTATCAGTTTGAGATGTATTTATTTTCAAAGAAGTCCTCATCAAAATGCATTGTTGTTTTAGGGCATTCTCCCCCCCCCCCCGAATACATTTTTGCAGGCATTTTCCTGTAGTATAATAATGTATTTTATAATATCTTGTTTCCATTAACAGATGCATTTTTTTAGACACACTTTCACCCAAATATATGCATTTTTGTGCACATTATTTGGTTGGAGAATTGCATATTCTTCTTCAGTTATTAATCAGTCCAGCTCTAGCATTTGAATGCTGTTTGCAAATGATACCTATCATTCTGAATGGAAATAGGACAGAACAAAGCATGACAATTAAAATTTTGGAGGGAATTGCTTACCTGCAATGAGATGGGGCTATGATTTTAATAGCCTGCCACACCCATCCACCCACCCACCCCAAAATCAGTAGTCTTTCAAAGAGACTTCTTGGCGCATGAAGTTAATTTTCTATAAAGTTTGAGCAGCTGATTTAAAGGTGGGTAAAGGCTTAGGTGTAAATCACCTTAAAAGAGCTTGGAGACCAAATAACAGGGTTTCAGAATTTCCTGAATATTTGTCTCTTCTTTATAAAATTCCCCCAAGTATTAAGACAATGAAAAATGAAGGCACTGGAACACACACACACACACACACACATGAAAAAAATCAATAACCCACCTAAAAATCTAGGTCTCCAATTCTTCAATTTCCTCAGCATTCACTGGCCCAAAGATCTCCCATAATAAGATTGTTAACTACCTTTCACTGCTTGTTTTATTTTTATTTTTTAAACTGAAATTTAACAACACATTAGGAAATGAAAAACATAGAAAACAGCATAAGCTCAGAAGGGTTCAAAGGAAACTATAAGAGGGCAGTCCATGTGGGAATTGTAGAAATTAGCTACAGGCAAAAGCTTAAGGATATATATAGAACAATAAACCTTGTTGTTAGGGGAGTAGGTAGAATTTATGAAATATGAAAAAGTGGTGGCAGGGGACTGAAGTTGTCGCACAAAAGTTAGGTGAAAGTATTCTTAACCATAATGCATGTGGGGGCAGGAATCATAAGTGTGCTTCTGGATCAGGCGAAGTCCCCGTCTAGTTTAGCATCCTTTTCTCACAGTGATCGACTAGGTGCTTATGGTAAGGTCTGAAGCAAGGCAGCAGTGAATACTCTCTTTGACATTACAGTGCTCAAGAAAGTATACACAACACCTCAACAAAGGATCGTTGGACACAACTGAATATTGATTATGCAAAGAATTCACCCAGTGATGTTTGGAAACTGGACTTGGGGGAGGGGGGAATCTAACCAAAGCCTCAGAAAATTGCTTGATTTAACTGAGACCAATTTGGACCACATTATGCCCCTGATGACATTATCAGGAGTGCAACAGAGTCCCACCAGATCCCACCTACAGTCCCCCCACCCACATGCCTGCCTGCCTGGGTCCCTCCCACCCGCTGCTGTGATGGCGGCAGTAAGATTAAAGAACGTCTCTTCCTTGCCTCTCCGATGCCTGTATGACAGGCACAAGGAGCTCTGGGCAATGTTATTTTCCCAAGGCTACTGATGTATCACGAGCTTGACAGGGTCCAATTCTTCCCTCAAAATCCCCCAATGAGCCAGGCACGTCAAAACAGCACACTAGGTGTCAGATAGAGGAGGAGGAAGATCAATATCTGCCTCTCAGGTTCCACAGCTGCAAGAACAGCAAGGAAGAAAAGTAGGGATGGAAAAGAGGGTAGATTATTCTCTGGCTCAGTTTAAAATCAAAGCCAAGGAATGGGGGGCTGCTGGGCCATTAAAATCATCTTGCATTTTAACTTAAGCATCATGAGCTACTCAAATTCATATGTCTGAGTCAGAAAATAGGACTCTTTCACATCACTAATGAATAAACAACGACCATGATCTCCCCCCAGCTAATTATGTTATTCTGGGGTGGGATCACTGCTGATTTTGTTATGAGAAACTGTAGTGGATATTATATGACAATGCCAATAAACGTGTGTGTGTGTGTGTGTGTGTGTGTAACCAGATTCTTTTAAAACAAAGCAATGTAAGTATTTTGGGGTAGGGGGAAAAACACTTTTAATGAAAGGCTAAAAATAGAAAACAAAAGGTAGGAACGACATAACTATTTTCCTGTGAGTTTCATTGTGAGCAAAAATAAAGAAAGTGATTATGGAAATTATTCAAATACTTGTCAAAGCACGTTATTCGCTGTTACTATAAAATAAGCAATTCTGTTATTTCTGTGAATCATTCCAAACCATAGTGTAGCAATAAGCGAAGAGCAGCAACAAGCCTTGGGTTCATGCATTCCCTGCTTCCCTCTCATCTTCCAGCACTGCTGGTAGAAGATTTCTTATTATGTCTAAGCTAGGAACTTTCATTTGTTTAAACAGTGGTTTGCTAAAAAGGATATCATCAGCAGTGGCTTGGTCCTGATTTCCTACAATAACCCATAGTTCAATTAGCCACATTTTGTCCTTGGCAATTGCACTGTTACTTTATGAAGTGATCTTTACATTCTCCTCCTGGCCAAGCCAGAGGAGAGGGGGAAAGGAAGTAGGCTCACTGATACATCTGCTAAATGTACATGGTTCTACGGGTGGTGTTTTAAGTTGATCCTGAACTTAGCTGGCCATGTAGGGGTTCACCATATTAATCCTGACTGTCATCCTGATCTTAAAGGAGTATTTTGGAAAATCCAAATGTTTTTTATTTTGAAGGGGTGTTAGTCCCCATTGTTTTCAGCCTCTGTACTTCAGAAAATCCAAACAAAATGTCCCTTTGGTTTCCCACATTGGAAACCGCTAGAGATGGCATGGCCGAACACAGGATCTGGGACTAGATAATGGGGAGGTTTCAGATATTTTGCAAAGGGTTGGTGCAGGCAGCCATTTTACAGCACATTCCACCTGGGGGTTAAATTAACCCTAACCATTCTCTTGGTGATATGGATGAGAGAGCTAAACCCAGCATGGGTAGAGAGTTCATCATCTACTTAACCAACTTTTTGACCCCTACGGCAGTCAGTTTCTCTCAACTGAATTTACAGTACAGTGGTACCTCGGGTTACATATGCTGAAGGTTACATACGCTTCAGGTTACAGACTCCGCTAACCCAGAAATAGTGCTTCAGGTTAAGAACTTTGCTTCAGGATGAGAACAGAAATGGTGCTCCAGTGATGCAGCAGCAAATGTATTGATTATTTGTTGCCAATATGAAATAGTTCATCCTCTGGGATTTTTAATTTTAACTTGTCTGTTGATGTCTTCAGTTTTCAGCACTGATTTGGATGAAATGCAATTTTCATATGAAGGTGCTTATAAAATGCTTAAAGTGCATGAGTGAATGCATTAAAAATCATAACTGTGTATAGTAATACTCATTAGGGCAGGTAATACTGTGCATACAATGCTGTACATACAGAATATATATATTTCACATATATACTAATGGAGTAGAACTGGCAATGATGGACCAGGAACTTTAGGTCATGGTGGCTGGCTCAATGAGAATGTGCCACAGCTGGGTGTGGTTGTGGGTGTGGGTGTTTTAATGCAAAATATATTCCTCCATTAGGAAATGGAGTTAAAATGAAATGGCCAATATTATAATAATGCTATTATATAAATAGATGGTGAAATCACATCTGGAACATTTTGCATAGTTCTGGTTGGGGCATAGTTCTCAAAAATGATATTATAAAGCTGTAAAATGTTCAGAAAAGGGCAACCAAAATGATCAAAGGGCTGGAACAACTCCTTTGTCTGTAGGCTAAAGTAGTCTTGACCAAACAATGGTTTACCACCTCATTAAGAACTAGGCCAGGGAAGGGGAACCTTTGGTTCTCCAGATGTTGAATTAAGTCAGGGTGAGGAACCTGCAGCCCTCCAGATGTATTTGGACCCCAATTCCCATCAGCCCCAGCCAGCATGACCGGGATGATGGAAAGCCAACGATACATGGAGGGCTACAGGTTTTCCCTCCCTGAACCAGGCAATTCTGTAGACAAAGCTATACACACAACACTGTCTGTTGTCCATAACAATGATAACCAATTGCCCGATTGATTTCCTTCCATCAGGTAACTCCTTGCTTTTGAACTCATCCATGCAGCCTGACCTGACCGTGAGTAGAACCTACAGTGGACCCATTTGCCTTCAAGACCCCATCGACAAGGAGCTTATGACCGAATCATCTCTCTTCAACCCTTTGACAGACATTAAGGTCAAAGTTCAAAGTTCATTTATGGTTTCTTTGGGTGTGACCGAACGATCAGAATACCACGGAAAAACACATTCTGGGACATTTCCACATGACAGTAACAGGACCTTCCATCCCATACATGCAAAAAACAAAGCTGCATACATTCAGAATCTCTCATCGCTCTCCAAAAGAAGTGAGATGAGGGCCACGGGTATCTTTGGCCACCTGGGAGGACGTTTAGGAATCCCAAACACAGGTGGGTTGCTGCAAAGTCTGAACGTGTTTTGAAATGCATTATTAAGTGTTGGGGTAAACCTTTCTCTTGTTCTCTTTAAAATGTGTTGTCATAGCAAGTTCTCTCAGTGGGGCTTGTGACATATGAACTCTTGCTTGCTGTTACCAGCTGACAACTTGGTAAAGATACCCTAAGGACCAATAGCGAACACTCACAGGATGTCTGAGCAGTTGTAACTCATAACCCATGGGTGGGCAAACTAAGGCCCAAGGGCTGGATCCGGCCGAATCGCCTTCTAAATTCAGCCCGCGGATGGTCCGAGAATCAGTGTGTTTTTACATGAGTAGAATGTGTCCTTTTATTTAAAATGCATCTCTGGGTTATTTGTGGGGCCTGCCTGGTGTTTTTACATGAGTAGAATGTGTGCTTTTATTTAAAATGTATTTCTGGGTTATTTGTGGGGCATAGAAATTTGTTCACCCCCCCCCCCAAAAAAAAATAATAGTCCGGCCTCCCACAAGGTCTGAGGGACAGTGGACTGGCCCCCTGCTGGAAAAAAATTGCTGACCCCTGTCATAACCTAATGAAATCTTGTTGCTGGGGAATTAAGATTGAGTAGATTTTCCCCAAGTCACTAGCATGGTCCTACTAAAAACACAAGAAAAGCCACATTGGATTAGACCTAGACTTCATATTGAACAGCATTCTCCTTCTAACACTGACCCAGTTCCTGCCACAAGGCTTTAAACCCTCCCTTAAAGGGGCTGTCTAGTGAGTCAATCAGGGTACTTAAAGGTAAAGGTAAAGGGACCCCTGACCGTTAGGTCCAGTCGTGACCGACTCTGGGGATGCGACGCTCATCTCGCTTTATTGGCCGAGGGAGCAGGTGTACAGCTTCTGGGTCATGTGGCCAGCATGACTAAGCCGCTTCTGGCAAACCAGAGCAGCACACGGAAACGCCGTATACCTTCCCGCCGGAGCAGGACCTATTTATCTACTTGCACCTCGTGCTTTCGAACTGCTAGGTTGGCAGGAGCTGGGACCGAGCAATGGGAGCTCACCCCGTCGCGGGGATTCGAACCGCCAACCTTCTGATCGGCAAGCCCTAGGCTCTGTGGTTTAACCCACAGCGCCACCCACTAAACCTCTGGCTCTGGCTTTCCATTTGGATATGCTGCTGCCTACTCTTTGCCTACAGGGGCTCATAAGGGTGATGGGATACAGGGCATCCTTTCAACAGGGACACTGCCCTCATTGGTCATTGGGAGAGAGAGCTGTAACAGGCAGGGAGGAGCTTTTCAGGTATGGTCAACACTTCAGGACTCCTCTGATTTCAGCACCACTGCCTTGCTCCAATGAAGTGCAGGACACGACTGTCCTCCTTCCCCACCAACCTCTGCTGCTCTTTGCATGAACAAAGGCTCCCATCTAGCATTTGTGTTTACTTTGGAATGCAGAACATTCAGTGCTTTTTAAAAATAAAAAAAATATTGATATTAAAATGGAACATTGCTCACAGATACGGTGATGATTAATCTCATATATAATTTGGTCCTCTCTCAATATTTACTAGGTTTCAGTCATGTACAGCCAGAAGTCTTAAATGGAGCGTGGATAGAATTTATTCCTGAGCTGCTAAACTTGCCAGATTATAATTATACCACTATTTAGGTCCACTTCAAAATGTAGAAGTCTCTCACAATTATCTTTCCGCTCAGCATAATTGATCCATTCCAATAAATTCCCTTGGTGTACTTGATCAAATAGTTGAGATGAACTATGCTCAGAGGATGAGGCCAGCAAAGTTTTGAAAACTAAAGTTTTCCACTGCCACGTGGAACCGAATTACATTAGCCTAGGAGTGGCCAACATGGCGCCCTCCAGGAGTTACGAACTACAGCTGAAAGGAGTCGGAGTTACAACCATCTCAAGGGCAACATGTCTGCTACCCCCATATTAACCCACTTCTTTTTAAAAAAATTTTTTGTTTACATATTTAAGGTTTTACATATAAATCCTTTACAACATTTTATCACGTGCCTGCACTTATTAATACCAGCAGTTTAGCATGAATTTAAGTGTGTTTCAGATATACAGTATTAAACCCTTATTTTATACACTGTTGACAGCAGAAGGTGCCCCTTTTCAGTTAGGGTTCTGTCCTTCTTTGGCTATGGGGAAGATTCGGTTTCATTTTATTGCATTTCAGCAATGTATCCATGTTGGCGTAATTTGAAAAAAATGGGTGAAATTGCACTAAGTCCATGTCTTGAACGGCCTATCCCCATATCTGGATTCTGCATAGAATTAACACGCCAGCTGGACTGGGCGACTTAGAAACAGACCAGGGCTTTCCACTCTCCCTTTGTCTGAAGAATTGTCTGAGGCTGCATTCAGCAGCATTGGGAGAAATATGAAGCATTCACACTTAGTGCAAGCAGTGGCAGAGGAAGAGGAGTGGGGGGGCACCGCCCCCATAAGCATGGTCCCGGTGGGGTGCCATCGCAGTTGCCCTCCCACCCACGCTGGGCGCCATGCCCCCAGGACGCATGCCACACCCCTGCGGGCGGCACATCACATCCCCAGGACACACGACAAGCCCCTGCCGATTACACTGGCCAAAGTGTGGCATCCTATCAACAACAGATGGTGGGCCCATGCCGAACAGGTGATGGGCCAACTGACTTCTACAAATTGTAACAATCCAGGCATACATCTCTCAGTTCCTTTGAGTGCTATGTGCTAAAGATGGCAGCACACAGATATACTTCCCATGAGGTTTGGTAGAAAGAAAGAAAAAAGAAAACATTATTTTATATTTAAAAAAGATTTATAACAGTGGTAGAGTGCCGTGTTATCAACCATTTCTAAATATCAAAACTTCAACCCCAAGAAATGTCAGACCTAGGCGCTGAATCCAGCCCTTCCAAAATCTCTGTCTGGCCCTCAGCACTCTTCCCAGGTCACGCCCCCTTCCTAGGCCACTCCCCCTATTCCCAGGCTGTCTCCATAGCTGTCCTGCCCCATGTCCTCCTTGAGTGCTTTTGGCTAGCTGGAATGTTTCCTTGAACTGCAATAATGCCTCTTGCTTGCCTAGATGAAGGATGGAGAGATGGGTGCAGGTATATGCCTTTTCCATAGCTGGAAAGTAGACTCTTGCTTCAACCATTTCCCCCTACTGTCACATGGCCTCTGGAGGAGTGACACGTGAAGGGCTGTACATTTCCTCCTGTCTCTGAACTATAATATACAATTTGGAAGAGAGTCTTAACATGCAATTAAACCTACCTCCACCTCTGCTGCCACCATCAAATGTTTGCAAAAATCTCATTCCACAGCATTCTAGGTACATAACAGCTCACAGTGGAATATTTACATTTCAGACAGGTGCTGAGTTTATTTTGTTGAGAAATGCCATCAGCTACCAATGAGTTCCTTGATTCAGGAAGCCAAGGCTGTAGCTGTAGTCATCATAACAATGAAAATATAATGATGAAATGTTGGCACTGAATGAATTTAAAGGTTTCAAGAGAACAATCAGAATATATGCTGGTGAACTATTTGCATGTAAAATTTGATGGATATGAAGAAGAATGTCCATTGATCTGTGCAGGATGGATGTAAAGTTGACAGGATTGTAATTTACTGGAACTCTTTTTGGAATGTGTTCTGTTGGCTACATTCCAAAGGATGATTAACATTTTAGCAATACTACATATTTTATACAAAAGGTCAGTCACTTCACATCTGAATTCTTTAAGACCTTTCAGATGAATGACACCTAGCTCTTAAAACTTCACCCTTTGTCACTGCTTTTTCACAATGGTTCTTCAAGTACCCTTCTTGGGGCGGGGGAGGGCAGAGAAGGAGATGATTCAGACATAATTTTGTCCTCTTATGTACCTCTTTTCAGAGCTGCTGCTCTGCCTGGTTTTATGTTTCTTACACCTTGGGGGGTTTCCTCCATTTGTGTATTTTCTCTTCTTGCTGCCACTATTTAAAACATGCTGACTTTGTTTGGGACCCAGCTGTGCCCTCACTGATGTATGGACCACATTATAACAAACATGATTCTAAACATTATGAAAAACTTTCTATAGAGGCTGGGGTTGTATTGAAGGACATTTTGGAGGTTGGTGGGTAGGTAAGTACTGGAGTGAAATATTGACTGACTCTTGTACAGAGTCAGACCATTGGTCCATGTAGATCAGAACAGTCCACACTGAATGGTAGCAGCTCTCCAGGATTCCATACAGGTGTACCTGGAGATGCCAAGGATTTATCTTGGACCTTTCTGCATGAGATGCATGTGCTGTACCTATGAGCCCATAGCCCTTCTCCAAAGCAATCTCTCTTTCATTTTCTAAATACTTCACACAATAGAAACCTCATTTTAACAATGACCTTGAAGAGAGATTGTAGTACCAAAATCACAGTATAACTGTAAATTGGAATGTGAGCTATACTACACTGTTCAGGTGATGACAAAGATTCATCTCACCAGTATGTTCCATTAGGCTAACGCTCTTCTTAAGCTACGACTCACTTCCAGCAGAGATTTGATACGCCCCCTAGTATCTTTTGTTCTTACTTTGTTACAGGAGTTAGCCTGCTGATTCCACATGGAGCCATCCCCGAAGAAGCATCTTGGGAGATCTACCTTGCCATCAACCAAGATGAAGTGAGGTAAGACAGGAGCAAAAATGATGCACATATGCTCATCAAAACTGTTAAACGCCAACTTATAGAACAGGAATGGGGACCCTCTTCCCACACCACCAAGGCAACTGGACCCCAACCCTAATCAGCCCCAGTCAACATAACCAATAGTTGGTGCTGATAGGAGTTGGAGTCCATCAAGAACTGGAGGACCAGAGGTTCCCTGTCACTGTTCTAGAAGAAAGGGGGAGTAATTGAAGTAACTGCATAATTTCCATTGATTTACAAATATATTGCTGCTCAAAAGAAGAAGGGTATATATAACTAGAAATTGAACTTTTTTAAAAAAAAAAATCAGTTCAATTCCTCCTCTATAGAGTAGTCTCTATATTATGCTCTAAATTAGGGCTACTTAAGGTTGTGTCTACCAGGTGTTATTAGACTTCAGCTGCCATCATCCCTGATCCTTGGCTATGTTGGCTGGAGCTGATTGGAGTCTAACAACACCAGAAGAGGCACCACTTTCCTTTCTGTAGGCATTATAGATTAAAGGGCTGTGGTTTAATCACATACATATGGAGAGGCTCACACAATTTCACTGGAAATATATGCATTTACAAATATCCCTGCATAGCCTGTTAACCACAGTATATTTGGTGCCGGTCATTTTGCATGTTCAGACGCAGAGACCTCCCCCCTAAATAAACACATATTTTCAAATTTTAGTTTTGGTTTTTGGCAGAATTTAGGCCACAACTTTATTGATTACAGAAAAGTGGTTACATAGGCTCTGGTTCAGCTAGCTCCCTGTACCCTTGCAGATAGCGCTGACCCAGGGCTCCAGCATAGGTCAGCTAAGGGTGAACATCTGAGGTAGGTGAAAAGCTCGGGAACAGACTCTGTTCACTCCCCAGATGCTCCCCTGGACTCAGGCACGGGCACAACACCCTCTCGGGGGTTGACCAAATCAAGTTGAGTCCCTGGATTCCTTTAACGGAATACCCTTCAAATAGGGATAGCGAGCAGCCCAACAAGACAATGACAATAATCCACCAACAGCATACAAATCAATATGGCTAACCTGATCCAAAACACCCACCCACCCCACTCACACATGAAAACAAAGATCTCCCCCGGCTTGCGCAGCCTTTTATCCTGAAGCCCCGGCGCACTCAGCAGTCGCGCCGGGGCTTCGGGTAGCTCTGCGCAAGACGCGGGAGGGCTCCCCCGGCTTGCGCAGAGCTGCCTCTTATCCCGAAGCCCCGGTGCGCTCAGCAGTCGTGCCGAGGCTTCGGGTAGCTCTGCGCAAGCCACAGGATGGGTCCCCCGGCTTGCGCAGCGCTGCCTCTTATCCCGAAGGCCCGGCGCGCTGAGCGGTTGCGCCGGGGCTTCGGGTAGCTCTGCGCAGGCCGCAGGAGGGTTCCCCCGGCTTGCGCAGTGCTGCTTCTTATCCCGGGTGTTCCGTTGCATGAGCCAAAAGAGGAAGCTCTGGGTCACATGCATAGGTATATATAGGTCCCTCAATCCGTTTTGACTGCACCCCATTGGCCTGATTAAACCCAGCAACAAGGGACCTACCATTTGGGTGTTGTGGCTATCCAGTATACCCACCCATGACCAGGAGGTCAGTCTCCAGGTCTCACCGCAACACATGCCCTCTTTTAGGGAGGACACGATTTACCCTTACACACAGGAAATACAGAGGGATATTTTGTTTACTCCATTTTCTGATGGAGGTAGGGATGGTTAATCTCCACCCCCAGGGATGGACTTAGGTTTCCAGAAGAATGAGTAGGTGGGGAAAGGAGGTGGCTGTTACTTTCCTAGTGTAATGGGGCAAGAAGGACGGGGGAGTGCCAAGGAGTTTCAAAGCTAGATCAACCATTGCTTCTCCTTCTATTCTCGCTAATACTCTTTCCATCGCCATCATTATGCCTTCAATTCAAGCCCCCAAGTAAGATTGCATTTAAATTAATATTTATAGCCTGCATTTCTACCAAAATAGCACTTGTAGAGGCTTGCAGTGAAGAACAACAAAGACAATATAAAAATACATGCAGTTCATATACAGTGTAATAATATAAAGAGCAGCAATTATATATCCTAGCTACTGCAATAAACCATAATTTTTGAAACTCCTAGAATTCCTAGGGTGGTTTAACAACCAAACTCTCTTCTCAGGGGATTGTGGGAATCGTAGCTCTGTAAGGGCCTAACAGCTCTCAGCAATTTTAACAAATTAACAGCTCCCAAAATTATTTGGAGGAAGCCATAACTATTTTAAGTGCTTGTAATGTATGGCATGAACATGGCTTTAGTTAACTTTCAACTAGAACTTTTTTTGTGCCTTAAAATGGAGATTTCCCCTCTCCCCCCTGCTATGAAAGGAATGTGACAGTGAAACTGAGGACTAGCAATCAATCAATCAATCAATCAATCAATCAATCTTTATTGTGATCAAAGACCAGATAACAAAATTAACACCAGCAACATACGCTTCATCATCATCAAGAGGAGGATGTAATTAGAAATTCCCTATAAACTTATTTACATTAAAAATAACACTCCTTCAACTAAAATCTTTGATCCAAAGTTTAAAGTCAGTGCTCATTCATTAGACAACTGCCACTACAGTATGTCTTGTGGTGTAGTGTGGTGTAGAGCCAGTGTGGCATAGCTGTCAACTTACAGATTTGAAAATAAGGGACCAGCAGCCTTGAAAATAAGGGACCAGCAGCCAAAATAAGGGACCTGCAGCCTCACCTGTTCCAGGCACTCCAGTCTTCCTGTCCTCCTGCAGTCTGGTCAAACTCATGCTGGGTAGCTTCGAGAACACTGTCCAACCAACTTTGTAACCAGAGGTTCAACTGAATAGAATCTGAATCACATGCACCACAAGGCCTATGCAGCCTCAACTTAAGATGGCTCCCCGGCCTGGCTTTGCACTGCAAAGTTTGCAGCAGCATGTGCAACAAAATGGTGTCCAGCATTCAAAAACCCCCTCAGCTTGCATTAACTAGCCACACACAAGGCATGCAAGCTCCACCCCCCAGTCATTCTTAGACTTCTTATTGGGTGAGCAACACAGCCAAGCAACACAGTTGGAGCCTCCCTCCTCCCTGGCCAGCAGGGAGGGAGGGAGAGGAGCTGCTTCCTGTGAAATTTAAGGGACATCATTTAAGGGACATTTAAGGACATCCATCAGTAAGGGACAGCAGTGGGACATGGCGCTGGAATAAGGGATTGTCCCTTCAAATAAGGGACACTTGACAGCTATGCAGTGTGGTGTAGTGGTTAAGAGCGGTAGTCACGTAATCTGAGGAACCGAGTTCGCGTCTCCACTCCTCCAGATGCAGCTGCTGGGTGACCTTGGGCCAGTCACACTTCTCTGAAGTCTCTCAGCCCCACTCACCTCACAGAGTGTTTGTTGTGGGGGAGGGAGGGAAAGGAGAATGTTAGCCGCTTTGAGACTCCTTAAAGGGAGTGAAACGCGGGATATCAAATCCAAACTCCTCCTCCTCCTCCTCCTCCTCCTCCTCCTCCTCCTCTTCTTCTTCTTCTTCTCATTGCCATAAAACAGAATTTCATGACAGGCCTGGTGATATTCAGATCATTGTTGGCAAGAAGGTATTTAACATAGCTTTCCCATGAGCGGTCTGGTAATTTCCTTAGTAGTGGTTGGATTAGCTTTCTTCGAGTATCACAATCCAATGGGCAGTAGAAAAGAACATGCCCAATGGATTCAGTCTCATCAGAGTTGCATGGGCATAATCTCTGTTCAACTGGGATGTCGTGATATCTGCCCTCTAATAGTGCTGAAGGGAGAGCATTAAAATGGGCTCTGGAAAATGCCCAACGATGTTTAGAGTTGTCCAGTGCACTTAAGTAATTTGCTGGGTGTGATCTTTGAGGTTCGTGTAAGGGTTTATAAATTTTAGAGGATTGGTTAAGATCATTTTGGTATTCTATATCCCAGATTCATTCTTATTATACTTCTAGCCCTTTCCAGTTCTAGACTTAAAAGATATTCAGGAGAAAGGCAGTATAAAATCATTTTGTTTGATAATTATCAGCCAGCATCAAGCGGAGCAGCCAAGTTGGAGTCTTAACTGAGTCTTCACCATGTATACAAAGTCGCAAGTCACACTTTGGCCTGTCTCTAATCGTAGGGCTCTGTCAGGGACACATTTGGGAGTTTGGAGAATTGACCTTAAAAACCCTGATTGTATTTTTTCATAGGGATCCAAATTAGAGAGGGGGACTAGTTGTGTGTTGTGTTATAATTGAGCTATAGGTTTTACAGCCTATAATTTAATAGCAGCTGGAATAAAATTTCCTCCCTTTACTCGGTGGGCCACCCAAAGCTAACAAGTTTTGATAGCTTTTCATTCTCCTTTTTACTTCTTCTTAAAGGTTTCTGGTATTATTATTTTTTTCTGTTTTTCTCACCATTTCTACCTGTGAAAAATCACTAAGTTGCTTCCTCGTCCCGCTTCTTTTTGAGCCTGGGGAGATCTGTCAGTGTGTTGTGCTATAGTTGGCAAAGGCTGTTGTTCAGCTTTAGAGCAGCCCTGTGAAACAGACGATGGGAGTCTGCCATCAGGTTGACCTAACCCTCATTAGCTGTGGCCTGCCAAGTGCAAGGTGGCCAAGAAATATGAGTCAAGAGACTCGACTTGGCTGTTGCTGCTACTCTAACACAGCCAGGAGCAGAGTGGGAGCTGAGCTGAGTGTCGCCAGGTGTTCTAGAAGAGGCCTGGGCTGTTTCTAACAGCTCTCCAGTGACCCAAACCAGGAGATAAGGTATTGTTATTAAGAGAATGAGCTGCGAACTGCACATTCCCAGTTGAAATCTATGTATTATCATGTGCTGCTAGTACTATTATTATAATGGTGATGTACTAATATCCTGCATCATACAGAAACATTCCAGAGTGCCATTGCAAATTCCCTCCCCTCATTTGAAGATTATTAAAGGTTGGAAATGCCCACAAATCGGCATATTGTCCTATTTTCAGACTTATTGTATTTACTTTGGTATTTTTTACACTGCCTTTTGGTGTGAATAGCCCGCCCAAGGCAGTTTGCAAATAAATGCATGAAACAATGGGACGAGCCATCTCACATTGGAAGCTGCCTTATACCAATTCAGAACACTGGTCCCTCTAATCCAGTATTGCTTACTCTGACTGGCAGCGACTCTCCAGGGTTTCAAGCAGGAGATGGGGATTGAACCTGGGACTTTCTACATGCAAAGCAAAGTATCCTCCTAATACTTGCATTCTTGATTGCTGTCTGACACAGCCCAGTATCCTGTTCCATCTGTGTGTTGGCTTCTTCGCTGTCACATATGAGCCAGCAGCTGTCATGACCTGGTTTGAGGAGGAAGACAAAGACTTTTCAGACCTTTCTAGAGGCTAGCTGTACACCAAATTTTACCTTTCTCACTGTGCCTTTCCTTCTTGTGATTGAACCCCACAGAAGAGACTGCATGCTGGCATCCCTAAGGACAATGGAGCTGAGTAATATTAATATTCCATTGGTCACATGGGTGAGCCTAGCCCATAAGGCATTCTTCCCCAGTCAGGTCACACCAGGTTACTTTGGACATATATATATATATTCCTATCCTGCCCTTCTAATATCTATGCACCACTTACTGTAGGGTGGCTTGCCACAATTTCAAATCACAGCACAAAAAATGCATATTAAAATACACTGGGAGGGATTCAACAAAGTACTAAGAAGATTCTTCTGTCAGTGGTACAGGGGCGCCGACTTATAAAAAATATTGGGGGGGCCCATACCGGGGTCCTGCCCCGGGAAGTTTTCTAAATTTTAAATGAAAATTAGTGAGTTTTAAAGTTTTTTAATAGTATTTTAGAGTCATATGATCAACATTAGAACCCCAAAAACTCGACTCTCTATAACTCCACACTCCGGGAAACTCGACAAGCCTGAAACACTTTTTGGCTTTGAAAAAAGAAACAAAACATAAACACGCACGGTATTTTCGTAAAAAGCTAATTTAATTTACAGTAACAATTATGCTTATAGACTATTACAGAGCAGTGAATATATAGCTCTGAAAAGACTGAAATGATATTTAAATAAATCCTAAACTATCATTAAAAGAATAAAACATAAAATATTGCTGTCGCACAGTAATAGCACTTTGATTAATAAGTGAAATAGCTAATTTAAGCTTACTTTGAATAAGGCTGAGGGTTCATTAAATAAAAATAATATCTCAAAGTTAATGCTTTAATACAGTTAATAAAGTTAATACAGTATGCCTAATACTGTATGTAAATACTGTAATACTGTATGTAAATAACGGGCTTTAATTGGGTCTTACACCCTAAAAATATTTAAGTATTTGAAAATAACTAATACAGTACTATAGTAATATAGAAATACAGTACTAAACTAGTACTAATATTTCGAAACTGAAAATTTAACATTCTGTATGTATTTAATTCTCTATTTTATAAAGATTTTTAATATCTGACAGTGAGTTTGGAGTAGCCCAATGCAAAAATCCTGAGGATCCATGTGGATCCATGCTTTGTAACCACGTTTTTGCACCACTGTGACCCTAGGCAACAGTGGGTGCGTGATTTTTTTGGTGCAAGATGTAGCCATGGACATGCTATGTGATCTGATGGTGAATTTGGGGTGACCCAATGCAAAAATCCTGAGGATCCATGTGGATCCGTGCTTTGTAACCACGTTTTTGCACCATTGTGGCCCCAGGCCACAGTGGGTGCGTGATTTTTTTGGTGCAGGCTGTAGCCATGGACATGCTATGTTATCTGATGGTGAATTTGGGGTGACCCAGTGCAAAGATCCTGTGGATCCATGCTTTGTAACCACGTTTTTGCACCATTACAGCCCCAGGCAACAGTGGGTGCGTGATTTTTTTGGTACAGACTGTAGCCATGGACATGTAATGTGATCTGATGGTGAATTTGGGGTGACCCAATGCAAAAATCCTGAGGATCCATGTGGATCCGTGCTTTGTCACCACGTTTTAAATGGGGAGGGAAGGAAAAACACAGAAGGGACAAGAAGCACAAGAGGGGCGTGCGGAGAAGCAGCTGGCTAAGAATGCAGGGGAGGAGTTTAACGGGGTGGGGGGGAGGAAAGGAAGGCAAAAGTCACCCCCCCAAGCCAGCCCTCTCTCTATCACCTGCATGTTTTTCGGCTGCCTGCGAGTCCCTAGAGCACGAAGAGGAGGAGGTGGTGGGCTGGAGCCTGCACGCAGTGTGACTAGGAAAGAATTAGAAGGAAGGACTCGATCCTTTCCTTAACCCTCTGCTTGCCAGGAGGGCAGGGGATTCCCTGCTCTTTCTTGAGTTTGAGCAAACGCAGCAACAGAAGCGGGTGGGCAGTAAGACCCTGAGGCAGAATGCAGGAAAGCAGCAGCTTCCGCCTTCCCTCCGCCCGCCCGATCTTATTTTTGCCTGATTTTTGCCTATTTTTGCCCCTGCGCTCCGGTGAGTCAGCTCCAGGGACCACACATTCGCTCAATAACACGCACAGACATTTCCCCTTACTTTTTAGGAGAAAAAATCTGTGTGTTATAGAGCGAAATTTACGGTAATAATTTTCTTAAATTATTGGGGGGGCAGAGCCCCCCCAAACGAATTTTTGAGGGGGCTCGGGCCCCCTCAGGCCCCATGGAGTCGGCGCCTATGCAGTGGTAGCATTATCAGTTTGGCAGGTGGCATGAACACCCCTCTCCTCCCTGCAACCCACACACACTGTTCCAGAGGTCCCACAACCCCTGACTCGGGCTACGCAAAACTGGAGCTGGCATAGCAATCAGGCCTGGCAGTCAGTGCCGGAGGAAGCCACTCGGGTGCCTGGGGCAGCACGCCCAGGGGTGGGGCAAGGGCGGGGCGAGCCACCCATAGGGACAGGACGCACTGCGGGGCCTCTGGAGTCTGCCTGCCTCCTCCCACACAGCCACTCTATAGCAGTGGGTGGACCGTTTGGGCAGCGCAGAGCCTGCACGCACTCAAGCCACCGTGTCACTCCCAGGAGAGATGTGTGGCTTGGGCGCACTGTAGGCCCCGTGGTGAGTGCACCCAGCATTTTGTCACCCCCCTCAGTGGTGTCACCCGGGATGACCCGCACGCACTGCATCCCCCTTCCTCCGCCCCTGCTGGCAGTGAAGGCAGGTGGGTTGGTTCCAAATCCAGCAGGTCCTGGGTCGGCTCAGCCCTTCCCTTCCACACTTTGGGGTCACCCACCAGCAGTACTTCCAGTGCCCTGCACTCTTGGGCAGGCAGAACAGGAAGCTTTGTGTTGATTATGTTTTCCTTGTGCAGGCTGAATTTTAAAATCTAATGCAGAATAATTCATGTTTCCCTTTGCAGTGGACAGAACCCGGTTGCACAATTTGCTGTAAGCTTGCTCACACTGTTCGCCACCCCCCCCCCACTGTCAAGCCTATGTAGTTGCTTCTACTGATTGCATTCTGTCTCCCTTTTATGTTTGAGCCTTAGTTCAGAGACAGTGGCCTGTAGCGCTCCAAAGAGTGCTGATCTTTCCCTCCCCATGTAGCCCAGCAGCTGCTACAAATTTCCTCCTTACAGCTCAGTGTGAGGACTGGATTTATTATGCCCATTCTCTACACTACCACTGTTTACAAGATGCAGTGGGGTGCTGTAAGCAACATTCCTCTGATGTAATTAAATAAGCACCAACTATGTAATTCATGTTCGCAAGCTTCCCCCAGCATGCACATTCATGATGTACTTTTAAAAAAGCTGAGCAGAGGGAAGAACATACATCGACTAATTGTCCAAGTGCTTGTATGCTGTCCTTTGGTTGCAAGAAAGCAGCCCTCTTGGAGGGAGAAAGAGAGGGATGGGGAGAGGACCAGTACTAGAATCTTGAACATGCTCTTATTAATTCCTATTTTGGCCAGGGAGTATCATGCTTCCCAGCAACCTTCTCATCCGAGCCTTGTTTCTGCTGGTTAGTTTCAAGGGATCAGAAGAAGATTCTATGTCTAGGAGAATGCAAACATGGTTTTAAGACCAATCCTCAGCTGTTCTTCCACATCTCTGACCTCCTCAGGCATTAGGACATATGAGACTTCAGTAATGTTGCCGAGATTCCTTTTTAAAACAACAAGAAGAAAAATTGAAAGCTGAAGCAAATACTCTGGCTGTATACATTCAGTTTGCTCCCACTGTTGATTTGGGAACTGGTTTACGCTCAGAGTCAGCCGCAATCCATATCTATCCTTTAATTTCTTATAAAAAACTGCATTTTGATATGTTTTTCCCCAAACCAGCTTTGATCGGAATTAAGAAAAAGAATGAATGATCTAGCTGTGTTTTAAACCAGTTAATATGTGCATGGCCTTATTCTGCATAGAATATATATTTAGGTCCAATACTCAGAATGCTAACTAATAATAATTTGCATTTACTTTTAAGGGGTGTGTGTGTGTATGTGCATGCACTCACACACTAGAGAAAGGAGAGAGAGATTTGTCAGAGATTTTTTGATGCCTGGAGATATTTTCCAAAACTTAATCTAAAACTCTTTTCAGTCCCCCGCCTCCCTCTGATAGCTCAGCTCCTTTGTGAGACCTTTCATATTACATCTCCATCTGCTGCTGTTGCTGCTTTTTAAAAATCATTTTCAATGGAAGATTAAGATATGTGAAGCGAAAGAGGCGGCGGGGAGGGGGGGGGGACCAAGGATGAACCCAGCTGTTTCATCTGTAAGGGCTTGGTAGAAGTGAATTAAAACGGGTTAATTAAATAGAAGGAGCACATATTTTGCCTGCTGTTTTACTTCTGTTGGCTAAAAGCAGAGGGAGCAAGCCAAACCAAAAGAATTGTCATGGCGAGATTTGCTTTCTGGAACACCAGGGGTGAAAGTTGGAGGAGGGAAAGCAACCATAAAGGAAACTTTAATTAGAATGCCACACATTATTTCCTTTTCAAAGACTTGAGACAGCAGTGACATACACAGTTCTGATTCCCGTACCTTTCGTACATTGTGTAGATACACCTTTTTCTGCTGCCGCCGCGGCATCGAGAACATACAACCAGTTTTGTTTTATTTTTACTCCTGTGGAGCTTTGATTGTTTGGCCTGGATTTAAGATGGCTGCCACAGAATGCTGCCTTGTTTCACTCATGCCAGCTTGCTGGAACTCTGTGCTCAGCCAGCAGGGATGCTTAAGAAATATCAAAGCAAACATTTTGAGAGCAAAACCACTGCCACAGAGACCATAGCAACAAGACAAGTCCTCTGCTGGTTATAACACATAGCCTGCAGTGGTGTCAGAAGAACTGGTGAGCTGACCCATTCCTTCCCTCACTCCCAGAAGGTTGCAGGCTGAGGCTGCAAGTATCAGAGGAGCATAGGAAGTTGCCTTGTACTGAGTCCAATTTACTGGCCCATCAAGCTCAGTATTGTCCAAACTGAGATCCATAGATCACCACGAGTTTCATTCAAGTGGTCTATGGCATATCCACCTTGAATATTCTTATTGATTTTTAAATTGTACTTTTATTGCTTCTTTTATTTCGCATATTGTTTTCTATATTATTATAATTTGATTTCTATGGAATGCAAATTGTGATACAATAAAGCACAAGGTAAGAATTTAAAAAAGCAATTAAAAACCATACAGCACCTAGCACAGCACAGCACATCACAATAACCACAAACGGCAGAAAAAAATGTATTACCAAGAAGAACATCAGCAATTTTCAAAAGGGGGCGATGGTGGAGGTTGGGAACCACAGGTCCACACTGATTGACAGCATCTCTCCAGGGTTAGAAGAATTGGGATTAGAAGTTGTGATGTGTGCTTGACTGTGATGTGTGTGTGGTGGTTTGAAAATGTGCCCCAGGGTTGATGAGCCCCAAAAGGCTGCTAACCCCTGTTCTCTATATTGTGCATCTGTCATCCACAAGAGTAGCATAATGGAAACAATTAATTGTAGAATGATCAGGGGGTAAATATACCATTTCAGGAGGGGGCATTCCAGCTGCCCTGAAAGAGGCTGTGATGTATGTCCTCCATAAGAGGTCCATCCTGGTTATACCACTAATACCCAATTGCCAATATCCACCTCCTGGACAAGGTGTTCAAGTGGGCTGTAGCTATGCAATTTTCAGCATTCTTGAGAGAAGCACATTCTCTTTCCAAATCTAGCTTCAAATCTGGTTCTGGCACTGATACAGCTTTGGGCACTCTGGTTGATGATGACTTGCTTCAGGAGAAGGACAGAAGGCGTTGGTTCATCTTAATCTCCCAGCAGCTTTTAATACAACTGACTTTGCAGCACCTCTGTGGGTTGGGAGTTGGAGCCACAGTGTTATGGTGGATCCACTTCAGAAAGAAACACTGGATGACTTCAATCTCATGGTTGGTTCGGTCCTGCCCCCAGTGCTAGTTAACATCTATATGATGAACTCATCATTGGGTGCCTTGGGATTTAGTGTCATTAGGAGCACCATGACATCTGGACCAGATGCTGCTGTGTCATTGTGGAGCCAGGGCCTGGGGGCTGTAATGGGCTGGTTGACAGCCAAGAAAATGCAGCTGAATCCTAAGAAACTTGGAGCTTTGCTCTTCCAAGTGGGACCCCTGCCTCCCCACACACAGATCTATGGATGACCTTCCCATTGATGTTTTTTCCCCCTCAGATGTTGTTGTTTTTTTGTTTTTTGTTTTTACATACCCACATACTCACTCCACCCTGCCAATCAATCAATCAATAGAAAAACTGAAAATGTTCAAGTAATATTTCTGGGCTGATCTATAATGAGTATTATCTTAGCAGTGTGCCCCATCCTAAGCTCTTAACTTGGAGTAGGGCTGTGTTGTTTTTCATCCAACAGCCAAAGCATTTTTCTATCTACATATATTGTTGCTGCTGTTTCTGCTCTGTTGGTGGCAGACCCACATGAGACACATCTTGCCCCAAAGGCAGAATTGTAGACCTGACTTTCAAGTTTATCACTGTCCTCGAAAACAGAGATCTCCCAAGAAATGGCAGCCTTTAGATCTCCTCATATGGGATTGTGTTCAGAAGGACTGTTTATCACATAAAAATGACAGCTACAAGTTGCCTTACGAAAGCTTTATAATGTCTAAAAGGACTCAAGAATCAAACCCAAGTGTTGCTTTCAGAGGACTGAACTGCCACTCAGCTCAGCAGAGAATAGGAGGTTGGCTTTTAAGGCCAGCCAAGATTTCAGACCAGACGGCATTTAGTTGACCAAACAGAAGTGGCTCTCTGGCTAGGGACAGGTATCTGAAGAAGTGTGCATGCACACGAAAGCTCATACCAAGAACTGACTTAGTTGGTCTTTAAGGTGCTACTGGAAGGAATTTGTTTTGTTTTGTCTCTGGCTAGGGTTAGAGCTGATACCAGGAGGAACAAAAATATACAACAAAGGAAAACCCCTGCGTTGCAAAACAGAAAACTGTGAATAATCACAGGCAACACGCGGCTAATAATGTGTTGACATTTATTTATTTTTTACAACGATATATATTCAAAACATGTTATATGTGAATAGAGTCACAGATAATAGGAGTTCCATAAACAGAACTAGTAGGTGTGGTCAGTCAATATCAAAGAAGATTAGGATGTAGGCAAAATGCCTTTCAACAGTCCTTAGTATAAGAATAAGAATAAATAATTTTATTATTTATCCCCTGCCCATCTGGCCGGGTTTCCCCAGCCACTATGGGAGGTTTTATATAAAAACATAATACAATGTCAGACATTTAAAACTACCCAATACAAGGCTGTCTTCAGATGTCTTTTAAAAGTTGTGTAGTTCTTTATCTCCTTGACATCTGATGGGAGGGCACTGCACTTCCGAGAAGGCCGTCTGCATGCTTTCCTATAACTTCACTTCTCACAGTGAGGGAGCCACCACAAGACCCTCCGAGGCGGACCTCAGTGTCCGGGCTAAACGATGAAGGTTGAGATGCTCCTTCAGGTATACTAGGCTGAAATGCACCAGCACTTTGAATTGTGCTTGGAAACATGCTGGGAGCCAGTGAAGATCCTTTAGGGCAGGTGTCATATGGTCCCAGCTGCCACTCCTGGGACTCAGCTATACAGCTGCAAATAAAATGTTTTAAGTGTGTTGTAAAATGTGGCACTAGATAGCGATGGTGAACTATGGAAAATTCAATATATATTTTTCAAAATGTTTTTTTTTTAAAAAAGCACTTTCACAATGTTTATTCAATCAATCAATCTTTATTACGGTCTCCGCCCCCAACTGTATTACCTGGGTTATGAAGGTGCCCCAAAATTTTTAAAGCAAAGATTATGGGACAATGCACACAGTGACTTGCGATCTCGATCACACGCAGTCTGTAGTCCGCTGGCAGTAGGAGTTCAATATGGGTATGCCTTTAAGTTAACATCTTACATCAAAAACCTGACAGTACCTAACTACCGAAGGCTTTTCACCAAAGCCAGACTAAATGTCTTTCCCTCTGCAGTGTTGGATGGTAGGTTGAGAGGAGTTCCCTACCAGGACAGACTTTGCTCGTGTGCTCAAGACATCGATTCCATAAATCATATTTTGTTGCATTGTACAATGTTTATTATATGTGTCTAGATTCTACCCCAGTCCCCAGTCTAGCTGTCACATTCTGGATTAGTTGTAGTTTCCAGGTCACCTTCCAAGGTAACCCCATGTAGAATGCATTGCAGTAGTCCAAATGGGAGATAACCAGAGCATGTACCACTCTGACAAGAAACTCTACACACAAGTAGGGTCTCAGCCAGCGTACCAGATGGAGCTGGTAGGCATCAGCTCTGGACACAGAACTGACCTGTGCCTCCATGGACAGCTGTGAGTCCAAAATGACTCCCAGACTGTGCACCTAGTCCTTCAGGAGTACAGTTACCCCATTCAGTACTAGGGAGTCCCCCACACCTGCTTGCCCCCTGTCCCCCCAAAAGAGTACTTCTGTCTTGTCTGGATTCAACCTCAATCTGTTAGCTGCCATCCATCCTCCAAGTGTCTCCAGACACAGGACATTTGCTGCCTTCACTGGCAGTGAATAGCAGGATAGCATTCTGCTATTATTCAAACAGGAGTATTCACTCATGAGAATGCCTGGCTCTGAATCCTTGCAATTCCTCTATATCATACTACAGTTCTTGGAGGGCATAGTGTCTGACCTTATTAATGGATGGAGAACTCAAACTCTTAGCTCAGATTCACGATCTACCTGTTGAGTGGCAGCGCTTTTAGCATAATGCCAAAGATGGCATACCCCTGTTAATTTGTTTCTGGGTACCTCCTCTTTGAAATACTTCCAGCTTTCTTCCACTTTTGGCAGTAGTGTTTTTTTGGGAAAGCTGAAGTACCCTCAAGGTTGAGTACATGTGATTCTTCTTTCTTTCAGGGAAATGCCACTTCCCTACCCCCATATGGTAAAACAAAATTACAATCTCTGAAAAGGCATCATAAATTTCAGTGGAATGGCTTCACATGGCTGTATTTCTGCTTTGTCACAGTGGAACACATTTGCGACGGCTCACAATCAAGTAGAGATTGCCTGAGGAGTAATATTGCCTGAGACATTCACCGACGCTTCCTAAATTGTATAGATCCTTCAATCCCATTGCAAATGTCAGTGACACGTATTCATGAGGACTAGTAATTATGGACGAATTAGATATGTTGCATCTAATGGTTACTTTTCCCCAGGGAAAAATTCATGCATGCAACCTTCATCCTCAAGCAAGTGCCACTGGCAAAAAGGTCTGCCAGATCTTAGAGAGCCATTGAGGGTGCATTTTCATGAATGAATTATCAAGTGAATAAAAGGAGAAAAGGGGAAATGATGTGTGCAGTGTTTGCTAAAGTGCTGCCCGCAATACCCTAGGAAGATGGTAGCAAATCACTGCTAGGAGACCATGTTTCATGAAGGAGAAGTGATACCTTTGCCTGCTGTGAACATTTCCAGTGCAGCAACTCAACAATTGTCAACGCTCATTGTGATATCAGGCTCATGGACAATAAGACTGGCAGTGTGAAAAAAAGTACTTGGAGCACTAATGGCTTGTATAGCCTTGGTGCTTTGGCATTCAGACTTCATTTCTTGTAGAGAATGCTGAATGCTCTGAATAGAAACCATTGGAAGTGTGGCACAGCATGGACAATACAGACAGAAAATAACAAATGAGACTATTGCCTAGATGTTCTTAGGGACGCCTTGCTAGTGATTCATCAAGACCAGTGCCTGTTATCAGTGTTGTCAAGTTTTAGCATTCTTTAAGGGGAGGAGGGGAAGTACAATCTCAAAGAGATTCACCCAAAATTACACGTAAACACTTGGAGAGGGTATGCTTGCTTGTTGTGAAGACACCTTTTTGCACAGCACTTAAGATCACCAGCTCTTAAAGATGGGTGTTTGTGTTTGAGAGGGTAAGCAAAGCCCATTCAAATTGTCCAGATATTTGAGGCACTTAGCCTTCTGTCAATCTTGGCTTCTCATTTTCCCAATCTTTATTATTATTATTATTATTATTATTATTATTATTATTATTATTTTCATTTCATTTTAATTTGTATACTGCCCTTTTATATTACTATACAAAGGGTGATTTACAAGCTGAAGAAACAACAAAATAGACAGCAAAGATCACCCACCTAATAACACTCTGATCCAAAACAAAAAAGTCCATAATAAAAACATAACTTTAAAATAAACAACTTACTGTATATCAAATAAAGCAATATTCAGCAATCCATTAGAATATAATAGTAAACAGTAAACTTAAATATCAGCAAATAATAATTAAACAGTTTACATTTAAAAATTACAATAAAGAATTACTAAACTGTAATCAATGAAAATAACAGCAAGTCACAATGCATAAAATAGCACAAAACTTAACAAAACTACAAATGCCACAAAGACACACAACCAATAATGTGGGTTTTTTTTGTTAAAAATATCCCTGAACTCCTCTTCTTTCGTCCCAGCTGTTTCTGCTGTGCTCAAAGTGAGGGTCTAGGAAAGGCTCCTAGGGCTGGAGGGTAGGGCAAGGCAGGTGGGAAAAGTCGTTGCCTGGTTGCCAGCATAAAGTCCCTCTCTAATGAAGTGACAGGGATGGGTAAAGGTAAAGGGACCCCTGACCATTAGGTCTGGTTGTGACCAACTCTGGGGTTGCGGCGCTCATCTCGCTTTCTTGGCCAAGCAAGCCGGCGTACAGCTTCTGGGTCATGTGGCCAGCATGACTAAGCCACTTCTGGCAAACCAGAGCAGCGCACAGAAATGCCGTTTACCTTCCCGCTAGAGTGGTACCTATTTATCTACTTGCACTTTGACGTGTTTTCGAACTGCTAGGTTGGCAGGAGCAGGGACCGAGCAACAGGAGCTCACCCCGTCGTGGGGATTCGAACCACCAACCTTCTGTTCGGCAAGTCCTAGGCTCTGTGGTTTAACCCACAGCGCCACCCACATCCCACCAACGGGGATGGCTACTCCTGTTGAATTTCTTCCTGCCAGGCGTACAAAGCCTGGCAGGTGGCATTCATATTCTGGGTCAAGGGGTCAGCAGCAAGGTTCAGTTGACCACATTTCCACATCATTCTGCATTTTTAAAAAGAAGCTCTCATGATAATTAACCAGCATTTCAGAGCAAGTTTATCAAAATATACAGATTTTTTTGTATGCAATTTTGCACAATATACACATTTTTGCAAGCAATTCTCCTTAGTACAGTGGTACCTCAGGTTACTACTATCCCAGAAATAGTACCTCGGGTTAAGAAGTTTGCTTCAGGATGAGAACAGAAATTGGTCGGCAGCAAGAGGCCCCATTAGCTAAAGTGGTACCTCAGGTTAAGAACAGTTTCAGGTTTAGAACTGACCTCCAGAACGAATTAAGTTCTTAACCTGAGGTACCACTGTATAAAGCTTTCTTTTCATGTACACCTCACAATGATGTTATGTGATCTTGTACTGCCTGAGACACATTCAACCCTCGCCACCCCAAATAATCTTGGCACTTTAGAGGAAGAAAGAGAAGCAGGTGAAACGCCAAGCTTTAATCATCTTGTAACCATCAAGTCTTAGTAAACTCACTCCACTGAAAAGTCATACACTCTCAAACGTTCAGGAGGGTTTTGGTGTTTCCCTCTAAGCTGTACTAATTTGGCTGGGCAAAACTTTCAGCTTAGTCCATATATGCAAAAAGAGCCCTCTCGGGTGTTCACATCACATGAATGGGAAGGTAGGGAGAGCATCCTCTGAAACATGTGGATTCTAGAATCCTGGCAATTCAGAGTTGTAAAACCCATGGGCAACCTCACCAGTAAAACAGGCTCTCCACTACAGACAGACGGCCAGAAGAAGGAAAGGGTGACAATGGCAGAGTCCCCAGGGGAATGCACATTCACCACTGCTCATTTATTTTATTAAATTGTTTGCCAAAAAATAATAATGTCCATAAGGCCAACATGGTGGTGAACAGCATAAAAACAACAATAAACTTACATTAATCAAAACAAATACAAAACGCATAACAAATCAGTTAATCAGCTTATTACATAAATCATCATCATCATCATCATCATCAACATCATCATCATCATCTTTATTGTCATTGCCCCCTCTCGGGGACAAACATAGCTGGATCATCCATCAGGGGAAGCCTGGGTGGTGATAATCATAAAAAGAACAATGGAGGGCTTAGGTCATAAGCATCTCCTTACATTAAATGTAGCACTGAGCAGAACATTTCTAACAATAAAGTTAGAGCTAAAGCCATTTTAAACTTAGTGCTTGATTTGCCATCCAGTGCTCCAAGCTTCATTGGCAGTAATTTGTTCAGCTCATCCAAATGGAATAGAATTCATACATTGTCTTTCTTTATACAAGATGCAAAAGAAGAAGAGAAGAAGGTGTATTTCAATATGGCACTGGGCACCAGTCTTCATTTAAAGATTAAGCAGGAGAGAAACAGAACTATGGTATGTGTTTGCTAAAAGCTCTGAATACTGTGAGCCTTTTTCAGTGAAAAGAGGGCTGATGCACTGGACTGGTTTTGTATTGCGAGGCAGTTTTTGTGCGCTCTAATTAAACCTTTGTTTGTGGGCGTTGCTTCCCATGTTGTCAGTTCTTCTGGAAGAAATAGCAAGTCCTATTAAGATGATTTATCATAAATATCCGTTCCTGTTAATTATACTCTAGTGAAAGTGCCAAGGCAAAAATGCTGCGAGCGCGTAGCCAGAGGAGATTTAAGTCTTTATGGGCTTACTGCTCACTTTCCTGTCGTTGCTCAAAATGCCATAATAACTGGAAATTGAGCCATGGAAACAGTGAAGCATTTCCGTTGTGCTTTATAACAGTTATCTCTTTCACTGTTCTAAGTGATTGTTAACATGGATAGGATTACGGCCTGCAGAGGTATGCTTCAGTTCCTCCTCTGGAGCAAAGCAGTTGTAGAGCCCTCTCACTCTCTCTCTCTCTCTCTCTCTCTCTCTCTCTCTCTCTCTCTCACACACACACACACACACACGTTGCGAGGAGTCCTCAAAGGACTGGTTGGGCAGAGCCAACAGTTGTTGTTGTTGTTGTTGTTGTTTAGTCATTTAGTCGTGTCCGACTCTTTGTGACCCCATGGACCAGAGCACACCAGGCACTCCTGCCTTCCACTGCCTTCCACAGTAGCTTCAAGAACACTGTCCAACCATCTCAATCTTAGTCTTAATCTTGAGCTTTTCTTGTCCAACCATCTCGTCCTCTGTCGTCCCCTTCTCCTTGTGCCCTCCATCTTTCCCAACATCAGGGTCTTTTCCAGGGAGTCTTCTCTTCTCACGAGGTGGCCAAAGTATTGGAGCCTCAGCTTCAGGATCTGTCCTTCCAGTGAGCACTCAGGGCTGATTTCCTTCAGAATGGATAGGTTTGATCTTCTTGCAGTCCATGGGACTCTCAAGAGTCTCCTCCAGCACCATAATTCAAAAGCATCAATTCTTTGGCGATCAGCCTTCTTTATGGTCCATCTCTCACTTCCATACATCACTACTGGGAAAACCATAGCTTTTACTGTACGGACCTTTGTTGGCAAGGTGATGTCTCTACTTTTTAAGATGAGCCAACAGTAGGGAGAGCCAAAGCCAATGATCAGAAGAGCCAACTAATTCTACTTTGGCACCCATCCTCTCTCCAGCTGAGTTCAACAAGGGCAGTACTGAGACTAAGGGGAGGAAGCTGACACCCCCTGGACTGGATGTGAGTGAGAAGGCAGGCAGGGAAGAGTTGACTGGGCAGTGCCTGAATTGCTTTACTGGACCAGCCAACATTCCCATTTAAGTGATGGAAACAAGGACAGCATCAAGGGTTGGTATAAGCTAGGGGTGCCCAAACATTTTTTCTAAGATGGCCAGATCTGATGAAGTGAACATGTGTGAGGGCCGACCAAAGTTGAGCTTTTTTTAGGATTGAGCTTCTTGAGCTTTTTCTGGGATTTGACCCCAAGAAATAAACTGCCACAGGGGCCAGATTAGGCCCACAAAACGGACTTTGGTCATGGTTGGTATAAGCAGACACCTGCTAATGGCCAACATTCCCGTCAAGAACCACAAATAAGTATTTTTCACTTGTTCTTCTTCTTCATCCACCTCTTACTCTGGCTCAGGCAACAGTGGAAATGAAACAGCAGTAGATGTCACTGCCTGTTTGCTCATTGACTCTCTGCCTGGCACCAGGGCTTAAAATGTGGCAGGTGGTTTAACCCCACTCAAGCCTGGCCTTTGTTTACAGTGCTGGGGCTCCTAATGGGCTATGCATGTAACCCAGAGCTGCTTCTGAGTGATGTTCCTTCATCACTGCATAATTATAGGGACTGCAAGAAGGTGCTAGCAGTAACAAGGCAGAAGAGTATAATATAATGAACTGATGGACTTGGGGTCCCTATTCAAACCCAGGGAAGGTTGCAGGCAGGCCATCTGATCTACTTCATGGGGTGGTTGGGAGGTTTTATAGGAAAACTCCATTTAGGATGCACTGAAGCTTCTTTGAGCAAAAAAATAAATAAATATGAATATAAATTTGATACATAAGTGCATAAGTAACCAGTGTATTCAAATACGTGGAGAGCAGCAAACCATTTGGGTTGTGGTGGGGGTTTGTCCAAGGCTAAGACTGGAAAGAAATCTGCACTGAGAAACAAATATATGCATTCCCTTGTATGGCTGTATTTTATTTTATTTATTTCTGTAGGGGGTAGAATTTTTTAAGTTGTGCTTTGGACATGGAAACTATCTCTAATGAAAGACAGGCAAGCTGCACAAGTATCCAAACAGCTATTCTCATCCATGATTTTAAAGTTCCTAATTTTTTCTGGTTCAAGCAGAAAGGGTCAAAACCATGTGGCCAGACAGGAGGGAGGGTGGGAGAGATTGTGCAGGATCGAAGGAAGTAAAGTAGAAAAAGAGAATGATTTGAGTATCAGAAGCTGTGAGTGGGGAGATTAATGCTTTAGGGCTTTTCAACAGCAACAACCATTGTCTTTGGTTTGAATTTCATTGAAGTGTTGTGTTTCTGCTTTAATCCAAAAAAAGCAATGATTTTTTCACAGCATAAGAAAAGAATAATTATCAAGTGAGTGTCCACACTCAGTCATGATTGCCCAAGAAACTGTGAGGCATTTGTCACTGTGGCTGACTCCCAGGCAATGCTTGCTTCCTGTTTCAGAGCATTTTGAAGCCATTACCTAAGGTCGCAGAGGTGCTTCAGATGAGACCATTATCTTGGATTAGCACCTGACCTTGAGTTTGTTTACATGCTCTGAGGTTGATAAGCCCTGCAAGAAGGTGAGGTTTAAGAAAGATAGAAAAACAAAGCACGAAAGAAAATGCAAGTTCTGAAGTGGGGTAGACAAAAGGGATGTTTGTTATTACAATGCACATCAGACCCTGCTGGTCCTTATTCAGAGAAATAAAGACTCAGCATTTATATGTAAAATTTTAAAGATTCAACATTCTGAATTTCTCTGAATTTCCCTAGAAAAGGGACCAGCAAGGTCTGAAATGCATTGGAATATTTTTTTTTAATACTTTTTTTTACTAACGTGCTGTTTTTTGTTCCTACTTTCAGTTCCTTTCCAGGGTGCCCATCAAGTTCCAAAACATGGTGGTGGTTGTCATTTTGTTTTCCTTTCAACCATAGTCTCCTGTGCTGGTGGGTGTCCAAAGGGATTTGTAGAGGAGTGGCTGCATTCTGTTGCAGCAAAAATGGCGAAGAGACTTGTGACACATTAAAGATGTCCACATTTATTATGATAGACTTTTGCAGACTAGAGTCCACAAAATGTATAAAGGGCAATCCTAAATTGGCAAACTCTGAGGGTGGAACAGAGGGCTGGATAAGAAGAGGACTGAAATCAGAGGGAAATGAGATGCATAAAGAATAGAGAATTATTTACAGGCAAAATGGTTAGTGACTTTTAACAAGGTGGTGTTGCAGAAACCTGACCTCCAATTTCTCCTTTCTTTCAGTTTCTTTCCCCTGCAATGGGGGCACTTTAGAATACATTTATAAATTTGGTGTGTGTGGTTGAGCTTACTTTCTTGTTGCAAGGTGTCTGTAGATAGTGTTGTGTGTGTGTTTATTTCCAATAAACATTTATCCAGCACTCTGCAGCCTCCCTGGCTGCCTGTGCATCCTCATCTGGAGGGGGGGGACATGGGAGGAGTTACCTTATGGCATCTTCCCATAATTGAATTATGGGAAAGCAGGGAGGTTAGCTGCAGAGTAACTGAAATTGGAGCAGTCACGGATTGTTTTTACGTGAGGTCCTTCCTTCCTCCTTAAGAACAGTTTTCTCATCCTGTTTTCTTTATAAATCGGGTCCTCCCTTAAAGAGGGCACGTATTGCGTTGAGACCTGAACAACCGACAGCCTGTGTTGTGGGTGGGTACGCTTGGATAGCCACAACACCCAATTGGTAGGTCCCTTGAAGCTGGCTAATGGGACGCAGTCTAAGCAGTTTGAGGGACCTATTTATGCCCATGCACGTGACCCAGAGCTTCCTCTTTCAGTGCATGCAGTGAGAACACCTTCCCACCTCTCCCTACTTTTTAGGCATTTTGCGCTTGACCTTGCTATGCCGTCGTGTGTTGTCTGTCGTTGGGACAGGGGCACAGCAGGAATTTTCACCACTTGGCTGATTGGCTTTTGCCATTTGGGTTTGCCTGCCATGCTGCAAATCACCACAACTTTTAAGGTTACGGATAGGCTCTGGTTCAGGTGATAGGGATGGGAGAACGCTCTCGCTATCCCTATGTGAAGGACATTCCATTAAAGGAATCCAGGGACTTGATGGTTTTGTCAACCCCTGAGAGGGGCTTGTGCCTGTGCCTGAGTCCAGGGGGACATTTGGGTGGCGGAGATAGCCTGTTCCTGGCTTTCCACTTATCCAGGTGTTCACCCTTGGCTCACCTATGATGGAACCCTGGGTCAGCGCTACCTGCAAGGGCGCAGGGAGCTAGTCGAACCAGAGCCTATGCAACCAGTCACTTTCTGTAATCAATAAAGTTGTGGCCTAAATTCTGCCAAAAACCAAAACCAAAATTTGAGTCTTGTGTGAATTTATTTAGGGTTATTTAGAGGGGAGGTTACTTTGTCTGAAGACGCAAGTAAAACACTTTGAAAACCTGAATTAAGAGCTATTAGGCAGTATCCCCACCTTCCTTTAATTGTGGGAAAGCCCAGCTAAGGGCATCATGGCATTTTCAGGAAACATGAGCATCCATGACAGTTTGTAGAGTACAGGCCACTGGCAAGATTATTTGTAGAACAAAAGAAATGGAAGTCAGAAACACACACACACACACACACACACACACACACACACACACAGACTACCTTGAAACTGTAGGGGTGGGGAAGACATTTGATCCCGCTTGCATTTTAATGAGAAACTACCTAATTAGCACTTCCATAACAATATGCAAACTGAAGCAGCTATCCTTCAGGATTTACACTTCTCTGAATTTTGTGATGAAGTTCTCCAACTAAGAACATGCACAAAAATCTGTACATTGATGGAAAGCGCACCACACTGATTCAGTGGCTACACGTGTACAAAATGGAACGTTGTTCAAAACCAGAAGTTAATTTGCAAGCTGCGTTCAAGTGCCATTGTCACCAACACTCTCATTGTGCCTGATTCTCTCTTCTTTAATTATATGCTACACAGTTGGCCGTGTAGACTCGGTGGTGGTGACTCTGACTTGCATGCAGGAGGTTGGAACCCTGGTAATCCTGGCAGACACCGTGTCTGAAACCTTTGAGACTACCAGTCAAAACAGGCAGTGCTCAGCTAATTGGACCAATGGATCTGCCTTAGTTTAAAGCAGTTTCCTATGTCCCCCTCCAGCCTGCCTCCATTTCTCAGAAAACAAAACAAGCCTCTGATTTTGATGGAGTCAAAAGGATTAGATCTGGTTTGTGATTTGTTTACTCTGCACTCCGGGGAATGTTAAATACCTGCAACTATACAATGTTGTTGTTTTTCCTTCCCTGCCTCACTTAATAAACAATGACTGAATTGCATTTGCAGTCCTTGCGCCATGCTGGTTATTAGAGAGAGAGCGCTTGCTGTTTGCTGTGTGTGAGAGTTCATCTAATTAGCCGATTTCAGCTCATTTGGCATTAAATAATTCCCAGAATTCCCGTATATTTGTACGTTATGTTCACCAGGGGGAGGAGAAGCTTTCTCTGAAAGCAATTAAAGAGCTCCCTCCAGAAAAACCTATGATTGGTCACCTCACATGTACGGTTAATATCTACCAAGACAATTTCAGGCAGCACTCGCTCCAAAGAGCAGAGTCAACACAGAGCAATCATGGACCATTAGTAAACATATGGAATTCAATGGGCCAATCAAGTCAAAACAAAACAGTGGTGTGTGGGTGTGTGGGTGTGTGTGGCCTTTTTCGGGTGGGGGGGGCAGTGAATTTTACTTTTGTACAGTAAACTCGTTTCTACACTCCACTCAGGCAAACAAGAAGGAACATCAGAGTAAAAGGGCACATTCCTGCCAGGAAACTACACTTGAGGAGGGTGCAAAGCAGGGTTGGTCAGGGTGGCTCTAGAGCATGGGTAGGCAACCTAAGGCCCAGGGGCCCAGATCCGGCCCAATTGCCTTCTAAATCCGGCCCACATATGGTCTGGGAATCAGCGTGTTTTTACATGAGTAGAATGTGTCCTTTTATTTAAAATGCATCTCTGGGTTTTATTTGTGGGGCATAGGAATTTGTTCATTATTTTTTTTCTTCAAAATATAGTCCAGCCCCCCACAAGGTCTGAGGGACAGTGGACTGGCCCCTTGCTGAAAAAGATTGCTGACCCCTGCTCCAGAGGATGTGTGGCTTGGGAAGGGCTAGACATAGTGGCCAGGGGGGGGGGCATGTTCTGCCTGCCCGCCCCACTCCTGAATTTCCCTCTCCCTCTGTTAGAGGGGTAGGCTTCAGCTGTGGTGTTTACAAAGCTAAGCATGGTGGCAGACAGCCCCTGTCCATGTTTCATCATAATCTCGGCAGATAGCCAGAGCCGTCAGTTTTGAGCAGTGAGGGCACATTGAAAGGAGATGGTTGGCTACCACTGCTCGGCTTTGAAGCAGCCGAAATCCAGCCGTCAAAATCCCAGTCCGCAATACCGAGGGCTATTTGCTTATTCAGTCATGCAGTTCTGTAGCTGGCAATGAACAGGACTGTGCTTTATAACACATTTCATGGGTGATTATTAGAATATATTTGATATAATAGGCTAAAGCTGTTTCCTGTCAGCCATGAATACGCGCACACATCATTTGTGGAGCTGCTCCTTCATGAGGGGAAATGAGTGCGTGGTGTGGGGAGAGCAGAAAGAAACAATACATTTCTCCCTCTCTCATAACAGTAACACCCGGGGTCATCCAATGAAGCTCAGTGGTGGGGCATTCATAATGGAAGAATCCTGAGTCATCTCTGCTGCATCCATGCAGTTTCCCTGTTGTGACCAGTTCAGCCATCTCTCCTCAGGAATAAGGAGCAGCTTCAGGTTGCCCCAGCAATTTGTCGCAATGCACAAGCCCTCTCTCTCTTCAAGGGATGTTTTCTGGACGTTAATGATGATGTGGTGATGGGGAAATAATTAATAATAATAATTTTATTATTTATACCCCGCCCATCTGGCTGGGTTTCCCCAGCCACTCTGGGAGGCTCCCAACAGAATATTAAAAACACGATAAAACTTCAAACATTAAAAACTTCCCTAAACAGGGAATACCTTCAGGTGTCTTCTAAAAGTCAGATACAGTAGTTGCTTATTTCCTAGACATCTGATGGGAGGGCGTTTCACAGGGCGGGCGCCACCACTGAGAAGACCCTCTGTCTGGAAAGGCTGTAGCAAAGGGGTAGAGCAGCTGCTCTGCATGCAGAAAGCTCCTGGTCCAATCCACCACACCTCCCAATAGGGCTGGGACACAACTCTGGCTGGACTCCTGGAACGCCACTGGCCAGTGTAGACAATACTAGACAGTATACAGTCTAAGGGTGGATCTACACACAGGAAAAACCCCGCTATAAATAAGTCAGAAATTAAATTGTTACAGTGGTACCTCGGGTTAAGAACTAGACATTTACCTTCCCGCTACTTGCACTTAAGGGTGCTTTCGAACTGCTAGGTGGGCAGGAGCTGGGACCGAATGATGGGAGCTCACCCCGCAACGGGGATTCGAACCGCCGACCATGCGATCAGCAAGTCCTAGGCACTGAGGTTTTACCCACAGCGCCACCCACATCCCTCAGGCTTTTACTTAGATGATAGCAAAATATGCTTCCTCAGTGGCTACTGATTGGTAAGAGACGCTGTCTGTTAAATAAGCATTGATCACTGATGTTTACTGAGTCCAGGGCACCCTTCTCCAGTTTGAGTGGTGTCTGGGAAGAAACAGTTTGCCTAGCGAGGGAGAGAGAATTGCAGCTGGTTTTTAAGAAAGAGCAGGGTGGGGAACCAACTGCAAACAGATTGCTGGTGCTACAGCTGCTTTGTAGATGAATACTGCTATTCTGCTCCCCCATGCTCAGCATATATCCCAAAAAACTAGATAACTGCAGAAGCACTTATTCTTTGCAGTTGTGGCTGCACAAGGAAACTGCCTCAGGAACTTATCGCTGTCTCAGGAACCCTATTGCTTGAGGAATTGCTCAGGAACTATATTCTGTCCCTTCCGCATTGCTCTGTTGTTTTCATCTTTCTTATATCTCAATGCATGAGAAGTCAGATTATTTTCTATTGGGAATCATCACTACAAGTGCATGACTAAAACTCTGGAATCATAAGTCCCTGGGAGGGGACTAATGCAGTGGCTTTTAAAGCTTAACCTGTATTTTGCTCTCGCAGTGGGAAACGAATTGCCTTAAGTTTCCCCCTCTCTGGGCTCACACAGTAACTTTTCCATTTGTTTGTCAGCAACGTATTTTTGATGCAGGAGGCCAGGTTTGCTTTTTTGCATGTCTGATGTGAATGAGATAAGTAGAGTAGAAATTTGTTCTCTGGAAATATGCAGTTGTTACAATAGATAATACCAGACTAGATGGGCAAATAATAATCTGACAGAAAGCAGTTTCCTATGTTGGCTGGCTTATAGAGGGTCTCTTACTTGCTTGCTTCTGGTGCCTTTCTAATTTAGGGATAGGGAACCTATGGCTCTCCAGATGTTGTTGGACTGAAGCTCCTACCATCTCTGACCATAGGCCATGTAAGCCGAGGCTGATGGGAATTATAATCCAACAATATCCACAAATTCCCCACCCCCTTTTGTAATTTAAGGGTTAATTCTGTTAGTGTTGAAATCAATTAGCCTAGGGCTGGGTGGAGATGTTGCTTATCAATCAGGCAGTGTCGTGATGTTTACAGAGGTAGCTCATGCTCTGATTGGCTGTGTAGTTCTAATGGAATTTTGCCTCTGTATGTTTGGTTGAATGTCTCCCTGCCCTTTACAGGGCCTGAACTAAGACAGAAAAAAACTCTGTTTCTTTCTTCTCAAATTATACACTGGTGTCCCCCCCCCCCAAAAAAAATTCCTCAGTAAAGTATTATCAGGATTTCTTTTCTCTCTAGACGCAATCTTCGTTACTTAAGTGAATTTACTAACAGGCTCTACATGTGCACCCTTTACTTCATGTGGTTGGGAACCCTGGCCATTTATGGAGTCCTATGTGTATGTCTATGTGAGACTGACACTGAACACAGCGTCACTTGCCAGCGTGACCAGCACATGCAAAAGCATGCAGGGGGCATGGCTAGCAGACACAATCCCATTGTCCCTCTCATGCATTTGCCATCGGAGCATAACCAAATGCATGAATAGGGCTGCAGGTTGTGGAGAAAGCATTATTAATTTGTATACTGCTAGCAGAATAATCCCATTGAAATGGGAAAGCTCAAGAGAATGCCGGCATAAACAGCTTTGTCTTCAAAAGCTTACAGAAATGCCTATCTGGTTGCAGTTTTTCACCTTTCCTTGGGGAGTGCATTCCATTATGGCAGCGCCAACAGAGAAAAACCGGCCTTGACGTCACTGCAAGGCCCTGGCAAGCTTAATTGGGTTCCTGGAAGAAGCGGACCATTTGGATCCCTTCCAGTCAGGATTCAGGCCTCATCACGGGACTGAAACTGCCTTGGTCGCACTGGTTGATGATCTCCGGCGGGCTAGGGACAAAGGTGAGAGCTCTTTCCTAGTTCTGCTGGATCTCTCAGCGGCGTTCAATACCATCGACCATAACATCCTTCTGGACCGTCTTGAGGGGCTGGGAGCTGGGGGCACTGTCATACAGTGGTTCCGCTCCTTCCTCCTGGGCCGTGTTCAGAAAGTGGTGGTGGGGGATGAGTGTTCAGACCCCTGGGCTCTCACTTGTGGGGTGCCTCAGGGTTCTGTCCTCTCCCCCATGCATCTACATGCAGCCGCTGGGAGAGATCATCAGGCGGTTTGGGCTGGGTGTTCATCAGTATGCGGATGATACCCAGCTCTACCTCTCTTTTAAATCAGAACCAGTGAGGGCAGTGACGGTCCTGTGTGAGTGTCTGGAGGCGGTTGGAGGATGGATGGCGGCAAACAGATTGAGATTGAATCCTGACAAGACAGAAGTACTGTTTCTGGGGGACAGGAGGCGGGCAGGTGTGGAGGATTCCCTGGTCCTGAATGGGGTAACTGTGCCCCTGAAGGACCAGGTGCGCAGCCTGGGAGTCATTTTGGACTCACAGCTGTCCATGGAGGCACAGGTTAAATCCGTGTCCAGGGCAGCTGTGTACCAGCTCCATCTGGTACGCAGGCTGAGACCCTATCTGCCTGTGGACCGCCTCGCCAGAGTGGTGCATGCTCTGGTTATCTCCCGCTTGGACTACTGCAATGCGCTCTACGTGGGGCTACCTTTGAAGGTGACCCGGAAACTACAACTAATCCAGAATGCAGCAGCCAGACTGGTGACTGGGAGCGGCTGCCGAGACCATATAACACCGGTCTTGAAAGACCTACATTGGCTCCCAGTACGTTTCCGAGCACAATTCAAAGTGTTGGTGCTGACCTTTAAAGCCCTAAACAGCTTCAGTCCAGTATACCTGAAGGAGCGTCTCCACCCCCGTCATTCTACCCCGACACTGAGGTCCAGCACCGAGGGCCTTCTGGCGGTTCCCTCACTGCGAGAGGCCAAGTTACAGGGAACCAGGCAGAGGGCCTTCTCGGTAGTGGCGCCCGCCCTGTGGAACGCCCTCCCACCAGATGTCAAAGAGAACAACTACCAGACTTTTAGAAGACACCTGTTTAAGGAAGCTTTTAATGTTTGATGCATCACAGTATTTTAATATTCTTTTGGAAGCCGCCCAGAGTGGCTGGGGAAACCCAGCCAGATGGGCAGGGTATAAATAATAAATTATTATTATTATTATTATTATTATTATTATTATTATTATTCCATTAGTGTAGCACTCGGGGGAGATGGTTCCATAATCCAGGGACCAGTATGGAACAGATCTTTTTCCTTGTCCCCGCTAGCAAGGGGTTGAGCAAGCAAATTCTCGAGCAAGATCTGATGGGAAGTGCAACGACACTGCTATTGGCTTTTTTCTGCAGCAGACAGCAAACATAAACCTGGCCCTAGTAAAATGTAATGAACCGGGGTTGTGTGTGTGGATGAGCCAGGACCTCAAGCAGATTCCCCAGTGCTGTCATGGGAATTTACCACAGCAGAACATTAGAAGAGCCTGCTGATCAGGCTAATAGCCCATCTCGTCTAGCAACCTGTTCTCACAGGCCAACAGATGTCTGTGAGAAACCAGCTAGCAGAATTCAAGCACAAAAGTGCTCCCCTGTCCTGTGCTTTCCTGATGTTCAGAAGACATGATGCCTCCAGGGTATGGCCATTGTGGCTAGTAGCAACCAATAGTCCTCTCCCCCATGAATTTATCCATAGTTCCCAGGGCGTCACTGGACCAACATCAAATGTTGCCACAAGAAATGCAGGGTTTAGAGTGTCCCTGCCTTTGCAGCTTGTTTACAGCTCAGTCCTGCAAGCACTTGAAAATCTGTTCCTCCTACAAAATGCCAAGAGGTTATGGATGTGTTTGTGATTGCAAGGCAGAAAAACAAGACAGCTTCACGAGCTTCAGATTCAACAGCCTTCCTAGCAACGTCTCTGAATTAATTTTATGTTGTTTACATTGTCATGGCAGACTTTGTCACAAACAGCCGCCCATGTAACCCTAAAGCATATGTCTCACCGTCCCCCATTTTATCAAGGATACTCCCTATTTTCTGGTAACTGTATCTGCTTTATGATTGTTGCTGTTTTTACCTTTGGGAAAGCCTGGTTTAAAAAAGGTTGCTAGTGTATATTGCTAGACTGGAGTGCAGTCTACACACACATTAAAAAATGCTGTAAAAATGCTTTTAAAAAAGTTTTGGAAAATACATTGAATTTTGCATAGCCCATTGTTGCCATCTAGTGTCACATTTCTATATTGCACTTCACAGCACATTTAAAACGTTTAATTTGCAGCTGTATAGCTGAGTCCTGGCTGTTCTTTAAGACTTCTGCCTGTTACTCCGCATCTTCCTCTCCAGGTTAAATCTGTTAGTGTTGGATGGTGGATATTGTCATTCCTTTAATGCACATGCACATAAATATGTGAGCATTTGTTGTTGTTTAGTCATTTAGTCGTGTCCAACTCTTCGTGACCCCATGGACCAGAGCACGCCAGGCACTCCTGTCTTCCACTGCCTCCCACAGTTTGGTCAAACTCATGCTGGTAGCTTCGAGAACACTGTCCAACCATCTCGTCCTCTGTCGTTCCCTTCTCCTTGTGCCCTCCATCTTTCCCAACATCAGGGTCTCTTTTCCAGGGAGTCTTCTCATGAGGTGGCCAAAGTATTGGAGCCTCAGCTTCAGGATCTGTCCTTCCAGTGAGCACTCAGGGCTGATTTCCTTCAGAATGGATAGGTTTATGTGAGCATAGAATCACAGAATCACAAATCGTCTAGTCCAACCCCTGTAATGCAGGAATCTTTTGCCCAACGTGAGGCTTGAACTCATGACCCAGTCTGATGCATGCAGCTTGATATTTCACACACCACTGAAGTTCACTTTGAACTCTTGATAACTCTGGACTTTGTTTGTTTTGGCATATTTTTAACCAAAACCACAAACCTCATATTTTACAACAAGTCATAGGTCATTCTTAGGAGCCCTGACTGCCTCTGTGTTTTCTGCAGGATGTTCCTGCCTCTTCCTCCTGCACCTCTGTTTCCAGTCAGGCTGGCATGTTTCTTGCAGTGTTAGAGCAGCCTGGCTCCAGATTTCGTGCAGTTGTTTTGGAATGAGAGCAGGTTGTCAGATCTTGCTCATTTGGTCCTTGTAATTCTGACAGCATCCCTTCACTGTAGCTCCATGTGGGAAGTGACAAATGCTCGTTATGGGTGTGTGATGCATTGTGAAATGAACAGACTGGGCATCGGCTATTGCCTGGCATACCACCCCCCCCCCCCCGCTCTCTCTAGATCTGTGTTAATCTGGAGCAAAAACTTGCTGGCAATAAACCATAGCATCTCATTACAGAACCTAGTGTTTTAATTTCTGCTAGCATGTCATTACCTGAGGCTGGCTTTGTCTGTTTCCTTGTTACATTCAGCGGCTGCTGGGCTGGAGTTGAGAGTAGATGCAAGTTCCTCTGGAGCCAGTGTGGTGTAGTGGTTAAGAGCGGTAGTCTCGTAATCTGGGGAACTGGGTTCGATTCCCCGCTCCTCCACATGCAGCTGCTGGGTGACCTTGGGCCAGTCACACTTCTCTGAAGTCTCTCAGCCCCACTCACTTCACAGAGTGTTTGTTGTGGGGGAGGAAGGGAAAGGAGAATGTTAGCTGCTTTGAGACTCCTTTGGGTAGTGATAAAGTGGGATATCAAATCCAAACTCCTCTTCTTCTCTTCTTCTTCTCTGAGCTTGCATAGAGCGCCTCCTCCAAATTATTATAATCAGTCCTCATACTTCCAGGTCTGCAGACTGACTCTCTGAAACCTTAAACCAGATCTGGCTTGGGTCAAAGCAAGCCTGCAATATATGAGTGAGGAGATCTCAGGAAAGATGCACTTGCTATAATTGTTTGTTTGTTGTGTGTGTGTTCCTGCAATTTTGAGGGTCTCTCTCTCCCCCCCCCCCAATATATACAACAGCATGCAAGGGGGAAATGAGTTTGTGTGGAATGGTGATAAATTCAGGCCCAAAAGACAGAATGAGTGTTCTTATTGAACATTTTGTAATTTCATATTAGTGATTTCTCAGTTACACAATTAAGGTTGTTCAGGAGCAGATCAGAAATGTTTTCTTTTTTTGTTTTGTTTTTAAAGCAAAATTGGCTGGGAATATTGATGTTAGGATAAATCCGAAAGCCATAATTAGTTTTTTCCCCCCACAGCTATAAAATAGTATATTGTTCATAGCATTCTGTGAATCAAAAATCAGGGAGCAGCTAGCATGACAGTAAAGGCAATCTTGATTTCCACTGATAGCAAGGGAAGCACTTGAGATTTGAAACAGGGAAACAATGACAAGTAAAAACTCGGGTATCATCAGCACAGAACTTGGGGCAGATTTCATGGATCCCATTCAGCAGAATGTGCAAGAGGGAATCCACCACTAACAACACAAAATGCAGCAGTGCTGGCTTGCCACATTGTGAAGCAAATGAAATATACATTACCTAATAAAGGAAGACCCCTGTAAGACCATTATGTCCAGAGTCTAAAATTACCTTAGGGCACTATTGAGTGAAATAGCAGGTCCTGGTGGATCTCTGACTTGTATTAAATTTGCAAATGAATACAGTTCATTCCCCTCCCCTCCATTGTTTTTCTCCCTGTGATTTTCTCTGCTATTTTTTAAATATTTAGTTGTTACCATTAAACAAGTATAAATGTCATCAAAGCAATCAAGAAGATGAACAAATGTTCTGCTTTTGCTCTTGGAAGAAAGGCTTATGTTTTGATTTCCTTTGTAACATTTCTCTCTCTCTCTCCACGCAAAGCTTGCCGCCGGAAGGCAGCGAAGTCCTCCTTGGACCACAAGTAACTTGCGGCCCTCCGGATGTGACCGTCTCCACCCCATTTGCCTTGACAATACCACACTGTGCAGAAGCAAATTCTGAGCACTGGAACGTCCACCTGAAAAAGAAAAAGCTCCAGGGCAAATGGGAGGTAAGTGAAATTCCTTCCCCAGAGGATTGAGCCAAAAAAGGATGCTTAAAGATGGATCTCACAAGATGAAAGGTTAGTTAGGTAAAGTAAGGTAAAGGGACCCCTGGCCATTAGGTCCAGTCATGGCCGACTCTGGGGTTGTGGCTCTCATCTCGCTTTATTGGCCGAGGGAGCCGGCGTACAGCTTCCGGGTCATGTGGCCAGCGTGACTAAGCCGCTTCTAGTGAACCAGAGCAGCGCACGGAAACGCCATTTACCTTCCCGCCAGAGCGGTACCTATTTTTCTACTTGCACTTTGAGGTGCTTTTGAACTGCTAGGTTGGCAAGAGCAGGGACCGAGCAACGGGAGCTCAACCCGTCGCGGGGATTCGAACCGCCGACCTTCTGATCTGCATGTCCTAGGCTCTGTGGTTTAACCCACAGCGCCACCCACGTCCCTTTGGAATGTTAGTTAGTCTGGGTTAAAAGTACCACTTCCAATCTTAAATTCAGTTCTCAACACTTCAGCGGCAACTAGTGATTTATTTGGGTTTTTAACAGAAAAAGGAAATTTTGTGCAAATTTCTCTTCGTGGACCCATTTTTGCATGCTTTTAAAAAACTAATATGCAATATTATTGCAAGCAATTCCCCCAAATATCATGCATCCTTATACATGTCTTTCTCTAATATCTGCATTTTTTGCACATTTCCGTATTGTTTGTTGGAGAACTGCACCGCAAAATGAAGAGATGTGCAGATTTTGAAAGACAGCTGTGTTTCACTTTGTGTTATGTGAATCAGGTAGCTTCTTATGAGAATGCAAGCCAAACTGGATTCCTCTCCCATCCCAACATCCCAGCAAGGAAACCTCACCACAGTGAGTGTGGTGAGCAGATTTGTGGATCCTTTTCCCTACAGGGAAGTGCTCCATTCTAGGTGCTCTTTGAAATTACATTCAGCTCTCATCCAAGTATTCATGACAAAAAGAGGAATTGCAAATCCCTCTTCCCAGCCACTCACTGAATTAATGGCTCAGGCCAGTGGAGCAACACATAAGATGGAAGACTTCATTAGAATAAACATTATCCTGGTGAATAACATGGTGAAGGAATCTTGCCCGTGTCTTGTTTGTTGTCTTTGATGTTCCAAATGATCCCTCTACCTGAGGGATCATTTGTTTTGAGGGGGCGGGGGATTAAAGACAAATCGGAGAATGTGAAGCTGTGCTAAAATTGCTAATGTGTTGTCATTGCCACTACCTTCTGATGACATTGGATTTCTTGCTGAAAACACTTTTGCTGATTCAGTCTGCACAGCCCTTGGATTCATTTCACTGAAACCTTCCATCTGTGTAAAACTAGCTCAATAGCATCCGTTTAAGAAAGAGCCTTTAAGCGTGACCCTGCTTTTATTTATTTATTTTTGCTTCTCTATATCCCGCTCTTCATGCAAGGAGCTTGTAAAGGTAAAGGTAAAGGGACCCCCAACCATTAGGTCCAGTTGTGGCCGACTGGGGTTATGGCGCTCATCTCGCTTTATTGGCCGAGGGAGCTGGCATACAGCTTCCGGGTCATGTGGCCAGCATGAGTAAGCCACTTCTGGCGAACCAGAGCAGCACAAGGAAACACCATTTACCTTCCCGCCGGAGCGGTACCTATTTATCTACTTGCACTTTGACGTGCTTTCGAACTGCTAGGTTGGCAGGAGCAGGGACCGAGCAATGGGAACTCACCCCATCGCGGGGATTCAAACTGCCGACCTTCTGATCGGCAAGTCCTAGGCTCTGTGGTTTAACCCACAGCGCCACCCACTTCCCTTACAAGGAGCTTGTAATTGCACATAAAGTTTTTTCTCCCTTATCTGCACAACAGCCATGTGAAGTAAGTTAAGCTGAGTGTGGGTGATGACACCCAAATTCGAGCAGAGAGCTTCAAGGAGGGGGAGGGGAGATTTGAACCCAGGTTTCCATGAGCTGCTCTGGTTCACCAGAAGTGGCTCAGTCATGCTGGCCACATGACTAGGAAGCTGTCTGCAGACAAACACCAGCTCCCTCAGCCTATAGAGTGTGATGAGCACAAACCCCCCAGAGTCGTCCACAACTGGACTTAATGGTCAGGGCTCCCTTTAGCTTTAGCTTTAGCTTTACCTCCCTTGATCCTAGTCTAACCATTATGCTACTCTAACTTTGGAGTGAACATTGATAGTCTTTGAAACTGTGCTTTCCCCACTTCCATCCCAAACTATCATTATTACTATTGTTGCTGTTGTTGTTGTTGTTATTAAACATCCCAAATCCTGGTTTTAGCAGAACTCAGAGTGAGCATCCATTTTATAACAATTTTTTAAAAAGAAATCTGAACGTGATGGGAGCCAATTTGCTTCACTTTTCATTGGTTACAAAATGAAGAACGAAGGGTAACAAATGGGGGTCTTATTTGTTGCCACATTTGAACCCATTCCTCATTCACTTGAGGGGCGGGGGTTATCTCTTCCATATCTGTCTCTTGGTGGCTGCCATTTTATTTCCCCCAGATGATGAAGATGACTTATTAAATTTCTGTACTGCCCTTCATCCAAAGATCACAGGGCAGTTTATAATACAAAAATGCATACCAAACAAAAACGATAACCTCCTGCCACACGGGCACAGAAGGTTTAATCAGCCAAAGGCCTGGCAAAAGAGGACTGCTTTTGCCTGGTGCCTAAAGATATGTTCCAATGGTGCCAGCCAAGCTCCACACATTGCCAAAACAGCAGCTTGTGGTGGCCACCGAGGCAGCATCCAAAGCGAAAAGAAATAAAGAATCAGAAACAACAAATATGAGTAGTGGGCCAATGTGATTTTCTCAAATAGTTTGGTTTTAAGGAGTGAATAACAAAACAAATCTAGTGAAAATCCTAGATAGAGCGGCCACTCAATTTCAGTTTACAGCAGAGCTGATTAGAGGGGACCTGATTCCAGGAACTGGTGGGCTGATTTGGTCATTTGGGTTTCAGGGAGACACTTACCATAGTGGTGATTCCTCTCCTCTCCTCTCTGACAACTGGATCTTACCATTCCCTCCCCTCTGGTGTTTAAGACAGAAGCTGTGGTGACCAGGATAAGGTATCTGGACACCACCAAGTTTTCTACTCCCAAGATGCATCTGGAATGATTCATACAGGTTGTGTAGCAAATGTGGTGCTCTCTAGCCTTTGCAGACCACCACTTCACAACATCCCTGACCAACAGGCATGCTGGCTGGAGCCGGTGGCAGTTGTTGTTCTACACATCTGGAGGAGGCCATGTTGTCTGCCTCTGCTTTTCACTTACTCTTTGCTATATTATTTTACGCATCCTCTCTTCTACCAATTTAAAAGCCAGGATGGTACTTGTTCCTTTTGGTTCCAACATATGCCGGAAATGCAATAATCATCCCAAAGCAGATTATCAACAGTTCAAAATACGTTTCAGCAGGCTACCCTACTTGTATGATGGCAGGCTATATGATGTCCTTGTGGGGTTTTCATTGCTTGCATTCATTGATAAGAGAGGAGATTCATCAGCTCTGCACTCCAATAAAATAAAATATATTTGCTTGGGATGGGGGGGGGACCTTGAATTGTTATTGCAAAGGTTTTCAGGGCAGCTTTGGGATATTGAGGGCTACAGGATGTTCACCCCAGTCCTAGTGGAAGAAAATATATATAATACTAGGGGTGACCCCCTCATTCGCTCTGCTTGTCACCCCCTAGTATTTTATATATTTTCTTCCAACAACAACAACAAGAAGAAGCAATAAGTTTCAGTCTTGCAAACTTTGCTCACACTGATCCCAGGTGAGGTTTTAAACATCTTAACTAAAACGTAGCTTCTCTGCTAAAGCAGATTTTTTTTAAAAAACAAAACAAAACAAAACTCCATATGCTGCATCTTCTGCCCTCTGTTGCATGCTGGGAACTGCCTGCATGTATCTCTGTGTTGCAAACACTCTCATTTACATATATAAAGGTAAAGGTACCCCTGCCCATACGGGCCAGTCTTGACAGACTCTGGGGTTGGTGCGCCCATCTCACTCTATAGGCCGGGGGCCAGCGCTGTCCGGAGACACTTCCGGGTCACGTGGCCAGCGTGACAAAGCTGCATCTGGCGAGCCAGCGCAGCACACGGAAACGCCGTTTACCTTCCTGCCAGTAAGCGGTCCCTATTTATCTACTTGCACCCGGGGATGCTTTTGAACTGCTAGGTTGGCAGGCGCTGGGACCGAGCAGCGGGAGCGCACCCCGCCGCGGGGATTTGAACCGCCGACCTTTTGATCGGCAAGCCCTAGGCGCTGAGGCTTTTACCCACAGCGCCACCCGCGTCCCATTTACATATATACACACAGGCAAATACTCAAATTACAGCTTCTCTGTTGAGTCACAGACCTGATATTCATGATCTAGTCACAAGGCCTAGTCACAAGTTAATCTGCCACACCTATTTAATGTGCATTAAACTTATATCTTCCACACAGCCTTCCCCAGAAGGCCTTGGCAATGTCTCAGCCTTTTGTCCTCCTGCTCTGGAGGTGAACCATTTGGGCTCTAAGGTGGATTTCTGCAGGGCTGGCTTACATGTGTCGATTCAGTCTCCCCTGGTGGCTCTGAATGTCATCATAGTGTGACAATAAACCATTCCAAACATATGTAGAGAAATAGAATAACAAAATTATTTAGCAAGATTCAGTAAATAGGGAAACACAGTACATTAGAAACAAAGGTTGGCATTGCATTAAATCAAACATAGGGAACTTTGGGCCCTCCAGATGTTGTTGGACTCCAACTCCCATCATCACAGCCAATGTTTATAGATGTTAGGAGTTGCAGACCCTCTGAATGTCCCTATTTTCCAGGGATGTCGCTGGAAAATGTTTAATGTTTTATTATGTTTTTTTATATGCTGGAAGCTGCCCAGAGTGCTGGGGCGACCCAGTAAGATGTGTGGGGTATAAATAGTGAAATTATCATTATGGAATGGGAACATATCAGAGAAATGTTGGAAGGTATGGAGTTGCAGTCAGACAACATCTGGAGGACCACAGATTCTTCCTCTCTGTTTGAAATAGTTTGGGTGTTAATCCTATACACATTTATTTTGGGGATAATAAAACTTATTTCTGAGCAAGCACGTATAGGATCAGGCATCTTTCTAAATTTGGAGATGGAAAACAGACCCATTGCTCATTACAGCTCTGTTTTCCCACATAACATTTTCAGTTTCTCAGAGCAGACGTGACAGACAAAACCAACTTAGCTCTGCATTATTTTTCTGTAAAATCGTTAGCCTTCTCTTTTTGTTTTGTTTTGCTGCATTTCTTTTCTTGTCTTTAAAGCATACCTGCTGTTGCCTGTTGTTTTTGGTGCCTCCAGAAGTCGTCCCCCCCCCCATCCAAAAATCACATATGTTGAAAATTTCCAGCATATGGTAGAAGAGGTGGCCAAGGCGACATTTCAGTTTTAAAAGCTGCTTGCCATGTGGCACAGTAAGATTCTGCTTGAGAAACAGTCTGAATCTCTTTTGAACTTAGGAAGCTGGGATTCAGGGTTCAGTAGACCCCAGCCTGCTTGTGAGACTGGGTGAAGCCTTTCCAGCCATAATCACATTGACAGTTTTGTTATCAAAATACAAAGAGTTCATTAAAAACACCCTATAAACTAGTAGAAACTGCAACCAGGAAAAGATTAATGTCTGTGTGCCAGGCTTAGGAAAAGGAGAGATAGCTTCTGGCCCTCTAGATTTTGCTGGATTCCAACTTCTGTCATAAAAAACATAAGCATAGCCTTGCTGGATCAGACCAAGAATCTTACCAGGTGCTGATGGGAAGCTTGCAAGCAGAATAGGAAGCCCATAAGTCAACATAGCTGTCAACTTTTCCTTTTTCTTGTGAGGAATCCTATTCGGAATAAGGGAATTTCCCTTAAAAAAAGGAAAACGTATGTAAGTCAATGGAAAGCCCACAAAGGTTTGATTACAGTTGGAATCCAACAACATATGAAGGCCCACAAGTGCCCCCACTCCTAGCTAAAACACTCCCTTGGAACCAAAGATTTCATCTTCCAATGGAAGGCGTGCTCCTCCATTGGAGAAAGCTCCTTCCATCAGAAGGAAACCTTTCGATCCAACCAATTGGCTCTTCCTACCTATTTTGGGTCTTGAGCAGGGGTTGGCAAGGTTTACCTCTCCTGGGCCGGTTCACTCCAGTGGAGATCCCTCCATGGGCCGGATCGTGCCAACATCTGCGACTGCGCAGATGCAATTTTCTGTGTTTGCGCAGACACAATTTCCAGCGCCGCAGAAGCGAGTCCCCGCGCTGCACTGTGCCGGTTTAGCACAGCACGTGGGGACTCGCCATGTGGGTGGCTCGGTTCAGGGGCAGCTCGTGAGCCGGTTAAATGTGGGCCGCTTGTGGGCCATGGGCCTTAGGTTGTCGACCCCTGGTCTTGAGCTTCTGACTCCACTATCTCATGTCTATTGGATCCCAGTAACTGTCTCCTATGAAAGCTCTTTATAGGATATACTAATATTAAGAATATAGCAGAAATGTTAACCTATTCTAAGAGTTGTGCCAAGTTTGGAATATATGTTTAATGCGCTTTGTTTTTTCATCCCTCCCCCTAAAAAAACAGGAAGTCATGTCTGTGGAAGAAGAAACTACTTCCTGTTACTGCCTCCTGGACCCATATGCCTGTCACATTCTTTTGGACTCTTTTGGAACTTATGCTCTCACTGGGGAGCCCCTCTCTGATTGTTCCGTTAAAGAACTGAAAGTTGCAGTCTTTGGCTGCATGTCTTGCAACTCGCTGGATTACAGTCTAAGAGTGTATTGCATCGATAACACTCCCTGTGCATTTCAGGTAAGGCTGGAAAATCTCTTCAGATTTTTGTGAATGCTTCTTCATTGCTCAGATATTTTAGTTTTCAATATTTTATACGTGCTTATGCAAAAAACTGATCATGGTATGAAACAGGGACTGAATCCAGGAGTAGAAAACCTGTGGCTTTCCAACTCCCATTTGCCCCATCTGCTTTGGCCAGTGGTCAAGGATGATGGGAGCTAGAGTCCAAGAATACCCAGAGGTCCAGAAGCGCCCCCATCCTTGACCTAAAATATCCTATACTGATCAGATTTTGACACAGCTCTACAACTTTTCTTTTCTTAGTGCCCTCATCCCCGCCCCGTCCTGCTCTATTTGGAATAGGGACTTTGACACCAGAGTTTTGATTTTATATAATAACTAAGGCTTGCAATCATGTGCCCACTTAGCTGGGAGTAATTCCCCACTGAATGCATGGGATTTATGATCTGAAGCTCAACATCAAAAAAACTAAGATCATGGCCACTGGTCCCATCACCTCCTGGCAAATAGAAGGGGAAGAAATGGAGGCAGTGAGAAATTTTACTTTCTTGGGCTCCATGATCACTGCAGATGGTGACAGCAGCTGCGAAATTAAAAGACGCCTGCTTCTTGGGAGAAAAGCAATGACAAACCTAGACAGCATCTTAAAAAGCAGAGACATCACCTTGCCGACAAAGGTCTGTATAGTTCAAGCTATGGTTTTCCCAGTAGTGATGTATGGAAGTGAGAGCTGGACCATAAAGAAGGCTGATCGCTGAAGAATTGATGCTTTTGAATTATGGTGATGGAGGAGACTCTTGAGAGTCCCATGGACTGCAAGAAGATCAAACCTCTCTATTCTTATGGAAATCAGCCCTGAGTAGTCCAGCAAGATCTAGAGGGGACCACCTTGGCTGCACCTGCCTATTCTGTCCCTCTCTTTAAGGACTAGTGGCAGGTGGTACACAGTTATGTGCATTTCTTCACCAACATGTTTTAAACTAAAAAGCAGACATCTTTTCCTGCTGTTTTCCTGTACCAAGTCACCTTCCACAGGACTGCTTTTCTCCTTACCTGGCGTGAGCCTATCTTGAGCAGAGAAACCACCTGAAGTGAAAAGGTTAAGCATCATCTGCACACCTGCCAATCTGCTACTCCTGCAGCTGCTTTGTTTTAGAGAGAGAGAGAGAGAGAGAATGAGAGAAATAAGCGTCTGAACAAAATTGCATCCAACTGCACATTGGCCTTTTTTGCATATCATGCTAAGTCAAGCCATGGCTTAGAGCGAGCACACAGGCTCCCGGAGAGAAGACAGTGATTGCTTCGTTCCTCCCCAGTCATTTTGCTGCTGTGTTGTGCTGAGCAAAGCCTCCTTTAGGCATAGCATGTTGTCCAAACCCAGGCTCATGGTTTAACTCTCTCCAGACTAACCACTAAGCAGAACCCATGGTGAGTTCTATGATTTGTCTGGAAGAGCTGAACCAAGAGCCCAGGTTCAGAAGATGACACAATAAGGGAGGGTGGGGGGAATTTCTCTCAGGTAATCTTCTGGGAACCACGTATGATTGGTGGGCAAGGCCAGAGGGAAAGCGGGCAGAGTAACAAATGCAAACTTCACCTTTGTACAGAAAACTGGCATCTTCACGCTCAGGGCTCGTCCATACAGACCTCTGCTTGCCCAGTGCCTAAAAAATACAGATCAGAGTCGTTTTGCCTTTGCCCCACTGCATTCTTTAGCATGAAATCACAGCAAATGTCAATCCAGAGAAAACCTAATTGACATTTGCTCTGATTCAGCTCTGAAGATGGGGTTTTCTCAGGGGAAAGCAGTGGGACAGGCAGACGTGTGGATGACCCTCAGACACCCCTCTCTATCCCCCACCCAGGCAAGAGTCCCAGGACACATTCCAGCCAGGCAGAAATACTCAAGTGTGGCCAGTGTGGAGAGCCAGTGTGGTGTAGTGGTTAAGAGTGGTAGACTCGTAATCTGATGAACTGGGTCCGATTCCCCACTCCTCCACATGCAGCTGCTGGGTGACCTTGGGCCAGTCACACTTCTTTGAAGTTTCTCAGCCCCACTCACCTCACAGAGTGTTTGTTGTGGGGGAGGAAGGGAAAGGAGAATGTTAGCCGCTTTGAGACTCCTTTGGGTAGTGATAAAGCGGGATATCAAATCCAAACTCTTCTCTTCTTCAATGAAGATGCAAACGGGGCTGGTTAAGGGTGTGGCTTGAGGGGCAGAGGCTGGGAAGACTTCAGAGGGCCAGATGGAGAGGCTTGGAGGGCCTGAAGTTCCCCACCCCTGTGCTAAGCCAAACCATGGATTTGCTCAGTGTGGCGTAGCAGCAAAAATACTGGGGAGGAGTAAAGCGGCTGCAATCTCCTCTTCCAGACCCCATGCTAAACCACTGTTTGGATTAGAATGATGTGCAAACCACGCTATTATATGTAGTTTGGCCTTAGCTCAGGAATCTGTCCCAGCACCAGATCCCTTTGTTTATCCCCAGGTAGGTAGCGTTCCTAGGGATTGAAAAGCAGATGTAATTCCATGAAAGCAAAAGTGATGCAGTTCAGTGCACAGTTTTGTTTATTTAATTCAGGTGGTTTTCCAAGCTACTGCTTAAGACTCTACTGTATTATATCGGGGATAATGAGTTATGTGCATTTGGCAAGGCATCTGGTTGGAAAGGCTTGGAACAACCCATGTGCAAAATGAAATAAATGGCTAAACAAAAGAATTCCCTATCTTGTGTTAGAAAAGAAAGAAGAAAAGAAGCAAGCAAGTATTTTCCATCCTGGCAAAGCCTGAAAAACATCCTTAAACAGCATAAGCCAAGGATCTAAGTGTCCGCTTCCAACAGACCCCTTATGAAAGAGGGGCTTTATGTTAAAGAATATAACACCGCAATCTTATGGGGCTAAGATGCCATTTTTGTAATGATCCACAGCCCCAGTTAGCAATTAGCCCACTAAATACTGAGACACTATCACAGAAGATAAACAACATGGCTGAAGTTTCATTAGCACAGTAAACTGGTGTTGCCACCTCAGGTGTTTAGCAGTAAAGGCTCGGCTGGAGTCCAAAGGGAAGGTGCAGAATGTCTCAATATATATATGCTTTTTTTAAAAAAAGTGTATGTTAGAAGGCTGAACTTTTGCTCTTCGTGACTTTTACCATCCAAGGCAGCCATCTAAAGACGGCTACAGAATATAAAATGCAGATCAAGTTTATGATCCACATTTTTTCACTTTCCTTTAGGGTTCTGGAAGAGTTGCAGAAATCTGAACCTGCTCATTTGAACCTTATATTGATATATGGGTTTGAATCCAACATTAGACTTTCTCAAAGTTAACCCACTGAAATTAATGGGCATGACTAACTTAATTAGACTAATTTTAAAATGGATCTGCTCTGAGAAGAATCTAGTCTGGAGTGTATGTGTGCTGCATATACCCAATGCAAACTTGGAATCGTCTTCACAGAAGCAAACAAGTTGTAGTTTATAGAAGCTATGCGGTACATTCCATCCTGAATGATTAATCTTGTTGCAGTTTATGCCCAATGCAGCTTAAATCAAGCTGTTTTGTTTGCCTCTTTTTTATCTTCCTAAGCATGCCGTTACTGCTCCAGAATTGCTGTTACATTCAGGGAAATTATGTAGACAAGGAGCCATGTTTTATTTTAATGAACCTGAACAAGATATTTTTTATAATTTAGATTTTGTTGCAAGGATTGAATAATATTTACCAAAGTCTCCACTTAACAGTGGGGATTTTCTGTACACAACAGGCTACTGGGTATTTTATGAAGTGTTATTATTCTTATTAATCCACAGTGACTGGCTGGTACCTCCATGTAAACATAAACTCTCAATGCTTATCACTGAGAATACAAAAACTAAAAACCCCATAATATGATGCAAACTGAGTCAAAGGGGCATTTTGAAACCACCTTCACTGGCAAGTTACCTCTTGTGTTCCATCTCACTGCATGGCTTATCGCCTTCCATGCTTGGGTTCATAAAGGTAAAGGGACCCCTGACCATTAGGTCCAATCATGGACGACTCTGGGCTTGCGGCGCTCATCTCGCTTTACTGGCCGAGGGAGCTGGCGTACAGCTTCTGGGTCATGTGGCCAGCATGACCTAAGCTGCTTCTGGCGAAAACAGAGCAGCGCACGGAAATGCCGTTTACCTTCCTGCTGGAGCGGTACCTATTTATCTACTTGCACTTGATGTGCTTTTGAACTGCTAGGTTGGCAGGAGCAGGAACCGAGCAACGGGAGCTCACCCCATCACAGGGATTCGAACCGCCGACCTTCTGATCAGCAAGTCCTAGGCTCTGTGGTTTAACCCACAGTACTACCCACGTCCCACTTAGGTTCATAGCTAAGAACAAAAGAAAAGCCATTGTGAATTTGACCATAGCTCCAGCCAAAGCTCATATGTAGAGAATCTTGCACCCAGAAGGTCTCGGGTCCCATCTCCAGGCAGGGCTGGGATGGCCCAGTCTTAAACACTGGAGATCCACTGCCAGTCAGTGTAAACAGAACTGAACTAGATGGTCTGTCTGGGGGTGGATCACAGGAAAAGACACACAGGAAAGAAACCGCTATAAATAAGTCAGAAATGAAATCATTATAACAAAAGAAAAAAGAAACTATGGAAAACCGCAAAGATTTATTTATTTTTTGCTCTCCAGCGCCATCTGGCGTTGCATGTTTAGAACGCATTCAAAACACTGGGGTTTTTTTGTTTTGTTATTAATGTAGCTGTCTTTGGTATAAGGCAGCTTCCTATGTTCCTACCACCACCCCATACACAAAAACCATGTGGCTAAATATTTATACCTCTAACTAACAAAATAAGATATCCTCAGAAATAAAATTGTTTCCTTCCCTGGTTGCGGATTAGTCTTCCCAGAGAAAGCAAATTAAATCTGGAAAACGAATTGTTAAAACACAGTTAAGCCACCACACAGGGGGTCTCATAACAGCTCACAGCGCCCTTAACAAACGGCAGCACCCAGGATTCCTTGCAGGAAGCCACAGCTGTTTAAAGTGGTATGATACTGCTTTAAATGTATAATGCAGATGAGGCGCAACTCCTCACTCCTTCCCCCACTCCCATAAATCAGCAGCCACAGTTTTCTGAAGAAGCAAGAGTTCTGAAATTGCAGGTGGCTCACTGTTTGTTTCTTTGTTTTCCCTTTCTCTGCTACAGGAAGTGATTTCAGATGAAAGACACCAAGGGGGGCAGTTGCTGGAAGAACCAAAGCTGTTGCATTTCAAAGGGAATACTTTCAGTCTTCAGATCTCTGTCCTTGATATCCCTCCTTTTCTCTGGAGAATCAAACCATTCACAGCATGTCAGGTATTTGTGTATCAAGGCTAGCGTTTGCCAATGCTTTTTTTTATTATTATTCCCAGGCATATCTGAAGCCCCAAGGCATTTCTTTGCAAGGTTAGGCACTTTTTCTAATACCAGGGTTTTTATGAATAAATATATCGCTTTATGATTGGCGTTTTAGCTTTTGGTTGGCAAGCTATACAGTGGTACCTCGGGTTACAAATGCTTCAGGTTACAGACGCTTCAAGTTACAGACTCCGCTAAGCCAGAAATAGTACCTTGGGTTAAGAACTTTGCTTCAGGATAAGAACAGAAATTGCGCGGCGGCAGCGGGAGGCCCCATTAGCTAAAGTGGTGCTTCAGGTTAAGAACAGTTTCAGGTTAAGAATAGACCTCCAGAACGAATTAAGTTCTTAACCCGAGGTACCATTGTATTCCCACAGCTGAGTCCAGTGCAATCCAAGTTATGAATAGCCAAATGCATAATTTCCCTTTCATCTCTTTGCTCCTGAAACAAAGGCTTCACTATGAGATTCCTGCATTGCAAGGGGGTTGGACTAGTTGACCCTCAGGGGCCCTTGCAGCTCTCTAATTTTATGACTCTATGATGCTGGATTGTCCAATTTAATAGATATCAATTAAATGTTTGGACCTGGGTAGCCAAGCTCGTGTCCTTCCGTTGTTTGTTAGGCTACAACTCCCATCATGCCTATCTATTGGCTGTGCTGGCTGGGGCTGATGGGAGTTGGAGTTCAATTACATCTAGAAAGCTAACCTTGCTCTGGACTATAAATTACAGCTTTTATCTTTTGCGTTTATCTATGAGCAGTAAAGTCAGGCCACAGTTGCAAAACACTCTCTCTCTCTCTCTCTCTCTCTCTCTCTCTCTCTCTCTCTCTCACACACACACACACACACACACACACACACACAAACACACAAACACACACAGAGAGAGAAATTAAAATGAAAACAAAGCAAAATATCAGCAAGTATTTAAAATTATAATATATACAGTATGCCAAGTATTGAAACAAATTTTTAGAGACACACGGGTGGCAGTGTGGTCTAAACCACTGAGCCTCTAGGGTTTGCTGATTGGAAGTTCGGCAGTTTGAACCCCCGTGATGGGGTGAGCTCCCGTTGCTCTGTCCTAGCTACTGCCAACTTAGCAGTTCGGAAGCGTGCCAGCACAAGTAGATAAATAGGTACTGCTGCGGCGGGAAGGGAAACGATGTTTCCATGGGCTCTGGTTCCCATCACGGTCTTCCGTTGCACCAGAAGCGGTTTAGTCATGCAGGCCACATGACCTGGAAAGCTGTCTGTGAACAAACGTCGGCTCCCTCGGCCTGAAAGCGAGATGAGCACCGCAACCCCACAGTCGCCTTTGGCTGGACTTAACTACCGAGGGATCCTTTATCTTTTGCCTTATTAGCCAATTCAAGCACAACTGAAATAATTCCCCATCTCTTGCAGCAGCCAGTATAGTTCTATACAGTAGCCTTTATCCCTGATTTCCGCTTGCATTCCTTTTCCGGTTCCTGTCTGGTGATCCTTGCAGATATAGCAGGTGACCAGTAGGTGGACATTTGTTATGCTTCTAGGTTCGTCTCTGACTTTTGCATGCAATAACTCCAATTAACAAACAGCACTATCATGAAATTATTATTATTATTATTATTATTATTATTATTATTATTATTATTATTTTCTACCCTGCCCTTCTGGCTGGGTTTCCCCAGCCACTTTGGGCAGCTTTCAACAGAACATTAAAAACAGAATAAAGCTTCAAACATTAAAGACTTCCCTAAACAGGGTTGCCTTCAGATGTCTTCTAAAAGTCAGATAGTTGTTTATTTCCTTGACATCCGATGGGAGGGCATTCCACAGGGTGGGCGCCACTACAGAGAAGGCCCTATGCCTGGTTCCCTGTAACCTCGCTTCTCGCAGTGAGGGAACCACCTGAAGCTAGACCTCGGAGCTGAACCTCAATGTCTGGGCAGAATGATGGGGGTGGAGATGCTCTGTCAGGAATACTGGACTGAGGCTGTTTAGGGCTTTAAAGGTCAGAACCAACACTTTGAATTGTGCTTGGAAACACACTGGGAGCCAATGCAGATCTATCAGGACCGGTGTTATATAGTCTTGGCGGCCACTCCCAGTCACCAGTCTAGCTGCCGCATTCTGGATTAGTTGTAGTTTCTGTGTCACCTTCAAAGGTAGCCCCATGTAGAATGCATTGCAGTAGTCCAAGCAGGAGATAACTAAAGCATGCACCACTCTGGCGAGGCAGTCTTTGGGCAGGTAGGGTCTCAGCCTGCGTACCAGGTGGAGCTGGTAGACAGCTGCCCTGGACATAGAATTGACCTGCACCTCCATGGACAGCTGTGAGTCCAAAATGACACCCAGGCTGCACACCTGGTCCTTCAGGGCACAATTACCCCATTCAGGACCAGGGAGTCCCCCACCCCTACCCCCCCCTGCCCCCCCCCAAAACAGTACTTCTGTTTTGTCAGGATTCAAGCTCAATCTGTTAGCTGCCATCCATCCTCCAAACAGCTCCAGACACTCACACAGGACCTTCACCAGCTTCACTGGTTCCAATTTAAAAGAGAGGTAGCTTGTCTTTCTGTGGTCACATAAACTGCTGTCCAGTTGTCAATATTTGGCTAGTGACTAACTGACTTGCCGATCTTGCAACTGATCAAGTAGACGTAGGCCCAAACTGAATGTTTTGCAGATACACATGGCTTAGGGATACGTAAAAATGTCTTTCTGACATTATATGTTCTATTGTGGGAGTTAACATTTGGAGGGGGGCATTTTTCAGAATGTTCTTGGAGGGAAGATGAAATTCTCCCAACGGTTTTTGGAGACTTGTTCATTCTGGTAGATGAAGGAAGCGATGGGCTAAGGGAGAAGGGCTGGAAGCAGTAGGTGCCAAGCCCATTGCTTCCTTCAACAATAAAATAATAATAATAAAATTAGAATTGGATCCACAGTTTCATCCAAAATTCACAGATGGTGACACTGGTGAGGCTATTTTGCAGAATAATCTCCACAGGAGGACTGACATTTTCTGCCGGTTTGCAAGGAACTTGAAAAAGAATGCTTTTCCAAAAAAAAAAAAAAAAAAAAAGTAGTCAGGCAATTCATTCCTAAGAAATTTTGGCTCAGCCCTAGATAATCTTAAGTAGCATGGTACCAAAAGAAAAGGGAAGTGAAGACAAAAATAAGTAAATTGAGATACCAGCTAGTGATATTCTTCCTCAAACTGTTGCTCTCCAGATATTGCTCCATTATAGCTCCCATTATCCCTTGCCAGTTGGCTGTGATTGGGGAAGGCTGGCATAATGAAATTGCACAGAACTGTATCTACATAGAGTAGACCTGTTGAAATTAATGAACCTAAGTTAAAGGTAAAGGTAACCCCTGAATGTTCGGTCCCATCGTGGACGACTCTGGGGTTGCATGCTCATCTCGCACTATAGGCGAGGGAGGCAGCCATGTGGCCAGCTTCACTAAGCCGCTTCTGGCGAACCAGAGCAGCGCACGGAAACGCCATTTACCTTCCTGCCGGAGCGGTACCTATTTATCTACTTGCACTTTGACGTGCTTTCAAACTGCTAGGTTGGCAGGAGCAGGGACCCAGCAACGGGAGCTCACCACGTCGTAGGGATTCGAACCACCGACCTTCCACATCAGGATGTGCGTCTTTTGGTGCTGTGCTCCCTTGCAAGCCTGCTAAGGCTTCCCGACCCCAGCCCCCTGTCTCCTGTACTGGATGCAGTTCCCTCCGCAAGCATGGCATCTCCAGCTCCTCCTCCTCTTTCCCACTGTCGCCCTCCTCTTCTTCTTCTCCTTCTCCTCCCCCAGTGGAGAAGGGCATGTCAGGTGGAGGAATGTGGGATCTGAGCCCAGCCAGGGTGGCCTGGCCTGCACTGGCAGCAGTTCCCCTTTTCCATCTCTAGGGGCTCTGGCTTCACCTCCTTCTTTGGGTGCTGAGCTCTTGTGCAATCCCAAAAATGTGCTCCCCAAAAAGGGATCTTTAGCTGGAATCAAGCAGAGCACTAAGCCTGTGTATGAGAATAGCCCCTCCTCCCAAAAAAAATACAATGGTGTGCCTGCTTGGAGACTATAGAAAAACAAAGAATTGATTATGAAGAATAAAGGTAATTTTAACAATAAAACACAGCAGCATACCTTTACCATACTGGGTACACAAAGCAATATTTTATCACAAGCACACATCTAACTTAGAGAAATGAGAGTTCTATATTAAAAGAACTCAGTCAGATAAGATACTTTTGAATTACCTCTCTTGGGGGGGGGGGGATATGGGAGAGCTAGGACCCAGGCACTGAGCTCAGGAATCTATACCCAAAGTGATTTCAGAACTTTATTAAAGCACAGTCACAGAAATACCAAGCCTTAGGTCTGAAGTTCCTGGAGTATGTAGAATGGTTGCTCAGAGGGTGGGCAACATAAGGAGGATCTTCAGAGAGTTTTGCAGGGTGTGTTCAAGGAGAGCAAAAAAGTAAAGAAGAAGCCCAAAGCAATGCTAAAACCTGCTCGTAAGTGGACTTGTAGAAGGGACACGGGTGGCGCTGTGGAGCCTAGGGCTTGCCAATCAAAGTCGGGTGGAGCCTAGGGCTTGCCAATCAAAGTCGGTGGTTCGAATCCCCGCAACAGGGTGAGCTCCCGTTGCTCGGTCCCAGCTCCTGCCAACCTAGCAGTTCGAAAGGATGTCAGTGCAAGTAGATAAATAGGTACCGCTCTGGCGGGAAGGTAAACGGCGTTTCTGTGCACTGCTCTGGTTCGCCAGAAGCTGCTTAGTCATGCTGGCCACATGACCCAGAAGCTGTATGCCGGCTCACTCGGCCAGTAAAGTGAGATGAGCACCGCAAACCCAGAGTCATCCGCGACTGGACCTAACGTTCAGGGGTCCCTTCACCTTTTTAAGTGGACTTGTAGCGAAGCCAAAAGTATGTCCAGGGAAATTGAAAAAATGACCTATGAGCAGGGATCACATAAAGAGAACAGGGTTTTGGGTAAAATTTGGGGTGTGTGAAAAAAAGGCTTTGGTGTAATCTTAGGAAGTTCTAGGGAGCAGTAGATTGGGCAGGTAGTGAGTCAAGGATGAGTCATCTGGAAGGTTACTACTTCAGAACAATGAGTATAGCTTGAGGTTGTCTGAGTCGTTCTGCAAGTGGCATTGTTCTGTCTGTTTTCATTTGCAATTCTGTGGGATAACCAGCTGTCTGAAAGAAAGATCCTTTACAATTTCAAAACCAGCATCTGGTGGGCTCCATTTTGTTTACCAATCAATTATCCCATCACTGTTATTGCAACCTGGCTTCCTGAGGGGGAATGAGCTTTTTTTTTTTTTTTTTAATAAATATTTATTAAAGTTTTTAAATATAAATGCACAAATAATAAACAATCTTACTTCTATCACAACAATTTCATCACTTCTTTGGACTCCCTCGCGTCTCCCGCTCCCATTTACATCGTTAAAAGTTTTTTTCCAAACAAATTATCAACTTGTTTACAATCTCATGTCCACTCATTCAAATATAATCTAGCACTTCTCCCAAAAAATTTTATATTTTCTTTAGTCTCACTTATCATCAAATTTAAATCTAATTTAGTGGTGGCCAATTTTTTATAATCTAGCATCCTTCTTAACATTCAACCAAATTACAATGTTTTTGTAGATACATCTTGAATTTCTCCCAGTCTTCCTCCATCTTCTCTTCTCCCAGATCACGGATTCTGCCAGTCATCTCGGCCAGTTGCATATAGTCCATCAGCTGCATCTGCCACTCTTCCAGTGTGGGTAGATCTTGAGTTTTCCAGTTTTTTGCGATGAGAATCCTTGCTGCCGTTGTTGCATACAGAGGGGGAATGAGCTTTTTGGATCCCCATGACATCACTAGCATAGGGAAATCCATTACAAGAATGTACACAAGGTCAAAGCAGGGTGTTCTCGCCGTTTCCTTTGGTCATCCCACTTTAGCCAAACTATTCTTTGGTTCACCAAAGGGAAACCACCAGCAAAAAACACATCCCAGTGACCAGATTTCAATTTGGACATGGGAAAATAATAATACTGCAGACTAAATGTGAAACTAATATCTCTAAGCTTAGCAGGGAGCGGTGAAGGGAGAGCAAATTCCCAGGTAGGGATAGCTTTGTTGTGACTGGCAAGTCACACTTGTAATGAGAGGGAATGATTCTGCCAAGACACTCCAGTCTCAGTGCTTTGGGAGAGGAACGTTGAAGTAAATAAACAGCCTGCTTCTTGCTCTTTGGCAAGTTCTGTCTCTGAGGAGCAGGAACATTATTATAAGAGTTCAGGTGGAAAGGTTTTGCTTCCTCGTTTTGCTTACCTTCCAAGTACAGCCTAGTTCCTACCCACTCCTTCCTGCCCGTTCCTTTCTCATTTATTCCTTTTGATTTAATCTTGGTGTTGTTTGCATTTTTTAGCCTTGTGTTTCTTGCTCACTCTTATTAGGGTCAATGGTCCCCCCCCCCACATACACTTCTCCTTAGAATACTTCTGGTTTGTGTGCTGAAATTCTTTCTATTGTCCATCTTGAGCAGCTTTGAGTATTTGAGTACAGTGGTACCTCTGTTTATGTACTTAATTCGTTCCGGAGGTCCGTTCTTATCCTGAAACTGTTCTTAACCTGTAGCACCACTTTAGCTAATGGGGCTTCCCATTGTAGAATTGTAGAGTTGGAAGGGACCATGAGGGTCATCTAGTCCAACTCCCTGCAGTGCAGGAATCTTTTTATATATATAATTTTTATTGATTTTCCAATAAAAACAAAATTTATAACACAATTAAACATTTGGAATTCATCACACGTCTTTTTTCTTTAGACTTCCATCAATATGTCTGATAATTTTCCGTAGTTATTACATATCTTCACATTTCTTCATTTATATTGCACTATGTATATCTTATCTTACCATGTTATTTAAACAATACTTCTACCAAACCTTCTTACAGAGCTTCTTGGAAACTTACAAACGTTATATGATTATCACAAATATTTTTAATATATTCTGTAAATTTATTCCAGTCCTCAGTGAATCTTTGGTCCTGTCGGTTGCGAATCCTCCCTGTTAATCTGTCCAGTTCTGCATAATCCATTAATTTCATTCTCCGTTCTTCAATCGTGGGCATTTCTTCTTGTTTCCATTTCTGGGCCACAAGAGTTCTAGCTGCTGTTACTGCATACAAAAATATTTTCTGACCCTTCCTTTTTATCTCACCACCTAAAATTCCTAATAGGAATGCTTCTGATTTTTTTAACAAATGTATATTTCAATATTTTCTTTATCTCATTATATATCATTTCCCAGAAACACTTCATTTTTTTTACATTCCAACCACATATGATAAAATGTCCCTTCTTTCTCCTTACATTTCCAACATTTATTACTCACCTTATACATCTTACTTAATTTGACTGGTGTTATATACCATTGTGTAATGGGGTTTGGGGTTGCTTGTGCGTAAGGCGCAAACTGCTCCAAGCTGAGTAGTTTGGTTAAAACTTTCCCCTGGCTGGACAGTCAGTACTCCGTGGCTGTCTCAATCACTGGCAGAATCCGTCAGTGGGCGTTTCCTGAATTTCCTCCAACATAAAAGTTCTTTGACACCAAGTCGTCACCTAGCTTCCCTGCGCGGAAGCTTTCTGCGCAGAGTGGGCGTCTCAAGGGGAGGGAGGTCCTGTGCTCTCCCCGCTGGTCTCGCTGGAACAGTCCCATAGCCTTTCCTCCAAAGCTCCCTCAGCCTCCCCTTTCTCCCTGGCGTCACGTCTATTTCCTTCCCCAGCGGAAGCTCTCCCTCTCTCCTTGCTGGTTCCCTCTCCAGCATCATTGGGGAGCCTTACCACCACCCTTGGCTCCGATGGCAGTTCCCTGACACATTGATATATCATTTTCATAACATTTTCTTTAATTGTGGTGCATGCTGTAAATCTCATCCCTTCCTTCCATAATTTTATCCAATCATCAAATTGAATGTTATGTCCAAAATCTTTGGCCCATTGAATCATAACAGATATAACCTCTTCATCCTTCAAATGCCATTCTAATAGTAATTTATACACCATAGATAATTTTTTAACTTCATTATTCAATACTTCTCGTTGAAACCTAGATTCTTTTTCAAAATAGCCTCTTTCTGCAATCTCTTTTCTAAACATTTCATTAATCTGAAACTAATGCAGCCAATCATTTACATGTTCTTTCACTTCTTCATATGGTTTCATTTTCCACTTACTTCCTTCTTTCTCGATTAAACTCCTATATGCTATCCACCTCCTAGTCATATTGATCTTTTTAACACTCATCACCTCTAATGGTGATAGCCAATGTGGGATTTATGGTTCCAGTAGGTTTTTATACCTACCCCATAGCTCCATCAGAGATCCTCTAATAATATGATTTTCAAAACCTTTATGCACTCGTTTCTTTTCGTACCATAAATACGCGTGCCAACCGAATCTAATATCATATCCTTCCAAATCTAACAAATCTGAATTTTCTAATTTCATCCATTCTTTCAACCAACATATACATGATGCTTCATAGTATAACCTCAAATCCGGCAGGGCAGAGCCTCCCCTCTCTTTTAAATCTGTTAACAACTTAAATTTTATTCTCGGCTTTTTGCCCTGCCAGATATATCTTGAAATTACTTTTTGCCATTCTTTAAATATTGCTACTCCTTTAATTATTGGAATTGCTTAGAACAGAAACTACATTTTCGGTAACACACTCATTTTTATCGTTGCAATTCTTCCCCCAAATGATAATTTCATTATACCCCACACCTCTAAATCTCGTTTAACTTTAGCAGTGCAGGAATCTTTTGCCCAACGTGGGGTTTCAACCCACAACCCTGAGATTAAGAGTCTCTTTTAAGGCCACATTCATACCATAGATTTAAAACATTGTGATACCACTTTAAACAGCCATGGCATGCCCCAAAGAATTCTGGGAATTCTGTAGTTTGTTAAAAGTTCTGAGAGTGGTTAAGAGGCCCCTATTCCCTTCATAGAACTACAATTCCCAGAGTTCCCTGGGAACTGTAGCACTGGTAGCATGATGCTTTCAATGTATGGTGTGAATGTAACCTTATATCCCACCTTATCACGTGTCTTTAAAAAGAAGAAGATATGCAACACAGTTAATACAAGTTTCAGACCTCCTTGTTGATGAGGAGCACACTTTGCTGAATCTCTAATACTCTTCGTGTAAAACAAAAATAAAAACACAGCTCACATTGAACCTCATAACCCCAAATCTTCTTCCTACAGAGGTTTATGAAAAAACTCTGCAGTCAGGTGTCCGTTGCTATGCTGGATGGCTGCTGGTATTGCCGCTCTTGTTGTTACAACTGTTGTGCTGATGATGATAATAGACCTCTATGTCCTTGTTTCCTGTTTGCAAGCATTTGGCTGTGAAGTTGCAATTTGTTCTCTATTATTAGCTGCTGTGAACCAAACAGTCTGATAAAGCATGAAGACTGAAAGGAGCAGGGGAAGCAGGGAAAGAGAAGCCTCTTTTGGTGTTTTAGACTCTGAAGTGTCACAACACTGAGCTGGTGAGGGCAATGGTCTTGCAATATTCCATTTAATGCCACCCCAAATAAGCTGCCTGAGGTGGCTGCCACAGTCTCACAAACAGTAGGGCTGGCCCTGCATAGAAGGTTCTGTTGGGATACTGCCAGGGGGACAAAGGCATCAGGCAGCCTATACGCCAGCTCCAGTCGATCCATCGATCTCCTGTAGAACAGCATCAGTCAATTAGCAACGCGAGCCTCAGACACATTCCAGGACTCGTGCATGCCCGTTTCGCAGAGTGTCCACAACGGAAGATTCACCAGGAGAGCATATTTTACAGCTTTGCTCAATGTTGGTCAGAACAAAGGGAAAACATGACTGCTCGAGGAAACAGCCAGAAACAAGCTATATACAAAACGGAAACTCCCTGTGAGCAGGAAATACGCAGGCTTGTGACACACAACAGCCTGCTCCCTTTTTAAGGTGGAACGGAAGTATCCTAACAGGTTCTAGTAGAACAGGGCAGTCCAACACAAGGACCACAAGCAGCCCTCAATGCCTATTTTGTGGCCCTCAGCACCTTTGCCTTCGCAATGTGAGGTGCTGGGCTTTGGGAAGGAGGCATGAGGGCTTCGATGGGATCCTAGAGTCCTCCTTTGCAAAGCCTTGTTTCCGACTTTGGGAATAAGGCAGGAGGGCCCTAGGACCCTGCCAGAGTTGAGCAGTTCCTTCCCAAAGCCCAGCACCTCACTTATCCAGCCTTGGGAAGGCAGTGTGAGGGCTGGGGGGCATCAAAGCTTGGCCTTGTCCCACACAAGGTAGTGTGCGGTCCGCAGGTTCTGTGTCGAGCTACTTTTGCCAGCCCACTTTGTATGAAATTTGGACTGACAACAGCATGCTCCCCATGAACATACTATTCACCCCAAAACACAAAAGAACAAGCGAGGCACAGACAGGGATGCAGGTGGCGCTGTGGGTTAAGCCACAGAGCCTCGGACTTGCCCAATCAGAAGGTCGGTGGTTCGAATCCACATGACAGGGTGAGCTTCCGTTGCTCTGTCCCTGCTCCTGCCAACCTAGCAGTTCGAAAGCACGTCAAGTGCAAGTAGATAAATAGGTACCGCTCCGGTGGGAAGGTAAACGGTGTTTTCGTGCGCTGCTCTGGTTTGCCAGAAGCAGCTTAGTCATGCTGGCCACATGACCCGGAAGCTGTACGCCGGCTCCCTCAGCCAATAAAGCGAGATGAGCGTCGCAACTCCAGAGTCATCCGCGACTGGACCTAATGGTCAGGGGTCCCTTTACCTTTTTCAGTCAATCCAAAATCAGCTGGTGTGTGTCTGTGGGGCAGATAAGGCATGGTTTAGGGAAAACATTATTATGTGCCCAAATGCAGGGCAAGATCTAGCTCATGGGCCAGAGGTTCCTCACCCCTGCTCTAATCAGACCTCCAATATGGTACACAAAAGCACCCCAGCAAAATCTTTTCCCAAGAAAGAATTGTGGAGGGGGCTGGGAGTAGGAGTAGCCCCAGTTGACCCAGGCCACAGAGCACTGGAGCAAAGTTTCAGACTAGAGGAAGAAGAGGAAGGAGGTGGGAGATGAATGAGTTTCAGGAATACAGTGGACGTTCGGGTTGCGAACGTGATCAGTGTGGGATGCACATTCACAACCCGCAGCGTTCGCAACCCTCAGTGGTGCATCTGTGCACATGTGGGTTGCGCTTCTGCGCATGCGTAAACACGATTTATCACTTCTGCGCATGCGCGACTGCCAAAACCTAGAAGTAACCCGTTCTGGTACTTCCGGGTTTCGGCGGTCCGTAACCCAAAAAAAGTAACCTGAAGCTTCTGTAACCCAAGTTATGACTGTACAGCAGCCCAGCTGGTAATGTAGCAACAGTAAGGTCAACAACACAGATTTTTAATAACAAAAATCAATATAAACTTATAGCAAGTGATTAGGATCCTTCCCACAAGGTCGGAACAGAAGCAAGCTTTGGATGTTTTCCTTTTAGCCTGCCTCTCTCCTTTTCCTGAGATCCCTCCCAAGGGTGACTGGTGGCCGACAATCAAGCTGGATCAGGCTTCTTCATCTGTCTTCTTCCCTTTCTGCAGGATGGACTTATTCATAGGAGTAGAGGAAGCTGTCTTAGACAGAGCCAGATCACTGGCTCTTCTAGCTTAGTACTGTCTACTGATTGACAGTGGACACTGAGAGTTTCAGACAGAAATCTTTCCCAAAACTACCCTGGAAATGCCAGAGGTTGAATCTGGGACCTTCTGCATGCAAAACTACATGCTCTGTGGCCTTTTGCTCAGGAGGGCAGGGTCACTGGCTCAAGGCAATGACTGGAGCACACACACACACCTGGTTTGCAACAAAGCAGCGTGGCCATACTTGTGATGGAGGCAGGGAATGGATTGGGAAAAAGAGCAAGCATATAAAAATTCTGCAGTCGCTTTACAAATGCAAAGGGGCCTGCTTGTTCAACCATGGCTTGCATCTTGGCAGATTAAGGGTCTGGCTTCAGCTAGAGGATGGTTGCCAGCAACTGTTGTGAGCCTCAGTATAATGGCGGATCAAACCTGAGGTTTCCCCAGCATCCTTTTCACACTCATCACTGTTGTTGTGCTTTGTTCTAGCCTGTTCATTTTCTTCAAAAGTTTTTGCAGCTCAGTGACAGTCTCTTTCTCATACCCACCCACTCTCTTCTTCTACTCCCCTATGAAAGGGGAATATAATTTCTCTGGAATAAAGAATAAACCTAATTACAGTTGCTGTGCCTGTGTGTGTGTGTGTAGATATATAGATACAGATATAGATAGTTTCTACTGTTTACTTTATTACCATTGGTGTCTCTTCCACTCACTGAGTCTGGTTCTAAATATAGTGCTTTAGTTTATCACTTTGTATAACTGAGGGGTTGTAACCTAGACCCTACCGCCCACTAGTGGGCATTTCAGGATTCTAGGTAGGCGGTAGAGGGTTTTACGGCACAAGCCGAATCCTCCTTCCATCGAGCACTGGTGGGCGGTAAGGAAATTTTACCATCAAGAAAGATGCATTAGTGGGCGGTAGGTATAAAAAGGTTGACTACTCCTGAACCCCTAGCAAACTGGAAGGAATCTGAGACAGAGTTGCAGTTTTTGTTTCTGCTCTCAATCTCTCCCTGTGTGTGTCTGTGTGTCTCCCTCCCTCCTCCCTTTATCTGCTTCCCATTGATTGATTGATTGATTGATTGATCGATCAATCTCATATTCTTCAATTATTTGGGAGGCTAAGCTCTTGCACGAGATTGCTGCCCCTAAAGATGTGTTTCCCAGTTTTCCTCTGGGACTTTTGTTGAAGGCAATCTTCGAAATTGAAAAATATTTTATAGGGGGCATGCATGAATTGATGCCAAGCTAGTTGTGAGTTACACAGCCTAAGGATGGGGAAGAAATTCTATTTGGGTCACATGTTAATGCAGACCTACAGAGTTCACACATCCAGGGATGATATACAAAGCAAAATATAACAATCCCTTTGCATTCTCACTTCTCCAATTTTTTGTGAAGGTAGTTCTCTGGCCAAATATTGTGTCCAAAAATGTTAGCATTATGGGAAAGTGTGGATGAAAATGCTGTATTAGTGAAATAACATGCAAGAATATTAGGAGAAATTGTTTGCAAAAATGCATGTTCAGAAGGATGTGCATTTAAAGGCTGATGTCTTTTTATCAGAGTGTCTTTTTTATGCAAACTGATACAGAAATGTGGAGAACTGAAGATCTGAAAAAAAGAGAAATTGAGAAAAACGGAAATTGGCCATCCCAAGCAATTCCTAAAAAATAAATAAATCATGTAGTCACCTAGTTGGTTTATAAAACAGTACAGAGTACTGATCTGCTATGGCTAAAGTTGAACCAGATTTGCTCTAATCACCTTATACAATCCCTGTAAACCAAAACTCACTTCTCCAGCACAGTTCTGTTGATGCTGTTCCACTGCTGTGGGGCTGCTTTAAAATCTGTTATAACAGCATAATAATCTGCTAGTTCAGCAGCCACTATAAATTGTCACGGCCTGCTCATGAAGTTTGCTATTAATTACATCAATATTAAGATGGTTCCAGCTTCTGGCTAAACTCAGCCTTGGTCAGCACTAGAGGCAGGGAAAGCCCTATGAAGATTTTAAGACTGGAAAGTTGGAAATAAGTTGGAAGTGTCTCCATCAGAGCAAGTGGAGCAGGGGCAGCTAAAGGATGGGGAGCTGGGTTCAAATCTCCACTCATCACATGGGTGATCTAGGGCTAATTTGTTGTCTCTCCACCTAAGCTGCCCCACAGGTACAATTCTCAGACTCGGATCAGCTGCTGTTTAGGCTCTGAAATCTCAAACCGGAGAATCTTGTAGCACCTAAAAGCTTATGATGGCGTGGCTTGGAGTTGACTTACAAGATCAATTGCATGAACCCTCAACTGGTGTGTGTACAGTCCTTGCAGCAGGGGTCCCCAGCCTGTGGCCCATGGGCCGGAAGAGGCCCACAGAGGCCATTTAACCGACCCACAAGCTGCTCCCCAACTGAGCTGCAAGTCCCTGCACGCTGCACTAAACCGTCAAAGCATGGCACGGGGACTCTCTTCTGCGGCTCTGGAAATCACTTCTGCACATGCCCAGATGCTGGAAATCGCGTTTGCGCGTGCCCGTGGCACCAGAAATTGTTTCTACACATGCCCAGACACCAAAAATTGTTTCTGCGCAGGCACAATTTTTGGCGTCTGGGCATGCGCAGAAGCAATTTCTGGCGTCACAGACATGCACAGATGCGCTTTCCGGCGTCGCGCTGCACCGGTATGGCCTACAGAGGATCTCCACGGGAGTGATCCAGCCCATGCCCAGTAAGCCTTGCAGACCCCTGGAATATAGTTTGGTGGTAGAGCTTTCTTCCTTGCACAAAGAAGATCTCAGGTTCAAGTCCTGGTGTCCCCTGGGGAAAGCTCCTGCCTGAAACCCGAGATAAATGCTACCAGCCAGTGTGGACAACACTGAACTAGGTGGACCAATGGCAGTTTCTATGTTCCTATGGCTTTTGTTGTTGTGTGCTTTGGCTTCTTACCTTGTCAACTGGTGACCCTTCTCCTCTTTCTTTTTCTCCCTAGGAAGTTCCTTTCTCTCGCGTGTGGCGCAGTAACCAGCAGCCACTCCACTGTGCCTTTTCATTGGAGCGCTACACTCCTGCCACCACTCAGCTCTCGTGCAAAATCTGTGTCAGACAAGTCAAGGGCCATGAACAAATCCTGCAGATCCAGACATCAATTCTCGAGGCGAGTTCCCATCATCCATTCCCTACTTTGACACATTATATTTTCTCTGTGTGTAGAAACCGCAGAAATTATGCTTGTAGAGGGAAGTTGAACATTCATTCTCAATTTCTGATTAAAAGTGGTCCGCACTGAACTAAGGAAATTCACCAGAATGAATAAGGATGCTTGAGGAAACTGGCTGATCTTTGCTGATGGTGATATTTATCCCTCCAACCATTATATTTGCATCTCTTCTTCTCAAAGGAGCTCAGGGTGGCAAACAACAAGGCAATAAAGCAACACAAATAAATAAAACAAAAATAAAATAAAATAAATAGAAATAGAAATAGAAATAAAACACACACCAAAATACTTAGAAAAAATTATAACATCTGAAAACAGACATATCTAATCATGTGACGGTTGCTGGGAGCAGTATCCTTCATTCATCAAATGCCTGGGTGAAGGGGAATGGTCCCCCTCTCCAATTGTTTCTGAATGTTATTAGTAAGGGAGGCAGATGCGCCTCATCATCAGGGCAGGGAGTCCACAAACAAGACGCAGTCACCAAAAAGGTCCTGTTACAGGTCAGCACCAACAGAGCCTCCCCCTGCTGATATGAAATGACCTGGCCCTCACTTCCTGGACTAATGTGTAGGTCAGGGTATAGGTCATCATTATAATTACAGTGGTACCTTGGTTCTCAAACTTAATCCATTCCGGAAGTCTGTTCCAAAACCAAAACGTTCCAAAACCAAGGTGCGCTTTCCCTTAGGAAGTAATGCGAAACGGATTAATCCATTCCAGACTTTTAAAAACAACCCCTAAAACAGCAGTTTAACATGAATTTTACTATCTTACGAGACCATTGATCCATAAAATGAAAGCAATAAACAATGTACTGTACAGTGGTACCTCTGGTTAATGCTTCTGGTTACAAATGCTTCAGGTTACGAGCTCCGCTAACCCGGAAGTAGATGCTCCTGGGTGCAAACTTTGCCCCTGGGTGCAAACGTAAAAGATCACATAACCAGAGAGTTGGAAGGGACCACGAGGGTCATCTAATCCAACCCTCTGCAATGCAGGAATCTTTTGCCCAACAAAGGGCTCAGATCCACAACCCTGAGATTAAGAGTCACACGCTTTACTGACTGAATGTTTAACAGACCACTGTATTTTAATACTTTGTTGGAAGCCGCCCAGGGTGGCTGGGGAGACCCAGCCAGATGGGCGGGGTATAAATAAATTATTATTATTATTATTATTATTATTATTATTATTATTATTATTAACGATCCCAGCTTCTAGATGATGGAAATACAAAAACTTTCTTTAGGCGTCCAGTTTGAAAGTGCAATGGGACACGTAGAAAAATAGGAAGTGAGCCTTGCCCACTTGACCACCCTGCATGCATCAATCACACTGTGATTGGCATTAGCCCGAAGGTGTCTACCTTACTCATAGGAACATAGGAAGCTGTCTTCTGCTGAGTCAGACTATTGGCCCATCTAGCTCAGTACGTAGGGTTCCCACATTTTTGTTTATTTATTTACTATTTCCACATGCACACTGCTTTTCCACATAAGTGGGTTCAAAGAGACTCACAACGCAGCAGCAAGAAAAACAATCCAGTACATCATTGGAATAATAGGGTGGTTTCCAACTAAGTTCTGCTCAAAGTAGACCCATTGCAATTCATGACCCTAGATTAATCCCATCCATTAACTTCAACAGGTCCACTCTGAAGAGGACTAGGATAAGACCCATAGTCTTAATGCCAATTCATTTCAAAACATGATCATAACCACACACAAAGACCTGCAAAAACAATTTCGAAAGCAAAATACAGCGATACAAAATACAGAGATACAAGAAAAACATTGCTAGGTAGTCATTGTGTTTTATCCACAGCACATAGCCAATTAGATAAATAATTCGTTTTGATATCATAGATGTTTTAACATTTTAAATTCATTGCAAAATAAACCATCCAACATGAAAACATATGAACTGGTTAAAATATATACAGTGGTACCTCAGGTTAAGAACTTAATTCGTTCTGGAGCTTCATTCTTAACCTGAAACTGTTCTTAACCTGAAGCACCACTTTAGCTAATGGGGCCTCCTGGTGCTGCTGCACCGCCGGAGAATGATTTCTGTTCTCATCCTGAAGCAAAGCACTATTTCTGGGTTAGTAGAGTCTGTAACCTGAAGGGTATGTAACCTGAAGTGTATGTAACCCGAGGTACCACTGTATTAGTGTCCCCGTGTTGGAAACCTTTCAATTTGTCTTCCTTGTCTCTCTCATACTAACACTGAAAGCACCACTAAATGTCTGTTTCATATTCACATCAATCCGGCATTGACAGGAGACTGTGCCCAGTGCACAAAAATTCACTGAGGGAGCAGGGCTGACTCCATGCATTCTAGCTTCCTCCTTCACATGTTCAACGGTTCATTCAACAACTTAAAATGAAAACAGGCTCATTGCTTCCACATATTATTGCTTGTGTTTTTACAAGCCAGGTAGCAGCAGCTTATCTTCAAAGTGCAGAGCTCCAAATCTGCTGCATATTTAATTAAAAACAATCAGAAAATAGGACGAACCTACAGCACTCCTATTACTTTGCATGGATGTCTCTTGTGATGTGCCATAAATGTTATACGGAAAGGCTTGTAGCACCATTCGCCTGAAGTATTTACATCATGCCAGCACCCAGAAGTCCCAGGCAAGAGGCATATCCTGTTTATTATTAATAATAATAATAATAATAATAATAGTAATAGTAATAATAATAATATAATTTATATACCACACTATACCCGGGGGTCTCAGTGCTTCCCGAATGGTGGGTGCTTCCCAAATGGAGTTTATTATTGCCTCAGTGCTCCTCAAATCTGGACATAATTTACATTGTCCACATGATGATGTCCTTAGCAAAATGCAAGGCCATACTTTTTCTTTTTAAATTACATCTGGATTTCTCCTTAAATCTGATGAGTAAAACTAACCTGTTGTTCCTCTTTTTTTGCCAAATGAAACTCAAGTGAGGAAGCAACAGTACTATATTTTGGCATGGCACTATTATTATTATTATGATCAGCACCTATAAATTGCTTAATATTTTAAACATCTAAGCAGAGCACAATATAAAAGCAAAAGTTGTAGTATAACAAAAATACAACTCACCTTTTTGTCCAGGGTCTTTCTGACAAATAACAGCAGACCCCATTTTTGTGTTTAAATCCCCCAAATTCCTGTTTCCTTTTTTAAAATATGCGTTTAGATTACTGTTTTACTGAAACATTATCTGCTCAGCATGGCAAAAACTTGCCAGAACAGAAAAAATTTCACCAAGTGATAAAAACTAATAGGAAGGGAAGGCAATATATTCCATAACCTGGGTGCAGCCACCAATCTGCCCTTTCTTATATCCCAACGAATTGTGCTTCCAGTAACAGGCTTTTTCTCCATCTGGTGGCCACTTTCTTTTCCTACCCAGATATCATTGCAGGATAGAACAATGCCATCATATAGCATCATTCTAAGGAGATCTCTGAGTGTATGTATTTTCTTTTCCTTAAATGGCAGCTCTTGAGATTGTTTGAAGTGCTGTTGTTGGTCAAGGTCAGCCATTCCTGAAAACCACCCAAATCACCTCCCTCAATTTTGCTGGCATTTCTACTTAGCTGTAGTGAATGTAATACATTTTCATATTTTTCAGCACTGCTGTGACTCTACCCAGAGCCCAGTACAATGTGTGTAATGCCTGTGATTTTTCTTTAGCAGATATAACTCTTGTTTAACGGCATTAGAAAGCAAGGAACAATCCTTTCCAGTGAGCTGAACAAGCTAGACTAGTGAGAGAGCACAACTGAACTTTTAATGCAATAACGGTTTTGTTTTTGTTCGTAGAATGAAAAGGAAACCATCGCTTTCTTTGCACATGATGACAGTAACTTTCCTGCTCAGGTGGGTCCGCAAGCCTTCAAGATTCCCTACTCCATCAGGCAAAGGATATGCGCAACTTTTGACACACCCAGCGCCAAAGGGAAAGACTGGCAGATGTTAGCACAGAAAAACAGCATCAACAGGTAATCCAATGCAATTCTGAACGGCAACCAGTCCATTGCTGTTATTGGAGCAGTGTGCGACATTCCCTGCTCCCTGCCTTCTTTAATGTTCTCAGTCACTGTTGTTATATCATCAGGACACTGTTCCCAGTGTAGGGCCTGCAGGATACAGTGGTGCCTCGCAAGACAAAAAGAATCCGTTCCGCGAGTCTCTTCGTCTTGCGGTTTTTTCGTCTTGCGAAGCAACCCTATTAGCGGCTTAGCGGATTAGCGCTATTAGCAGCTTAGCGGCTATTAGTGGCTTAGCGGCAAAGCGGCTTAGAAAAAGGAGGGGAAGTGAAAAAAATCGCAAGACTCGCAAGACGTTTTCGTCTTGCGAAGCAAGCCCATAGAGAAATTCGTCTTGCGAAGCGCCTCGGAAAACGGAAAACCCTTTCGTCTAGCGGGTTTTTCGTCTTGCGAGGCATTCGTCTTGCAGGGCACCACTGTACTTCCTTGGAGGATTTTAAGCAGAGGTTGGATGGCCATCTGTCATGGATGCTTTAGCTGAAACTTCTGCACTGCAAGGGGTTGGGCTAGATGACCCCTGGGTCCCTTACGACTCTATGATTCTATGATCCACCAGCGCCTTTCAGGAATTTCCACCTCCGAAAGGTTTGCCTTATGCCTTCATTTGCTTCCTTTCAGAAGCATACCAACACCTGTTCCTAGAAGATTTCGAGGCTGCTGCTTGACAAAACGGTTGCTTTAAGTTTGAGATAATCCCCTTTATGTGTTTGGGTTCTTTTTGAAAAGAAAGAAAGAAAGAAAAGGAAACAAAATCTTAGGTTTTCATTCATTACTTTTTTATGAGGTTACATCTTTATATTGTAAATGAACGCCAAATTTTTCATCCTGGTTACAGTTACAGTAATTGGAACTCGATAGAAAAAAAATTTTTTCTCTAGAAAGCAGAAGTTAATTACACATTTGCTTGAAAAAGGCTGAGTGTCAATTCACTCAGTTGTACAGTACACTGCATATTTTGTTATTTACTATTGTATGTGTTGATTCATTACATATGAGAGTATAATTCAATGATTGTTTTTAAGTGTGGTTGGGTATGAAGGTTCTGGCTGTTGTTGTTATTAGGTAAAACCTATATCGTGTATAGATTTATATTGTAAACCACTTTACAAACAATAACAATGGGCGTCCAAAATGCTGTAAAACAAATAATGTGCAAATTAAATGTGGCAGAGTAGAATTTATAAGAGTGTCGATATTGCATTGCAATATTCTGCCACGCCTGATGATAATCATTTTAACTTACCTGAACCTGTAAGGCTTTTCTTTAAAAATGAACATATAGTGTGATTTGTGGAAAGGCCATTGTTCATCGATTGAGCCCATGCTTTCTATGCAGAAGTATCCAGATCCAATCCCTGACACCTCCAGAGAGGACTTGCAAAAACTCCTTCCCCAACCTTTGGTCCTAGGTGTCGTTAGACTACAACATGGGAAGGCTGATGCAGGATTACTGAGCTAAGCTGGCCATTGTCTGACTCAGTGTGAGGCAGCCTCCTATTCTCTTTCTGGAAAGCTCCAAGTTTTACCTGCCTCCTTCCTCATTCCTGCAGTAGTCCACTTTCTCTCGCACTCTCTTCGGTTCCAATCCCCACTACATCCTAAAGAGAATGGGCTGATGAGCAGGGCTGTTTTCAGCCAGAAGTCAGTTCCAGCATCTCCAATGGCAATGCCACCCAATTTCCCATGGGTGCCATTGCCATCATAAGAGAACAAGGGAGGCATTCATGGTGAGTTCTGACGCCTCTTTTTCTAGAAACACAGCACTGCCAATGAGTGAGAAAGCAATAGAAGCAGCTGCTCTTTTTGTTCACTCCCATTGCTTGACGGTTCTCTTCCTCGGCGACGTAAGGACTGAACGGAGGGCAATGGCAAGAGGAAGAGCAGCGCAACCAGTGGGGGCTGAAATGTGGGCCGCAGTTGATGCCCAACAAAACTGATTCTCATGATTGCATCAGCAAGAATAGCCTCAACTATTCTAGCCAGTTGACCCGCACCCTCCCCATTCCTTTCTTGATTTTATTAAAAAGAATTGGATGAAAATATATGCTTCTGTGCAAGGTGGTTTGGAAGGGTGTTGAATGTGTATCTAAATAATAATTAAAGGTAAAAGTAAAGGGACCCCTGACCATTAGGTCCAGTCGCGGACGACTCTGGGGTTGCGGCACTCATCTCACTTTACTGGCCGAGGGCGCCGACATACAGTTCCCGGTTCATGTGGCCAGCATGACTAAGCCGCTTCTGGCGAACGAGAGCAGCGCACGGAAACACCGTTTACCTTCCTGCTGGAGCGGTACTTATTTATCTACTTGCACTTTGACGTGCTTTTGAACTTCCAGGTTGGCAGGAGGTGGGACCGAGCAACGGGAGCTCACCCCGTCATGGGGATTCGAACCACTGACCTTCTGATTGGCAAGTCCTAGGCTCTGTGGTTTAGACCACAGCGCCACACAGGTCCCATAAATAATGGCAATAATATCAATTAACCTGTACAAGCCATCCACAATAATAGTTTCCATCCAAATTGATACCTTTCCCGCCCATGTGGCAGTTGAAGATGATGGCAGCATACACTGACCCTATGCCTTCTCCTTGGTGGGAATGATGCGCAGTAGCATAAGTTTGCCACTGGGGATTCTTGGATCTGTAGCCGTAGTCTGTGGCAAGAAAACTAACTGCTCTAGCTGGGTCCTGCCACCAAGCTACATTCTGTGACTTAGGGCAGGGGAAAGGGGAGGCAGAAGCAGCTCCCAGGATGTCTGTAGGGTTTTGCTTGTCTTGATCCTGCACACAAAATTCCAAGAAGACTTGTTTGCCTATGGAAGTAGGTGCCTTTGCTTGGATACTGCTGGCGCTCTTGTTTGAATCTAAAACAGCCAAGTGGCACAATTTCAGTAGGGGAGAGATTACCTGGATTAGTGATGAGTGGGACCTGCAACAAAACACTACAGGGCATCCTCGCCTCTTAGCAAGAGGACTGCTGTTGAAGGGTCTTGTCCACAGTGGCTGTCGAGAAAGTCCAGCCCTCATTGGGGGCTTAGTTGTATTTGTTGTGAAGATGCCAGCATGGTGATATACCTTTGACTTTCTCAGTAGCCCCATTGCAGGTCTATTTCCATTAGCACTCAACAGCTCATCAGTTTGGGAATGATGTCTTCCCTGAAGGCAAAATTTAAAAGGAATTGCATTTTTATCTTTTTAATCAGCAGACCTGGGAAACAATTGGGTGCAGAGCTGAATCCAATGTCAGTCCTGCTCAGAGTAGACACATTGAAATGAATGAACCCAACTGAGTCGTGTCCTTTTAACTTCTACTCTGAATGGGACTGGGTCCAACCCACAGAACCCAACTTGCTATTCTGAATTTAAAACTTTAAAAAGGTTGAGCCGTTGAAGAAGCTGAACGCTTGTACTTCTTTCTTTTCACAAAGAAAAGGGAGAAGAGAATCTCATTAACAGGCAAGCCAAATTCTGTACCTTTTTAAACAGTGGATCTCTTCCCAAGCTCCTATCCTGGGCATTTGTTAGACTTGTTTGGAACTAGCTGTGCCTTCTGGAACTGAAGCATGTGTGTTTTCTATTGGCTACACTAATTGCTCATGGAAGGAAGGAACAAGGCACCAGAGGCAAATTGGAGCTGGATGCTTTCTGGATGTTTGGAATAACTATCCAGCCTGCAGTCTGTTTTGTATGGATTTTGAACCAAGATATGTGGTTTTTAGAACAAGCGAGTGCAGGTGGCTGAGCTGGCTCGGCTGGCTGTCTTTTTTTTCTGGGGGTTTGTTGTCGTTGAGTTCCTTGTGTTTCCTTGCTAGGAACATTGTTCAGCTATCTATTATTAATGAAAAGACTGGAAAGGGACTACTTGGTTGCATTTCTGGCAGAGAGACTGCACACGTGAACAGTATATTAACATTGTCTACCGTGACCATAAATGACGCAGCACTAGAAATCACCAGAGAAATGGTGGGAGCTTCAGGTCCTCCATCTCATTGCACTGCAGATAATTCCTCTGCATTGTGCATTTCAGGGATGTCCAACCTGTGGCCTTCCATACACTATTGGCCTCCAGCTCCCATCAGTTCTGACTCTGGGCACTGCAGCCTGCTGTTAGAGAGGAACAGAGTTGTCAATTTCAGTTTCTAATTTCACAAACCTTAAGATAATTCCACCCCATTTTTGCATTGATTTGCCATTTATTTATTTTTAAAGTCTGCCCAAAAAGGTATGTGTTTTCATGCTCATGTATCTTTCAAATATATGGAATTTTGTTCAACGTACACATTTTGGCAAGGAATTTTTTTCATAGGTTTTGCATGTTATTCTTCGTTAATATATGCATTTTTGTTCACACGTTTTTCTGGTTGGAGAACCACACCACTGAATTCAGAGACATGTGACTCTTGAAGGACAGTTGTGTTTTGCTTCTTTTATTGGTTGGAGGAGTGTGAATTAGGTAGGTGCACATTAAAATCTGAACCCAATGAATTCCCTTTCATCCCTCGTTGGAGTCTAGCATCATCTGGATTGCTATAGATTCCCTACCCCTGGTGTGCTTGCACACACATACATAGGTGCCCATTCAAGCTGTTCATGTTTTTGTTTTTTAAAATACACTTTGTTTTTTTTGTGGTCCATGGCTATGGTCATCCTGGAACTGAAGGAGTGGAAAGATTTTGGGGGAAGGGATGTTGCTTCTCTTAGGCAAGTTGCTAGATTTTGCATTTTATATTTTGCAATCTGGAATGGCAATCTCAGTGATACCCAAACTATTATGCCACTTTGAACAGTCATGGCTTTCTCCCAATGAATTCTGGGAGCTGAGAGTTGTTAGGAGACCCCTGTTCCCTTCACAGAGCTATGGTTCCCTGAGTCGTTTACCAATCAATCCCTCTCCCCAGGGAACCATAGGAACTATGGGTTTTTGAAGGGGATTTTACTGAGACTTTTCACGGGCACCTAAGAGCTACATGTGGGGAGGGGGGCAGCACACTGGTGCCTACAGGTGTCACTCTGACAACCCCTGATATAGCCGTATCTGATGTTTGTAGGTGAGGGTGGGCACAGGGCTGAATGTGGCATGTATAGAGCCCTATCAATCATTAAAAGACCTCACTAGCATTATTTCTAGAATCCTTGCAACAACCCAGTAAAGCTGGTATTATTATCTTCCTCTTAATTGCAGGTGGGGAGCAGAGACTAAGGGCCAAACAACATGTATCATGCCATCATAATTCTAACTCAGGATCTACTGGTTGTAACTCAGATGTTGAACTATAGCGACTTTCCCCATCTAGGCTAGATGGCTGAAATGAAGAAAACTATCCAGGAGCAGTCTTCTGTGTGAAAGGGCTGTGAGCTCAGTTCAGCTCTCACGCTGAAAACAAATTCCTAGGCTCAGATTGCACTCAGAGACACCTTGCTCTCTAATTCCAACTATGGCTTTTGCACCTAGCTCTGATTAGCAGATCTTGTAGTTCTAGTAAAAAAAACACAAAACAATAACCCCAAAGTAGATCCAACATGAAGTCTATCCAAACCTACTTTAGGCTCGGAAGAATTTACTCTAATAAGCCAATAGTTTCAACTTTGAGAACATAGCACTATTAAGGCAATGCAGCTGCTGTACCAGAGGCAATGCAGCAATGTTTTGGATTGAGTGGAAAGCAAGAAAGCTTACAGTTATTTGTTTATTGATTGAGGTAAAAAGTTGCCTGAACAAGTGAAGATGTGTAGTAGTGGGTCTTCCCCCCAATGTTCCCAAGAATGCAGGTGCCTCTTGGGGCTTTGTACATGAAGGGGGCTGCAGTATGAACACACTTTGAAGCCTTTGTGCAGTTGGGGATCCTGATAGGGCAGGCTCCATCTCAGCTGAACACACATAGAAACTTGGAACAAAGGAGAAATTTCATTCAATTTACATCTCAAGATGAACCTGTCTAATTCACACTTTCCACATCAATATGCAAACCAAAACACAGCCTTCCTTTGAAATTCACACTTCTCTGAATTTTGCCATGTAGTTCTCCAGCCAAGTAATATGTACAAAAATGCATATATTCATGAAATAACATGCACAAATGAAGCCTGGTGGGGGGAACATTGCTTTGCAAAAGTGTGCATATTAGGATAAATTTTCACAAAAATTCTGGTAAATATTCATAAGGACTTAAAAAAATAGTAATTGCAAACTGATGTGGGAAACTGAACTTAAGATTGGAAAAAAATGAGAAACTGAGAGAAAGCAAAATTGAGAGATTTCACTTATCCCTGTTAGAAAGTCTGTTCAGACCATCATCCTTAACAGAGAGAGGTCTGAGAGGAGCCAGGGCACTTGTGTGTATGCCCTTTCTCCTCTGCACACTTGTAGCCCTCATGAGTTCATGCAAACCCTGGAAGAAGGGTGAAGAGCTCTGCAGAAGGTTGGGATCCAGCGCTGAGCCAATATTTACTTAGTTCAGCTCAGCACTTAGTCAGGAAGCTTAGATCTGACATTTTGCCAGGCATTATGTGGTAAAGGTTTGGATGACTTTTCACAAAGTGCTCTGGTCCTCTCGGCTTTAGCTGGTAAACTAACTATATCTAGCATCTAAGTTTCTGTATGTTCATATGCAAGGAAAAGTCAGCTCATATTTTCCATTTAGCATGTTAACCCATCTCTTCTACTTTGTGCTGCTTCTAGGATTTAGCAAAGATACCTCATGATCAGCACCGTTGAAATGGTACTTCCAGGCCCTGAGCTGATTCACACATGCACCAACACCTAAGCATCTCACTGGTGACACACCCAGATATCTCACCACTTGGTGGTGATGAGCCACAGCTAAACAGAAGAACTGCCTCCACTGAAATGTAATATGCATGAGATAACATAAGAGTGTATGAAAAAGTCTGTGGTGATAAATTTCACATAGTCAGTGTGATATGAAGCAGTGGACCCACACTTATGTGAACTGACCTCAGTCACTGTCTGAGAAGTTCTTTGAGCATTTGTAGTTCCACAGAGATTTAATTCCAGAAAGCCTTACATGGATGTCTTATGTATAATAAGCTGTATGTAAATATGACTATGCATATGCATGCTTCATAGCTTGCTAGTTTTACTTGGATGATTATTCCCAGAGGAAATAACACAAGTCAATTTGTCAAAAGGCACAGTCTCTTAATAGCACAGTCTGAAAATAATATGCATTCAGAAACCAGTTTGTTCCAGCAGGTCTTGCGCAAATAAATGCCCTGAACGTTCCCATCAATCTTGTGTGCGCACTTTAGCAAAATATATAAAAAATGGTTTATGAAGAAAGGCAACTAAAAAAAAAAAAATCAAGTTCCATGCCAAAGCACACCAAACCTTGCATACAAACTCACAATATTTGCTTGTGCCATGGTGATTTGTTACTAAATTATGGATCACGCTTTAGAAGTCCTTGTTATTTACACTGGGATGCAGGTACCTTTGTTCATGCAAACAGCCTTGTTTATCCAGCTCTCTAAAAAGTCAATGTGCTGCTACCACTTAGCCAAAACATTCCTTTCCCCAAAAAATGCACTGCTATTCCTGTGTGCCATCGTGATATTAAGCCTATTATTTAGAAGCAGAGTATTTTCGTGGAATGTGCAGCCTGTGGATTGTATCCAGTGTTCTCTGTCTGCTAATGCAAGTGCTCATGTGAGTTTTAGTCTTGTGGAACAGATGAATCTAACACAACAGTTGTGCTAGTGGAAACTCGTCACTCAATGTATTGTGCAGTCTATTGTGCAACTAAGGTTGCATTCAGACACTTTATTTTGTTTCTATGGCCCTTTCTTACTTGATCAGTTCTGCACTCTCTGTGACATAAAAGCCACTTCTGAAGTCTAGCAGAAACTCAGTACTCATTTCAATATTAGTTGCTTCCAGAAAAGAAAAGAAAATCCTGTTAACTTGGAAAATTATCGGACAAAATCTGGGGCGGTATTCTGGCATACTGTACTTTCCTGCTATTTTCATGGTTGGATCGTGGGGAAACAGAAACAGGCATGCACATAAAGGTGGTGACATGTCCAATGATGTCCACTGTTGCATCATACCACACCCATTGGTGTGAATGAAATTTAGTGTGACATGTGGCTTATTGATTAAAAAAACCCCTCACAGTTCCATAATGCAACAGGTAGCTCAGTCAGTAGAGCAGGAAACTTTTAATCTCAAGGTCAGGGGTTAGAGCCCCACCAATGATCTACCGCAGACATCCAGTGATCTACCGGTAGATCACGATCTACCTGTTGGACATGCCTGAACTAGATGACCCTCGTGGTCCCTCCAAGTCTACATTTCTATGATTCTATGCAGTGTAACAGGAACATTAAAAATTGGGAAAGGCATGCTAGCATTATAATCTGGTAAACATATGGAGTAAGCCCCACGTCTGAATGTACCCCAAATTACCTGCTTATGCATTCTCTTGTTCAACAATGTTCTCCTGGCACAAGACATTTCTGCAGTGGAACAGTTAAGAGAACTTAACTTAGTGCTGCATTGGCTGCAACCTTAAAAGTAGTTAGATTCAAAAGTTCCTCCCTACATTTCCCAGAGATCGCCTGAGTTTTGCAAGCAATGCTACCAAGTATCTGTGAGGGGGGCAATCATCATCCTGAACCCTAACCCCTTTGTTTTTGCCTCTCTCATTTAGGAATTTGTCTTACTTTGCTACCCAGCGCAGCCCATCTGCTGTTATTTTGGACTTGTGGGAAGCCAGGCATCAGCACGATGGCGATTTAGACTCTCTAGCCTGTGCACTGGAAGAGATAGGAAGGACACAGCCCAAAAACTCTAATCTAACAGAAACTCAAATCGAGGAGTCCAACTTCAGCTACAGCAGACAAAATGGACTTTAGTCATCACTTTCAAAGAACTGATAGCCAGCTTGGACTTTGTAACTGAGGGAATTCCTGTGAGCCGGAAGAAACCATGTGCTACAATCACACATCCTTCCCATGATTCATTGGCTCTCTCCTTCACGCCATCAAACCAATTTGCATCTGGAGGAACAGAAGAAGCTGGCAAGCCATAAAAAAGACCCAGACCCCTTTACACAACTGTTAGTGTAAGAGGGTGGGGGAAACAATCTCCCAATGAAGATTAAAGATTAAATCACAATGAAGATTAAATTTGATACTTAAGTGCAGAAAATGAGTACGATCTTTTGGCTACCACAACCAAGAGAGGAAAAGATTAAAATTATGGAATATTTAAAAGATGCCTGGATTTTTCTAAATCTTAGACCTCTCTGTGTTTTGGTTTGCTCAGTTGTTTCTTCTCTATGTGTTTTGTGGCTTTCTTGTTTAGTTTTCAACTAAAGCCAAGCAGCGTGGGCACTCACTGAGGCAATGGCCATTTAGGGGGCTCAGGTAAGATGGAGCTGGTGCCACAATCACCACTAGAAAGAGGGGGGGGGAGGACAGAAAACAATGAATTGCTAGAAGTTGGTATCTGTCTTGGGTACAAAAACTATGTGTGATTAACCTGCTTTTTAAGAAAGTGGTTGGGTGCATTAATATTAGGATGTGCACTGACCGCAAGATTTGGTTTGGGCTGCAATTTGGCACTTTGGAAAGCAGCTTAACTTGGTTGGAGGTGCTGTGTGATTTGACTCACAGGCCATCAGAGTCTGCTTCAATCGCCCCATCTTCTCCACTTCTGGAAAATTTTCAAATGGGGCTGTAACATTTCCTTCCTTTTCACAGAAGTGGGTGAAATTTGAAGGTATTGTAGAGTCTCAAGAGTGGGTTAACACCACTGAATTACAGGCAAATAAGTGCAACTTAATTTTTTTTTTAAAAAAAAAAAGCAGAAATATCTGTAACTTTTTAATATTTTGGCAGAACTGAATGAAATATGCAGGTAAGGCTGCCCTTTCTTGGGGCATGAATTTCTCCAAATTTCAGAAGGATACATTCAGTGGTTTTATTCCAAGGACAGCCATTATAGGGTGGGTAAAATCACTCAGTCTCCTAGTGTTTTGTGGGGATTCAGTTAGAAAAGTTGTCCCTAGGTAAGAAATCTGCCAAATTGCAGACAAATTGGTTCAGGGGCTTTTGTTCTAGGCACTTTAAAAGTTGGTTTTGGGTTTTGCGGTGAGAAGGGATTTTCTTTTCAGGTAAAATGATTTCCTCCGCTTATAAGCATTCACAGTTGAACTCTCCTTCTTTTTCCTTTTTTTTTAAAAAAAATATTTATTAAGAGTTTAAAGATTACAAAAAGAAAGAAAAAGAATTAAACAAATCAATATAATACAATACAAAAACAAAAAAAACACTACGTAGAACATTGAATTAACAAAACGAAACAAAAACAATTAAAAACACTTCCAATGTTTGCAATCTTAGCTTTCATTCACTTGTTTCATTGACTTCCTCACGCCTCCCTTTTTGTATTCCACTTCAATTAACTGTTTCAGCAATTCCTTTCCATCTTCCTCTGTTTTCTGTCCTGTAATTAATCTTAACATATTCTAACCTTGTTTTTTTCCCCTTTAATACATTAACAATCTATCTGTACCTAGTTCCTTATAACATTTCTGCCAAAGCCATATAACTTCATTCCACCATTTTTCTAAAGCTCATTAATTTTACAATATTTCTGTAAATAATCTTTAATTTTTTTCCAGTCTTCTTCCACCGACTTCACAGTTGAACTCTCCTTCTGCCCTCTCCCCACCCTGGCGTCATGATAACCTTAGATACATTAGTTTGCTCTTGGCAGGCATTTCTCTGCAGCATCATTGAAAACATCATTGTTTGGATGGCTGAGGCACCATAAAGCGCTTCAGTAGTGTTATGGGTTAAGGGGGCTGCTTGTGCGTAAATGGTTGAGCTCTCCACTCATGCAATCAGTTTCTAAACTCTCCCAGTCCGCGGAGCCATGGGTGCATGGCTACCTCAATCGCTGGCAGAATCCGTCAGTGGGCGTTTCCGGAATTTGCGCCAACATAAGAGTTCCTTAACGGAAACTCTCCTTCTGGATTCTCTGCGTGACAGTTTCCTACGCGGAGTAGGCGTCCCCAGCGGAGGTCCTGAAACCTCTCCGCTGTTCTCACTGGAAGTATCTTGGAGCCATCCCTCCGACTGAGTTTCTGTGGGAACTCTCTCTCTCCCCCTGCTGGTTCCTTCCTCAGCATCCGAGGCTCTCCTACCCTCCTTGAGCCCTTCCACCACCTGACTCTCTGATGGCAGTTCCCTGACAAGTAGTCACTACTTCAACTTGTGGATAGCACAACCCATTCCCCCTCTGACAAAATCCCCCCAAGACACCCCTGTTCATCCAAAGTTCATCCTAAGTAACATCTGTTTACTCACATAAGAAGATTGGACTCAGGAGACACGTGGTTAGATCTCCTGACTTTTTAAATAAAAAATAAAATCGGTTTTGAGGAGTTCCCCTCAATTTTTAAATTGGAGCATGCCCAGTGGAGGGCGTTTTTCCAACCCTTTCCCTGGTAAGAGTCACTCTTCCCACAGGTGCTATTAGACCTCAGGAAAAAAAATCACAAATATCTGTGTCATACCAGTATTTTGTCCCCCAGGGGGTGTGTATGTGGGAGAGCTAGATTTAGATCAAGGAAACTGGAAGGGAAGCTTTCCTGCATTGCTGCTCCCATTATCAGAGACCCGTGTGGCACTTTTGCATGGCTGGGGGTGGAATTTTATGAAAATCTCAATGTGGAGCTTATCTACACAAATCTTTTCTCATTCCCGTCTTGCTCATTGATCTTGACAAGAAGTGAGCTTTTTTTTTTTTTTTACTAGTTCTCCTAAAACTATGAACAAATATTGCATATTATATGCATTATTATACAGGTACATATAAAATTATATGCATATACACACGAGGTTTCCTAAAGTAGCCAGCACATAAATAGATACATTGAACAATGCATATAACTGTATAAAAAATACTTATATGTTAATACTTATAAAATTATGCTGCAGAAATATGGTGCCGCCTCATGCTTGACTTTTTTATATGTATTACACGTTATATATATATATGTATCTGCATATCATTAGTTGACCTTCTTTAAAGAGAAAACAGGGCACAAGCATGTTGGATGTCAGAGATGGTCAGATGCAGGAAAAATTCAGCTGTGTCAGGACTTCCAGATTTCAGGTATAAACCTTCCTTCTCCATTTCTAGGTGACATTCATATCATGCATTTAAAGCTTTATGATACTGGCTCTCCCTCAAAGAACTATGGGAGCTGTAGTTTGTTCAGTATGCTGAGAGTTGATAGGATAAACCTATTCCGCACACAAAGCCACAATTTCTAGATTTCCCTCTGAAGAAGGATTAGTTGTGCTGTGGGAGAGGAGCAGCTCCACCCCATACCCTCCAACATTTCTCCAATGAAAATAGGGACATCCTAAGGAAAAGGATCAAATCAGAAACCGAGATAGCTTCTGTAAATCCCTGGAAAATAGGGACAATTGGAGGGTCTGCTATCCCTGAGCTAAGACACTTCAAAACAATGATAAAGTGAAAGCCGCTGAGATATTTTCACTTTCATTTCCTTGTTGCATTAATTTTTGGAACTCCTTCTTTTGCTAATTAGTGCTCCCACTGGGCCTTGGCCTAAGGACTTTGGAATCCTTCAAGCAAGAGTGGGGAGCCTGTGGCCCTCCAGACGCTGTAGGACCCCCAACTTCCACCAGCTGCAGCCACCTTGGCCACTGCTCAGGGATGATGGGAGTTGTAGCCCCAACAACATCATGGCTGCCACTGGTTCCTCACTCCTGTTTTAAAGGTACACGTGAGAGGAAGTGAGAGGCCCCCGAGACCATATAACAGCGGTCCTGAGAGATCTGCTGTGGCTCCCAGTATGTTTCGGAGCACAGTTCAAAGTGTTGGTGCTGACTTTTAAAGCCCTAAACGGCCTCGGTCCTGTATACCTGAAGGAGCGTCTCCACTCCCATCATTCAGCCCAGACACTGAGGTCCAGCACCGAGGGCCTTCTGGCAGTTCCCTCACGAGAAGAGACTCCATGCAAGCCTCAATATATGTGCCCAAGAGCAGCATGAGGCAGAGAGACATAGATCAGTTGCAAGAGCATCTGTCTTGAGAAGGTACCAGGTTCAATCCCTAGGATTTTCAAGGCTGGGAGAAGCTCCTGTCTGAAACCCTAGAGAACTGATGCCAGTCCGCGTAGACAATACTGAGCAAGATGGATCATGTTCTGATCATATCAGGCAGATTCTTCTCCTCCTGTCAGGTCTGAATGTGGCTACCAAGCACATCAGTGGTCATGGGTGAAGCTATCACACAAGCCCCCGTGAACCCCCCATGTGTTCCAAAAATGCCAGGAGGCATCTGAACTGCTTGTTTCCGTGTTTCATTAAACAAAACACGGCAGGATTAAAATTACTGCCAGAAATAACTAGTTGAATGTGGGATCCATTATTGTTAAGACACACACACCAGGGGGTGATGAAGAGAACATGCTTTTTCCAGCTCTTTTAGATCTGAAGTTTATTGCACTCAGTTAATTGTGATTCAAGATGTTCCTTGGTGTGTTTTCTAAATACAGACTGCTAATTAAACAGACTCAAGAAAATTGTCAAAACCTAGCCAAAGCACTCTGCTGATTTCCCGATCTTTTGTTCGGATGCTGTGACCATAAAAAATGTTCTCACACTGTATGTTTTCTAAGTGTTCCCAAACTTTCTTTCAATGTGTGTGAGAGATGATTGCATATAAACTGTTCAAAGCTCTTGCACTTAAAAGGAGACAGTCATTCTAGTGATTTATGGTTGATATCTTCCCCTAGAACCTCTCAAAACATATTATAGGAAAGATACAAAGAAGGCTAAAAGATGCATTATTTTTTAGTTTTTTATATTAGTTTTTTAAAGCATAAAAATGTTTTGCTACCTTTAACAAGTACTTTGTCAATCCCCCTTTCTCTTAAAAAAGCAGGGGGTGGCAATAAAAATATTATAGGATTTTATGGCTCTTCTGCTGCTGGTAGATGAAGTTTCCATTTAAGTCTACCAAGCAGACCTTTCCTTAAGTTTAGAGGTTTTTAATCTAGACGCGTAAGACTGCCAAATCAATGTTGTCAACACCTGTAAATTAACTTTATGATGCTGCATGGCAGAATGGCAGTGCACATTGTTGTGGTGGCAATTTTTAGAGTTTGTGCATCGAAATGAGTCTAAATGGTGAGGATTGGGGAGCTGAGGAGAGAAAGATGAACTGTGGCCAAACCAGGCATATAAATGATAAAACAATAAAACAGGGGAAGCTCAGGCCTTGTGGCTGAATGTGGCCCTCCATGTTTCTCAATCTGGCCCTCATAATTCCACTCAAGTCACACCCCTCACTGCCCCTATTTTGCAATGTGAGCATATTATTATTATTATTATTAACATTTGTACCCCACCTTTCCTCCAAGGAGTTCAAGGTGACATACAAAGTTCTGCTCCGCATTATATGCTCACAACAACCCTGTGAAGTAGACCAGACTGAGAGATAGTGATGAATCCAAAGGTCTCCCAGTGTGCTTCGTGGCTGGTAAAGGTAAAGGTAAAGGGACCCCTGACTGTTAGGTCCAGTCGCAGACAACTCGGGGGTTGCTGCGCTCATCTCGCTTTACTGGCCAAGGGAGCCGGCGTACAGCTTCCGGGTCATGTGGCCAGCATGACTAAGCTGCTTCTGGCAAAGCAGAGCAGTGCACGGAAATGCCGTTTACCTTCCCACCGAAGCGGTAGCTATTTATCTATTTGCACTTTGACGTGCTTTCAAACTGCTAGGTTGGCAGGAGCAGGGACCGAGCAACGGGAGCTCACCCCGTCATGGGGAATCAAACCACCGACCTCCTGATCAGCAAGACCTAGGCTCTGGTTTAGACCACAGAGCTACCCACCACTCACATGGCTGAGTGAGGATTAAAACCCTGTCTCCAAGATCCTAAAAACAGAACACTGTTTTCTTGCTCAACCCTACTAGGCTCCTTACAGGTTACAGCACACCCAACCTTTTTCTCAGAACCCACCCTCCTCAGTAACTATCCACACCCCCACATAAAAACATTTAAGTTCCACAACAGCCACAACAATATGGCTGTATCTATGAGCCTCTTAGCTTCTGCACAGAAAGTGGCGCAGAAATGTTCTCCCACAACCCTTTAGATGTTTTTCAGCACCTCAGTTGTTGTCTCCTAATCCTTCACAGTTGCTGAATAAACTGAATGAAAACGATTTCAGATTGCTGCCCATCATCTTCCAGCATTGCTTACTGTTTGTGGTGTCAGCTGGAGGTCTGGTTGGTTCCTGACTCTTTTACAGGTTTCCACCAGCAACTTTGGAAATAACATCCCATTGTTTCAATTATCTAAATGCTATCATGATGAAACGCACAGAGAGATGATGATTGGTCATGGGGTGGAGGAAGTGTGCATATTACGGAGAGTCACTTTATTTCAGTAATAATAATAATAATAATAATAATAATAATAATAATAATAATAATAAAGACAGGCCTGCTACTTGTGCTATTTGTCCCATATCGCTGCCAGAATTAGTTTCCAGCGCCAAGGCATCTGGATTTAGAGGAGTTTTTTGAGTACCACCGCCTTCTTCAGGCATCCTGATGCAATGAACAGCATTCATGGAAGGAGAAGCTTCCTGCCTCTGCCCATCACCCCCACCGCCCGACATCATACAAAACTGTTGTTACTGAGTCAGACCACTGGCCCCCCTAGCTTGATATTGTCTGATCCAGTGGCAATGTTCCAGACAGGGAATATTTCCCTGCCCAAACTGAAGATACCCAGGATTCAACCTAGGACCTTCTGCATGCAAAAGAGTTGCTCCACCACTGACTCACAGCCCTTCCTCCCTTTTGGCAGAAGTTGGAGGGTGATTATGTGTGAAGTGGGAGGACTTCTGTCCTCATAGAGCTCCCTCCACAATGTATTTCGGATAGGGGTGCTGATGGAATCGGGCAAACTCAGGTCTCAGTTGCTTTCAACAATATTGTATGGGGTGGCAGCGGAGGAAACCTTACCAATGGGTGGATCTGACCATATGCATCTTTGCTCATTACTTAGTTGGAGACCTGCATTGCAAAATTCAGAGACCTGCAGATTTTGAAGGAAGGCTGTGCATATTGTCTCAGAACGTGCAGATTAGGTAGATTCAGATTAAATGCAAACTGGACTGAATTTCTCCCTCATCCCTAGTACCCTCATGGCTCCACGAGGGCAGCTGGATTTTCTCTCTGTGCACTACTTCCCTGAAAGTGAAAATCTAACATCTGTCTCTCCTACTGTGGGAGCAGTATTCTTTACAAATATGCAGCAGTAATATGCAGTTTTAGAGTTTGTGCATCGAAATGAGTCTAAATGGTGAGGATTGGGGAGCTGAGGAGAGAAAGATGAACTGTGGCCAAACCAGGCATATAAATGATAAAACAATAAAACAGGGGAAGCTCAGGCCTTGTGGCTGAATGTGGCCCTCCATGTTTCTCAATCTGGCCCTCATAATTCCACTCAAGTCACACCCCTCACTGCCCCTATTTTGCAATGTGAGCATATTATTATTATTATTATTAACATTTGTACCCCACCTTTCCTCCAAGGAGTTCAAGGTGACATACAAAGTTCTGCTCCGCATTATATGCTCACAACAACCCTGTGAAGTAGACCAGACTGAGAGATAGTGATGAATCCAAAGGTCTCCCAGTGTGCTTCGTGGCTGGTAAAGGTAAAGGTAAAGGGACCCCTGACTGTTAGGTCCAGTCGCAGACAACTCGGGGGTTGCTGCGCTCATCTCGCTTTACTGGCCAAGGGAGCCGGCGTACAGCTTCCGGGTCATGTGGCCAGCATGACTAAGCTGCTTCTGGCAAAGCAGAGCAGTGCACGGAAATGCCGTTTACCTTCCCACCGAAGCGGTAGCTATTTATCTATTTGCACTTTGACGTGCTTTCAAACTGCTAGGTTGGCAGGAGCAGGGACCGAGCAACGGGAGCTCACCCCGTCATGGGGAATCAAACCACCGACCTCCTGATCAGCAAGACCTAGGCTCTGGTTTAGACCACAGAGCTACCCACCACTCACATGGCTGAGTGAGGATTAAAACCCTGTCTCCAAGATCCTAAAAACAGAACACTGTTTTCTTGCTCAACCCTACTAGGCTCCTTACAGGTTACAGCACACCCAACCTTTTTCTCAGAACCCACCCTCCTCAGTAACTATCCACACCCCCACATAAAAACATTTAAGTTCCACAACAGCCACAACAATATGGCTGTATCTATGAGCCTCTTAGCTTCTGCACAGAAAGTGGCGCAGAAATGTTCTCCCACAACCCTTTAGATGTTTTTCAGCACCTCAGTTGTTGTCTCCTAATCCTTCACAGTTGCTGAATAAACTGAATGAAAACGATTTCAGATTGCTGCCCATCATCTTCCAGCATTGCTTACTGTTTGTGGTGTCAGCTGGAGGTCTGGTTGGTTCCTGACTCTTTTACAGGTTTCCACCAGCAACTTTGGAAATAACATCCCATTGTTTCAATTATCTAAATGCTATCATGATGAAACGCACAGAGAGATGATGATTGGTCATGGGGTGGAGGAAGTGTGCATATTACGGAGAGTCACTTTATTTCAGTAATAATAATAATAATAATAATAATAATAATAATAATAATAATAAAGACAGGCCTGCTACTTGTGCTATTTGTCCCATATCGCTGCCAGAATTAGTTTCCAGCGCCAAGGCATCTGGATTTAGAGGAGTTTTTTGAGTACCACCGCCTTCTTCAGGCATCCTGATGCAATGAACAGCATTCATGGAAGGAGAAGCTTCCTGCCTCTGCCCATCACCCCCACCGCCCGACATCATACAAAACTGTTGTTACTGAGTCAGACCACTGGCCCCCCTAGCTTGATATTGTCTGATCCAGTGGCAATGTTCCAGACAGGGAATATTTCCCTGCCCAAACTGAAGATACCCAGGATTCAACCTAGGACCTTCTGCATGCAAAAGAGTTGCTCCACCACTGACTCACAGCCCTTCCTCCCTTTTGGCAGAAGTTGGAGGGTGATTATGTGTGAAGTGGGAGGACTTCTGTCCTCATAGAGCTCCCTCCACAATGTATTTCGGATAGGGGTGCTGATGGAATCGGGCAAACTCAGGTCTCAGTTGCTTTCAACAATATTGTATGGGGTGGCAGCGGAGGAAACCTTACCAATGGGTGGATCTGACCATATGCATCTTTGCTCATTACTTAGTTGGAGACCTGCATTGCAAAATTCAGAGACCTGCAGATTTTGAAGGAAGGCTGTGCATATTGTCTCAGAACGTGCAGATTAGGTAGATTCAGATTAAATGCAAACTGGACTGAATTTCTCCCTCATCCCTAGTACCCTCATGGCTCCACGAGGGCAGCTGGATTTTCTCTCTGTGCACTACTTCCCTGAAAGTGAAAATCTAACATCTGTCTCTCCTACTGTGGGAGCAGTATTCTTTACAAATATGCAGCAGTAGAACAGGGGCATCTCTTTTTTCGCTGCTCCTCCTGGTGTCTGCAATGACCCTTTAGAACTGAAAACAGATTCAGGGCACTTCCAGGCTGTCACTGTTTTCAGGTGGGATTTCAACAGCATACCAACAAATTCAAGTTCTGCCTTTAGAGCTGTTTGGGAGCTCTTGCATAACAAACCTGTTTTCTACAAAGGACAGGGTTTACTGCAATAAGCAAAGGAAAGGGGAAATATATTAGAAAGTATAGGATGGCAATTGGTTTAATGCAATGCTGTCAATACAAATTTGAATAATTACTCATAAAGTAGCCCATGTCATCTAATCTCCCGACAAATGAGTTGGAATGAATCCTCAATAACAAGTCATCTGGAAGTCCTATCAAAGGCAACTCTCATTCATCTCACAGAAATGGAACAAGTCTAGCTCCATTTGGAAACATAGCAGAACAGGATTGTGCCTAATTTTAGAACCTACAGCAGACTCCCAGCTTCACACAATGGATCTGTAACTTAGATTAGGATTGGCTGCTCAGTCTCCCATCAAAATCAATGGAAAGACAAAAAATGAATTAACCAAAAGCCCATGAAAAATGAACAGTATCCGACCCTAATATGGTTTATGTTGGACCTCATGCCCCATATATTCATTTAAACTTTCAACCAGATACTTCACAATAACAAAATAGGTAAAATATTATTATACACCTCCCCCGCTTAGTATTTGTAGCAGTTCTAAAGTCACATTTTGTTTATTCCTGATTACTTAAGCTGTATATTTCTCCTGTACACCTACATGGATTTGAACAACCATGCCACTCTCTAAATCTGCTTTCACCAGCTTGGTTCCCTCCAGATGTTGGAGCTGATGGTAGTCATAGTTCTCTTTGAACATTGATCTTTCAAATCAGTGCATGCTAAGGGATCTTGTGAATATCCCTTTTGCAAAACTCCTTTATTTCTAGCACATCAAATTTAGGACTATGGTGATCGTATAAAGGAAAGGCAGAATCACGGTAACTTCACTGGACATGGATCGCAAATGTTTCATACGTAATTCTAATACATATTGTCCAGATTTTGTGTTTTGCTGTGATGGGGTTGGGGAAATAGTGTTGTGCTTTGTAAGCTGTTTCTAAAGCTGCTTTTGAAATCTTCTGAGTAGGTGTTTGATAGCTTGGGTTAGTGCTTCTTCAAAAGGAATGGTACACAAGCTAATGTGTTCTGGTGAGATAATACCACCCATTCCTTGTGGCCCCAGCAAAACTAGAAATGATATCAAGTGTGAAACTTTAGTTCAGGGGTAGTGTAGTTACCTATAGAGTAGTGCAATATTCAGACACACAAGACTTTCTTCTTGCTTACTATAGTGTTGTGTTTCTTCTCTCTTAGAAAACCACTTAGTTTGTGCACTCGGTGTGATGACAACACATGATATGCCACCTAAACAAAAGTTCAAGAAAAGAATGGCGTATGAATTAGGCTGGGCTGAGATTACAGATATGAGAATCCGCCACGCAGAATAAAATGATAGAGAGCCACCTCCCAACATTTCGTCTATTGGTAACAGGCTTCTCATGCTATGATAGCTTTTTTCATTCCTGCTTTTTCCTCTCCTCCTATAAACCATCCCTGCAACATTTTGTAGTGCCAATATTTCTCACTTGCCTATTTAAATTGACATCAACAGCTGGGGCGCAGTGCTAGCTCCCTGTTTTATGGGGCTCTTTTAAAAAGACCCCTCTGGTGGGAGCCCACAGGGGTGCTCGGCTTGGCAGGTCCTAAGGATGCCTCCTCCAGGCTAAGAACTTGAGTCTGCAAATGCCTGCCTCTTAATCCATGGATATATATGCCTTTTGAGACATCTATTTCGCTCTGCAAACCTAGTGTACATTTTATATTACCCTAACTTACAAAATTCCAAGCATGTTTTAAGTCCACTCAGAAGGGACAGAATTCAGAACTAAATTCTGAGCTATCACCCCAGCAGAGGCAGATTTAAGGGAGCAAACTGCTATGCCCACACTGGGTGCCAAGCCGAGGGGGTGCTGCAGGAGGCGCCACAACAATAACTTATAACAGAAGGTGAGAGGCAGAGAGGTCATAGACTCATAGAATCATAGAACTGTAGAGTTGGAAGGGACCCTGAGGATCATCTAGTCCAGTGTTTCCCAACCTTGGGCCTCCAGCTGTTTTTGAACTACAATTCCCATCATCCCTGACCACTGGTCTTGATAGCTAGGGATGATGGGAGTTGTAGTCAAAAAACAGCTGGAGGCCCAAGGTTGGGAAACACTGATCTAGTCCAACCCCCTGCAATGCAGGAATAGGTGCCAAATGTTGGCGTCACCCAGAGCGCTGCTGAAATTTGGAAGTCCAAAGTCTTGTCACTGACCTCATTTGCAGAACTGTTCTTTAATATTTACCGTTGGCTATTAGTCTTGATGTCTATATAAACACTCCCAGGTGGAGAGGCATATGTTGCTGAATTGCCATCTGTTAGGGAGCAGCACTGGGAGCTTCTGCTGTTGCCTAATGCCTCAGCGAACATCTTGCACCAAGGCAACCTCCCTTGCTGCCATTCTTTCGAGTCGAGAAGATAAAAGCAGAATGTATTGGGCATATCCGAATGCACAGACCTCTGCAACATAAATTGACCTTTCGCCCAAGAATAAAAAGTTAAACCGGCAGAGTGGGAGTCCACAGATGTGAGCTTCATTGCTCTAGTGCAGGGGTAGGCAAACTAAGGCCTGGGGGCCGGATGTGGCCCAATCGCCTTCTCAATCCGGCCCACGGATGGTCCGGGAATCAGTGTGTTTTTACATGAGTAGAATGTGTGTCCTTTTATTTAAAATGCATCTCTGGGGCATAGGAATTCGTTCATCCCCCCCAAAAAATATAGTGTGGCCCCCCACATGGTCTGAGGGACGGTGGACCAGCCCACAGCTGAAAAAAGGTTGCTGACCCCTGCTCTAGTGCCTACTGTGTAAACTAAAACAGGTGAACCAAATACAGCCACATTTTTCAAAGGAGGTCTGCAAGGTAACTTATCACTGTTGAACTTTAAAAAACTAAAAACCAGAGACTTTAGAACATAAGAAGAGCCTGCTGGATCAGACCAAAGGCCTGTCTATAATCCAGCCTTCTGTTCTCTCGATGGCCAACCTGCCAGGAGGACATGAAAGGAACGGCGTAGTGTTCCTTGACAAATTGCCTCTGTTACTGGAGGTAATATATAGCTATCACAACTAGTAACCATTACAGCTTTGCCCTCTGTGAATTTATACAATCCTCATCCAAAGCAGTCCAAGGCCAGGAGCGGCATCATGTGATTGCTTAGACCAGGAGTAGGAAACTTCAGAGCCAGGATCAATTCCCTCAGGCCTTTCTTTTTCTGGCCCATGGAAATCTCCCCAGTCCCCACCCTTCACTAATGCTGCTCTGCAGGTTCCTCAAGTGCTTTTGCCTGGCTGGAATGTGTCCTTGAACTCTGATAATGTCACTTGCCTGCCTAGATGGAGGACAGAGAGGATGGAAAAGTCTCTGTGTGTGTTTGACTTCTGCATGACAGGAAATGGCACGACAGGAGCCGCACCTGTTGCTCCAGTCACGTTTGCCTCTGTCCTCACCCCTCATTGGCATGTGGCCCCCAGAAGGTTCCTCATAGGTGAATGCGGCCCTCAGGGTGAAAGACGCCCCTGCCCTTTGCTCTCCCCAGATCCACTGTAATTCACAGTAAATGGCTGTCCTCCAGATGTTGGGCTCTATTCTGCCGCTGTTTCTTTTGAATCAGTTCCCTTTATGCAGCCTTCAGTTGTCTTTAACAATCATAGAAATTGTGCAGGTTCACCTTCATGAGCAACCAGCTCTCAAATACCCTTCAGGCCCATTTGGGTTATGTTGTAGTATGGAGAGGACCATGAGAAGAACAAATCGTCAGTATGATGCTCAAAGAGTCAAGCCATGCTCTAAAATACATCTCTGCCTGACAATGCAAGTGATGCGCCAGTAATGTAAACTCATTCTGAGGATTGTACCCAATGCTAGTCCTACACAGAGTTGACCCATTGACATTAACTGACCTACGTTAGTCATGGCCATTAATTTCAGTGGCACGACTCTGAAGATGACTAGAGTCCTGGAGTTATTGTTTTTCTCCCTCCCTGAAATAGAGATGAAATGAACTTGTGAGAAAATTTCTTTAATATATCTTAATCCAAAATATCCTTATAAGCAAAATCTACATCATATTCTGTCTCCTTTTTGGTTTTCAGTTTCCTGGTGATGGGTACGGTTGGATGTTGCTGGTTATTTTTATTTTTATTTTATAATTATGAAGGATACTCTTAGTGTCCCTCATAGTGTCCCTCAAAGTCATTTGCTTTTAGAACTGGGGGGGGGGGGGGAGAGAGAGATCTCCTATACTTCACAAAGTAAATTCAGGGTATTTCAGCAAAGTTTGATTGCATGATGTTTGCTTGTTTGTTTGTTTCACATCAAAAAAAGCAGAGAAGCAGGAATTCAATGCCTCCTTAAGATAAGCAAAGCATTTGGCCTTGGCTTCATATCACACTTTCTGTGCCTTGTATTATCAATGTAAATTCTGAATGTTGTAAAGGAAATGCTCTTTGGGAAAGTGGCAGTGGCTTCTTTTTCAGACCATGTACAGAGTGTATAAATAGGTATAATACATCATATATGTATCTATGTATATGTATCCGTATATGTATGTGTGTATATAAATATACATGCATACATATCGTAATGCCAAACATGATATCTTATATGGGGGTGGGGGAGAAATAACAGAGAATTTGGATGTTTTATGTAGAGTTTGCATAAAATCGTAGGGCTCCAGAAGCCTTAGAAGATGTACAGAATTACTGCAGATCCGTTATTTATGAATAAAAAGCCTTTTATTGACAGGTCATAAATGGCTCATTCATTTTGTGGTGGTCTCAACTCACTTGATTTTGCAATGGGCATCATTCAGATCCCACACAGACGATTTGACAGAGTGCAAGCATACTTTATTGCACTGTTTTGTTCTGCCTTTGAAAGAAAATCCAATGCGACAGTTTCCTTCTGTCTAATAATTTCAAGAAACGAGTGAGCTCTGCACAAAGATAATAAATATTCCAGAATACTGAAACAACCTTATGCATTATCGGTAACCCCATCCAACTGGTAACAAAATGTGGAGATATTCCAGTGGGAACTGTTGCCATGGTTTCTCCACCTACCAGCTCTGCATCACCTGAGAGCAAAACCACACAACTGATGCCGTCCATCTCTGCAGCAGTTTCCATTCAGCCTCTGCTCACTTCTTGCTGTTTCTACAACAGAATGTCAGTGACTGAGTTGCTGATACATCAACATTTTGTGGATGAAATTCAGCCTTTTATACGGTGCTGTGTCCTTTACCTTTTACCTAACTGTGGCATATCTAGAAACTGAGTAGGACTTAAAGCAAAGATGGCTAATATGCTGCTCTCCAGATGTTGCTGGCCTACAAGGCAATGGTCAGGAATTATGGGAGTTGTAGTCCATCGTCATCTAGAGTAGTGTTTCCCAAACTTGGGTCTCCAGCTGTTTTTGGACTACAACTCCCATCATGCCTAGCTAGCAAGACCAGTGGTCATATGTGTCATACAGCAAGCAGAAGCCCCTCCATCCCACAGTCTTATGGAGGGTAAGGCTATCAACAATTTCTAGCCACAATGGCTATATTCTTTTTCCACTGCCAGAGGCAGTAAGGCCCTGAATGCTAGTTGCTGGGAATCACAAATGGTTAGAGTGCTGATAGACTCAATACCTGCTTGTGGGCTTCCCATAGGCACCTTGACAGTTACTGTAAGAACAAGAAGTTGGAGATGATGAGCTTTTGGCCTGATTCAGAAGAGCTCTTCTGGAGAGCCAGTGTGGTATAGTGGTTAAGAACGGTAGACTCGTAATCTGGTGAACTGGGTTCACTTCCTCGCTCTTCCACATGCAGCTGCTGGGTGACCTTGGACTAGTCACACTTCTCTGAAGTCTCTCAGCCCCACTCACCTCACAGAGTGTTTGTTGTGGGGAGGAAGGGAAAGGAGATTGTTAGCCGCTTTTTGTTAGTCCTTTGGGTAGAGATAAAGCGGGAAATCAAATCCAAAACTCTTCTTCTCTTCTTACATTCTTGGGTTCTTATCCTGCTCCTATTTCAGTGCGAGACCTCGTTCAGCTCACTAAAGTCAAGCTTAAACAAATAAAAACTGCATCCACGAATGGATATTTAACTGTGCAACAGTCTTAAGTAAGCCTTTATTATCGTTCTCATTAGACACACAGGAATGGAAAGAGGAGACGCTGTTGTAAATTATAACCTATTCATCAACCTCCTTTATTATATACATTTTAGTTATCAGCTAGACTATCACACGCTGCAGAACATAATGGCAACACTTTATTTTAAATGGGACATCATCATAACTGCTTTTGAAGAGTCATTGTGGTATTAATCATGATTAATTATGTTTGTATGGCAGAAACGTATAATATTGTGCCAGTGCCTATTGTGGCTTAATGAACAGTCACTTTAAAAATTAGGCTGCATATAAAAGACTGTCAGGAAATTCTCCATTTCAAATATGCAATCTTTCAGTCAGGAAGAAATTACAAAAAGTTAGTTATACCTGAATGCCAGCCTTTGCCAACCGGGTGCTTTCCAGATAATTTGGACCACTGGGTGAGGTGAGTGCAAGTCATAGAGCATATTCAAACCATGTATTTAAAACACTATGGTCCCACTTTAAACACTCATGACTTCCCCTTAAACAGTCCTGCTGACTGTGGTTTGTTAAGGGTGCTGAGAGCTGTTAGAAGAGCTCTGTGTGTCCTACACACACACACACACACACACACACACACTCCAAAAGCTACAATTCACAGAGTTCCCCATTAAACCACTCTGAGAATTTATTTATTTGATTGATTTATGGACAGCTTAGTATAGAACAAAAATTCTCTCCGCAAGGTAAAAGCAGAAAACAAAATCCAGACTAAAATGCGAATAAAATGAACACCAATAGAAATCCAGAATGCTGTTTTTATTTCAAACTATCCCGGTACTCAAAGGTCCAAAGCAATGCCAAGAATGGCAGAGAACCTTGGCGAGATACATCTGGCAGGGAAAAAGACCGCGAATTAAAATGAAAATATTAGTAGATAAAAAGGAAAGAGGGGGCTTTTCCCTACCGGACCTGAGTCTATATTATGAAGCGGCAAGTTTATTGTGGTTAAAAGATTGGATAAGATTGGAAAACAGAGAATTACTAGATCTGGAGGGCTTCGACAACAGGTTCGGGTGGCACTCGTACCTGTGGTACGGAAAGGTGAAGGCACACAGGGGCTTCCTAAACCATATTTTTAGGGGTCCAATACTCCCGGTATGGGAGAGGAATAAAAATCTTTTGGAAAGGAAGACTCCTTGGTGGATTTCACCAATAGAGGTGTTGACTGTTAAGAAAACTAATATGGAAGAGAAGAATGCCACTTATGAAGAACTTATAACCAAATCAGAACAAGGTCTGAAACTTAGACCATACGAGCAGATAAAATCTTTTTTCACAAGTTGGCTACAATACCACCAGGTGAATGGTTTGTTAATTGAAGACAAAAAGAATTCAGGATTTGAAGATAAAAAATCTAGGTTTAGTGTGGAGGTAATAGAGGGAAAGAGTAAAACACTGTCTAGGATTTACGACATATTACTGGAGTGGTACACTAAAGATGAGGAGGTGAAGGAGGCAATGACAAAGTGGGCGATAGACGTGGGTTATAACATTGATTTTGAAAGGTGGTTAGAATTATGGAATAATAACACAAAGTTTACGGCGTGTATGGCACTGAGGGAAAATATGTGGAAGATGATATATAGGTGGCATCTTACACCTGTGAAATTAGCTAAAATCTACAGGTTAAAGAACAAAAGATGCTGGAAATGTGGGGAAGCAGAAGGCGATTTTTACCACATGTGGTGGTTATGTAATAAAGTGAAAAAATTTTGGGAACTAATATATAATGAACTTAAAAAAATTCTTAAATATACTTTTCCCAAAAAACCTGAAGCCTTTCTGCTAGGAATGTTGGGTAAAGAGATTAAAAAAGAAGACAAGAATATATTCCTCTATGCCACCACAGCCGCAAGAACTATGCTGGCACAAAACTGGAAAATGGAAACCATACCTAGTATAAGTGATTGGCAGATTAAAATGGTGGAATACGCCGAACTTGCTAGATTAACGGGTAGAATACGAGACCAAGATGAGCAAAAATTTCATAAAAATTGGAGTAAATACTGGAAATATATTGAAAATAAATAGTAGAAGACACTGGTGGGCCTGGATTAACTCTAACAGAGAATGTCTAATATTTAAGATTAAGAGAAAATACGTGAATGTAGGATTATTTGATACTTACCAATAGGGTGGAGGGAAGTCCAGGACTAAATAAAGTCCAAAGGTTTTGTTTTGTTTTGTTTTGTTTTTTTGTTTTTTGTTTTGATGATAAGAAATTTTTGTTTTTTGATCCTTTTTTTTTCTTTCCTCTTTTGTAAAAAAGAAAAAATTAACAATAATTTATTTATATGTATGTTTATACGTTCAGTGATATGATGATTTGTACAATGTATATTTATATAGACATGTGTCTTATTTAAAGCTCGAATAAAAAAGTATTAAAAAAAAAGAAAAGAAAAAAGAAATCCAGAATTCAAAATGCCAAAATAGAATACTGAGCAGTGCAATCCTACAATTACAATGACCTTGCCTTCATAATATGGGCACTTTGGAACAATCCGTGTCTCTTTGCCTCTTCAAAACTATAGGTTATTTATGTGAGATAACTGCATTACTGCATAGAGATAGTTATATGTGAGGATTCCATGTTCTCTCCGCATTGTTGCTGAATGCCAGCTAACCTGTCCAGAGCACTCAGAGTGTGTTATGGTCATTGGCACTCCCTGTAATCTTTCTCATTATTCTGTTAGACTTTAATGGTGCTCATGGGTTGTTCAGGATAAATGAGGCAAATGTTCTCAATCAAGAAAGCAGTCTAAGAACACATTGCTAATTCCAATTTCATAATTTAATAAGGGTTGGGTTTCTTTTTAAATTAAAGGTGGGATGATTAGCGGCTATATTTGCCCTTAAATAGTGGAAGTTTGCCATTGTGTGTTTGACCTGATGACTCCTAATGAGCTGGAATATTTTCAATCACTCTGCCTGGCCTGTGAGTAGGGAAGCAGGTCTGCCCCACTTTATGTCCATTGAGCATCTGCTAAGGACAATCCAAGAATGGAGAAGTGCAAGTTTCATTGGGAGATATTGATATATTTCAAGACCGTGTCACTGTCTCACATCTTTACCTGCTAATCTATTCCACCCAACTTCAAAATTAATTATGAAAAAGAAATATGCACAAAATTTTACATCGTTTGCACGAAACATGCACAAGAGTTTATATTTAGTGACTGGGAGTGGCCGCCGAGATCATAAAACACCGTTCCTGAAAGACCTACATAGGTTTCTGGGCACAATTCAAAGTGTTGGTGCTGATCTTTAAAGCCCTAAATGACCTCAGCCCAGGATACCTGAAGGAGCATCTCCACCCCCATCATTCTGCCCGGACACTGAGGTCCAGCTCCGAGGGCCTTCTGGCAGTTCCCTCACTGCAAGAAGCAAAGTTACAGGGAACCAGGCAGAGAGCCTTCTCGGAAGTGGTGCCCTCCCTGTGGAACGCCCTCCCATCAGATGTCAAAGAAATAAAAAACTATCTGACTTTAAAAAGGCATATGAAGGCAGCCCTGTTTAAGAAATCTTTTAATATTTTATTAAAATTACTATTTTATTAATTATTGTATTTTAACATCTTGTTGGAAGTTGCCCAGAGTGGCTGGGGTAACCCAGCCAGATGGTCAGGGTATTAAAAATATTTATTATTATTATTATTATTATTATTATTATTATTATTATTATTTAAACAAGTACATTAAAACATCTTTCTTTCTGCTCAAAATGCACAGTTCTAAATATATTCTCTTGCAAAATATGCATGTCCTGGTATACCAGACTAGATGGGGCAATAGTCTGACATCCTATGCCTGAGAGTTGAATAATCTTCAGTAAGAAATTAATGTTACATACCTTTAAGATGTTCATGGTGCACTGCAGTGAGTAAGACAGATGTACAGTGGTACCTCGGGTTGCAGACACTTCAGGTTACAGACACTTCAAGTTACAGACTCTGCTAACCCAGAAATACCTGTAGTACCTTGGGTTAAGAACTTTGCTTCAGGATGAGAACAGAAATCAGCAGTGGCAGCGGGAGGCCCCATTAGCTGAAGTGGTACCTCAGCTTAAGAACAGTTTCAGGTTGAGAATGGACCTCCAGAACGAATTAAGTTCTTAACCCGAGGTACCACTGTATTGAGAGTCAGAAAGCACGGCATGAAAACTATCGGCTAATAGACCTGTTTATTGAGCAGTGATTCTGGTTGGTTTTCACCAAGTTTCTGGGGAGGTTAGATGATCTTGATTGTTTAATAAGCATTCATCCTAATTTGTTTGTGGGGGTGTTATATGAAGTTGCATGACTATCCCACACTTCCCAATGCATTTTCTCATCACTTTCCTCATCATAAAAAGTCTGATTTGGGGAGTTAGGGGAGCAGGGGAGAGATAATGGACAAGAGCACCAAAGCCACTTTCAATACAGAGCTCGAATTTGCTTGTGTGCGACTGAATCCGAGCTCAAAACAGAAGCAGACTGGATGTTTTACTAACTCCTCCATTCCCAAAATGCCAGACATCTTGCCCAAACTCATGCCCAGGAACCTTTTTCCTCATCAGAGTATGCATACAAGCTCTGAACAATGTTTCCGCTCCTTTTGCACTGACTGATCTCAGTGCTGTGCAAAACCTGAAACCACTAGACAGCTAGACAGCCTGTTTCAAACTGTCTTCTCAGTTTCCAATACATTTTCTCTAATCAATAGACCTAAAAATGTAGAGCTAAACCAATGGCAAGCCCATCCTACACCAAATGTCCACTAAAGATGAAATCCTGCTGTCAGTGTGTGATATTGAGCATGAGAGAGGCTTTAAAAGAGCTTTCAGCATAGTAGCAGAACTAGTAATCCGGTCATGCAAAGGAGAGGATGGTAAAGCAAGGTGCTAATTGCAGGATAGCTATTTATTACAGGAAGCAGGTTTGCAGAAGAGGATCCTGGCAAAGGGTGCAGCTTGGAGGGGGTCATACAGGAGCAAGCTAGGGATGGGGAAGTAGAGGTTGATGTAAATAATATTCATGGGGTGACAGAGGCTGATGATTGAACAGGGGCCAGTACACAGGAAGCCCAGCAGTGAGACCCAGAGCCAGAGAGGCCCCCGTCACCACAAACACGGAGGGTCCTAAGACATAGAGAACAGCACTCCAGGAAGCAGAGGTAAGCCAGGGTTTGCAGCCTAGTTCACTGGCTGACCAGGTGGTGAAGGAGGCATGTGATTCCTCAGCTGGGGCAAGCCGAGAGCAGGTGAGGGTCACCTGCCTCATCAAGCCCAGATGCTGCAATCAGCAGAGCTGAGGTCCTGTGTCTGCTCAACTGCCCATATTGAGGGACCTCACCTGGGATTCTCCTTGGATCTTCACGGGTTTCTACTTTGAGAGTGACTGCTGATCTTCTGTCTTGGCTTACTTGGACTGACCCCAAGTGTTTCCTGATCTTTGGTTTTGGATTGGATTGTTCTCTGGACTTGGAACTTTGGGGGGATGGACCATTTCCTCAAAAACCCTTGATGAACATATTGGGTGACCGAGCTTGTTCCCTCTACTGGAGAAAGTCTAGGAAAGAAGCTGATGTCTGGCCAGACTTTCTTTTTCCACAGTTCAGTTGTGCAAACAATCTGCCCTCCTCCTTCCACTCTCACACTGCAAAGGCAAATTAGTTTCACAGTAGTGCAGTGGAAGAAGTGGGTGCTGCTGTGCCAAAGGGTGAGTCTGCTAATGGCTCCCTCCTTCCATTAATCATCTGTAAGGGGCAGGGGTCAAGCAGCCCTCAGCAGACTGTGGCCACATCCTCAGCCTGCTCAAACTGAAAGCTATTCATATCAATGGGACAAGGAGCAACCAAAGTCATTAGAGCAAGAGGTGAGACTCTCACACCTGTACAACCAGAGTTCGAGGTTTCTATGTACATACACTTCTCCATCCTGTATCCGGGCAGGCAAGAGGCATCACTGCAGTTCAAAGACACATTCCAGCCAGTCAAGAGCACTCAAGGAGAGAACCAAGCAGGGAGGTTGAGTGATGTAGCCTGGGGATAGGAGCATGCAGACTGGGAAAAGTCCTGAGAGCCAAATAGTAAGGCCTGGAAGGTTGCATTCAGTCCCTGAGCTTGAGGTCCCCCACCCTGCACAAGGACAGCCAAATCAAGTTATGTAACCCGTAGAAACCTCCCATACAGACAATTGCTGTAGCAATAAAACCGGTCCATCTTTTCACCAGCTACTTTCTTAAATTCTCTGGAATTTTGCCACCCCAATGAAATTCCAGACATTTTATCTGCTAATAGTTAACTGACGTAAAAAATTACTGACCCAGCAGGGACAATTCACTGGTTATGAATTCCAGAATAAAAAAGAGAGAGACTATCACTTTTTAGCCTGCAAAAGAGGAGACTGAGAGGAGATATGATAGCCATTTACAAATATCTTAAGGGTTTTCACATGGAAGAGGGAACACGCTTGTTTTTTCCTGCTCCGGAGAGTAGGACTCAAACCAATGGCTTCAGGTTACAAGAAAGGAGATTCCGACTAAACATACAAAAAAACCTTCTGACATTGAGAGCTGTTCAACAATGGAACAGTCTCCCTCAGGAGGTTGTAGACTCTTCTTCCTTGGAGGTTTTTAAGCAGAGGTTGGATGGCCATCTGTCATGGATCCTTTAGCTGAGGTTCTTGTATTGCAGGGGGTTAGAATAGATGACTCTTGGGTCCCTTCCAACTCTACAATTCTGTGATGTACAGTTTCTACTTCTCCCACGCTGTTGGGAGTGCTGGCATTTCTCTCCAGAAAATCCCAGGAAGCCAAAACATTTAATCTGACAAAAGCAAAAACTAGATGGCAACTTGTAATGCTGGGCAACATAGGAAGCTGCCTGGAACAGGGTCAGACCATTGGTCCATCGAACTCAGCATTGCCAACACTGACTGGCAGCTGCTCTCAAAGATTTCAGGGCTTCCTGGAGGTGATGGAGACTGAACCTGAGACATTCTGCATGCATACAAAGTTGATGCTCTGGCACTGAGTCACGGCCCTTTCCCTAAAAATAATGTGAGATCCTACTCCTCATGCTTCTGAATTAAAGGCTGATGCCAAGAGGAAGCCGTCCTATACTGCATCAGACTCTTGGCCTTGAAATACTATTTCAGTATTTTCTACATCGACAGCCAGAAGTTTTCCAGGGTTTTGGACAAGGGACACTCCCAGCCCTACCTGTAACTGCCAGGATTGAATTTGGGACCTTCTGCATGTGTGAACAGTGGACGCTCTGCTTCTGAGCCAAATCCCTTCTCTGTGTGGCTTTCCTTGAGATTCTGAAGCCAGTCAGTTAGCTGGAGACATTTATTGGAATAGTGAAAGAAAACAGGGATCAGGTTTGATGAGCATGAAACTTCCATGCTGCTCAATAAGTATTGGAGAAGTGCTTCTGCTGTTGTTGTTTTTAAATTTTACTTTATGCCTATTATTGCTCACTTGTTCCAAGTAAAGTTCCTTGAATAGCATTTATTGGAAATGCTGTTGGGTTAACTTCTTGCTCTTCCCAGCTTCCTTGCTCTATGCAGATTCGTGTAATAAAATTGGACATTTCTCCATCCAGATCCCATTAATCCTTTAATTATACACTGCTTCTTATGAAACCTTGTCATGTTGTCATAAGCAGCCTTTGAGCTGAACTTTGTCTTGTCAGGCCAGCTTTATCGTTCATAAATATTTCAGCGTGAACCAAAGATGGCTTATGAATGATTGATTTTGTACACTTCACTGACCTTTCCTGGGAGGGTTTTCGTTGCAACAAGAGAAAAGCCATCCCTAAGAAATCTTGACCATCAATGGTTAATCTGAGAAGATGCCCAAAAGGCAGAGGCTTCCAGAAGATAAGAAATGGCAGAGCCTGCCACTTAAAATGATACATTAGCTTAGCAAAATTAAAAGCAAGCTGCAGTTTAAGTATGCTAATTTTCAGACTCTGGAGCAAGCCAGAGCGGCAGTTTCTGTGTAAATGTGGTTTTGAAATGTAGAGCAACCAGCAAACTGAACTTGCATTGACAGCTAGTATAGTGTAATGGCTCAGAGACTGAGGCTGTGTATGGACCATACATTTAAACTGTTAATTTGTGAGTGAACATATCAGACGACACAGCGATTCTTCAAACAGCTCTTGTTTATTCACAGGCCAGAACAGAACTGAACTGAAGGGTTCAGCCAGCCTGCTTATATAGAGCTCCACTAGAATGCAACAGTAACCATTTTCTGTAACTAGCCAATCACTGAACATCACTTTCAATCCCTTATTTACATATGTGGACCTGAACTATCTATAGTATCCCCCTGCTGGCCCAGGGTGAGAACTTCAGCACATAACATAAACCACACGGCTTCACCCAAAGAATCCTGGGAACTGTAGTTCAGCCTTCACAGAGTGACAGTTTCCAGTGTTCTTGACCAACTACCATTCCCAAACCCTTTGGGGGGGGAGGGGTCATGTTTTAAAATGTATGGTGCTTAGTATGTCTGCACATACTGGCAGATTCAGGTTGCAGAATTCAAATCGACATGGAGCTCTTGTGCAACAAACCTGCTTCACCCCCCACAAAAAAATAAAATCAGAGTTTTTGTGTCAGTGTGGGATAATAGCTGTTTGACGCAACACTGTCTAACCTCCCTGGAATAATAATAATAATAATAATAATAATAATAATAATAATAATAATAATAATAATTTATTATTTGTACCCCGCCCATCTGGCTGGGTTTCCCCAGCCACTCTGGGCAGCTTCCACAGAAACCAAAAATACAGTAAAATCACACATTAAAAACTTCCCTGAACAGGGCTGCCTTAAGATGTCTTCTGAATGTCAGGTAGTTGTTTATCGCTTTGACATCTGATGGGAGGGCATTCCACAGGGCGGGCACCACTACCGAGAAGGCCCTCTGCCTGGTTCCCTGTAGCTTTGCTTTTCGCAATGAGGGAACCGCCAGAAGGCCCTCGGCGCTGGACCTCAGCGTCCGGGCAGAACGATGGGGGTGGAGACACTACCTTCAGGTGTATTGGGCCGAGGCCGTTTAGGGCTTTAAAGGTCAACACCAGCACTTTGAATTGTGCTCGGAAACGTACTGGGAGCCAATGTAGGTCTTTCAAGACCGGTGTTATGTGGTCTCAGTGGCCGTCCCCAGTCACCAGTCTAGCTGCCGCATTCTGGATTAGTTGTAGTTTCCGGGTCACCTTCAAAGGTAGCCCCACGTAGAGCGCATTGCAGTAGTCCAAGCGGGAGATAACTAGAGCATGCACCACTCTGGCGAGACAGTCCACGGGCAGGTAGGGTCTCAGCCTGCGTACCAGGTGGAGTTGGTAGACAGCTGCCCTGGATACAGATTTGACCTGTGCTTCCATGGACAGCTGTGAGTCCAAAATGACTCCCAGGCTGCGCACCTGGTCCTTCAGGGGCACAGTTACCCCATTCAGGACCAGGGAGTCCTCCACACCAGCCCGCCCCCTGTCCCCCCAAAACAGGACTTCTGTCTTGTCAGGATTCAACCTCAATCCATTAGCCACCATCCAACCTCCAACCGCCTCCAGGCACTCACACAGGACCTTCACCACCTTCACTGGTTCTGATTTGAAAGAGAGGTAGAGCTGGGTATCATCTGCATATTGATGGACACCCAGTCCAAACCCCCTGATGATCTCTCCCAGCGGCTTCATATAGATGTTAAAAAGCATGGGGGAGAGGACGGAACCCTGAGGCACCCCACAAGTGAGGGTCCAGGGGTCTGAACACTCATCCCCCACTACCACTTTCTGAACACGGCCCAGGAGGAAGGAGCGAAACCACTGTATAACAGTGCCCCCAGCTCCCAACCCCTCTAGACGGTCCAGAAGGATGTTATGGTCGATTGTATCAAAGGCCGCTGAGAGATCCAGCAGAAATAATAATAACAACAACAACAGCAACAACAACAACAACAACAACAACAACAACAACAACAATAATAATAATAATAATAATAATAATAATTTATTTATACCCCACCCTCCCCAGCCAGAGCCAGGCTTAGGGCGGCTAACACCAGTAAAATTACAATAAAAACATAATAGGGGAGGGAGAAAATACAATTTAAAATGCAGCCTCATTTTAATAGTAGCCCATAGATCAAAACCATAAGGGGAGGGGAACATAAGGGTCAGACTGAGTCCAAACCAAAGGCCAGGTGGAACAGTTCTGTCTTGCAGGCCCTGCGGAAAAATGTCAAGTCCCACAGGGCCCTAGTCTCTTGTGACAGAGCATCCCACCATGTCGGGACCAGTGCTGAAAAGGCCCTGGCCCTAGTTGAAACCAATCTAACCTCCTTGAGGCTCGGGACCTCCAAAGTGTTATTATTTGTGGACCTTAAGGTCCTCCACAGGGCATACCAGGAGAGGCCGTCCCGTAGGTACGTGAATATCAGTGACTTCCAGTGACATTCTCGTATTAAAATCCATAATGGGGAAGAGGGGATAATTGTCGTAAGAGAAGCTTCTCCAACCTGACATTCCCCAGATGTTTCTCCATCCACCCTGACTGTAAGCAGTGCTGGGAGAGGCTGATGAGTTGCTGTCTCTAAAACGTCTGGGGGGAGCCAGGTTAGAGACTGCTTCTTTTAGAGCACCAAGCCCTAAAACAACAGAATGGCTTCTGTCTGGAGCTAAGCAGTTAACATTCACCAACCGATCCCATCATTTGAGTATTCCTGCATTTCTAATTTTGTTGTTCAATCAGCATGGAGAAAAACCCTCGGCAATTAACCACGGATGCTGATGATATGTAGAAGTCATAATACTCCAAGGCTTTGCTTCACGATACTGCTGCCGAAGTTGGTGGTAAAAATCAATCTGTATTCGCCAGATTGATTGCTGTGTACTAATTTCGTCAATACAAGCCCTGGGGTCCGTGGAGGGGGTTAAGCCCAATATTGCATGGGTCTTGTCGCTCCTGACACACAAGATGCTTTCTTGAATGCAAACCAACTCAATAGTTTTGCTCTCAATTCCTTCTTGTAGTGTTGTGGGTGGTTTTTTCCCTTTCTTTTTCTTTTTAAAAGTAACAGGTTGTAGCTTTTCACCCTGGATCGGAACATTTATTTTCAGGTGAATAAATAAACAAGCACACCTTTCTGTCTCTTGCTTACTCATGCATAAGATTTCATTTGCCGGGGAACTTCAAGGCTCGGCACTTGTACAACGAGAAGCAAATTGATGCTCGTGAAAGTCTTGATTGTGGTGATAGTCTGATTCCACTCAGAGAATATAAATAAATTGCAACCAGTCCTACATTATTTAGGATTATTTCACATCAAGAGGGGCTGGGGTGGTGTTGTGGGGGAGAGAGAGAAAGAGAAATTGGAGGGAAGAGCGTACCAGAAAGATAAATTCCAGCAGCTCACTCTCCATTTTTGGAAGCCTGGGAAAGAAATGTGAAGCAACTTAGAGTGGGCTGGCGAAAGGAAAGGAAAATATTACAAACAGGTGTGTAAAAAAAAAAAAAAAGTGCTTGAGAAAGATGTTAATTGTATCATGGACAGTTTTCTTGCTTTAGAAGCCTCTGCATGTTTAAAAGACAGGGTGTGATACTTTCCCCATTCTATCACTGCTCGGTGCTCAGAGCCACCTTCAATTCCACCTGCCTTTCAGTTCAATTTGGAGATTTCTAAAATTGATTTGAGAGTTGGTGCATGAATAGCTTTCTGCAGGTTTCAGTTTGCAACTCCCTCCCTCCCTTTCTTCTCTTTTCTTCTTCTCCCTCCCCTGCACAGACACAGAACCACACACACACACACACACACACACACACACACACACACACACGCACACACACACACACATATTGTGAAGTGATTTAATCTAAGAACATGTGCACTGGAGTGTTGTGGCAACCTCTGAAGAACAGACATGGGCCGAAACTTGCCCCAACATACTCTGCATGCACGTCAGTCTGAATGAAGTCCAGAAACCACAGCTGAAAGAATGGAGGTTTATTTATATATTACATTTATATTCCAAGGTTAAAAAAAAGGTAAAGGACCCCTGGACAGTCAAGTCCAGTCAAAGGCGACTATGGGGTGTGGCGCTCATCTCGCTTTCAGGCCGAGGGAGCCAGTGTTTGTTCATCGACAGCTTTCCGGGTCATGTGGCCAGCATGACTAAACTGCTCCTGGCTCAACGGAACACCGTGACAGAAGCAAGAGCACACAGAAACACTGTTTACCTTCCTGCCACAGAGGTACCTATTTATCTACTTCCACTGGTGTGCTTTCAAACTGCTAAGTTGGCAGAATCTGGGACAGAGCAACGGGAGCTCACCCCATTGCGGGGATTCAAACCGCCAACCTTCCGATCCGCAAGCCCAAGAGGCTCTGTGGTTTACCTTATTCCAAGGTGGCATACATGCTTGTCCATCAGATCATTGGTCTATCTAGCCTAATACTGTCTGCTCTGACTAGAAGCAGGTCTCTGGTGGAGCCCTTTTCCATGATATTTTTTGCTGTTGCTTTTTCCTTTTATTCTGTGGAGGTGCTGGTAATGGAACTTGGGACCTTCAGAATGCAAAGCATGTACTCTGCCACTGAGCTATGGTTCCCCTAGTCCTACCACTGAAGAATGAGTTCATTAGGATTTTGATGGCTTCATAAGGGAATTAGAGGAATACATGGAGGAAAAGCATATCAGTGGCTAAGCTCCATGATGGCTATGCTCTATCTCCACTTCTGGAGTCAGTAAGCCTCTGAATATCAGCTTATGGGAATTACAGTGAGGAGAGCGATGTATCACCCAGCTCCTGCATGCTTGACTAGATGGTCTGATCTAACAGTGGTCCAGATTATGTAATAACCAACCAAGTCTTTCGCATTACACTCAGCTGTAAAATGAGATGAGTCCATCCCAGCTTAAAATTGGGGAGAACAGAGAGATTGCTGTTCCTCTCAGTTTCTGCTTGTACCCTTCTCATAGGTTCCTGCTTGTCCCATGTGAGAACAGGATGCTAGACTAGATGGGCATTTGACCCGATCCACCAGAACTCTTCTTGTGTTCTTGATTATGTGAAAACATTTCCGTGAACTGGTCAGTAGAAATTGCTCTTGTAACTATCACAAGTTAAGATACAGGGAGGAAAGGTGAGGAGTATCTGTTGAATAGTTTGTTTAAATGTTAGGATTCATTATTGTGCCACAGGGTGTGTACCACTTTAAAGGCCAGGCTGCATATCCTGGCCTAGTTTTTACAGCTGTGTAGCAGTATAGCAGGTGCTGATAAGTCACTGTAATTAGCTGTGTCAGCAACTGTGTTTGCTATATAATGTCCTTTGTACCTTACCCCCCTGGTGGGTGGATGGGTGATGATTATAGACACTATGTAAGATGTACGTTAGAGGAGTTTTGTTATTAAACCTTGCAAAGTTCTCTTCAGTGATTCCATCTGTATGGTCTACTCTGCACGCACTCTGTGGCATGTTTCAAATGCCCAATAGTATCACCCCTTCACCGGATGCTGCATCATCATTTCAACCTCCGGTTGGGAGTGCAGGGATCAGCACTCTGCAATATTGCAATTAATTCAATTGAGTGAACTTCAAAAGTTGTGTTAAGTGGCAGTGTCTTGGGTCATTAGTTTTAACAATGTCAGTGTGCTCTATTTCATTTGCCATAATTAGTGTACTTATTAGTATTTAGCACGCTTCACCTGCAGGCGATTCCCTTGACTATCAGGAGATGGAGAACAAAGAGACCTTTCTATCCCCCCCAAAACCATCTTAAGAATCAGGGCTATTATTTATGCTATATGCACCCGTAGGCTTCTATGGGGGACTTACCTTTTTCCTTGACAAGTGAAATACAGCCAGGGCAATTTTACAGCAGGAAAACAGTAAGACATAAAAGAGTTAATAAGATCTTCCTACTTAGCCCAACCCTGTTCCTTGCTGAAAACTGCAGCCTCCAGAGCCTGCTTTCAGTTTTATTGCTTATTTTATTTATGCATAAAAACTACTGTATATGTATACTGCAATTTCATTAAAAAGAAATCAAAGCGGCTTGCAACAATTATAATACAATAAAAACCACATAAAAATTAAAACAGATCACTAGCTGACTCTTACAAATAGTGTGGTGGTGGAAACTTTTCCTAAGCAAGGAAAAGTTTTCAGCAAACTTTTGAAGGTTATTAATTAATTTATATCTTAAAATGTATACACCGCTTGATTGTAAGGGCAGAATTCAAAGGGCTGGTTTAATGGCTGAGGACCACAATACCTCAAGGACCACCTCTTCACATATAAAACTGACCTAGACTCTGTGTGTAGCCTTATTGGGGTTCACCGATTGGGTCTGCGTTGCTCCGGGACAGGAGGAAGGAAGTCAAATGACACAGAGTTGGTTCAAAGAAAGGGTTTATTCTGCTCTCCGGATAGCAGAAGGCACTTGCGTGGTGAGTCCACAGCAAGTCCAAAGAAATGACAAGTTTCATGCAGTATATATATCCTCCAGACACACTCTCCCTCCTTCCCATGTAAACCCAACCACGTCAGCCTATGTACGCAGGTTGACATCACATATGTTCTTGCTCTGGTATTCTTAACCATAAAAGGGAATTCCTTCCTGTACTTCTGACCATAAAAGGATCTTCCTCTTCCTACTCTTATCTTGGAGGAAGAGGTAATCATCTCCGGGAACACGCTCTGGCGTTTGTTTCCGGACTTGGGTTTGTGTGTCAGAGTGTGTCCAGGACGTAAGATAAAGCACAAACGTGTCTTCTCTTTGTTCTGTTCTACTACTGGTACAGTGAAGGTCATAGTTGCCGTCACAACTGATAAAGGAGAGGGTTCTGAGCACTTGTCTATACAGCCGGGCTTTTGTTTATGCATTGAGCTCAGAGCTCAAGTTAATGGATTTTAGCTAAGGAAAAATAGGGATTTTGGTGCAGTTTCAAACTGCCTGCACAGTCAGTTTTGGGTTTTGGAAACCCATTCCTTCATGTGGTCATCTTCTGAGGCACTTCTTTGTGTGCCTCCTCCATGAGAGGTCCAGAGGATGGCAACACAAGAAGAGGCCTTTTCTGCATTTATGGAATGCTCTCCCCAGGGATGTTTGGCTGGTGCCTTTATTATGCCAGACAAAAGTGTTCTTCTTCTATGGCTGATTAATAGTTTGTGGCCATGTAAACCCATGTTTGTGGGAGCAGGGGTTACTGTTTTGCTGTTTTAACTAATTATTTTGTGTTTTTATCTTGACTTTTTATTTTCCGAGCTGCCCTAATATCTTCAGATGAAGGGCGTTATATAAATTTTGATCATCATAATCAGAATGGTAAAACAGTAAAATCAAGAAAAAAATCACAGCCATATCTAAAAACATACTAAGTTAAAATACAAAAGCAGATTAAAATTCCCTCAACTTTTTAAACACCTATAGCACAATGGAGGTGCCAGCTAAATCTCTATTAGAAGAGCATTCCATAGGAGTGAGCTGATAACACTAAAGATTCGACATCATGTTGATGTCAACTGAGCCTCATTAACTCAAGGGACAATCTGCAATGCTCCTACAGATGATTTCAGTGATTAAGCTGGGATATAGTATTTTAAAAAAAATAAAAATCAGATAGTAGAACTGCAAGGCTGCATGACGTACACTGTTTGGTCCTTACAGTCTGAGGCCCTGTTCTGAGCCCCTACTGTGATGGCAACGAAGGACACTGAGGGAGGCAGATGCCACTAGCTGCTCTACTCTCTTCCCACAGCTGATCACTGGTCTCTGCTAAAGCTCTTTGTTTTGGCTCTGTATCCTGATGATGTTACAGGCCACCAGGATGAATTAGGAGGTGCTCCCTTGTTATCCATGTACTTCCAGCACATGCTTCTCCCCCTCTACCATGTGGAGGGAGCACATGGGGAGTGGATGAAGCCTTACTCCTGTGAAGCACCTCAAGGCACAGCATGGTGGTTCCTTCTGGTATGACTAGCGTGTGTTGAGATTTCTGTTCCATCTTAAAGAACAGACTTGTGGAATTGTTGTGTGTCACATGTCTGTTTACATTCCAGCACAGTATGGGAACTTCCGTTGT